>NC_051850.1:71118958-71743958 GCF_905115235.1 Hermetia illucens | reverse complement strand
TTTTCATATATCTGCTAACATTGCCAGAGCTGATCTGAATCAATCTAGCAATGGCTTAGTGAGTCACTTCGAAGTTCCGGACGAATTTTTTATGGTGGATCTCTCCGGTCACTTAAACCAATAACGCGAAAGCGAATCTTCTGACCGTGCAATTTGACATCCGCAACTGCAACACAATACACAAGTGATTGTAGTTGCGGCGGTGACATATCAGTATCAGAATTCTATGCGCGGTCTTTGGAATTCGTCCCGAACCTCAGTGGAAACCTCAGCTGGACGGTGGAGGAGAGTGCTTCGGCGAGTACTGGACCTGTTGCCTGCAGTGCGGCGTGGTATTGTTGATGCTGCCGCCTCCGCCCCCATCGACTCTTAGTAACCAGTTTCCCCGATGACCTCAAGTTGAACACGCTCCTTGATGGTGGCCGGGATTATATCGCTGCGGGTAATAAAGCGGTACTGATCTGTGACTCCCTGCACAGTCACGTACGCGAATTGCGGGGAACACTCGATGAATCTCTGGTGCAACAAGGGCAGTAAGATGTTGTTCTCGTCCCCGCCATTATTACGCAGTAGGAGCTGATGATAGAGAAGTTCATTTCTTCAGTCTACTGCATCCGCTACCTACGCCAACCTGCCGAAGTGGTCGCCACAGAATATGGCGGTAAAGCTGCAGCAAGCGGAGCAACGCTCCTGGCCGTCGTGGCGCCTAGACATCGAGTCGTCCTACGACCAGCGGTTTCGACGCCGTGCTTCTCATTACGGGAGCCCGACCCAGTCATAAAGTCAGACGACTCCCGCCGGTTCTCCGTACCGGACCTTAAAATTCTCCTTCTTCTCATTTTTGGTAGTGCATTTTATCCCTAACTGCCAGGTGTGCTGATAGCTTCCTCAGTGAGTAACCTACAAGACTGCAAAGTTCCTACAGCTTCCTCACCTAGTCAGCCATTCAAGCTGAAGCTATCCAACCGGATTTGGTACCGGCTAAGGCATAGTTAAATTTTATTATTTATAATATTAATTATTTTTATTTATTTTCTTAACACATTATCTTGAATTATTTAACTTTATTAAATTACTAAATTAAATTGAAAGGAGTGAGCTCCCTCCTCTGGCTTGTCTTATCTCGAACTCTAACTGAAACCAAAAAATCATTTTCGCTGTCAAAAACTGTTTCCGATGTCATGGCTAACGCGATTCGCATTTACGTTCATGTGAGACGCAAGTCGTTCGCTACGTCACAACATTCCATACTCAGCTGAAACCAAGGGCGGGGGGGGGGGGTTTCAGCGAGGAACCAGATACACGGCTCCCTCAACTGGACCGCAAATCGAAACGAGGCGGAGGCTTCAGCTTTGGAATTGTGTCCTTGGGCAGACGCAACAGACGGGTTGAATGTCGACCTAGGTGCCTCAGGTTCTCCTAGAAACCAGTTCCGTGGGACTTGCAGCAAATTCTTCTCGATTGAATGTCCGGATGCCAAGTAAAACGAGTGGCAGGACCTGCGACCAAGAAGGGTCGCCTTGGGTCATTATAGCGGCCTTCAGTGTCCGGTGCCACCTTTCGAGTATCCGGTTGCCCGGTGGCGTTTAAAGCCAAACTCCTCAGCTTTAATGCCGCCCAATTTTAGTCTTTTCCATAAAATGGTGCAGTAATGTCTTTCAAGGGTATTGCCGGAGACCACCGCGTGAACCTATCAAAGATTGTGAGGCAATACCTGACACCACGCGGCTAATTATGTCGAGGTCGATTATGTGGAAACGCATGGTTGACCGCGGGACCTCTTTCTTCACATGATTTGTAATTTTGCACTTCTGGCAAGCGACGCACTGTCTGACCCAAGGATTAATGTCCTTGTTCATGAAGAGCCAGAAATACTTTGCGGTCACTAACAAACTCGTTCTCCGTATGCCTGGGTGCACCAGATCGAGAACGGCGTGAAACACTACCTTGCGGAAATCGGCCGGAATATATGACCTTGATTCGTTGTCTGAGGTGACGCAGTATATACTAGATATTAGGCCGAAGATACGAAAGTCAATAAAAGTGGCTTTGGAGTTGGTCCTCAATCTCAGAAGAACTGCGTCGTCCTTCTACGCGTCGGCGGTTGCAGGAAAATCGACGGTGGTGGTGATCTTAACCTCTGCAATATGTCACAAAGCGTCAGCAACCACGTTATCTTCTCCAGACACGTGTTCAATGTCGAAAGTGAACTGACTGATAACACTCAAGTACGGAAGTTGGCGAGGGGACGCTTTGTTGGGCTTTTGTTTTAAAGTAAAATTGAGCGGCTTATGGTCCGTGAATAATGTGAACGGTCTGCTCGGTGAACAGGATGAGATTTTTCTTGATAACATAAGGGAGCAATCCATAGTGGAACAGGAAAGATGGGTGTGCTGATGTTCGCGATTGTGAAGCGCCAAGAAAACGTTTGTCGAAGTTTTAAACTCGCACTCGCCAAAACTCCCGCCAAGTCTGGTTTTTTCGGTGCGAAATTGCAGGGACTGGTACATTTCTCTGTTTTTTCTCGAACCTACGATGACACTAGCATGTCCCGGTACTTACTGAAGCTCCCGATCACCCATTTCGAGAAATGGATCTAGACCTTCATCTATTCCTACCTCCCGAACGCAAAGCACCGACGGCCTCTGCTAACTCATAGACGGTAGCTGTTAATAATGGCTGCAGCTGAACCTGAACCTGACTTGAGTTGACAGGCGACACCTCACCAACTATGGGTCGCATGTGGGTCTTATGCATTTTGTCCACGATGAAGGTTAACGTATCCAGAGACCCCGAATCCGTACATCCTCGAGCTGGAGGAACTTTGCTGCCGGGCTCCTACGCCAAAACGGCGGTATCCATACGGCCGCAGGGGTTACCGAGAGCATTGTCAGTGGAAGCGAGCGGAGTTCGTGAACCAAAGAAGTGAAAAAGCGACGAAGAAGAAAACGGCCCTGTGCCGTCTCCCGTCTCCGTCACCGTTTAAATTTTTCAATAATACAAATAACAATGTAAAAAAATGTCAGCTGTTGTTGTTGGTTCAATAGTGCAATATTGATGGTTTACAATGCCTTCTACGGTGTGATGTCAGCTTGCTCTGCGGTACATAGTTGATGAATCGCTCTCTCAGAATCAACAAGTTTGAAAACTAAAATATAATGCAATATAAAATAGATTCGTTATCCTCTTCCATTCAAATTGTTTACAAAACACGCGGGGATTTCGCTGTATTTACTATTGTGCCGTAAACTATAACTAAAATCGTCCGCAAAATGGTTTATACATTCGTCAGCCAGTAGCTGAAGTATGAAGGAATGTCTAATTCGGACATATATTTAGTTTTGGAAAATCAAGAATATTCCAAAATAAGATATTGTTTTTTATTATCATTTTAATTATTTTTTCCGCTATATCATGTCATTATAAAATGCATTCGTCACTAATACACAACGTCATAAACAACAGAAACTATATAGTTGTAGGAATTACCTGCGACCATCGATTTTCATTCTGTAAAGAAAAAATGCAACTTCATAATTTGTATTTCTTTTCATGCTTATGTTTCGTTGACGAAATATTGGAAACATTTCTTCTGTGGGAAGATCGGAAGCTATTTGTTGGTATGCTTAGCAAGCAGCAGACGGAAGACGATGTAAGGCAGTTATTTAACCCATTCGGCGCTATTGAAGAATGTACAATTCTTCGAGGACCAGACGGAACCAGTAAAGGTATGTTCAACGATCATGAAATTGTACAAAAAACAATTTTAAATACTATTATGTATTGATATAGATCTATATATATTCTGATCTCACGAAGAGTTAGCCAAGTTTAAGAACGTGATCTTAAATGTTCTCTGAACTATAAATGCATATACTCCATTTCTCTACATATATGCCGCACCTCCTATATAAAGCGCAGATTGTAAACATGTAACTGTTTTCTGTTATTGTTCCCATTTAAAGGCAACAATAACGTCTTTATGAAATATAATTAATTAATAATAATAAAATAAATGAATACATAAAATGCACAATATTATGAGATGTTCCCAAAAAATAGCTGGGTTTTAAATTATATTTCAATTCGTTCGTTTTTAATTTTCAATAAAACACAACATCGGAATACTTCTAGTGTTATTTTGTTGACAAAGGTAGGCAAATTACTGCTCTGTTTCAAAAAGTAGTAATCTCTTAAATACAAGCAAAATTGGACTCGTCTTTCTTTTCTCGGTTACTTCCTCACCAAGTCCAAAGGCTTTCAGTGCAATTTCGTAAGGTCAAAGGAACGACAGACCTCAGATCGTTATTAATAATAATCATCGCCTCCACATCCAATTGGATCAGGGCTTTGAAGCGTGTTACTTAATTTTGCATTAATCAATCAACTTCTCCCTAATGCAACCAATGTCAAAACTAGCATTTGCTTCGAAAAGTACTAATTGTGACCTTTCATTTGATCGCCACATGAATATATTCGATGAAAACGAATTTTGCACCCCTCTTTTACGTGTAGGGGATTCGCTTTAAGGTCAGCGTGGAAAAATGTAATTTATCGCATTGGGGGGTTCTCAGTTCCAACCTTCCTACCAAATTTTGTGACAACAGATTTAACCGTTTCTGATCAAAATGCGTACGACAGACAGACATACACAGAGGCAGACAGAAAACAGATAGAGAGACAGGCAGATAAACAGATAGGTAGTGAACACATTTCAATAAGGTTTTATTCTGAGCAAAGTTTTAATAAAGCAGCGGATTTGCGAAAAAAAATTTAACATTGTTGTATTTGCTTGCTAAATTGTTAAAAAAATTATTTAGCAGAAAAATCAGGTATGCAGAATAAAGGATTCAAATTTCAGCTAAATAAACAGCTTGGTGAGTACTTCTCCAAAACTTTTAAAACGTGATTTCTACACTGTGCCGATTTCTTATTTTCTAATAGTACATATTTTTACCTTAGTCAAGTGACTGTGACAATATAGGATCGAGGATATTATATTAAAAGGACGAGTCAAGTAGCTGCTGTCGGCTAATTTCAATTTCTATACCTACTGCAGCGCGTTCCATTCTTTGAAATGTTTTGAATTTCAATCTGAGATTTTAACATGTACATTTTTAATAAGTTGGACTTTCCAAATTGATGTAAAAAACTTTTAATTGTGACACTGTACTACCACCTTAAATTTCCTCGCACCCTAATTTTATAATGTTGAGTAATGCGTAATTTCCGGCCATAGTTGTAAAGGGAGAAAGTGTGGAAACTAGACTATTTCACGGTGCCATTCTCAGAAATTTCCTAATAAAAAAAAATAGTTCTTATCTTTTAGGAAATTTTCAGCTAAACAAGACACTTGCAGAAACTATTAACGGAATGTTACGAAATATAGCAGTAGAATGTTATATAATGTCAGAAATGCTTGATTAATAAACTTTACTTCATTGAAATTCTAAAATTTCTTGATAAGGGAATTTCTAGTTTGTAAGAATATTCCTATTGAATATAAAACCCTTCATAATAGCATTTCCGATTGTGCAGTTTATTGTGATACCGACATTCGGGAAAAATTTAGAAGATACAGAATATGAAACTGATTATTTTTGAAATCATTTTGTTATAAATAAATAACGAATTTTCAACATCTTTCAAGCGTCTATGCTTTCTCAGTTGCATTCTAACAATTTAATAATAGTTTTTTTAGTCCCTCATGAATATGGTATTAAATAAATTGTCAAAAATGCTATAGAATATGTAGACTGAGAAAAGGTTGCCGTCCACTTCCGAATTCTCTAGATCCTTTCACTTTGCCTTTTGGGCACATTGTATTCTCGAATTCCCGGGATGTTTCCAACTTTGCCTCCTGATATGTTGCACGTAGTAATCTTCTGAGATTATATGTAATCTCTAAGCTCTGCAGGCTGGTATTCCCTTCTGTCCTGGAATATGAAAAATCTTTAACCCTAACCCCCTCACCTACACTTCCTCGGCTCCATAGATCCAAATCACTTCCAAATTCTCACGTCTGAATATAGAAAACACTTCAACTTTTTCTTTTCCACGTTATTCAAAAACTTATTGACTATGGTTGGCCTGAACATTATTTAGATTGGTTTATTGCACTTGCGGTTGCATACACGATTACATAACAAAAGTGCATACAAACTTCGTGGTATATGCGCATTTTACGCGACCATGGTCTGCATTACCATTGTTTCATTTTAACTTGCAGGCACGATTAAATTACAAAAGTGCCTGCTTGCTGAAAATGACTTAACAGATATTACCAATCTATTGTTATTATGATGATGATCAAGGATTCTTTAAGCCTTTACTTGGCTGCGCTATCCTATTTGAATCATGATTTGATCTTCACGAAACCCCATGGAAGTTGAAGGAAGCGCAAGAGTGAGTTCTCGTTGGCCATTAGACGATTCTCGTAAACATTCCCCCACACGAAGCACACCCAACGATGTAATTATAAAATTTCCCCAGTAGCTGCCGTAGATGTCCAAGTTATTAGGTTCAGTAGATACTCAGCAGCGCAGCCCTCGATAATTAATCACGCCTGTGAAGATTACTTGCGGTGAGATTCGTTCCGTTTTTTAAGGTTTTGTTTGCAAAACAAAACCTTATTGAAATCGGTTTAATGTTTGTCTGTCTGTCCGTCTGTTTGCTTGTCCGCCTGTCCGTCTGTCCGTCTGCCCGTCTGTCCGTCTTTTTTTTCAGGAGGTGGAAATCAAAAGGCACTGCTCTGGACACACTAGCGTGTGGGATTTTTACCCACTAAAACCACCCCCGACTCCCTACCTGCCCCGCGGAACCACCAGAAAGTATTACATCACGAGGC
This sequence comes from Hermetia illucens, assembly GCF_905115235.1. Taxonomy (NCBI): domain Eukaryota; kingdom Metazoa; phylum Arthropoda; class Insecta; order Diptera; family Stratiomyidae; genus Hermetia; species Hermetia illucens. Next base: position 71,737,111 of record NC_051850.1, on the reverse strand, counting down.
GGAGTCAGCTCATTCTAGCTTTGTCATCTTTCTGCTATATGCGGCGCACGCGACCGTGCTTTTCTCCTCTCCTCTGCCTTTCGCAGTTTGGTTTGGATAGATGCGATCATGGAGTTGACCGCATCCTAATTTTCTTGATGTGCTTGCATTTTCGGCACCAGATTTTCTGGTACCAGTACCTCTCCTAGAGCCTCCTCTATATTCCTCCTTTCTTCCACAAATCTAGGACAGTGGAAGAATACATGCTCTGGGTCCTCTGGGACTCCATTGCAATCTAGACAGTCGGACGAGGTCTCCAATTTAAACCTGTGAAGGTATTGGCGATATCCTCCATGCCTCGTGAGAAACTGGGTGAGATTATAATTAATCTCACCGTGCCGCCTCTCCAACCACTCCTTGATGGCAGGAATGAGCCTGTAAGTTCACCGACCCTTTCCCGAGCGTTCCCACCGCTCTTGCCATCTATTTATGGATCTCTCCCTTTCAGTCTTCTTCGCCCGCGACGAGGAAGAGGTTGGCTTCGCATTGTATATGTTCGCCATCTCACCTGCCAAGATGTCAATCGGCATCATTCTAATGTCAATGCTGCATCATGTGAGACAGTCCTGAAGGCAGAGCATACCCTCAAGGCTGTCCTCCTGTATACTGCACTCAGTTTCTTAGGGTTAAGTGACATCCGCAATGCCTCCCTCCAAACTGGGGTCGCATAGAGCATGATTGAGGCCATCATCCTGGCTATAAGCAACCTACAGTTGCTTACAGCGGAGCTTCCTGTCTATCACCGCTCCCAAGTATTTGATGGTCGACTTGGAAGTGACGATATGATTCCCGATTCTTATACAGGCGTAGTTTCCCTTCCGGCGCTTCGTGATGAGGACCGCTTTTGCTTTTTCCTCCGCCAGTGTCAGACCTGAGCTCTCTGGCCAACTTTTAACAGCACTGATTGCCTCGCTTGAGTATAGCTCAGCATCTTCGAGATGCTTTGCGACAACAACCAGTGCTATGTCGTCAGCATAACCCATCACTGTGGCTTCCTCCGGAAGGGGAAGATTAAGTACATCGTTGTACATGATGTTCCACAGTAGTGGGCCCAATACGGAGTACTGCGGGACGAAGTGTTTAACACTATAATTTCCATGTTTAACACTATAATTCCCGAACAGCTCCGAATATCTATCTATCTATCGCTATATCTAGATAAAATTGATGCAGAAAAAAATTCGGTTCCTTGGATCCGACACACGGGATGACCCCCTTAATTTCGGGGCTACCAATGTTAAGTTCACATAGCGTACAAATTCACGTAACCGGATATATTTATTTAAGTGTTAATAATTTTTTAGTAAGTTTTCAAATTTATTTCACCCAAGTTGTTGTATTTTGTCCACCTTCAAGTAAGTTCAAAATTTTATTTTTTAGCTTGATTGTTTATTTTTATTACATTATTTATTTATTGCAAGTAGCGCTCTGGAATTAGAAAAAAAAAAATATTTTTCTGTGATTTATTTCCCAGTTTGCCAATATTCTCCAATATTCTTGTGTACCTTATTAAAATCGGTTTATTGTCGGTATGTCACACGCATTTTTCTCAGAAACGGTTTGAGCGACTCACACTAAATCTGGTGAAAAGATGGGAACTGGAAACGCTCATGTATACAGTGAGTTACATCATTCTACATCAAATTAAAGTCCAATACAAGCAAACCAAATATAGTCATGTGGGATATCAAATAAAAGGGCTTGGTTAGTACTTTCCGAAGCCGGTCTTGGTTTTGACATTTGTTTTAAAGGTGGGGAATGTGGGGAGTCGAAACTGACCATTACTTTAACGGACTCATTCTCAGAAACTCCACAACCGAAAATCAGTAAAAAATCAAGAGGCTGCCATCATATGAAGTTTTAATAGGTCAATATCACGCGAAAGTGGATAATCTCACATAATATGTGCAAACATTACGTGCTAGGTTTTAATGGGACAAATGTCGACTTAAATGTTTTTATAAAGGAAATACACAAACCCTCTCATACCTGAAGAGAAAGTGTTTACATAAAAAGTTGTTGAACTTCCGTAATGGTAAGCCGTCGAACCACCAATTGAATACCTTCGTTTACACATGACTTCAGGCTGACCTCACCTCAAGGAGGCTGGACCGAAGGGAGTGCGGTGGAGGAAGAGAATTGTTAGTTTAAAGAACCATCTGCCATCCGGTCGGCCACCGGTCGAGCTCTATCTTCTTCACAAAAAGAACCTGAACATATATATACATAATGGGTCCATTTATGGTCCATTTATCAGCGTCGTTCTGATAACGGTTTTCCAACCGAACTTTCATGAGAAAAAAGATGTGATTTACGTTGTCCATCTTGTGCAGGTAACATTGAAAACATCCATGCCCGCTTAGAAGCTGTATGAAGAAATAATCAATATCTCCATGCTATCGGTTCAACCACTGCCCTAAGAAGCTGATAAACCGTGCAATCTATTTGCTTCCTGAGTGAATGTTGCTGTTCTTCAGAAGCGACCTCCCTTTGGTCCCTTTCTTTGCACCTGTAAATAATTTTATGTTCAGTGGAAAGAGGGAGAATGGAAGTCTCTTCGGCGACCACCACAGCAAGCGGTTATGGCACAGCGCATTGGGCGGACACAATCCTCAATACTCGTCGCCTCTTTACTCACACAAGACTATTTCAATACAGCGCAGACTTGCGCACCAGAAAACAAAACGGACTGACGTATTCTGTTAAAAGTACGACCCCCAACCTTTGCTATCAGCCGATTTAAGACTGAAACTCCAGCTGTGTTTTATCCGCTGCTGCTTTGATTTCCTTCAAAAAACTGATCTTCGAATCGAATGTCAATCCAAGGTACTTAACTGTTGCTTTTGACTCTTTAATAATTTAGCTGATCGAATTATCAAATAATGCATTCTATTGCATGCAATTTCCTCACATTTTGCCACATATTGCACATTATTGAATGCATTGTCCGGACGGATCGAACGCTCTAAATTTCTACAAAAGCAGATTTTATTTCGGATCGCTAAGGAGCAATTAAGTTATCATACTTTGTGAAGTTGAGCCTCTCGGATTTCTAGGGTTGTCACAATAGAAAGAAGAACGTGATTTTTTCATAACGGATTCACATCAACGGGAGGCCTGCTTTGGATTTTCTGCGGTTTTCCTTTTCACTGAGGGACATCTTATTTAAAGACATTGTAGCTCTGAGGACTTTAGTTTAGTTATCATTGATACGGCCACAAACATACTTGGCCCCAGTCGCAAGAAAAGTCGAAACGGCTGCTTTGACGATGAATCTAAGCTAGCAACGGAACAGAAGAATGCCACATATTGAGTAATGTTGCATTCTCGAAGAATGTGGACACGCGCAGAGACCTATCAAGAATTCCGTTGAACGGAGAAGCGGCTTCATAGACAAAGAAAGGAAGCCTGGGAGAACCAACAGTTCTGTGAACTAGAAAAGTACAGGGAGCAAACGCACCAGGCGTGGAAGTTTTACCAACAAGTCAGCAGGATGCTCATCCTGTCGAGACAAAGAGGGAAGACAGACTGGGCATATTGGAGCGATGGGTTGAGTATTTTGATGAAATGAGGTCCCGCCAACTAAAGATGACGGACAAATACTGCCACCACCAAGCATAGAAGAAACAGTCTGTGCAATCTACCTGCTTAAAAACCATAAGTCGCCAGGAGTCATTGGAATTACATCCGTTCTTTCTTATTTTTTATTGCTCATCGACGCAAATACAAATCTAGCGTAAGATTTGTATTCGCGTAAAATAAGGAAGAACTTCCACGTTCACAACATTAAAACCATTTCATACAACGTTTTAAGAAAATTTATTAATTTATTATTCTCAAATTGACATTATGGCGGCTAGGTAACAAGAATCGGAATACTCGAGGAGAGCTATGCAATAGTTGCCTTATATTTAAAATTAATGCTGGTGCAATGTCTGCACCTCAGCCAGCCAGTGTAGAATTGCATTCTCACCTTTGTACGTCTGCTACGTTTCCGACACATGCCGGCCTAATTGACTCAGCAAGTTCTTAATATCATTCCCCCCCCCACACAATGAGAATTCTCCTGGATTTTGTCTGATTTCCAAAAATCTTCATTATCCTGTTTTATTGACAATATCAGCTCATTACTTTTCTAATTTTTTTTGGAAAAAGGATGATCACAGTAATGCCCATAAAGGTAAGTATGATTATTATGATTGAATCGAAAACATAACTAACGTTTCTATAAAATTTTATCATTTTAATGCGATCCAAATTTTCTATATCTTAATAATTTGTCTTTCATGTAAAAAAACTTTTCAATGCATTTAATATTACTGTTACCGATTGCTGTGTCTAATATTTTAATTGAACAATTATTTATAGTTATTAAATAGTTTCCAACCTGTGGTTCATTTAGTAAGAGCTTTCTATCATCACAAATGTTCCATGTTCTGATTTTCCATATTTTTTAATATTATTGTACTATCGTCTATGTTCTTAATTTCCTGTATTTTGTTTCTTTAAGTTCACAATTGGTTTAAGTTCATTTTCGTATTGTATGTCATTTACATAGTGAGTAAACTGGGGTGAACGATGCCATGTCTGGCCAGGGCTATACTGTCCATAATTTGGTTTAGCTTTTGTTTTCACATTTGTAACCTGTATAATTGGTCAAATATTAGCTGTTGGAGGATAATTCTTTTTTCATTAGTTGTAGCTGTCTATTTCCACTATATTTTTCAGGTTAGTAATACTATCAATTATTTGGGTTTCTATCTGTTTGTTTATACTACTAATTGCATATTCCTGTTTTTTTTTCTAGAATTTTGATGTATACTGATATTTTTTTCCTATCATCGTCATCCATTGTGCCAAAGAGCCATTTCTCTGCAGGTCTGGCGATATTATTTTGGATGGATGTTTTCTAATTATTTTGTTATTTCCAGATCGTTTTTAAGGTTTCGTTTGCAAAACAAAATCTTATTAAAATCGGTTCAATATCTGTCAGTCACACGCACTTTTCTCAGAAACGCCTAATCAATTGAAACGAAATTTGGTGAGAAGGTGGGAACTGTGAACGCCCAGACATGCAGTGAGTGATATCCTTCTATGTTGAGATTAAGGGTCCCCATACATGCAAAAGGGGGGTGCACATTTTTTTTTCACCAAAGTCAGGTTGGGTATCAAATGAAATGTCTCGATTAGTACTTTTCGAAGCCGATCTTAGTGTTGACATTTGTTAGAAAGGCAGGGGGTGGCAGGGGTGGAAAGTGATGATTTCTTTGACGGAGATATTCTCAGAAACTACCCAACCAAAAAATCTGAAAAAAAACCATAAAGCTGCTTCTATATGGTATTCAGGCCTGAAAATACTCTCCATATCGATATCTGCCCAAATTAAGTTAATAATAATATATTACCATATTTTTGGGAGAATTGAGTAAAATCCCCCTTAAATTTGTCCTAGAGTTATAAAAGTTTGAAATAATATAGGATACAATATAAAGCATATCAAGTTTGATCAAAATCGTACCATTACTAACAAAGTTACAGTAGTTCAAATTTGACTTTACCATGTAAATTTACTGCAACTAAATATCAATACCACACTAAAGTGAGTAGTCTGGCATGCTAAATGCACATACATAACGGGCTACGTACAAATGGGATAGTTCTACACTCAAATATACAGAAGTAGTAAACAAAACCTTTCATACCTGAACCGCCGAGCTTCCGGTTTCCCAACTCGTTAATGTCTAGTATCCTGAATTACTTCAGTTGTTTCCATTTTAATGACAGTATACCCATTGTTATTCGTAATTGGCTGCACTACTATTGTTGCTAATGTTGGTTGGATAAATGCTGATACTAATAGTAGATATGTTAAGGTTATTTGATGTGAAGTATGCTTAATGTACGTTAGAATCTCCATTAAAAGAACCCTGAAGGCAAAATACAATATATTAAACATTAGTAATTATTACTATAGTTTTCCGTCAAGAGTTTCTAATATCATTTTCTTTTGAATTTTAGGAAGGTCACCTTGTGTAATATCGGGTTCTTTCTTTCGAGTGATTTTTTTTGCAAATATGCAATTGAATATACCACAGCCATACCCATACCCGGCCCGTCTATGATGTTTCCTTTAATCCGTATTGAGGAACCTAGGGCTTTACTTAGTTTACCTAATGATTCCTCTTTAATTGGAAAATTATTTCCAATCGGTCTAACATTTTTCACCAAATATAATGGTGTGGAGCATCAAATGAAAGGTCACGATTAGTACTTTCCCAAACTGATCTTAGTTTTGAAATTTGTTGGAAAGGTGGGGAGTGTGGGGGGTCGAAAGTGATCATTTATTTAAAGGGGCCATTCTCAGAAACTGCCAAACCGAAAAATCTGAAAAAAATCAAGAGGCTGCGACTATATGGTGGGTAGGCCTCCGAAATACCTTCCATACCGATATCCCTTCCAATAAAGTTAATAACTATACTACAATTTTCAGTAATTGGCTGCAGAACCCCCCTTAAGTTCATCCTAGCACCACAAAATTTTGTAGCAATATAGGCTATAATATGGAGCTTAATCCTACCAAGTTGGTGGAAATCGCACTGTTGCCACTTCTTTGGAAATTCTTGATTTTGAGTGTCAATATCACCCGAAAGTGAATGTTCTCACATAATATACTTGGTGCAAATCGCACTATTACTAACAAAGTTTATAATAGTTCAAAGTTGTTACATAATAGATCAAAGTTGTCGCTTCTTTGCAAATTCAAGACTATGAATATTAATATCACCCGAAAGTGATATATATATAATATATGCATATATTACGTGCTACGTACTAATGGGAAAAATGCACACTCAAATCATCATCAACGGCGCAACAACCGGTATCCGGTCTAGGCCTACCTTAATAAGGAATTCCAGACATCCCGGTTTTGCGCCGAAGTCCACCTAATTCGATATCCCTAAAAGCTGTCTGGCGTCCTGACCTACGCCATCGCTCCATCTTCGGCAGGTTCTGCCTCGTCTTCTTTTTCTACCATAGATATTTCCCTTATAGACTTTCCGGGCTGGATCATCCTCATCCATACGGATTAAGTGACCCGCCCACCGTAACCTATTCAGCCGGATTTTATCCACAACCGAACGGTCATGGTATCGCTCATAGATTTCGTCGTTATGTAGGCTACGGAATCGTCTATCCTCATGTAGGGGCCAAAAATTCTTCGGAGGATTCTTCTCTCGAAATGTCTTTATATAAAAAATACACAAAACCTTTCGTACCTGAAGCGTCCATCTTCCGGTTATGAAACTCGCAGTTCCGCTATATACATAATTCTTTTTTTATGAATAGTTTCAAACTCTTTCGGTTTGTTATTGGTAAGAATAAATTGAGTCCTATATTTGCTAACGATCTTTTCCTTGATAGGAATGTGATCTAGAAGTTCTTCTCCAGCAGAGTAACACTGTCTTTTCCTTTCGCATTGAATAATATTCCTAGATCTGAAAATGAGTTGGTCCTGCTTTCAGTTCTATTTGACTTTATATGTTCCTGTTCAGCTTGTTTTGTTCTACTTAAAAAATCTGCCACCATATTTTCTTTCCCTTTAAGGTACTCGACATTGAACGAATATTCTCCCAATTAAAGTAACTATCGTTGGTGACGAGATAAGTCCTACTATATTTAGCGTGAAGAAAGTTAGTCGGTTGGTGATCAGTATAAATAGTAAATGTATTACCATACAGGTATGGGCGGTAATAATTTGCAGACCACATGATCGCTAAGAACTCTTTGTCTGTAGCGGAGTAGTTTCCTTCCTGAGAGTTTAATTTTCTCGAAGCGAAGCAAACCGGTTCTTTGTGCATGAAGTTGCACTTATCAGTTTGTATTTTTAACTGATGCGATTGCAACGTTGTGAAAATCTCAGTTAGTGATCTTATATGTTCCTTTAATAACGTGCTGAAAATAAGGACGTCGTTCAAGTACACCACGTAGATCCGGTTAATATGGTCTCTGAGGATGTCGTTTATTAACCTTTGGAGTGTCGCAGGGGCATTCTTTAGGTCAAACAGCATCCGTACAAACTCATATAACCCGTGAAGCGTTACAAAGGCTGTTTTGTGCCTGTCTTTCCCTTTCACGAAGAGCTGATGGTATCCCTTGTCTTCTGTTGTCGAAAAATACTGAGCTGTGCCCAGTTTATCTAGGATGTAGTCGATGTTTGGTTGGGACACTTATTAGAGGAGACGCAAATCTGGAATTACTTTTGCGTATAATCCCTTGCTCTTTCACCACTTTTATTTGCCAACTTACTTCCATTTCATGTTGTAGAGGGTACCGGCACAATTTAGAGTTTATTTGACCATCGGTTAATATTTTGATCTCGTGTGGAATGGTAGGAGTGCTTGTGAGCCTATCTCCTTCTTTAAAAAATATATTTTCAAATTGCTTAATTAATTTCATTATTTCCCTATGTTCCTCTTCGTCTAAATGATTTAAGTATGCCAGAGGTGTAAAGTCACCAAGCACATACAAAAAGAAGTAAGCTCAATCCCTCGGTCTCCGAAACGTTCTCGCACGATCAACATCAACATCATTTGCCCCTTGCGAAATTCGCTTGACTTTAAATATTGCCTCAGAATCATCTATAGGTTCAACCGGTGGCCTGAGGCAATGCCTTTGGTCGACATTTCCGCACAATCGTGCACCGTAATCCTTTGCCGGGAATGGATCCCACGCTTTAGGGTTCCAGCTGTAATTATTACTGACCAGGAGAATGTAGTTCGAATCAACCCTGTTCTCGTAGTTAGACAAACTCCTAGGCTTTAAGTGACATCGGACGACTGCGTAAAACCCGCAATCCAATGGGATACTGGAACGCTGCCATAGGACGCTGACGGCCGCTATAATAGCACGCAATGACTCTTCGTGGTCACAAGTCCTATCTTTTCTTCTACTTGGCCTACGTACAACCCATTGTGAAGAGTTTGCAGCCAACTCCGCCGAGCTAGTATACGGGGAGAATTTGAGACTTCCTAGCGATCCTGTGCTCAATACTAAGTCACCGCTTTCCACCGCTGGGCTTTTGCACTTGCCCGGGACACCGTTGCCAAAGTAAAATCGTTTCCAGGCTAAAGCCTTTTGTCCCCAAGGCTGAGTTCGTGGAGAAGAAAATGGCACGGCGCATGAGATTCTATCTGCACACCTAAAATTGACGAGCCAGGAGTCGAATTTTATCGCTGAAACCCAGTATTGGCTGCGGGTGGGGTAGTGTGGAGCTTCGAAAAATATCGAAAATCTCCATGTGTGCGCTTAGCAGTAATACCGTCGAGTTAATGTTAGAAAAAAAATAATAGAGACCATAATAAGATAAAAAATACCCCTTCAGTGCAAAGTAAATGTAGAAATAATTAAACAAATCACCAATGATCGATTGAATTTCAATTTAAGTCCTTATATAGAATGCTGTAAGAAAGCTGTGCGATAAAATTTATTATAGTAATTTTAATTACATAATAAAAGAGGTGCGCATTTTGCAGTTCTGCAGTCTCTACAACGATCCGGAAAAGTGAAACCTCTTCAAGGTTTCTTTGGCCTCTAGTTGCTTGTCCTACAACTACCGAGTCGATAATGAGTTGCTCTTTGCAACCCCTTGACCCAACTCGGCAGCCCTTCTGCTCCTCGGACAGAATGTTGTTGGTCTCGAGGTGCGCATTGATCCTTCCACTAATAATGGACGTGATGAATTTGTAGGGTAAGCAAGTGATCGGTCTTGTGTCTGCGGGGACCTGCACCGTGTCCTTCTTAGGGATAAGGTAGGTAATCCCCGCAGTGAGGAAGGGTGGAGATCTGAAAAAGCTCCGCTGGTTCCTCGCGTATGTTGCATTCTGGACACGTCCGGAATAACTTTCGCCATACCGTCGTAACCGACTGCATATGACAGAAAGTTTCTGTTTTAGTGTGTCCAGAATTTCAACAACGGGTGTCTCACAGGGGATGGCATAGTTCCGGTAAACCCTCTGCACTTTATTTCCCACCCGTCAGCTGGCATTGCCAGTGCTGATCTAAATCAGTCTAGCAATTTCCTGCCTTAGTGAGTCCCGCCGACGTTCCAGACGAATTTTCCATGGTGGATCCCTTTTGTCACTCAAACCAATAACACGAAAGCGAATCTTCTGACCGTGCAATCTGATAGCCGCAACTGGACCACAATACACAAGTGATTGTAGTTGCAGCAGCGACATATCAACACACAGTCGAGATGCCATTTCATCGTTGATTTGAGATTGTTCGAGGAACGCTTCAAATACAATGTCTGAAAAACGCGTTCTTAGAAAATATTGGAACCGGACTTCTTTCGACATTCAACCAAATTCACGGTTGGGTGAGAACGAGCTGATATAAAAAAAACACAAAGATTAATTTTGATTAGTTTTATTGCCCGCACAAAGCAGGATGAGAAGAAAGAAAAACGAAAACGAGAAAACAGTAAATAGCGAATTGCGCGTCAAAGTGATATGATAAACGTCAAGCGGAGATGTAGAAAGAGAACCGCTGTAAATTTACACACACAGTCGGCGCTAACGCAGAGATAAGATGAGATGAGAAGCGGGAGATTTGAACATTCTCCCACCTTCTCCACCCGTTGGAGAAGTTTAACTTGATGATCGTGGATGAGAATCTCCCTCGGTGGTTGAGACTGGCAATAGTACGGATTTTGATATTGGTCGCGTATATGTGGAGGTTGCAGTTTTGACGGTTACCACTTGAGTGAGACCATCTTTGTCGGGATGCGTTTGAATAACTCTGGCGAGCGGCCACTTTGATGGAGGATACCGCTCATCAGAGATGAGAACTAATGATCCTTCTTTGATGTCATGGTGCGATGTTTTCCATTTAGAAATGGACTGATGAGACTGCAGATATTCTGCTGACCGGCGTTCCCAGAAATATTGCAAACGTTGCTGGATCCGTTGGAAATGAGAAAGTCGTGTAGGCTCAGGAATGGTGTTGAGGGGAGCACCTCTAATGAAGTGTCCAGGCGTGAGGGCAGAGAGATCATCTGGATCTTCAGTGAGAGCACTCAGCGGTCGTGAGTAGAGAACGGCTTCAACTTGTACGAGGAACGTCGAGAAGTCTTCGTAGGTGAGAAGCGTGTCGGCGATCGTTCATTGCAGATGGTACTTTACGGATTTTACCGCTGCTTCCCACTTGTCACCCATATGTGGTGCTCCAGGTGGATTGAACTTCCACTGGGTCCCGTCATTTGCGAGAATTTGGCGCAAATGCTGCGATTTTTGAACACTGCTGTTGAGAAGTTGCTGAAGAGTGACGTCAGCACCCTTGAAATTAATACCGCAATCACTATTGAGTGATTTGCAAATCCCACGGCGACTAGTGAAGCGGCGAAATGCTTTAAGAAATGCTTCGGTGCTATAATCCGTGACAGCCTCGAGGTGGACAGCAGATGTTGAGAAACATATGAAGACGACGATCCAGGCCTTGCAGGTTTGAGGTCCGCGTCCTTGATAATATTTGAGAGACACTGGTCCCGCGTAGTCAACTCCTGTATGCTCGAACACCAATGAGGGTTGTACTCGTTTCGCAGGAAGTTGGCCCATTAACTGCTGAGCACGTATTCCTCGTATACGTGTGCAGGTGACGCATTTTTGGATGAATGATTTTATCGGAACCAATCTGAACCTGAGCACCATAGAGAGTGCTTGATGAGTTGGGAGGGGTTTAAACCCCGTGATGCACAATCAGCTGGATTCTGCTTGGTGGAGATGAATTCGCACACTGCTCATGGTGAGATTTCATGAATGTCACGTACTCGGTTCTTAACGAATTCCTTCCAACGAGTGGGATGACTGTTAACCCATGCGAGGGTGACCGATGAATCTGTCCACAAGGTAACTGGCACATTGATCAAGTTGAGAGCCTTTTGTGTGCGTGAGATGAGCTTCGCAAGGAGTAATGCGGCAGATAATTCTAATCGTGGAATTGTGAGACGTTTGAGAGGGGCAACTCGAGTTTTTGCACAAACAAGAGTTAATTTTGATTGCTGATTTCGATGAGACACTCTGATATACACCGCTGCAACCATTGCAGTTTGTGATGCGTTCGAAAATCCGTGTATCTCGACATGTGAGAGGTCAGATGTGAGATTGAGCCAGCGTGGAATTTTGAGGCTTGCGAGATCAACCAATTCACTCCTGAACGTCTTCCAACGATGAGTTATCTGAGGAGTTAGTGGGTCATCCCATCCAATCCTGCAAGTCCTGCATCAGAATTTTGGCTCGAACAATGACTGGTGAGATCAATCCAAGAGGATCAAACAACTGTGCTGTTTCTGACAGTATGATGAGTTCATGATGGCCGAAGTTTGAGATATCTGACCTGTAAAAGTCAAAATGTCCGGAGAACATTTCCAGGACATTCCGAGAATTTTACACGTAGACTCATTGAACTGGTGAGTTGTATTGCTGCTGAGACTTGATGAGTTGACTTTACAGAACGATGGATAATTGCTTTTCCACTTTGCTACTGGAAAACACCCGGTGAGACAGAGCGCTTCAACCTGAGACGCGATTTCGTTGAAACGTGAGAGAGTATCAGCACCTTCGGTGATGTCGTCGACGTAGCTACCTTTTTCAAAAGGTTCGATTGCTAATGGGAACTTGTGGTCCTCGTCGCTGAGAACTTGTTTAAGAACGCGACATGCTAAGTATGGTGCTGGCTTTGTACCGTAAGTAACGGTTGTAAGATCGTACATTGAAGGCTCGCTGGTGCTTGATTGATGATCAATCCAAAGCATTCTTTGGAACTTCCAGTCATCTGGATGAACATCGATTTGACGGAACATTTTGGTAATGTCCGTCGTAAAGATGAATTTGTGCTGCCTTACATACAGCAGTACATCGAAAATGTCTGCCTGAAGCTTCGGACCGGTATGCAACGTATCGTTGAGTGAAATTCCTGTGCTTGATTTACAGGACCCGTTGAACACGACCCTCAGTTTCGTAGTGAGACTATCTTCACGCAATACGCCGTGGTGAGGAAGGTAAAAGCTCTCAGTAGGTGATGTCTTATCTTTTCTCATGTGGCCCAGCGATTCGTATTCTTTTAGAAAATCTGAGTACAACTTAAAAAACTCAGGCTGATGAGAAATGCGTTTGATGAGCCTGGTGAGCGATTTTTCTGCAATATGCTTCGTTTGTCCGAGTTGTGGAGCATTCGATTTGAAGGGTAAGTGCACCACATACCGACCTGCACTGTCGCGAGTATGTGTGCTCTGAAAATGTGCTTCGCATTCTGCTTCTTCGGCGCTGAGGGAATCCTCCCGATGAGACGAGACATCCTCAATTTCCCAGAATTTGGAGATGTTATCATGTAGCTGCTCATTTGAGATTGTGAAACCAGTATGGGAAGGTGCACTGGATGAAAAGCCATCGACTGGACCAAGAATTGTCCATCCAAACATGTGTTAAAAGCCGTAGGCTGATTTGGTGAACCGGATTTAACTCCAGATCTTAAGATTTTGGCGTAAGAGTCTGCACCGATGATAATGTCAATCTTGCCAGGTGAGAGGAAATCAGGGTCAGCTAGTTCCAGATTATGAAGATGAGACCAACTCTTTGCGAATATTTCGACTGATGGCAATTTGACGGTGAGATTCGGGAGAATGTGTGCGTTGAACTCTGCCTGTTCAGTTGAGAATCTTGATAACCATGTAAAGGTGACAGCTCCTTCAGTTTCTCCAGATGAGACACTGCCTACTCCAACAATTGGAATGTAGACATTCGAGACAGTGTAGTTGAGAGTGCGAAAGAGTTCTTGAGAAATGAGGGTGATCTCCGATCCTGGATCGATCAGAAGTCTTACTGGGTGAGAATTCCGTGACGATGTTAAGATGAGAGCTTGAGCAGTTGCCAGCAAAACCGTTGGACGAGATATGATTTCTGACTTTCGCACTGAGTTGAAAGATGCTGAGATGCGAGATGATGACGCTAAATCCTGGAGATCTGAGGTATCAGTTTGAACTGATTGATGAGAACTCCACCAAGGTCAAATTTGTGTTGCCTTTTCCTGGCTGCTGGACGTTGTTGGATTAGCTAAGCCGGGTTGACTGTTCTGATGAGACAGCTTTCTGAAGAAGTGGGAGTGGTGCAGCATTGAATGATGTGCCACATGACAAATCTTACAGCGCCTTATACTGCGGCAATCTTTCACTTGATGCATACCGAGACAGTTAATGCAGAGAGCACGAGATGTTACCAGATGAAACCGTTGATCTGCGTCTAATGTCTGGAAATTCGGACATCCTACTACAAAATGATTTCCTCCGCAACAAGAACAGTAGTTCGATTTGAATGACAACGTTGATTTGACCTCGGGTTTCGGCGTTTGGTGGCCAACATCTGGCTGAGAAAGATTGCAGTTCGATTGATAATTCGCTGATGAATTAGATGGGTTAGATGTTGGCTTAAACTTCACAAACTGAGCAGAGTTCGAATGAGATGAGCGCGCCACATGTACATGAGATGGTTTGGAAGTTTGTGGTTTCCCAGTATTGATTCTTTCAGGCTGAGTCTTCTCTTTGCCTTTCTGAATCAGTCTACCTTCCATGGTTTCTAGTGCGCGTGCGCGGCACATTAGAAAACTAGTGAGTCGATCTAATGCTGGATACTCTGTTGAAGATCCCAGTGTGAACTGTGAGATGTACCAGCAGCTGATCCCAATGTTGAACTGGCGATCCTAGCGCCTTAAGTGAATTGAGCACCTCGGTCACTGTATTGATGACAGTGTTAAATTCTTTCGAGGTCCTGGATGCCATTCTTGGAAGCGTAAAAAGTTGGTTCAACTGTGCAGAAATGAGAAGCCGCTTGTTCTCATATCTATTCTGCAAAGCTGTCCAGGCCGAGTTGAACGCCTCATTGGTAATGGGAATGTTGGCATTTCCCTGAACACTGGTTATGAGGTAGTGCATTTTGTCAACCTCGGTGACACCCTGTTTCTCGACGACCGACAAAAGTAGCGATTTGAATGACGGCCAATCGATGATATTGCCAGAGAATTCTGGTGGCATGATTGTCGGCAAAGGTGCACGCTGCTGTACCGACTCTTGAAAAGAGGCTTTGAAGGCTGCTGAGGCATGAGAACGAGGCTTCAGCTCGTTTATGCGTGCTTTGAGAGAGGATTCCGCTTTGACGAACTGCACCTTGGCTTTTAAGAACCATTTGTCCTTAAAGTAAGGAATTTCTAGAGGCAGTTCGGCCTTCGAAGTCATGATCTTCTCATGATCACGAGAGATTTTCTCCCAGGCATCGGCAACCACGACCAATTTAGATTCAGCCTCGAAGATGGTAAGCTGAGCGATAGCACCGCTGTCCACTTCTGTGGTTATCTGCTCCACGTATTCCAAATTGATCTGTTGGACTATAATTAACTTTGTAATAGCCATAGTTAACAGATGAGAAGACGATTTAAAAGTTCGTAAAACTGAGAATGTGAAATGTTCTTCGTATTGTAGGATCGCACCACTGAGTCTAAAATCGCACTTCACGATAAATAGTTCGGAGTACTCGGCAAAAACTCGAAGTTGAAGACACGAACTACACTCTACACAGTTTTTTTACAAAATGTAAACTTAAAGAAGCCCGAATCCGGCTCGACGGACCAAAAAATGTTCGAGGAACGCTTCAAATACAATGTCTGAAAAACGCGTTCTTAGAAAATACTGGGACCGGACTTCTTTCTACATTCAACTAACTTCACGGTTGGATGAGAACGAGCTGATGTAAAAAAAAACACAAAGATTAATTTTGATTAGTTTTATTGCCCGCACAAGCCAGGATGAGAAAAACGAAAACGAGAACGAGAAAACAGTAAACAGCGAATTGCGCGTAAAAGTGATCTGATAAACGTCAAGCGGAGATGTAGAAAGAGAACCGCTGTAAATTTACACACACAGCCAGCACTAACGCAGAGATAAGATGAGATGAGAAGCAGGGAGATTTGAACAGAGATAGAATTCCCGGAGTTGCTGGAGATGCATAGAGCCTGGGAATACCTTGTCTATTCAAAGGATCCATATTCGAGAATTCTATACACGCTCTTTGGAATTCGTCCCGAACCTCAGCGGAAACCTCAGCTGGACGGTGGAGAAGAGTGCTTCGGCGAGTACTGAACCTATTGCCTGCAGTGCGCCGTGGTGTTGTTGATGCTGCCACCTCTACCCCCATCGACTTTCGGTCACCAGTTTCCCCGATGACTTCAAGTCGAACACGCTCCCTGATGGTGGCTGAGATTGTGTCGCTGCGAGTAATAAAGCGGTACTGGTCTGCGACTCGCTGCACAGTCACGTGCGCGAATTGCGGGAAACGCTCGACGAATCTCTGGTGCAACAAGGGGCGGTAAGATGTTGTACCTGCCCCCGCCGTTATTTCGTAGTAGGAGCGGATGATGAAGAGATTCATTTCTTCAGTCCATTTCATCCGCTTCCTACGCGAACCTGCTGAAGTGGTCTCCACAGATTGTGGCGAAACAGCTTCAGCAGGCGGAGCTGTGCTCCTGGTCGTCGTGGCGCCTAGATGTCGAACCGCCCCACGACCAGCGGTTTCGACGCCGTGCTGTCCATTACGAGAGCCCGACCCAGTTACCAAGTCAGACGGCTCCCGCCGGTTATCCGTACCGGACCTTAAATTTCTTCTTCTTCCCATTTTTAGGTGGTGCGTTTTATCCCTAGCTGCCAGGTGTTGAGATAGCTTCCTTAGTGAGTAATCTGCAAGGCTGCAAAGTTCCTGCACTTTCCTCACCTACCCCCTGAGACGCTGCGGTGGCGTACAGCCATTCAGACTGAAGCTATCCATCCCTCTTCCTTTCACAACCGGGCTTGGGACCGGCTTCGGCGGAGTTTATTATTATTATTATTATCTTCAAGATGCTTTGCGACGACAACCAGCGCTACGTCGTCAGCGTAACCCACCATTGTGGCTTCACCCGGAAGGAGAACATTAAGTACATCGTTGTACATGATGTTCCACAGTAGTGGGCCCAATACGGAGCCCTGCGGGACACCCGCAGAAACAGTGTACTCCTGGGGTCCGTCATCGGTATCATACCAGAGCCTCCTTTCAGTAAAATAACTATCGATGATAGCAGCGAGATAGGCGGGAATACCAACTTTCGCTAAAGATTTCCGTATTAGATTCCAATTGGCCGAATTGAATGCATTTTTCACACCCAGGGTTACTGCTACGCAATATTTGCTGGTACTACCCTTTCCGTGAATTACATCTTCGGCCAAGACAGTAACCAATTTGATTGCATCAATGGTTGATCTGGCTTTACGGAACCCATACTGCCGATTTGAAAGGCCGCCTCGGCTCTCAACAACCGGGAGTAATCTATTATAGATTACCCGCTCGAGCATTTTCCCCACCGTGTCCCGGAGACATAGGAGGAGGTTTACCAGGCAGAAGTACCAACTTCCGCCGCTTCCATGCCACTGGAAATATCCCCTCGGACATGCACGCTTCGAACAACTCAGGGAACATGTCCGGTCTGGATTTCACGGCAAGCTTAAGGGCCTTATTCGGTACTCCGTCAAGTCCCGGCGCTTTATTGTCTTCTATTCTACCGCAGATACTCAACAGCTCGTCTATGGTGGCTGGCGGAATTGCCGTCACATTCAGAGATGGTTGGAATATGTCGGTGCTCTCCTCTTGCTGGGGGAATAACACCTGCATGATTTTCAGCAAGAGGGTGGGACACGTAATCTGCGGACATGAACGGCCTCTGAATCGTCCCATCACGATTCTGTAGACACCCTCCAACGGGTTTATGTCCGCTTCTGAGCAGAGCTCCTTAAAGCACTCCCTCTTGCTTCGCTGGATGGCGAGCTTGATGTTTTTGCGGGCTGCCTTATATGCGCGCACTTTTTCCCCCTGATCAACTCTACCTACCGCCCTCTAAGCCGCTCTTCTGGCTCGGTGGCAAACTTATTGAAGGCCGGTCAGTTCATCATTCCACCAGTAGTTTCGTCTTCTACTGGAGAATGAACACCTTCTAGGCATGGACGCGTCACATGCTTTGGCGATGCATTGAGCCAGTTGGACGGCTCTTTCCGTAGAGGCGCCTGCTTTATCAGGTTAATTTAACCACACGTCTATGAAGGTCTGCTCAGCCAATGATTTTGCAGACCACCCCGAAGTCTTTTTCGGTTTCGAGCATGATAGCTCTTTGCTCTGTAGCTCGACACATGTCTCAAAGAAAATTGCCTGGTGATCACTGTGGGTGTAGCGTTCACTGACGCACCAGGATATACCTTGATTCCCTACTACCCCTCCTAGGGCCCAAGCATTGAAATCACCAGCAATATCCTTTGGACTTCGTCCCCTTGTGTCAAGAACAAGTTTATCAAGCATTTGCTCGAATTCAGACAGTGTCAAACTTGGTGGGGCGTAGCAGCTGTATACATATACACCACTTATTTTCGCCCACACAAAGCCACTAGCTGCCTGACTTGCAGTACATCGTATGGCCTGTCGACCACAAGCCCATATCGCTGCGCCACCAGTCGAATCTGTGACCCATGTGCCACCGTGACGGTGCCTATACGGTTCGCTTATGATGGCAATTTCCATCTCAGATTCGAACGTGGTCTGCTCAAGTAAATCCTGAGCGACCCTGCAATAATACAGGTTTATTTGGATAAACCTCATTTTCTCATTGCAGTGAGCGCTTTCCTAAATTCCGGACATTTACCACTTCCGACAATATGCCGGTTATCCTGTCCCTGCTCCACCTCGCACAACAGGCATTTGGGGTCCCTATTGCACTCCCTGACAATATGGCCCTTCTCCCCACACCTTCTGCATCGATCGGACCGATCAATGCTGCTGGTGCATACCTTGGCGAAAAAAACATGAGGCATTTAAGGCACCTCTTAAGTGAAATCTGTTCTCTTAAACGGCAGACAACCCATCCAACCTGAACTTTTCCGGCCGCCAACAACTTCTGCGCTGTCTCCGCTAGTACTCGTATTGTGGCCGTTTGTGTACCGCCATAGGCTTTTCGTAAACTTACAACAGACTCCTCGGCAAGTTCTTCCAACTTGAATTGCTCCTTCATAGCAATACACATTTCTCCCTTCGATGTTACTTCATCGGGATCCTTACATTGTATATAGATCATCATGTTTTTGGGTACGCACTGCGGCATTCTCCACAAGTGAATTTTTCACTTGAGTGCGAAAGCCATCAGTTTTGCCCACACTGGATCTTTTCAGCTGGAACGTGAGATCTCCCTTCTGGGTTCTTCGGATTCTGTTCACATTTCCGCTCATATCTTTTAGGTTGGGATCTGTTTTGACCTTTCTGAGTATCTGCGCGTAGGACAGATTGCCCATACTGGAGGTAACAATCGCTTCTGGACGGGTTCGCTCTTTTGCTTTTCCTTTCGTTTTGTTTCTGGTAACCTTAGTTTTTTTTTTTTTTGAGGATGTGGAAATCCTCAAAAGACACTGGTCTGGACACACCAGCGTGTGGGGTTTTTACCCACTAAAACCACCCCCGACTCCCTACCTGCCCCGCGGAACCACCATAAGGTATTACTTCACGGGGCGGAGTCAGCGCACTCTAGCTTAATCCCATTTCTTGTATACGCGGCGCACGTGACCGCGCTTTTCTCCTTTCCTCTGCCTTTCGCAATTTATCTTGAATAGATGCGATCATGGAGTTGACCGCATCCCAATTCTCTTGATGTGCTAGCATTTTCGGCACCAGATTTTCTGGTACCAGCACCCTCTCCTAGAGTCTATTCTAGATTCCTCCTTTCTTCCACAAATCTCGGACAGTGGAAGAATACATGCTCTAGGGTCCTCTGGACTCATGCAATTTGGACAGTCGGGTGAGGTCTCTAATTTAAAACTGCGCAGGTATTGGCGATATCCTCCATACCCCGTGAGAAGCTGGGTGAGATTATAATTAATCTCACCGTGTCGTCTCTCCAACCACTGCTTGATGGCAGGAATGAGCCTGTGAGTCCACCGACCCTTTCCCGAGCGTTCCCACCGCTCTTGCCAATCTATTTATCGATCTCTCCCTCTCAGCGTTCTTCGTCTGCGATAAGGGAGAGATTGGCTTCGCATGGTATATATTCGCCATCTCATCTGCCAAGATGTCAATCGGCATCATTCCAGAGAGTGAGAGTGAGTCCACCGACCCTTTCCCGAGCGTTCCCACCGCTCTTGCCATCTATTTATGGATCTCTCCCTCTCAGCCTTCTTCGCCTGCAATAAGGGAGAGATTGACTTCGCATGGTATATATTCGCCATCTCATCTGCCAAGATGTCAATCGGCATCATTCCAGAGATGACGAATGCTGCATCATCTGAGACAGTCCTGAAGGCAGAGCATACCCTCACAGCTGTCCTCCTGTAGACTGCATTCAGTTTGCTAGTGTTAACTGACATCCGCAACGCCTCGCTCCAAACTGGGGTCGCATAGAGCATGATTGAGGTCACCACCCTGGCTATAAGCAACCTAGAGGTATACCGTGGCCCTCCCACGTTCGGCATCATCCTGGCCAGGGCCATACTGGCAGTGGATGATTTATGCACAAACATACTGTACGTGTTGCTTATAGCTGAGCTTCGTGTCTATCACCACTCCCAAGTATTTGATGGCCGGCTTGGAAGTGATGATATGATTCCCGACTCTAACACAGGCGTAATTTCTCTTCCGGCGCTTCGTGATGAGGACCGCTTCCGTTTTTTCCTCCGCAAGCGTCAGACCAGAGCTCTCCAACCAGCATTTGACAGCACCGACTGCCTCGCTTGAGTATAACTCAGCATCTTCGAGATGGTTTGCGACAACAACCAGTGCAATGTCGTCAGCGTAACCCACCACTGTGGCTTCCTCCGGAAGTGGAAGATTAAGTACATCGTTGTATATGATGTTCCACAGTAGTGGGCCCAATACGGAGCCCTGCGGGACACCCGCGGAAACGACGTACTCCTGCGGTCCGTCATCAGTGTCGTACCAGAGCCTCCTTTCAGTTAAATAACTATCGACAATTGCGGCGAGGTAGGCGGGAATACCAACCTTCGCTAGGGATTTCCGGATTAGATTCCAATTGGCCGAATTGAATGCATTTTTCACGTCCAGGGTTACTACCACGCAATATTTGCTGGTACTACCCTTTCCGTGGATTGCATCTTCGGCCAAGCCAGTAACCAATTTGATGGCATCAATGGTTGATCTGGCTTTACGGAATCCATACTGCCGATATGAAAGGCCGCCTTGGCTCTCAACTACTGGGAGTAATCTATTATAGATTACCCGCTCTAGCATTTTCCCACCGTGTCCAAAAGACACATATGACCCATAGGTCGGTATGAGGATGGTTCACCTGGTGCTTTACCAGACTTAGGCAGAAGCACCAACTTCTGCCGCTTCCATACCGCTGGAAATATTCCCTCGGACATGCACGCTTCGAACAACCCAGCAAACATGTCCGGCCTTGATTTGACTGGCAAGCTTAAGGGCCTTATTCGGTATTCCGTCCAGACCCGGTGCTTTGCTGTCTCCTATTCTGCCGCAGATCTCCAGGAGCTCGTCTCTGGTGACTGGCGCGATTGCCGTCACATTCAGAGGTGGTTGGAATGTGTCGGTGTTCTCCTCTTGCTGGGGGAATAACCCCTGGATAATTTTCAACAAGAGGGTGGGGCACGTGATCTGCGGAGACGAACGGCCTCTAAATCGTCCCATCACGATTCCATAAGCTCTCCCCCACGGATTTACGTCCGCTTCTGAGCAGAGCTCCCTAAAGCATTTCCTCTTGCTTCGCTGGATGGCCAGCTTGAGGGTTTTGCGGGCTGCCTTGTAAGCGCACTCTTTCTGCCCTTGATCGACTCTACCTACCGCCCTCTGAGCCGCTCTTCTCGCTCGGTGGCAGGCCGATCGAAGGCCGGTCAGTTCATCATTCCACCAGTAGTTTGGTCTTCTACGGGGAATGCGCACCTCCTAGGCATGGACGCGTCACATGCTTTGCCGATGCATTGAGCCAGATGGACAGCTCTTTCCGTAGAGGCGCCTACTTTATCAGGATGATCTAACCACACCTCTATGAAGGTCTCCTCATCCAAAGATTTTGCATACCAGCCTGAAATCTTTTTCGGTTTCGGGCATGATAGCTCTTTGCCCTGAGGTTCGACACATGTCTCAAAGAAAATTGCCTGGAGATCGCTGTGGGTGTAGCGTTCGCTGACGCACCAGGACATACCACGCGCCAGCGAAGGGCTGACAAAGGTCAGGTCTACAACCGAGCCTGATCCCCCTTTCTGGAAGGTGTTTACTGCACCTTCGTTAGCCAAAACTATGTCCATCTGCGCAAAAGCTTCTAATAAACTGCGCCCCCTAGCATTTGATTCCCCACTACCCCACTCTAGGGCCCAAGCATTGAAATCACCAGCAATCACCTTTGGACTTCGTCCCTTCGCGTCGAGAACAAGATTATCAAGCATTTGCTCGAATTCAGACAGTGTCAAACTTGGCGGGGCGTAGCAGCTGTATACATATACACCACTTATTTTCGCCCACACGAAGCCACTGCCTGCCTGACTTGCAGTACATTGTATGGCCTGTCGACCGCAAGCCCATATCGCCGCTCCACCAGTCGAATCTTTGACCCATATGCCACCGTGACGGTGTCTATACGGTTCGCTTATGATGGCGATTTCCATCTCAGATTCGAACGTGGTCTGCTCAAGTAAATCCTGAGCGACCCTGCAATGATTCAGGTTTATTTGAATAAACCTCATTTTCTCATTGCCCTTCCTAAATTCTGGACATTTACCACTCCCGGCAATATGCCGGTTATCCTGTCCCTCTTTTACTTCGCACAATAGGCACTTGGGGTCCCTATTGCACTCTCTGGCAATATGGCCTTTCTCCCCACACCTTCTGCATCGATCGGATCGATCAATGCTGCTGGTGCATGCCTTCGCGAAGTGTCCAAACATGAGACATTTAAAGCACCTCTTCAGTGAAATTTGTTCCCTTAAACGGCAGACAACCCATCCAATCCGAACCCTTCCGGCAGCCAATAACATCTGTGCTGCCTCCGCTGGTACTCGTATTGTGGCTGTTTGAGTACCACCATAGGCTTTTCGTAAGCCCACAATAGACTCCTCGATGAGTTCTTTCAACTTGAATTGCTCCTTCAGAGCAATACAAATTTCTTCTTTCGATGTTACTTCATCGAGATCCTTACATTGAAGGTAGATCTCATGTTTTTGGGCACTGCACTGCGGCATTCTCCCCAAGTGAGTTTTTCACTTGAGTGCGAAAGTCATCAGTTTTGCCCACGCTGGATCTTTTCAGCTCGAACATGAGATCCCCTTTCTGGGTTCTTCGGATTCGGTTTACATTTCCGCTCAGATCTTTTAGGTCGGGATCCGCTTTGACCTTTTTGAGTACCTCCGCGTAGGACAGATTGCCCTTACTGGAGATAACAATTACATCTGGACGAGTTCGCACTTTTGCCTTTCGTTCCGCTTTTTTGTTGGTAACTTTAGTCCATCCATCGTTTTCGCTGGTCTTAGGCTTCGCAACGCTGGTCGAGTTTCCTAGATTCGCTGTACGGTTTCCTCCTTCTGACCTGTTGGTGTTGGTTTTCCGGATGTCTGTCGGTCTGTCTGTCTGTCTGTCACACCCGATTTATTCGGAAACGGCTGGACCCATTGTCACGAAAATTGGTAAGAGTATGTGATCCCTTTACATGCAGCAACTGGCGCAATTTTGTGATAAGTTTAAGGGGGGCTCCCCATACAGGTGAAAGAAGGCTGCAATATTTTTTTCCACAGAATGTAGCCATGTGGGGTGTCAAATGAAAGGTCTCAATTTGTACTTTTCGAAATTGGTTCAATATTTGATATTGGGTGAAACATTGGGGTGTGAGGGCTCAAAATATGACCATCAAAAAGTGCAACAGGTCTCAGTTCTCAGAACCTATCCAACCGAAAGATCCGAAAAAAAACACAGTAGTGCATCCCTATGAAATCTAGGCCTCAAAATATATCCGGTTCCGATATCTGCACAAAGAAAGTTAATAATAGTATATTGCCACATTTTAGAAATTTACCCGGCACCGGCCTTATATTCATCCCAGAAGTACGAAATTTGGCATGCGTATAATGAAGAACATAATGCACAATTTGGTCAAGTTTGAAGTAAATCCAATTATTATTAACAAACTTATAGGGGGTGAAACGTTACAATTTTTTGTGAATTTCGTGCAGTCTACAACCTGCATGACGTCATCATTACATATCAATTCGTCAATACCACAACGAAGTAAGTTCGTATGAATTGGGTGGAAAAGAATTATTTTGTTTTAGTTTTTTTGTCATTTGTATATGAATATCAATTATTCCAACGAGACATGTGTGTATGTAGGTATATAGTATATGCGTGCTAATGGACTTTGCGGGTAGTGCCTAATTCAGATAGATATAAGAAGTAAATCGGAAATATGGGTACGATCAATTTATATACGTGCCTATATGTGTACAGTATTCGAAAATAAGCAGTTTGTTTGTTTAGGGTGAGCGTAATATCTACGGCTGTAATATGTACGTATGTCTCGTAGTTTGGAAAAATATGAAGGAATATGTTGGATTTGTAGCTACATACGGATAGAAAAATGTGCGGTGAAGTTCCATGAGATGAACACGAAACGTTTATACCCGAAGCGTGAGCTTGCGGTATTCCGACTTGTTTATATCTGGAGTTGGTTAAATTCTTCGTAGCGTATGAGGTTGACTATTATCAGAATAAGGCTTTCCATCAAATGATTTATTTAAATGGTTTTCTAAAAAATTTATGGCAATGGAATTTTTAGCTATGTGACACGGAGCTGTCGAGGACTCGTCGCCCTTCAGATCTTCTTCTTTTTCTTCAACCTTTGTCCCGTTCACAAGCGGAGTGGGCTTATCGTGATCGGTTTCGCCATTTGGTTCTATCAAATGTCTGATCAGGATATAATCGCGTACTTTTAAATCCTCATCCTGCGTGTCACACTACCGTTGTTTCGGCTGGCAATTTGGTCGCTTACCATTGACTTCGATGTTCAGACCAATATTGGTAAGTGAATTCTAGTTAGCGGGAATTACGTAACCACACCATGGAAAACGTCTCTCTCGCAGTTTCTCCACGATCTATGCAACCCCGTATCGGTCACAGATATCCTCATGTCGGGCGTGATCAAAACGTGTGACTCCACTAGTCCAATGGAACATCTTGGTCCCCATTGCAGCAAAATGCCATTCATTGTCTTTTATAGTAGGCCGACACTCACAAGTATGGAGATACGGTGATCACAAAGAACACCAGTTTTGGAATGCCACTTCGTTCAGATGGCGCTAATGCGTGAAGCAATTTCATTACGGAGTTCTCCATTGCCTGATAGTATTGACCCGAGATACTGCTTAGCTCTGGGCAGGTCACCGCCGCTCACAAAACTGAGTGAGGCCACTGGAGAACTGCGTTATGCTCCTCACATAAGAAAACACAAAATCTTTTATACCTGAAGCGTCAAGCTTCCAGTTTCCCGACTTGTTTTATATTAGATTGAAGAACTTACTAAGCCACAGTGTTGGGCATCAACTGTTCTCTTCCTAGAACTCAACTTGCCACGTCCGGTTGGTTTCCTCAATTTCATTGTTTTCATCGCTTCTTTGACATCCAAATGCCGGTAGTTCTTGTGAAAGTGGAAAATAAGAAAATTTTTTCATTAAAATCTGTTCGAAGTATTTATTATTAAATTTATTTGAAAGGATATCGGTATGGAAGGTATTTCGCAGCCTAGACATCATGTAGCCGCAACGTCCTGATTTTTTCAGATTTTTTGGTTGGACAGTTTCTGAGAATGGGCCCGTTAAAGAAATTATCAATTTCGACCGCCCGCACTCCCCACTTTTGCAACAAATGTCAAAATTAAGATCAGCTTCGGACATTACTGTATATAGTGAAAAAAATGTACACCCCCTTTTGGATGTACGGGGACCCCCCCCCCCCCCCTTAAATTGAATAAAAGTGGATGTATGCGTGAGTATTCATAGTTCCCACCTTTCTACCAAATTTGGTGTCAATCGCTAAAACCGTCTCCGAGAAAAATGGGTGTGACCGACAGGCAGACAGGGAGTAAACCATTTTGTTTTACACAAAACCATAATAAAAAATGCATTGGCAACTGGAAGTGTCGTGAGAGTCAATAAAATTAACAACACCTTTACCAGCACAATTACGCTTTTCAATGCCTTAGCACTCATTATACATACTGCCGTTTGTCCTTTCACAATGAAGACATGGTCATCGGCAAGGAAGTTACTGGTTCTTGCGTCGAATAGTTACTAAAGGACATCTCTTTCGGCGTGGGGTTGGCATGTCTGTGGTGCGTATGCTTATCGTGCTATCAGTTAAGATAATAAGGGGCTCCATGTACCGATCATCAAATTGCTAAATTAATTGGGATCAAGGACGCCCTCAGAGATGGCAATCCCGACGCCATATTGAGTGTGTGGGCAGCAAAAGTAGCAAAGTTTATACCCACTTCTGTCGTATTTTGCGCATTTTACTACGTCTTATCAATGAGGGTACCAATATTCAGTGTGCAGATACGATCTATATGGATCATCCCAATTTACTTACGTCCTGATATCCATGCGTCAAAAAGGCTTACTTATTTTGCGACAGGACCGATAGCAGCGCAATTGCGTCGGCTGAGGACGCCCTTACATTTTTTCCGAAGCTTGTTAAATATCGTCATCAGTTTTGCATAGTCAGTAAATTTGCTTTCTTGCGCGACATATCGCGATTGATCCTCCGCCGATCACGAGACTCAGGTCTCAAATTTTTCGGCTCCACACAGCATATATTCGTTATTAAGGTTTTGTGTAAAACAAAACCTGATTAAAATCGGTTTACTGTCTGTCTGTCTGTTTGTCCGTCAAACGTATTTTTCTCGGAGACTGCAGCACCAAATTTGGTGGAAAGGTGAGTTACATCCTTTTATATGCAAAAGGAGGGTGTACATTTTTTGTCACCAAATATAGTCATGTGGGGTATAAAATGAAAGGTCTCGGTTAGCACTTTCCAAAGGTTGTCCTAGTTTTGCCATTTGTTGGAAAGGCGGAGAGTTCGGGGGATCGAAAGTGATTATTTATTTAACGGGCCCATTCTCAAAAACTCAGAAAAAATCTGAAAAAAAGCAAGAGGCTACCACTATATGGTGTCTAGGCTGCCAAATACCTTCCATGCTGTTATCCCTTCAAATAAAGTTAATATATTACTATAATTTTGAGTAATTGGCTGCAGAACCCCCTTAAGTTCATCCTACCACCACGAAATTTTGCAACAATGTAGGCTATAATATAGACCCTAATCCTACCAAGTTCGATGGAAATCGCACTATTCCTAACAAAGTTATAATTGGTCCAAATTGTCACTTCTATGGAAATTGAAGATTTTGAATGTCAATATCGCCCGAAAGTGGATAATCTCACATAATATATGCATATATTAGTGTTACGTACTAATGGGGCAAATGCACACTCCAATAAGAAATACACCAAACCTTTCATACCTGAAGCTTCCAGCTTCCGGTTTCACGACTTGTTTTTTAAAGTGGTTGTTTATTTCGGTGATAAAATTTTATGTAGTAGTGTTTACAAGTGTTCTCGAAAGTCCTTCTTCAAGAATAATGTTTAAATTGCAGTAAAAGATTAAAAAAGTCAAATAATTGATGGTCCCATAATTACGAAATTGTCCTTTTTGTATTAATCGGCTGCACTCCACAGCCTAATAGAATAACAATATCAGGTTCAAATGAATAGTCTAACATATGTATGTTGGCCTAAAGATTCATATGTAAGTTACTCGAAAATAGATAAAGGCGCATAGAATAATAAATTAACCGTTTTTCTAAACTAATTTTCGTTTATGCGTACTTTAATTGCATATAGAAGTTATGCTTTTTAAATAATTCTCAACTCTCATCGGTAAGGTAGGTAACAAGTAGGATGACCAATAGGATTTTGAAAACTAACTGGAACGTTCTGCTTCCAATTTCTCAACTTGTTTTCTTTTCTTTGTTTTACTCGCGTAATCAAATCACAGTTGTAAGATTTGATCACACATATCTTATTAGTTTCGAATTAAATCTTTTTTCACTATCATAAAGTAATCATTTCAAAAGACTGTGTTGGTTGATAAATTCGACATATGCTGCAAATATGTTTCTCTCCAATTTAGAAAATTAGAGACCGTTAAGGGACTTCCTCCATACATATGTATGTGCTATTATTCCTGCTCGAACTGATGATGACTTCCTTATTTTCTTACAGGGTGCGCCTTTGTCAAATTTAGTTCGCATCAGGAAGCCCAATCAGCTATCAGCAGTTTGCATGGAAGTCAAACTATGCCTGTGAGTACAAATTCTTACTGGAAATAATATCAAAAATAGATTTAGGCAATATGTGTGGATCATTTTATGCAATGATCTACAGATTGTTTTTCGTTCCCTCAGTGCAGTATAAAGGAAAAGGATTACATCATCGACACCATAGTGCAGAACGACTTCCAATCATTGGTCATTAAATGCCTCATGAATGGAAAGGCGAAACTCCAAGTAGTGTCGATGCCATCAACATGGAAGTGAATCGAAGAATAGAGTATCACACTCTGCAGCTTGGTCAACACTTAAAAACAAGTCGGAATACGGGAAGCTCTCCCCTCCGGGTATAAACATTTTGTGTTCATCTTATATGAAATATTTTCCATCCACATTTTTCCATTCGTACATAGCAAAAATTCAAAATAGCCTTTTCTATACTTCCAAACTGCAAGATATACACATATACATATTGAAGCCTTAATTAATATGCTCATTCTAAACAAACAGAAATTTCGAATCACCATATAGTTAACTATTTGATAAGAGTGTAATTTCGCAGTGTTTCTAGCGATTAAATTATTTGAAATAATTAAGACTTGCTTTATTCTATTCGCTATATTTATTTATTTAGCTTGAACAAAACTGTTAGCACTGATGATATCGGTATTTGCAAGCTTAATAAATATCACCAGCGAATAGAATAAAACAAGTCTTAATTATTTCAATTTGAATTTTAATATCTTCATCAATCAAAACTTACCAAATATACTATAACACTTACAAGTTATATGTTACAAAAGTTTTCATGGAGCTCGGGTGAATCTCCGCTAAGCCGCTTACACACTCCAGCGCCTCCACAACCCCATACTGATCGATACATATGTATACGTATATGCACGCATCTGTTGTAAATTGGTTGTACGCACCGCAACATCTACGTATGTCCGTACGGAAGCTGGACTGATTGGGGTATATTTTCTATGCACGTGTTTTCACTCGTACACAGCTAAAAATTCAAAATATTCCTCCAATTCGGCGGTTTAGATGAGTTTACTTTATATATGGCTTAGGGTGCAATAAATTCATGTGAAATGAAAAATCTTGACTTTCTACAATTTTGTTCATAACAGTTGCCTTCAAATTTTGTACTTCTAGGATAAATTTAAGGCGGGTTTTCGGATAGATTTCCAAAATATGGGAATATATTATATTATTATTAATTTTATTTGAACAGATATCGGAATGGAATGTATTTTGAGGCCAAGACTTCGTATAGATGCAACATTATGATTTTTTCAGATGGACAGGTTCTGAGGACGCGACCTGCTTCACGGTTTGGAGCTGACATTTTGAATCCTCCCACCCTTATGTTTCCCCCAATGTAAAAAATAGTTTGGTTTTGAATAGAATTAATTGCCTGATACCGTTCAGTGAACAAAATTTTGCACCCCCTTTTGGTTCAGCCTTTTCCGCATAAATCGGATGTGGCAGACAGAGAGGCAATGAATCAATTTTAATACGGTTTTATTTCACATTAAACCTTAACAAGTCGGAAAACGGAAGCTTGGCAATGTTGGTTGAAAGGTTTTGTTGATTTTTATTGTGAGAATATATTGGATACACTATGGTTCCATTTATACATAGCTAGTGGTTGTTTGACGGGAAAGAGGCAACTTTGACCAACTATAACTTTGTTAATAATAATAGCATTTCCACCAAACTTTGCAATATGATGCCTCATACCAAGATAGTTTCTGACAGTTTCTGAGAATGCGCTCCCTCCGTTTTGACCAATGTGAAAACTAACATTTGCTTCGAAAAGTACTAATCGAGACCTTCCATTTGATATGTTCGGCGAAAAAGGTATTGTGCACCGCGTGATACTGACATTCAAAGTCTGAATTTTCATAACTTTGTTAGCAATAATTCCAATTCCATCAAACTTTGAACAATCATGCTCTATGGTATAGCTTGCATTGCTGCAAAATTTCGATTCTAGGATGAACCTAAGCCAATTATTAAATATTATAGTAACATACTATTATGAACTTTATTTGAACAGATATCGGTATAGAGGGTATTTTGGAGTCTTGGCAAAATTAAGACCCGCTTCGAAAATGACAATGACAATCCACGTTCTGGGGCTCCCCTCTCCTTCAATTCGACGTAGAATGAGCATTCACAGTTTCCAGCTTTCCCAAATTTGTTGTCAATCGCTATAACGGTTTCCGAGAAACTTGGGTGTGACAGACAGACAGAGAGACAATAAACCGATTTGAATAAGGTTTTGTTTTCCCCACCCCTTCAAAATGATAAAAGGGTTGAACATCGACATAGTTCCGCCGAGGAGGATGCACCAGATAAAAACCAGGCTAGTATCCCCAAAAAGAAGGCCACAGGATTATATGCACAGCAGAAAGCTATATACGCAAAAAAGCTTGGGGATGTTACAGAAACCAGTAGGTAACAAATTAAACCACGACACGACCAAGAGTAAGCAAGAGCAATATGCTTCATTCTCACCAAAATTCCGGTTTCCTGAGTAAAAGTATGATAACAACTAAAAAATCACTTTGTTAAAATGTAATATTGATTATGTACTGAAAAATGGTGCAACTGTTGTGCAAAATACGTATACAGCTTTTTTGGTCCACGGACCCTTTGTTTTGAACATAGCACTCAAGTATTCCAAAAGAAGAAACAAAAATGAGTAAAGATTTCATCTAGGGCAGAGGTAACTCATTAGACGCTGCCTCACCTTTGCACTCGCAGCAGTGTGAAAATCACTCCTTTTTATATAATCGGAAATACAACACGTCGTACAACGTCGTGATATCAAAATTGTTAGAAGCAACCATTCTGAGATAATTCTGTTTGCAGGACCTAGTCGCGGTCAAGTTTCAATACCAGGTTAATGGCAATAGTTCCCTCTCCTTATTTACCCTATGAGTATTTGTATCTTCCACCGACGCAGGAGCTAAGAGTTCTGGTAGTGTATGCAGAATCAAATGGCCTTGAACTCTTAATAGATTGTGATACGAACGCTCAGCATGTTTGCTGGCGCAGTAGCAAATTCTATCCTAGAAAGAGAGAGAAGCTGTTTGATTTTATCGCTTCAGCTGCTTTGATGACTGCGAACGTAGGGTGCGCCCTTACGTTCGTGGGGACAAGAAGAAGTGAAGTCATTGACCTAACAATCTGCACTTCACAGTTGTTGGAGTTGTTTAGAAACTGGCGAGTGCTAGATGAAGTCTCACTATCAGTCAGTTGCAGTCAAATACAATACAAAGACGTAATCCTAGGAAAACGGATTGGACAAATTTCAACAAACTTCTTGGTGACAAAGTGGAGCTCACTTGGTGACTATCAACTCCTTTCGCGATAGAAGATCAAGTGGAAACTCCGAATCGCACACTTTTAGGGTTCTTTGAAGAGGTTTGCCCTATTTCCCTAGGCCAACTTGGTAAAACGGTTCAATGGTGGAACTGAGAACTGCAAAGACTCAGGAAAGCAACCAGACGACTTCAAAACCGTGCTTAAAACCAATAAGAATGCAGGCTGGTCGAACTTTCGGAAATCACAGCGTAGGCTCGTATGAAACGAGAGCATACTGTGAAGGTGAAAGGGAGACTTCCAGACGAGAGCTGCGATACTATCTTTTGGAAACTTCGAAGTGCTTGGCATGGATGGTTCCTATCCAACGATGCTAAAGAAGGGTATAGGGTACATAGAGCAACTTCTAAGAAATATTTTTCGAGGGTATCTTGCCATGGGGTACGTGCCTTCCTCTTGACAGAATGTAAAAGTAGTCTCCATAACTAAGCGTGGGAAAGATGACTATTGAAATCCAAAGAAATTCCGACAAATCAGCTTAACATCATTTTCGCTGAAATGTCTGAAGAAACTGGTTGAGCGTCACATTCGTGAGGAGACGCTAAGGCCACAAACTCTAAATGCTTACCAACGTGGAGAAGAAGACAAGGAACACCCTGCCTAAGATGAATGAAAATATGAAGTTATTTTCAAACGAAGAGAAAACTGGGACGACCCAGAAGAATACGTGTCAGGATGTACTGATGGTTTTTACACCGATGGCTTAAAAGCAGAAGAAGGTATTGGAGCCGGAGTCTACCTCTCGAATAAAAACGGGAAATGGGCTTTTCCTTTGGGATAATAGACAGCGGTCTCTATGGATGAAGTGCACGCGATTCTAAGGGCGGCAACCTGGGTGATTGACGAGCGGTTGAAAGGCAGGCGCATCGTAATCTATAGCGATAGCCAAGCTGCATTGTCAGTGTTGAGCAGTCCCTTGATACCTTCAAAAATTGTTTAAGAATATGGAAATCGACTTCGGTTTTTAAATTCAATGCGGTGGAACTACTTTGGGTACCCGGTTTTTGTGATGTAGATGGAAATGAAATCTCGGATGCCTTACTAAAAGAGGTTTTAATTTCCCCCATTTTGGAGTGAAACCAGCAGTTGTGTCAGTAGTATTGGCTAATGCTACTATCAAAAACTGAGAACAAGCTCAAACAAAAATAGAAAGAAAGATGCAAACAGTCTCGTCCAGGGCAGGGGCCACTCATCAGTAGTAACACACAAACAAGACAAGAGTGCGAATTATATTCAACTTAAAACCAAATTTTTTTTGGCATATGAGGAATCCTAAGTCCATATCTACTTGATGCTTGACCCAACCAGATGGAAGGCAACTTATTCTCGTTTTTTGGTTCACGAACCCCTCGCTTTGGGCGAGGCATCAGACGATGCCCTGGGAGCAGCATGGCTGAAAGTGACAATATATGGACATTGGCTTTTTATGTAATTGCAAACACGACAAGGCTGCGAATTATATCCAACTTAAAGCAACCAATTCTTTAAGCCTAAGTTTAAAGTAGGATCAGCGAGGACAACAGCTTTTAAAATATCCGGGCAGTAAATACCTTTATTAATTTTGACTCCTTGTGCTATGCAAATCAGGGATATCTTGCCACTGGCTCCAATTTCATCATATGCAATGTTAAATGATGGATGACGATCCTTTAGTTTCTGTTGTACAATTTCCATCCGTGGGCTTGTTCAACGATAAAAAGTTCCTCATCCGCGAAGACGATTTTTTTTTCAGCCCGTATCTGCAGCCGGAGGTGCAGGTGACATTTTTCAGTTTTCATTTTTTTTTGTTTTTATCCGTGAGTAGCTGGCTTGGACGGCTTGAGCTTAGGTTTGCTATAAGGCGCACTGATTCACGATTGATACCTGAAGATTTTTTTGGTTGTTAGAAATGTTTACAGCGCGTTTTTCTTCCTCTACCACCTCTACCACCTCGACCACCAAGCTCCTTAAGTCGCTTAATCGTACGAGTAATTAATGAACGAGCAATGCCAATGTCTTGCGCTATCTGGAAGTTGCGTTTTCCTAACCGATGGAAGGCTATGTTAACTGAACGATTACTTGATATCGCCGAACGAAGTTTTAAGACCAAAAAATAAAATTATGTAAGCAATCAGAAATACCAGTAACCGTAGAAAAGATTTTACCATTTTCTAATAGCGCAAAAAAATTTGCATGCATTTATTTCTTGCCACCCTGTCTAAACACTTTTCCATAGACTTTTCAGTGGTAGTTGAATAAAACTTCTCAGTTTGAAAAACATCGAAAACAACGATCTGAGCATCGAAGTCAATGGTAAATGAACAAAAAGCCGGCCGAAACAACGGTGGCTTGATACGCTGGATGGGGATTTAAAAGCCTCGCAATTGCATCCAGATCAGGCATTCGACAAAATGAAATGAGGAAAGCGATCAGGACGAGCCAACCCCGCTTGTGAACGGAAAAAAGTCTTAAAAAAAGAAGAAGGCATTTTCCGCCTTAAAAAGTGTTCTCTACCATTTATAGCAGGACCGTGACTAAGTTTTTGGACTACATATTTACAGTGGGGGACATAAAAACGTTAACACGTGGAAAAAAACATTTTCCGATATTTCTCTACAATTTGAAGCAAACGAAAGCCTTTTTGTATGGAAATTAGTGAAAACATTCTTAGCAGGGTGGACATTTTTAAATGAATCAATTTAAAAAAAAAATTTAGTTTTTAAACATGTTTAATGTATAATAATAATAATAATCGTTGGCACAACAATCCATATTGGATCAGGGCCTTGAGGTGTGTTAGAGCACTTTATTCAAGACCGTAACGGTACACTACAGAACACTGTAGAAGGCAATGTGGTCAGCATTACGCTCGCCCGACATTATTACCCTGATTTGACTCAGGTACTCATTCACAGCTGAGTCGACTGGTATCCGAAGTCAAATCACAACAAAAATCCCATTGCCGCCAGCGAGATTTCAACCGCGACCTTCGGTACGACAGCCTTGTGCTCTAATCACTCAGCTATCCGGACATATGTTTAATGTATAGTCATCTGTTATTTTATTATGTGTTAAAATGATTGCTGCCATAAATACGGAAAGCAATAGTTCCTATGTAATTATTTCTTATTATATAGTAAACGATGTTTCTTAATCTAACTTTTCGATATTTTTGGCGGTATCCCCCTTTTAAACCTTATTAATATCGCATTTTTCTCGGTGACGGTTGTAGCGATTCACACCGAATCTGGTAGAAAGGTGGGAACTGTGAATGCTCACGCATGCAGTGAGTTACATAATTCTACACCGAATCTATACATTCAAAAGGGGGGTGTGAATTTGCTTCACCACATGTAGTCAGCGGGGTGTCAAATGAAAGGCTTCGGTTAGCACTCTCCGAAGCCGGTGTTAGTTTTGACATGGTGGAAAGGGGGGCAGTGAGGGGGGTCGAGAGTGATAATTTTTTTAACGGATCTATTCTCAGAAACTACTCAATCGAAAAATCTGAAAAAGGAAGAACGCTGCCACTGTATGGTGCCTAGGCTCCGAAAAACTATCATTAACTTAATTTGAGTAGATATCGACATGGGAAGGGTTTTGGGCCTGGGCGCCGTATAGAGCAGCTTCATATTTTTTTTTTAGATTTTTCGGTTGGATAGTTTGTGAGAATGAGTCCGTTAAACAAATCCTCACTTTCGACCGCCCGCACCCGCCACCTATTGAACAAAAAAGTGCTAATTGAAGCCTTTCATACAGTCGTGTTGGCTATATTCGGTGAAAAACCATTTGCTCATCATGTGCTCATCCTAAATAAGCAAACGTTGCCTATTACCCCATAAGGATGCACACTTATACATATGTACCCATCTAGTTTGATCCAACACATCTTTATGTATCTCCATTTTACTCCGTGCACAAAAGCATACGTACGTACATATATGTACGTACATACATATATGTACGTAAATTAAATACTTCTAATATACATAGTAATATACACAGATATTTATCCTATTGGACGGCACCCGCAAACTTTGTTAGCACGTACGAGTACAAACACGTGCCTGTCTCCAGTAATCGATACTGATTTACAAATAGTTAAAAAAAAGATGAACAAGTCGGAATACCGGAAGCTCGGCACTTCAGGTGAAAGGTTTTGTGTTTATCTTATGCGAGCGCCTCTCTAAGCAGGTTTTTCTATCCGTACATGGCTAAGAATATAAAATATTCCTTCATATTTTGCCAAACTACAAGATACACTATGTACATACACATCAAAGGTATACGTAACTATTGTGTTCATCCAAAATAAGCAAACATTACATCTAATTGATCTTAGGAATATTAGCGCATTTCCACTTTACTTTATGCATAAAAGTATGTGTTACGGACGTCCGCATATGTCCAACTCATTGAACAATACCCGCAAACTCCATTAGCACACACATATGCATACACCTACCTATTACAAACAATTGCTACTGGCATTCAAAGAACTAAAAGCAGCTAAAAAAAGAGCAATGAAAATGATCCTATGGACCCCGCCGTTCAGATAATCTCACCTTATATGATGATGACGTCATACACGTCTTAGAATGCAATAAATTTACGTGAAATGCGGAAATTTAACTTTTAATAGTGAGATTGCGTTTAAACTTCAGGAATTATGTCCTATATTATCGCCTATACTGTCACTCAATTTTATATTTCTAGAATGAACTTAAGGGGGGTGTTCAACTAAATTTCTAAAATAGGGTAATATACTATTATTAACTTTATTTTTGCAAATATTGGAACGAAATGTATTTTGAGACCTACATTTTGCTTAGGCGCACCGCTGTGAAAACGAGACTTGCTTCACTTTTTGGGGCACTCATCTTGAGCCCTCATTCCCCTATGTCTCACCCAATATCAAAAATGGCAAGATTTTCACGCCCTTTCATTTGATGCCCCTATGATCACATTCCCTTCAAACCCAACATAAAATGGCGCCATTTGCTATATGTATGTCCAGATAGCTGGGTGGTTAAAGCACAAGGCTGTCCTACGAATGGACGCAATTCAAATCTCGCTGGTGGCAGTGGGATTTGTATCGTGATTTGACGACGGATACCAGTCGACTCAGCTGTGAATGAGTACCTGAGTTAAATCAGGGTAATAATCTCGGGCACTGTAATCCTGTAGTGTATCGTTACGGTCTTGAATGAAGTCCTCTTACACACTTCAAGGCCCTGATCCAATATGGATTGTTGCGCCAACGATTATTATTATTATTTGCTATATATGAAGGGATTCACAGACCATACGTTCTCACCAAATGTCGTGCCAATCGGTTCAGTTGTTTTCGAGTCAATCAGTTGTGACAGACAGACAGATTTTGTGTTCATACAAAAAACTAAAATGTCTCCCATGGATCCCGCTGCCCTAAACTTATGTGAGTTCATTTTATATGTTAATGGGGTCATACATGTTTCCGAATGCAATGAATTTACGTGCAATGTAAAACTTTGACCTTCTATAATTTTGATGGTTATAGTTAGATTGCCTTCGAACTTTTCATAAATATTATCCCTTCCACTGATACGAAATTATACACTTCCAAAATGTACTAAGGGGGGGTTTTTGGATAAATTGCCCAAATATGGCAATATACGATTATTAACTTTATTTAGCAGAAATCGGAACGGGATGTATTTTGAAGTCTATATTTCGTAAAGATATACCACGCCCGCGGTCGAGCCGTTATTGCTTTCTTATTTTCATCTTCCCGTTTTAGCTAGCATGATCATCTTTCGATAGACTCGCACGGATTCCCAGGTTTGAGATCCGGTACAGACCCACGCATCGCAAAGGAAACGTGAATTTTTGTTCAATGACAGATGAGGGATCGAATTGCTCAAAAGAACTCCACAAAGAAAGAAAGAAAGAACAACACGTTCCCAAGTCTGGCTAGTATAGAGGCATTCAAGTACATGTCGATGGAGCTTCAATATTTGCGGGCGAACCTTCATGGTCAATTTCGCTATCTTTTTAAGGTTTCGTGTAAAACGAAACCTTAAAATTTGATGAAAAGGTAGGTCATGTGAAAATGAAAGATATCGATCAGTACTTTTCGAAGCCGGTCTTAGTTTTGACATTTATTGGAATAGTGGGGAGTGCGGGGGGTCGAAAATGATCGTATTTTTAACGGACCCATTCTCAGAAGCTACTTAACCAAAGAATCTGAAAAAAATCAAGAGGCTGTCACTATATGGTGCCTAGGCTCCGAAATACCCTCCATACCGATTTCTATTCAAATAAAGTTAATAATAGTATATTATTATAATTTTTTGTAATTGACTACAAGTTCATTCTAGAACCACCAAATTTTATAACAATGTAGAAATCGCACTATCACTAACAAAGTTGTAATAGGTCAAAGTTGACGCTTCTTTGCAAATTCAATATTGAAAGTAGGCATATATTACGTGCTACGTACTAATGGGCCAAATGCACACTTAAATGTCCTTATAAAAGAAGTGGAAAAAAACGTTTCATACCTGAAGCATCCAGCTTCCGGTTTCCGTACTTTCTTCTTCTTCTTTCCCGAGTTTCTAGTTGAACCTATAATATGTTAAAACTATGGGAATTTTATTAAACATAATTTTAAGGTCAAAAATGCCTAAAGTAAAGATTGAGATTTTTTAAATTTTCTTTCAATAATATTTGGCAATTAGGTGTGGTAGATGGTAGATGGTGTAGATGGTGTGCATAAAAGGTATGTGCGACTTTTCTGCAAAATCCGTTCTGAGAAAAACGTGTTTAAAGCTCGGTAACGTAAAATCGGCAACTCTAAGAACTTACAGCCACTCAGCGCTTTCATCCATACTGTAATCCTTCAGCATACTTGTAAATGTCGGTATATCCCTGTATACTAATTATGTGCATTTACATATCAGTATATATAACAGTTAATCGTCCAGAAACCAGTCAGAATGTGAGAAATTATGAAAAGGTAGGCGCTCTCTCTCTGGTAGAGGCATGGACACCTGCATGGGATAAATAAGATTAACTTTATAATATTAATAAATTTTATTCCTAAATTCAAGTTTATTATTAAATTAGTTGGATGAGTCCTTCTCTCCTTTTCCTCATTCTGTCTCCAACTGACACCGAAAAATAATTTCAAAAACTGTTTTTCGATGTCATGGCCGTCACGATCCACACTTCCACGAGTCCGATACGCAAGTTCAGCGAGGAACTAGACGCACGGCTCTTTAAACTCGGTTGCCGCAAGTCAAAACGGACATGTCGCGCGCTTCTCGACATGATCGCTTTTCTTCCTGGACGAAGGACTTTAGCCGAGCCAAGGAGACCCGTGTGACCATGCTCCTGACGCTGAGGCTAAAATAATGCCGGCCTCGCTCGAGGACTTCAAAGAGGCCCTCATAAGACGGCTGCAGCAGCTTCCGAGGAGCGTCCATCCTAACTGGGATATGCGCGAAAACGACTGTGGCAGGGATCTCTTCTTTTTTCGGGAGTAGGATAGGTGAATGTGTTTACGCAGAGAGTATTGGACTCTCGCAACAGGATCCTGTCGGATTACCAACTAAACACCTCTCTGTCATCAGAGAACTAATCTAGAACCGTTTCACACATTACTTCGGGCTAGCCCTCTCACTCGCCCGGCTTTGGGAGCTTTCAAGTCAGGGAATTCCATTCCCCAGCGGGAGGTGAGGAAGTTCAAGGGACCGTCTGATTCCTCCGCTGCTCGAGTTAAATTTTCTTTGCAATAAGAAGAGCCTGAACATAATGCGCAATGCGATTCCAGCTGCCAGCGCTCTTCAGCATCTTTCTGACAATGTTGTCTGGAGAAAGCTCCCCTGTGTCTGCATAAAACTGCTGACGAAAGCCATCCCACCTCTCACAAGAGAAAAAGGTGTGTTCAGCGTCGTCCACCGTTCCATTGCAGAACACACAAACAGGAGATCGCACCTTCCTAATCCTGTGCAGGTAACACTGAAAACCTCCATGCCCGTTTAGAATTTGGGTAAGGAAGTAATCAATCTCACCGTGCTTTCTGTTCAACCATGGGTCTAATTTATCGATAAACGGCGCAGTCCACTTGCCCCTTGGCTCATTTTGTCAAGAAAGTTGCCACTCGGTAAGGGTGCGCTGACGTTCTTCACGGGCAACCACCTCTCTTAAGTTCTCGCGCGTACGTCGGTAGATAGCTTTGCGTTCCTTGGTAAGAAGGGCAACGAGGATTACCCCCGCGATCACCATCACAGCCGGCTCGGAGACAGTGCAATAAGCCGAAGCCACTCGCAAAGCTCCCCGCCTCTGCACTTCAGCAAGGCGCTTACGATGCACCTCCTTGTCATACATCCACCTTAGGGCAGAACCGGCTGCGTTCCTCCCATAGGAGGAGACGTCTCCTGGTAGATATAGGGACCCCAACATTAGCCGACTCAAGGCCGTGACTCCAGTTGAAGCTCTGTCCGCTGCTGCTTTGATTTACTCGAAGCAGCTCATCTTCGACTCGAGCATTAAACCAAGGTATTTAACCGTTGGGTTCGACTCTATAATCAACTCGCCGATCGATATGAGACGCATGGTCGAGATTCTCCTTCTGGTCAAGACGACTACTTCGGTTTTTTCCAGCGCAAGGCTGAAACCATGAGCTGTCATCCATCCAGTTACCCGTCGCATCAATATGCCAAGTCTGCTTTGTGCCTGTTCAACAGTGCGTCCGGCAACAAGTTCCGCAACGTCGTCTGCACAACGGACCAGGCGCGACTCTTCGGGAATATCGAGTCTCAGCAGACTACCATAGGAAGCGTTCCGTAGGTCCGGCCCTAGGATGGATTCCTGTACTACTCCC
The DNA here is from genome assembly GCF_905115235.1 of Hermetia illucens. Classification (NCBI taxonomy): domain Eukaryota; kingdom Metazoa; phylum Arthropoda; class Insecta; order Diptera; family Stratiomyidae; genus Hermetia; species Hermetia illucens. Next base: position 71,696,385 of record NC_051850.1, on the reverse strand, counting down.
AACGTGATTTTCATCCTCTTTTGGCCCTCTAACGTCTCATAGAGCAGGGAGTAGTCTTTCAGATAATCCCTCAATATTCGCAAGAGATAGCTTGGCACGTGAAATGAGTTTTCTAATGTGCCTAGCATATCTGTCCCTCTTACGGAATTGAAAGCATTTCTGACATCAAGCGTTATGAGGAGCACTATCTGTCTTGATCGACGGCTGCGCTTTCCGCGCTATTTACATCAAGCCGTACAGGATGTCTGGGGAACAATGCCCGTACAATGCAGCCCATCTGGTCGGTAGTTAACATGCAGAGTCTTCGCAGAGCCCCGATTTTCCGGATGACAAGCTTATAGCCTAGTCCCTCCTTGTTGACAAGGTCCTGCCAGCCGCGAGCTTTGCTTTTATTTATAGTGCTGCGGAGTCTCCTTTTTGCTGATCTATACTGTGCCTTTATGGCGCATGCCTCCACGTTGGCCTGCAAACGTTGTGCCAAACGGCCGAGTTAATGACACTCCCTCCAGTCGCCAATTTCTGCCGTCCACCAGTACATAGAAGACTTGCCGCGCCTGGGGCCCTTCGGGGGTACGGAAGCCTCACACGCCGTCGTTATCAGGTTCATCACTGAATTTGCGACGATGTCAGCTATGACATTACAGCCTCCCGGAACGCCCTCCAGCGCAGCCCGTGTGGCGGGGATCTTGACCTCTGCAACAAGTCACAAGGCGTCAGCAACCATGTTATCTTTTCCAGACACATGTTAAATGTCGTAAGTCAACTAACTGATAACGATCAAGTGCCGAAGTTTACGAGGGACGCTTTGTCGGGCTTTCGTTTTAAAAGTGGCTTATGGTCCGTGAACAATGTGAAAAGCCTGCCTTCAAGGGAATACCGCACTTTTCAACGTTGAGTACTAGATCGGCCTAAAGGAGACGTCGAAAAATACACTCGAGGCAATCTTTGAATGGTTTGCACCGCGTTGCACATTGCAAAGGTCATTCCAGTGAACTCGAAAAGTCCAAAAGGTGTGCATGTTGCCGTTTTCGGAAAGTCTTCTGGGTCAAAAGGGTCTGATGATATGTCTTGACTAATTCCAAGGTGGAGAAAATACGGCAGTTTTTGACAGAGTGCGCAAAATTGTGGATGAGCGGTATGGGGTATCCGTCTGGAATGGTCCGAGCATTACAAGGTCTCCATTCGCATTGGGTTTAGGGATCATGTGAAGTGGCGAAGACCAACAACTGCCTGAAGGTCTGCAAGCACCCTGGTTAAAAAGTTCTTCCAACTCTTTCCGCGACTGCGAGCTTCTGGGGTGGTAGTAGTGTAGTGTATAGGAGGCAATGCGGTCAGCATCACGCTCGCCCGAAATTATTACTCTGATTTGACTCAGGTACTCATTCACAGCTGAGTCGACTGGTATCCGACGTCAAATTGCGATACAAAACTCACTGCAACCAGTCAGATTTGAACCGCGACTTTCCATACGACAGCCTTGTGCTCTAACCACGCAGCTATCCGGACACTTACTTAAACTCGTAGAAAATTAATTTTCTTCCACCCTTCGTGTTGGTTTTTGGCTTTTTATGGGGCGAACTTTTGGAAACCTGAAAAAAATTCAGGAAATGCAGCAGTCGCGCAAATTCCCTTGTACTTTTCTCCATTTCACGATACGGGCGATCAATCCGAAAATTCTGTTTTCTGCCGTCTTGTTTCCAATCGGCATGATTCTTGCTTTGTTGCTATAAAAACTTATGAAAAACACTTTCCTGCATACTTGCGTTAACACGGGGGTCACCAATTATGGTATTTACTACTTTATAGTATTATATATAATAAAATATTATATATAATATCTTAAATTTACGTTTATTATTAAATTAGTTGAGAGGAGTTCTTCTCTCTTATCATCGAAAAATAATTTTCGCTGTCAAAAATTGTTTTTCGATGTCCTGGCCGCCACAGTTCACACTTGCGTACGTCCAACGTGCAAGCTGCTCGTTCTGCCACACTTGGAAGGCAAATTATTCCAAATTTCGATATGAAATTTTCAGGGTTTATTATACGGGAGATTTTCAATATATTTATGTATAACAATCCGGGTTTTCTTTACCAGTTACAGGTATCTACCCGCTTGACATTTCTATGTCCACCAGTGTATGTACACTGCTAACCAAAAGGATGAAACCAGCAATGAAAAGCTTGTGTTACCAACTATACTATGTCGTTAAGCCTATAACCAAGAGGAATTTTATTATCAAACGAGGGACGAAGACGGCTACGATTTCATACCAGGGCAGAGGCAACTTATCAGATGCTGCCTCACTTCCGTCCTTGAAGCAACATCCCCGAAGCGACTCGCAGGTGTTATACGCTCCCTTCTGTAATTCGCAAAACACGACAAAAGTGAGAATCATATCCCACGTAAATCCGCCCATTGATCGGACCACAGCTTGCCCGGAGCTAGACAATTTTTGTTTAGGGATTGGGAATCCTAAATACGTATCCAGTTCATGTCGGACCGGACCAAATGGAGAGGAACTTATTCTCACTCTTTACGGTCCACAGGCTCCTCTCCTTGGGTTTAACACCCAAAGTTCAAAAATCAAACGAGGGACGAAGACGGCTATGGTTTCATACCAGGGCTCATCAGGAGTTTATTATGTTTTCCACTTCGAAGTGTTTCAACCTGGCATCTGGTATTAAGTATTCTGTCAGATGCCTCAACTTACATTCCACAGGTGCCTGACACTGTCGCAGAACATCATTTTCCTCACAGAATCTGCACACAGAAGTTTCCTTAAGTGACAGTTTAGCATGAGAATCCCTCCTATGATCCGGACGCTCTTCTTAGCGAGGCTTAAACAATCTTTCAAGCACTTGAGTTCATGCCTATCTAATAGGTGCCGTATACCGTTGAATTCCTGGTAAGCTCACCCAGTATTGTACATTCAGCCATTTCTTTTCGTTTTTTAGCGTAACAGGCATGAACCTATTTCTGACTCCACAAAATGACTCTGGCTCTGTGCCTTTTCTGGCCAGCTCATCTATTGCTTCATTACCTTCAAATCCAATGTGACTTGGAACCTAGAATATCCAGACATTATTGAGCAAGTCGAGCGTATTCAGTCTGTTACCAGTTTGGAATTCACCTGGTAGAACCTAAGTGCTGTTTGGTTGTCGGTCAGAATGTTCTGGCCCCTATAGTTCCTGTGAAGGTTAAAGGAGGCTGATCTATCTATAGTGCCTGCTTATTCATTGGTTCGAGGTACGGTTTTTTTGTACCAATGACGCCGGCGCCTGCTCCCTCTATCGTAACGGATCCAATTACGCAGCGAACTAAATTAGGTTGCATTCTTTTTGAAAAAGTGAACGAAAATAGTATGGATAGGCGTTTTCATAATTTCTAGATGATAGCGCCATCCATACAGCAAAAATTGATGCAGATATTGATTAAGTAGATTTTCTCAATGAAATCAAATACAATATATGTATTTGATAGTGGATTTTGATATCCGTGACTGAGACTTACAGCGTATTTTGTATAGAAATTCTCCTAATGAGCGAATTAGGGGATCAAAATGGAGTACGGTGGTTTTTGGCGAAGCAGGATTACCTTCTTTACAACAAAAGTTCTACCACAACTTTTGTAGCTATTAATGTAATATTTACTGTATACCAGACCCTGAAAACGCCGTGAATAAAAGAATGTTTGGTGACATGTCCATTTTACAGCTAACTTTTATTGGACTTGAAAAACTTGTTGCTTGAAGTGATGATAAAACAATTTAGAGGTCAAATACATTTGGATTGTAAGCGCAATGTGAACAAGTCGGGAAACCGCAAGCTGAACATTTCTGGTGTGACAGGTTTTGTGTATTTCATCTATAAAAATATTTGAGTGGACATTTGTCCCATTAGTACTTAGCACGTAATACAATATATGCATATATTATGTGATAATATCCGCTTTCGGGTGATACTGTACAGAAACGACAACTGAGACCTATTATAATTTTGTTAATAATAGTGCGATTTCTACCAAACTTGCTAGGATGCGCTATGATATGATGGCTGATACACTGCTGCAAAATCTACGATTCTAGGATGAACTTAAAAGGGATTTTCCGGTCAATTACTTCAAATCATAGCAATATACTATTGTTAACTTTATTTGAACCGATATCGGTATGGAGTCGAATTTGGTGGTTGGAGTCCCCATACAAGCAAAAGGGTCATGTGGAGTATCTCGGTTAGTAATTTCCGAAGCCGGTCTTAGTTTTGTTAGAAAGGTGGGGAGTGCGGAGGGTTGAAAGTGACCATTTCTTTCACGGACCCATTTGTAGAAACTACCCAACCGACAAATCCTGGAAAAATTCATGAGGCTGCCACTATATGGTGCCTAAGCTCCGAAATACCCTCCATATTAATATCTATCTAAAAAAAGTTTATTATAGTCCAATATATTCCTATAAATTTTAATAATTGACTGCGGAACCCCCCTTAAGAGGGAAGCCCTTTTTTTTGCCTTTTTTTGAAAAATTATTTTGGACGACTGGATAAAGGCAGAAACGTAATTTTTTCACCATATGTTGTTGATGTCTCTAGTATATGTGATAAATTTTTCAGCTTGATATCGTAGCTAATTTTTGGAATACGTGTCAATTTATGCACCCATCTCCAAAAAAGGTGTTTTTCTGCTGCCACGCTGGAGGGCGCTGTGTTCATCTGAGGAGTAAAAACTAAACGGCATTTTAGTGTGGACAATATTCCACGGTCCGCAAACTAGGATAATTAGAAAATATGAAAAAGTACATTTTTGGTGGGCTTTTAAACCGAATTTTTTGGATTTTGGTGTTTTTTCGCGTCTTTTTTTATGAATAAAAAAAAACGACCCGTCCAATTGCAATTATCCTAGTTGCGGACCGGAGAAATATATATTAAAGAAGAAAAGTGGCTATTTCTACGACCTTGACCCCAGAATGAAGGTGTTTAGGAGCGAAAGTCCAGATCAATGCATTTAACGACTCGTTGTTCTTCTGGGTCTCTGCTCCTAAACTTCTGTTCAAGAGATCATCTCGTGACAAATCTTCGCAGATTGGTTTGATGACTGTTTGAACTTCAGTCAAAGGTGCCTTCTCGTGGTGGAAACTATCCAGTTTTCCTTTAGCTTCCGTTTTGCGCCATTTGCACCAACTATCCTCGCCTGCTGGACAATTTTGATGCTGAGGATTTTCCTCCGTAGAACATTTATTGAAGAAAGTTGCCCAGATTTCTTGCTTCATTCATTCTATCGAATTTGCGTGTCGACGAATAGCTAGTCCAAAAAATTTGAGGTCGTTAATAACCTTACCAAGTAAGTTTTCCAGCCCCTTTCCCACCAATGCCTTTATGATTCTTCTTTGCATTTCTAAGCCGCGTTCCCATTCTTTTCTCGACATGTCCCGCGCATTCCTTTTTTACTACCATTTTTTATATTTTATTATTTGCAGAAATTTGCAGAAATACCGGAGAAAACTCCAGCAAAATTCAATATACAATATACAAAACTTGTCGCAATTGGAACATCCATGCTTGCTAAAAGTTTCTTTGCTGATGTTGATGCGAAGTCCTTTTTCTTCTCTGATAAGTATCGATTCCCATGAAATACTCATTTTTCAGTGCGAGCATGACGTTGAACGTTAAAGCGATCTCTCTTCGTACGATCCATTTAAAAAATCACTGAACGCACAAATAGCACAATACTTACAACAAAATATAACTGAGTATAACTTGAAAGCCTTTCAGTGCTCACTCTAGACTAGATTATCCTTTTTATTCCAATCTGCAAATAAGTTTAGACAATTGATTGGTTTTCCGTCTTTTTATATTTATACCTGTGTTCGAATTTGCAAGGCTCAGGTAAAAAATTAACAGATAAAAAAAGATTCGATACTCTTTCTTATCGAGTACTCTAGCCGCAGCTGCAAACTCCTTACCTGTTTAACACTGTAATTTCTGAAGGACTCGGAATATCGGAAAATCCCTTTGCCCACATATTCCCCACTATATATAGATACAATTCATGCAAAAAAACATCGATTTCTCCGACCCGACACACGGGATGACCCCCTTAAGTTCATCTTAGAATCACGAAATTTTGCAGCAGTGTAGGCTATAACATCGAGCATGATCCTACCAGTTTCGTGAAAATCACACTATTACTAACAAAGTTAAACTAGGTCGAAGATGTTACTTCTGTGCAAATTGTGTTTTTATAAAAGAAATAAACAAAATCTTTCATACCCGACACGTGCAACTTCCGGTTTCCCGATTTGTTTAAGGTTTTGTTTGAAACAAAACCTTATTTAAATCGACTGGATGTGTGTCTGTTGGTATGGTCACGCAATTCATGCTAACGAGAATTCACTTGCCTAGATTGTTCTGAACATCGAAGTCGATGGTAAACGACCAAAAGGCAGATCGAAAGAACGGCGGCTTTATACGCTGGATGGGGATTTAAAAGCCTCTCGATTACACCCAGATCAGGCATTCGATAGAGCCAGATGGCGAAACCGATCACGACGAGCCGACCCCGCTTGTGAACGGGACAAAGGCTGAAGAAAGAAAAGAAGAAGAATGTCTGTCTGTCACACTCGATTTACTCTGAAACGGCTGAACCAATTTTAGTGAAATGTGATGAAAAGATGTGGTCTGTGAATCTCTTTACATATTGCAAGTGGCGCTATTTGGTGTTGAGTTTGAGGGGGGGCTCCCCATATATGCGAAAGGGGGGTATACAATATATATAATATAGTCAGGTGGGATATCAAATGAAAGGGCTCGGTTAGTACTTTTCGAAACTGATCTTATCTGTCATGTTGCATGAAACATAGGAGATGAAGGTTCAAAATGTGTACCGAAAAAAGTGAAGCAGCATTTTGCTATATTATAAATTTACCCGAAAAACCCCCGGAAGTTCATTCTACCCTAGCCTCCGAATTTGGTATTGGTGTAGAGATAATATAAGGCACGGCCTAGGGAAGTTTGAATGAAATCCAACTATTATTAATGAAGTAAGTGATGGTCAAATCTTCGCATTTCGCGTGAATTTAGTGCACTCTAAGGCGTGGGTGATGACATCGTCATCACATAAACTGGTCTTATATAAACGAGGGATCCATGGAGATGTTTCACTTTTCCGCTTTTAGCTGTTTTTAGTTCTTCTTCTTTTCTACTTTTTCTTCAGCCTTTGTCCTGTTCACAAGCGGGGTTGGCCCGTCGTGATCGGCTTCGCCATTTGGCTCTATCGAATACCTGATTTGGGTGTAATCTCGAGGCGTTCAAATCCCCATCTATCGTATCAAGCCACCGTTGTTTGGGTCTGCCTTTTGGTCGTTTACCATCGATTTCGATGTTCAGACCAATCTTGGCAAGTTAATTCTCGTTAGCACGAATTGCGTGACCATACTATCCAAGACGCCTCTCTCGCAACTTTTCAACGATCGGTGCAAAGTCATAACGATCGCGGATATCCTCATTTCGCATACGATATAAACGTGTGACGCCACTAGTCCAACGTAGCATCTTCGCCTCCATTACGGCAAGATGCCGTTCATTGTCTTTTATAGTCGGCCAACACTCAGAATCATAGAGAACGACTGGACGGACGACATTGCGGTAAATTTTATATTTGAGACGTTCGTTGATACGTCGATCACAAAGAACACCAGTTGTGGAACGCCACTTCATCCAGGTTACGTTAATGCGTGAAACAATTTTATAACGCTGTTTTCCATTGGCTGATAGCGTTGACCTGAGGTATTTGAGTCGCTCAGTTCTGGGCAGATCACTGCCGCTGACAATGATTGTGCCTGTTTCATGAGGATCGGTCGTCAAAAATTCAGTTTTGTTTAAATTCAATCTGAGACCGTGTTGCATGAGGCGATAATTCCATTTTTGAACAAGTTGCCGAGATCATTTTTGCTATCAGATGCTAGGGAAACATCATCTGCATAAAGTAGTGTGTAGGGCGCTGGACGCTGGATATCCCGTGTGACGGTGTCCATAACAAGAACAAAGAGGAGTGCTGAGAGGGTGCTTCCGTGATGAACACCAACAGAGACACGAAGTGGTTTTGATACACCCGCCATACTTCGAACTTTACTTTTCGGATCGTGGTAGAGCAATTGAACCCAGTGCACGAGTACTTCTGGCACGAAGTGTTGTCGTAAAGCATACCAGATGAGTACGGTAGTACACGGTCAAACGCTTTCTCTAGATCCAGAAAGGTAATGTAGAGAGGGCGATGCTCTGCACGGTGTTTCTTCTTGAGTAACCGCGCAGCGTGTATTGCGTCAGTAGTTCCGCAGTTCTTGACAAATCCGGGTTGATTCACGGTTATTTCAACGATTTCGCGAATACGGTTGTCAAGAATGCGTTCAAGAATCTTCATGGTATGGGAAAGTATACGGATCGGACGGTAATTTGAACATTCTGCTGGACTACCTTTCTTTTTCCATATTGGAACAGTGGTACTTTCTTGCCAGTCAGATGGTGTTCTTCCTTCCTTAATAACCCGGTTAAAGAATTCACTGAGCCACAGTGTTGGGTCCCAGCTCTTCGCTTTCCAGAGCTCAGATGCGATGTCGTCAGGTCCTGTTGCTTTCCCCGATTTCATTTGTTTTATTGCCTCCTCGATTTCAGTTGCGCTGACTGGTGGAACTGCTCCAAATGTCGGCAATGATTGTGGAAGTGGAGGATGAGCAAATTCTTCAGTTGAAATCAGCTCGAAGTATTCTCGCCATCTATCCGTTGCGGCTCGACGGTTGGTAAGCAAAGTACCGGTCTTGTCATTCACGCAACAGCAGTGTTCGATATCCTATGTACGTTCGTTAGGGCTTTTAGCAAGTCGATACAGATCTCTCTTGCTATCCCGAGTGTCCAGTTTACCGTTCTTAAAATGGTTCGCTCGGGTGACAGCGACCGCTTTCTTTGCTTCCCGGTTAGCATTCTTATTAATTTGCCACTTAGCACGCGTTTTATCGTCGAGAAATTTGTGGTAGAGGCGTCTCTTTTCACGGACCTTCATTTCAACATCATCATTCCAAAGCCAAGTATCTCGGTTGATGTACCGCTTACCCGGCTTGGTGACCCCGAGGGTTGCAGAGGCCGCTTTGTGGATCGTGTTTTTCATTTGGTTCATTCGTAATGGTCGGAAATCGTATGAGTGAGACCGTTTCTTCTTTCTTCTCACCAAATCGCCACCATTTAATGAGCGCCGGGCCAGTACGTCTCTCACGATGTTTTATCGGTGGCTTAATTCGCAGGACGGCAATCAACGGTCGATGTTGAGGTTCGATGGTTTCATAGGAAACGACTTTCCAATCAGTGACAGTGGTAAAATATTGGCGTCTTGTGAGAATATAGTCGATTTGCGTTTTACTGTTCCCACTATAAAATGTAGGAAGATGAGACAATCTTTAGCTGTTTTTAGTTGTTTGTATATAATTACGAAATATTCGAGACGGATATGTGCGTGCATATGTATGTACTAATAAAGTTTGCTGATAGCGTCCAATAGGATAGACAAATGTATACGTTATAACCAGTGCTATTTAGTTTAAGGGGGTCATCCCGTGTGCCGGATCTGCGGAATCGAATTTTTTTTTGACATCAATTATATCTAGATATAGTGTATGGTTAAAGTGATTTTTTCATATTCAAAGTCATTCGGAAATTATAGTGTTAAACAAGTAATAAGTTACATGCCAGATTTATATCGATCGCCGTAATAAAGCCCGTATTTGTCAGTCAAAAAAATATTAAAAACTAAATTTGTGGTCCCTTGCTAAACTTTTTTTTTTTAATTTTGATGTTTTTTTAAGGCTTCTTCAATGGATAAAAAAACTACTGAATGAATCTCAATTATCCTAGTTTGCGGACCGTAGAAATATGTTCTGAATAAGTGGTGAAAACTTCAAAAATGTCGTTGGATAGATTTTGGGCTATGGTGATAGCCGATTTCCAACATGCAGTTTCGAGAAAAACGCATTTAAAAAGTAGAATGCGATTTTAAGCCATACAAACTTAACTGACCATTAATCTGCTATACCTAGTCCATAAACCTTAGGTTTGTTGAAGAAACACATGTACGGCCTTGGATGCAATTCTTGTGCTTTTAGCGAAGTCATTCGAACATTAGTCGTGTTTAACACTATAATTTCCGAACGACTCCGAATATCAAAACAAGTCGGAATACCAGAAGCTCGCGCTTCGGATATAAAGGTTTTGTGCTCATTTTATGTAAGAAATTTCAACGCACATTTTTCTATCCGTATATAGCTACACATCTAACATAATCCTCCATATTTTTCCAAACTACGAGACATACCTACATATTACAGCCATAGATATTACGCTCACCCTAAACAAACAAACTGCCTATTTCCGAATACTGTACACATATATGCACGTATATAAATTGATCGTACCCATATTTCCAATTTACTTCTTATTTCTATTTGAATTAAGCACTACCCGCGAAGCTCATTAGCATGCATATATTATATACCTACATGCACACATGTCTGGTTGGCAAATAACTAAAAAAAACTAAAACAAAATAATTCTCTGCGACCCAATTCATAAGAACTCATTTCGTTGTAGTATTGACGAATTGATATGTGATGATGACGTCATGCAGGTTGTAGACTGCACGAAATTCACAAAAAATTGTAAAGTTTCACCCCCTATAACTTTGTTAATAATAATTGCATTTACTTCAAACTTGACCAAACTGTGCATTATGTTCTTTGTTATACGCATGCCAAATTTCGTACTTCTGGGATGAACATATGGGGGGTGCCGGGTAAATTTCTAAAATGTGGAAATATACTATTATTAACTTTATTTGTGCAGATATCGGAACCGGATATATTTTGAGGCCTACATTACGTAGAAATGCATCACCATGATTTTTTTCAGATTTTTCGGTTGGATAGGTTTTGACAACGAGACCTGTTACACTTTTTGGGGGTCATATTTTGAGCCCTCACTCCTCCATGTTTCAAATATTGAACCAGTTTCGAAAATTACTAATTGAGACCTTTCATTTGATATCCGACATGGCTACATTCTGTGAAAAAAAATTTGCACCCTCCATTCACATGTATGGGGAGCCCCCCTTAAACTTAACACAAGATGGTGCTACTGCATGTAAAGGGAACACCAGATTACATACTCTCACCAATTTTCGTGACAATCGGTCCAGCCGTTTCCGAATAAATCGGGTGTGACAGACAGACAGACAGACAGACAGACACCGTCTCGATTCTAATAAGGTTTTGTTTCACACAAAACCTTAAAAACACTTTACCCATATATTTTACACTATATCTAGATACCATTGATGCCAAAAAAAATGATTACGCAGATCCGAACCACGGGATGACCACCTTAAGTACATATATGTGTGCTTTTGTGCACAGAGCAAATTGCAAATGCGTGAAGATGTTTTAGATAGATTTGGATGGGCAACGTTTGTTTGTTTAGGATTAGCACAATGTTGATGTCTTTGGTGTATGTGTTCATATGTATATCTAGATTTTAGCAATAAATGAACGAATATTTTGGACGGACGCAGTTTCATCACAAGGGGATTTTCATATTAAATTCAACAAGAAACAAAAAAATTGCAAGTTCATCATTCGTTTATCAGTGCTTGGTGCAGTAAAAAAATCCGTATTTTCGTATATATAATATATTTTAAATTTACTTGCATTATGTAAAACATTGATCTTTAAAATTAACTCCAGATGGCAAAGCCGATGCAAATAAACGACAAATCCACCCATTTTGATTTTTGACCATATTTCCCATAAATTCGATGCACTGTGAGACGAGCAGCTCGGTTACAAACTAAGGATTCCTTCGCCTTGAAGCACAATTTACTCGATTTTCCCATAGCAATCTAGCGTAATGGCTGTGGTGATGTGTGACAACAATATACTAGCCGTCTCTGGACAGTGGAATGCACACATTCTTCGGGTTGACTACTTTGAACCTGTAGTGATTTCCATAACCCCGATATTGGGACAGTATGAAAACTTCACATCTATATTTGTGTGATTCTAATCCATATACTGGAGACGATATTAGACATATTGTCGATGTTGATGTATGTTTGCTATTCGGTAACTCTCGATCTGTTATTGGGAAGTATTATCTCGGATATAGAATGATGGTGCGATTTTCTGCTTCAGTCATAATTATTATGTGCATTTGTTGATGTGCTGTAGGCACTGGTATGACATCATAAATACTATAAGGCCGGGATTCCAACAAAGAAATTGATAACTCTATTATCATGCGAATCTCTACCTTACATTGCATTATCGAGTAGATGTCGTGTGCAAATTGTGAACATCCGGGTTTGGTTGGTAATTCACTTTCGATCGGAAGATGCTGCAAAATCGAATGCGCATGTCCCAGCAAACTTTCAGGCGATATAATTAGATGATTTTTTTGTGTCTTGCATTGAAATAGAATCATAGTAATTCATCCTGCATTTGGGCCAAAGCTTCCAAAATTATTAAAAGAACAGTGCACTATGGTGCATAGAATAGTAATCTCAGTCTGTCTAATTTCATGTAGGGTCTTCATTTAGGTCTGCAATGTATTAGATCAACTAAGTATATCCTCACCTCCGCATTTGAGTAGTTTTTTGGTTGCATCTATTATAGGGGTTTGTTCTGTTTCAGTAATGAAATTTGAGAGTCATAAAACTTAGCATCTTCTTGGTCTAGGACTCCCAAAAAGGCATTGGCTACATTTTGGACAAGGTTAAGTGCGCCTCCCTTCTGCTTTGGTTATTTACTACGATTTCTTTGCTCTGCTATAGTCATCTGATCATCCTAGATAATTGGATTAGTTGTATTTCGCATATATTTTGATGCTTTTCGGTGCACTTTGCCTTTAAGGGGGTCATCCCATGTATCGGATCTGCGGAATCGACTTTTTTTGGCTTCAATTGTATCTAGATTGCGTTCGGAAATTATAGTGTTAAACACGTGATAAGTTACATGCTAGATTTATGACGATCGCCGTAATAAAGCTCGTATTTATCGGTCCGAATGACGTTCGAATGACTTCGCTAAAAGGACAAAAATTGAAGCCAAGGCTGTACATGTGTTTATTCAAGAAACCTAAGGTGGATTAGGTATAGCAGATTAATGGCCAGGTATGATTTTATGGCTAAAAATCGCATTCTACTTTTTAAATGCGTTTTTCTCGAAACTGCATATTGAAAATCGGCTGCCACCATAGCCCAAAATCTATCCAACGAAATTCTTTGAAATTTTCAGGACTTATTTAGAACATATTTCTACGGTCCGCAAACTAGGATAATTGCGATTCATTCAGTAGCTTTTTTAAGGTTTTGTGTAAACACAAAACCTTATTAAAATCGGTTTACTGTCTGTCTGTCTGTCTGTCCGTCTGTCTGTCTGTCTGTCTGTCTGTCTGTCCGTCACACGCATTTTTCTCGGAAATGGTTGCAGCGATTGACACTAAATTTGGTAGAAAGGTGGGAACTGTGAACGCTCACGCATACAGCGAGTTACCTCCTTTTGCGATGAATTTAAGGGGGGGTCCCTATACATGCAAAAGAGGGGTGTAAATTTTTTTTTCATCAAATATAGGCATGTGGGATATCAAATTAAAGGTCTCGGTTAGTACTTTTCAAAGCCGGTCTTAGTTTTGACATTTGTTGGAAAGGTGGGGAGTGCGGGAGGTTGAAAGTGATCATTCCTTTAAGGGGGCCATTCTTAGAAACTACCAAACCGAAAAATCTGAAAAAAATCAGGAGGCTGCCACTATATGGTGCCTGGGCTCCGAAATACCTTCCATACTGATATCTGTACAAATAAAGTTAATAATAGTAGAGCAGGATCGCACCAAGTTTGGTGGAAATCGCACCATTACTAACAAAGTTATAATACGTCAAAGTTGTTCCTTCTTTGCAAATTCAAGACTATGAATCTCAATATCATCCGAAAGTGGATATTCTCACATAATATATGCATATATTACGTGCTACATACTAAGAAATACACAAAACCTTTCATACCTGAAGCGTCCAGCTTCCGGTTTCCCGACTTGTTTTATTCATTGAAGAAGCCGTGAAAAAACACTCACATTCACAATAAAAGGTTTAACAAGGGACCAAAAATTAAGCTTTTAATATTTTTTAATAATCCTAGTTTATGGACTGTAGTTAAGTCTGTACGTTAAAATGCTGTTTACTTTTTTCCTTTAAGATGATCGCAGCGCCCTCTAGCGGGGCAGCAGTAAAACGCATTTTTTTGGAGATGGGTATATAAATTACTCTGTATTTCAATAACGAACTATGCGATCGGGCTGGAAAAATTACTATGCACGCTCAAGATATTACTAAATCTATGGTGAATTTGTATTTCCGTATTTGTATCTTTATCCAGTTCTTCGCAAAAAAATTCGAAAAAAGCCAAAAAAAAGACCGTCTTCATACGGGATGACCCCCTTAATTTAATTATTTCCTGGGAAATGCTTTCCAGTTCTTGCCAAGAGGAGTAAATATCGCAATAAACCAATATTGTCCAATCAGAATGTGAATTGTGTGTGCCCTTACCTCCGTAGCGAATACCAGGTCGATCTTTGAATGGTGCTATGTTAATGTTGCGTCCGAAAATAATGGAACATAATGTTAAAAAATTGACTATTTCATTTGAATTAATTTAAGTTGTAAGTAAATGAATATTAAAAACAAAGTAAGTGAATTAATTAATAAATAATTTAATAAAATAAAAATGCTTCAATACAGTCAGTATAACTATACTATAATTGATGACCCCTGATCTGTCTGTGATTTTTACTAGTACACCAACAGCACTGATGGCATGCACTTAACCTACGTTGGCAGAATCACACTATCGTTTATGGCCAAAAAAGGCGAAACACAATTTATTAAATTGGATTCCTTTCTGATTAGCCGATGTACGTACAAACTTATAAGTATCAGTGCCTGCACGAACAGACTGGACACGTGTTGCAAACTTGTCAATATTAGTCGTTAATGTTTTGGGATTATGGGCGTTTAGTCGTTAATGAGCTGCAATCGTTAATTTGATAATATCAATTCAAGCGATGCTGCATGTTAACCGTTTTAGTCGTTATCCAGTTGAATGAATGAGCAAGATTTATTTTTGGTTTTAATGTATAGTCGATGACATCCGGAACACAGGATGTATTCTAATATTAGTCAATAATGCTTTAGGATTCTGAGTGTTACGTCGTTATTGCGTTGATGAAGTTAAAGTGCTGAAATTAAATCTAAATCGTACGGAAGGTTGCGGTTCAAATCTCACTGGTGACAGTGGAATTTGTATCGTGATTTGACGTCGGATACCAGTCGACTCAGCTGTGAATGAGTACCTGAGTCAAATCAGGGTAATAATCTCGGGCGAGCGCAATGCTGACCACATTGCCTCCTACAGTCTACTGTAGTGTACCGTAACGGTCTTGAATGAAGTGCTCTAACACACTTCAAGGCCTAGATCCAATATGGATTGTTGCCCCAACGATTATTATTATTATTATTAAATCTCCATTCGAAAAGACCCAGAATGAACCAGAAGGCCGGGAAAACTAGACACACGAACGCATGCAGGTTGATTAATAATATAACTGTATCCAACAAAATGTGAAACAGGATATACTTGCCACAGCAAACCATTGGAGCGCAGAGGGTACGAATATATCAATGCCAAAACTCAAAGACGGTGGTGGCAAAAAATGCCACCCCACGAAATAGAAAAACTATCATAATCGGGCGTTAACCTCGTTAAAAAAATGTAAAAGGTCATCAATCAAGCAAGGATCCCTACTCAACAGGATTTGTTGAAGGTTAAAATAATTGTTATACCATCTACACTTTACCCGGAACCTGGTATATTGCTTACTGCAGAAGATTATGTGTTCATTAGTTTCCCTAACTTTACAAATGTTACATATGTCGGAAGCTACATCTCCAAACTTTCTTAAAAAAACTTTATTATATGTAGTATATAGTTTCAAGGCGATTCAGTAATTTTTCCTCGGAAGCTATAAGTACACGCGTGGCCTCCGGTTTAATTGTAAATAAAGTCGCATGAAAGTTGGCGAAAAAATGTCCTTTCATTCTCTCACTCCTTTTAAGAGTGCTCCTGAACGCCTTCAGATTTTTCAGTGACTTAAAACAGGGGTCAGAAATCAGGGTATGTATTTTGCCCACTAGGTAGTGCGATCGCGAGGTCTGTTTGAGTAATTTACAAGTCTGTAATTTTGACAACCTTCTCCTCACCCATTCTGAGAGCTTCCTTGATGGCCTGAAGGACAGTTAACTCCTTGGGGTTTTAGCGTAGGTACCTGTCGTGGAGAATTAATCCTACGGTCTTCTTAAGACACGGATTGATTTTGGGACCACAATCAGAGCCCCGCTGTGACAAGCAACAACGATACCAGTCTATACCAAGTGCATGGCTTAGCAATCATACTGGTGGATGCAAGACCTACCCAAATCTCTACCGAACTAAGGAGTACGGCACTCGTGTTGAAACGCAACACCACGTCACGTAATTAAGCCTTGGAGCATTCGCGTATTGAATCACGGCCGGCAAGCCAATGCGGTACAGCGTTTCCCGGTGTTACCGCGTGAAGGTTTTCCTCGGCCACTTGGTTTTGGTTCAGCCGACAGGGTTGCCGCCCCGGCTTCCTCACCGCCTCCTCTGAGCACCGGCCTGAAGGACAGCAAAAAGTTCAGCAACCAAAGCCGAACATTCAAGGAAAAGCGTAAGACCTGCCGGGACCGACAACCGCACAGGCCAAACCGTCACCTCTGAAGGCAGCATCCGACGCCAGGACCAGAAAACATCTAGATTTAAGGCACCGGCCAACTTACCACAAGCAGCCGCCACGTGGGCCCTGCCACAGGTTCCTCCCAAATTATAAGACAAGAATACCTGGACCTCATTTTAAATCACACGAACTTTATTGGAAACTGCAGTGTCAAACATGCTCCGGAACGACCTATAGTTCGAGGATGGACAATTGTGAGCATCCGGGTTTCCTACCACCAAATGGTTTTGGGAGTTCTTTCTCTTAGTTTAAGAAGTTCTTTGGCCGCCAAGAAGGGACATCTGAAACGGAGCGGTGGCTCCTTAGCCAAAGCAAAAATCTGGTTCAGGGGGTGGTTCTGGTCTGCGCCAGGCATCTTCGCAAAATACAAGTAGATATAGAGTTAATATTGTTTTCAATGTATCTGGGCGGATTCATAGTAGACGTAGCTGCATACTCTAAGATAGGCTTTACCACCGATCTATAAAGATTGATGGGCTTTCAGGGTGTCAGGCCCTAAGAAAAACCAGTTGATAAAATTAATCAGCCTGCCTGCCTTTAAGTTTTTCGGGGTAATAGAGTTCAAATGATCTGTGATCGAATAAGTTCTCGTTATTTCCCTGCCTAAGAAGGTGACGGTGTTTCGGCGATATCCTAGACGGCCTCTTCCATGGGCTACTCTGCTTGGGCGTTGGCCAAGCTCGCGCACTAGCTCCTGGATTTTAAATTTGATGACCGTGGCTGCTCTCGTTCCGGGCTGCCGAAACTTAACTGCGGAACGATGGGGTATTCAAAGCTTCTGAAACAGAAAAAGCTAAAGTGTTATTTTTAGAATCTGGAGGGGTGATAACTGCTACCTGTCTAAATTCCTCTTTATACGCGGGAGGAATTGTATATTCGATCGTAACGAGATCATTCTGAAGCCATGCAGACACTGGATTAACCTCCAATACTCTTTCTGGCTCGTCTTGTTTCGGCAGGACTACCCCGGGGACCTCCCTATTAACCTGACTTATAAAAGCCTCCAGTTCCTTGGTGGGTCGAATGTTTCGTAATTGCTCATGTTTGGCGACGATTTCGCTAATTAATATTTTAACTCCCAGGGAGAACTCCGACAGTTCCTGCCTTAACATTTCTTTCCCCTGCTGCTCCATTAGCTGATTTATTTGGTTCTCCACCTGATGGTACTCTAGGTCCGTGATGTTTAACGTCAACGCTACGATTTTTATCTGTTGATGTTTAAGAGCTTTCACTTCCTCGTGAATAGCTATGTCCCGATAACTAAGGTAAGCTACTGTCCCCGCCGCTAAGAGACCTGGGATATACTTGGCACCGGCTTTCAATAAACTACTTAATATAATGAGGACTATACCAAAGGCCCGCCTAACTCGGTTGACCTTATAGGAAGCGGTCAACTGTCGATTAACATTAGCGACTTGCAGCTCGCTTGCAAGTTTCAGCTCGTTGCAATGTTCTTGGACTTCCTCCACCATCTGTCGCTTACATATCCTATGGAACTTTTCCAGCTGTTGCGACATTATGTCGAGATCACGCGTGAGGTTTACTGAGGTTGCAGTAGTGTATTTTAGGTCAAATGCCTTCACTTGCACTAATCCCAATTCCAAAACTCTGGTTTCCAAGACCAGCTCCACTGCCCAGGACACCACTGTGGCGGGCATTAGGCATATGCACAGCAGAGTGGCCACTTGCGCCAGAGACCACGGAATGTTAGTTGGAACCTTGTCCGGTTCTAATGCATTATCATCTGCCTTCTGCATTTGAGAGGGCTCAGCTTCCTCTTCTGAAAGAAGGGGAACGAGCTGATGCATGGCCCGATGTATATTGTCCCTACCAGCAGTTTTTAGTTTTACTTGACGGATGGTGCCCTGTAGATTTGGAAAAACTTCTAACACTCGCCCGGTCTTCCAATCTAATGGCCTCTGACCACTTTCTTTGATTAGAACAAGTTCACCTGGCCTCAGTTGCCAACCGGAGGCCTTCCATTTATACCGCTTCTGCAGATACCCCAAATATTCAGTCTCGAATTTGACCCAGAAATGCCTCTGCAGTTCCTGGATCTGAAGCCATTTTTTGGTTCCTGGGAGACTTTCATTTAGACCTTCCCCAGCCGGAGGTGACAATACGCTCCTTTGAATGATGAAATGTGCAGGAGTTAGTACCTGTAGGTCATGACTGTTATCAGCCAGCGGATACAATGGTCGGCTGTTTAACATTGCTTCCCATGTGCAGACGGCAGTTTGAAAATTTTCATATGTCAAGTTGGAAATTGAAGGCATCCGCTTTATGTAGCGTTTTAGACTCCCCACTGCTGCCTCAAACAGCTCTCCGTAGTGGCTGGCTCTTGGGGGGTTGTGATGCCATACGATCTGACGCTGAGCCAACCTCTCCTCGCATTCGCTGGTCAACTTTCCCCAGGCTTCCCTGAGCACTTTGGAGGCCCCTACTAAGTTTGTGCCGTTGTCGGAGCGAACCATTTCCGGCTGGCCTCGCCGGCTCACGAACCTTTGAAACGCAGCCAAAAATGCATTTGTGGTAAGATCCGTACAGAGCTCTAAACGTATCGCTTTAGTAGATATACATACGAAGATCACTATGTAGACCTTCATAGATTTTGTGGTCCGTAAATTTGATGCCTTTATTTGAAATGGTCCGCACAGATCGGTTCCCACATTTTCAAAAACAGCGAATGACCTGATTCGCCCGGGAGGAAGGTCTGCCATTTTCGGGATTATAGTGGTTCCTCGCATTCGAACGCACCTAACACATCCTCTAATCCACTTCTTCACTCTCTGCTGCAACGCTGGAATGTAATATCTTTCTCGGATGATAGCCAGTCCTGTCCCACAATGTTGGTGAAACTTATGAACATGTTGAATTATGAAGTCAGCTAGGTGACACTTCCCGAGAATTATAGGGTGTTTCTGCTCAAACGGGATGAGCGCCTGCTCTAATCTTCCTCCTACTCGGAGAACCCCAGTCGACAAAAGGGTTTAGCGTGGACAGCCAATAGTTTTTCTCGATATTCAATCCGTTCTAAATTCTGAAAAGTTGCCTCCCGAAGAGTAGTTTTTGTTGATACCTGACGACTGCCCACTCCGCTTGCTTCAACTCCTGAGCTGAGAACGTACCGGAAGTTCCCGATCTCCATCGACGGTATCTTGCGATTGTCAATCAATCGAGGTAAACTTGAGAATCGCTGAATGAAATCTGGTTCAGGCGCAGGCTCGGAACCAACTTCTGCTAGATGAGTCACTTTTTCAGCGCCAGAACTGACGACCTCCGTGCGAGGGAGTTCCCCTTGCAAGAATTGCTGTCCATGGAACCACAACTTGTGAGCTACAAATTTCCGGGGACACATGCCCCTGGATACACAATCTGCAGGGTTATGGCTTGACCTAACGTGGTGGATATCTGTGGGTGACAAATACTTATGGATCCCGGCTACTCGTCGATGAACCAATTTGTTTTCGATATCCTTCCGACTCCGAATCCAGCAAAGAGCCACCTCGGAATCGGTATACGCCGTGAACTTTACTGGGCTAGTTCCTAGGCTTTTACGGACGTCTTTGAACAATTCCGTTAAAAGTACTACATTTTCCAACTCGAGTTTGTTGATCGTGCATGCTTTGGAACTTATACTCGATCGTGTCTTTAAAGGCGTGACGCGCCCTCTGGCTGCGATCAACCGCACGATGTAACCCGTCTCTATTTTGCGTCGGTTATAGATGACCGCAGCGTAACCATCACCGGATGCATCGTTGAAGCCTGCTGGCTCCATCTCTTCATTCTTCGAGGTGTGTCCACTCCAAGGTGGAACTCGGATTTCATTCACGTATTCTAGGGACGAGAACACATTTTCTAGTTGCCTTCGGGACGGTTCCTCAATAATGTCATCCCAGTCGTAACTTTCCTGCCATAGAATTTCTATTCTCAGCTTCATAAAAACTGGAAGCAGCCAACCAATAGGATGGAAAATAGAAGCGGCTATACTAAGCACTCTTCGTTTGGTATACCAAACATTTAAAATTGGCTTGATACTGTGCAGGAAACAGTCATCCCTGGGACTATAGTGTAGGCCAAGGATCTTAAGATCCTTATCTGCCTTATCAACCTCAACATATGAACTAATTCGGTGACTTTCGTCAATATATTTTAGAACTTCTGGGCAATTCGTCGCCCACTTCGTTAGCGGAAGTTTGCCTTTTCCTAGAGTTTCTGTGATTTTACGGATGACCTCTTGAGCTTCTTTAATACTGGACGCCCCGTACAACGGATCGTCGATATAGAACGCGTTCTTGATGATCCAGTTGACCTCCTCATCAGGAGCATTGTCGTCTACCACCTGGTGAAGCGTTCGAATTGCTTGCCAGGGTGCACAGTCTAACCCGTAGGTCACCGTTTTCAGGTAAAACTCGCTTATCGGTTCTTCAGGGTTTGCCCGCCAGATCTGATCTAAGCCTGATCTGATCCTCCGGTCTCAAAAGTATCTGCCGATACATCTTAGTAAAATCACTAGAGTATACATACGCAAACCTGCGTATTCTAGTGAGAGTGGTTTTGCAACTTTGGACGGGGATGGATCATCTCGTTAAGGCTCACACCATTTGATGTTGGACTGGAAGCATTGAAGACATTCCGCAATTTTGTCGAAGTGGCCTCTCGGCGAACCACGCTTAAATACGGGATATAATATACCTCGCCGCTAGTGTCAGACTGATGACCCTTTGGAACTTCAGCCATGTGGCCCAAATTAAAATATTCTTTCATAAACTCATCCGTTTTGAGCTTGTGGTCTTTGTTTTTCAACCACCTTTTCTCCTGACCGAGATAGTGCTGCACAGCCTTGTGGTAGGAGTTTCCTAGTTTAATATTATCTTGTCGCCACGGGGTCGGTACCATGTACCGGCCATCATTCTTTCGGTAATGACCCTTTACGAAAAGCTCCTCACAAATTTCGTCATCTATGCGACTAGATTCATCTCTACTTAGGGGCATATCCCAGAAAGCCCTTAAGTCCTGCTCCCATTCCTGATAGTGACATGTGTTGAGGTGAACTTCGATTCCGCCGGGCCAGACACAATCCATCCCAATTTCGTGTTCTGGAGTAGGAAACTATCTACAGTTTCTACTTCATTCACGAAAAGTTGTGGAAGGATACTAGACCCCAATAAAACTGGAACATGAGATGCATGTTCCGTTACGGGGTCCGCCAATTTCTTCCCTTGAAACAACGCCTTTACTTGCTGCGGTACCTGTGGAAGGGAACCTTTAGTTACCCTTCTGACTACCAGCGCTTTAGTGCTGACCTCGGAACCATCGTCCAATTTAAGGGTGAGACACACAACCGCTGACACTTTCCCTGCTGACACACCACCTTCACCTGAAATTTCGAGGTTGGCCTTTTTCTTTTTTAACCGAAGCTTTTGTACTAGATCTTCGGTTATATAGCTGCTTCAACTACCTTGATCGATCAAACACCGAACTGGAACGGTATGTCCTTCTCTTGCCTCTAGCTTAACGGCAGCTGTTGGAAGAACGGTTCCGGACCATGACAATGCTGTTGAATTTTCGGCATGATGAACAGCAGAAGACGGATTATCCCTTTTAGACGGATGCATGGCAGTAAGATGTTGCCCTTTGCATATTTCGCATTGGAGATTCTTGTGTTTATTGCACGCTTCCCCCCTGATATATTTGTGGGAGAGACAGTAAATGCAAACATGATAACGGCGGAGCAGTTTCTCCTTGTCGGTACTTTCAATGAATTGAGGACACTGGGTTGTGAAGTGCTTCCCCATACATAAGCAGCATTTAGTCCAGTTTCTCTTTTCACCATCCGACTTGGAGAGCAAGGCTATCTCCTTCTGGGTTTTTCTCTTATTCCGCCTTGGATATCCCACTTAGACCATCCCAACCGGGTGACATGACCACATATCTATTTTCTAGGAATTGGTCGATGTCGTTTATCGTAACGGGCATTTTTGGATCTCGTAACGTTAAGTCGAACTCCCTCCGAGTTGTCATATCCATTTTCCTCGTCAGGACGAATGGAATGAATGGAGTACCTTCATCTGCATTGAATTCTGCTTTCCGTAGGTCCTGAACTGCGGAACGCATGGTATCCAATGCTCTTCCCAGCGATCTAGCCTACCTTTGGTTTATCTGAGGTAAGTCAACTAACGCCTGAATTTCCTTTTCTATTAAGGCCCGTCGATTACTGTATCTTCGGTCAAGAAGAACCCATGCTTGTTGGTAATTCTCTCCGTATATCCCTAAATGGTCGATTACAGGTTTTGCATCGCCTCTTAACTTGCTCTGAAGCATCATTAAGCGCTCCGCAAAACCGATTTCAGAACCATCGTATACAGAGTTAAAGAGGCTTTTGAATGGTTCGTATTGACTGATATCCCCACTGAATATTGGAATATCTGGGATTGGTGGGGCGGGTCTAAAACGATATCCTGAGTTCGAAGGGGAAAAATGGTTCGAAGGACCAAAATGGCTTGATTCTGAGCGGTTTGGCCCAGGAGTCCGCAAATTTTTGGGCGGGGCTGACTAGTGTCTAATAAATACTCCAGTCGTATTTGGGTGGGGAAGGGCCCAAGATTAGATGTACGCGGTTCGTCTCTCCACGTTGGATTTCGTCTATCCGTATCACAGGCCCCCCATACCCCTCCGAACACAACTTCACACCTGCTTGAACTCCTCGACTGATCCCTAGCTGCCGCTTCACCATGGAGTCTGTCGTTGACGTCTAGGCCTAAGTCTCGTTCTAATAACTCTGTTTCAACGTGTCTTGGTACGGCCCCCCTATTCGAACTACCCTCACCGGGATCTATATAATTTTGAGTCACTTGCGGGAGTTTAGGAACTTCTTCCCTAACTGGCCCCAAAGATAACGGGTCGACCTCTGTATGTCTCTCCTCAGGAATAAGAGAGGATGAACTTTCTCAAAGAACTCCTTTGCTTTCAAATAAACAGATTGCATGAGTCCCAGCTTATTCTCTCTGAAATATATTAAATCTGTCGATAGATTCAATAATAGAAGCCGTTTATGTTCTGCAATGAACTCTGAATAGATCTGCCGCACCTCACTCCACGCGGTTTCAAAGCGTTCCTTAGTTCGCTTCTACTGCCGCAGTTTGCACAGAGTCTCCCGAACCTCTTCAATTTTCAAAACCCGCTTTTGCTGAGCTCAATGATCTCCTGGATCTCCATTTTTTAAGGTTTTGTGTGAAACAAAACCTTATTAGAATCGAGACGGTGTCTGTCTGTCCGTCTATCCGTCTGTCTGTCTGTCTGTCACACCCGATTTATTCGGAAACGGCTAGACCGATTATCACGAAGATTGGTGAGAATATGTAATCTGGTGTTCCCTTTACATGCAGTAAGTGGCGCCATCTTGTGTTAAGTTTAAGGGGGGGCTCCCCATACATGTGAATGAAGGGTGTACATTTTTTTTCTACAGAATGTAGCCATGTGTGGTATCAAATGAAAGGTCTCAATTAGTACTTTTCGAAACTGGTTCAATATTTGATGTTGGGTGAGACATAGGGGAGTGAGGGTTCAAAATATGACCCCCAAAAAGTGTAACAGGTGCATATGTACATATATAGTGGTCGTTCTCAGAACTTATCCAACCAAAAAATCTGAAAAAAATCACAGTGGTGCATCCCTACGAAATCTAGGCCTCAAAATATATCCGGTTCCGATATCTGCACAAATAAAGTTAATAATAGTATATTTCCATATTTTAGAAATTTACCCGGCACCCCTCTTCTGTTCATCCCAGAAGTAAAAAATTCACCATGCGTGTAATGAAGAATATAGTGCACAGTTTGGTCAAGTTTGAAGAAAATCCAACTATTATTGACAAAGTTATAGGGGTTGATACTTCACAATTTTTTGTGAATTTCGTGCACTCTATAACCTGCATGACGTCATCATCACATATCAATTCGTCAATACAACGAAATGAGTTCTTATGAATTGGGTCGCAGAGAATTATTTTATTTTAGTTTTTTAGTTATTTGTCAACCAGACATGTGTGTATGTAGGTATATAATATATGCGTGCTAATGAACTTTGCGGGTAGTGCCTTATTCAGATAGATGTAAGAAGTAAATCGGAAATATGGGTACGATATACTTGCATATATGTGTACAGTGTTCGGAAATAGGCTGTTTGTTTGTTTAGGGTGAGCGTAATATCTATGGTTGTAATATGTACGTATGTCTCGTAGTTTGGAAAAATATGAAGGATTATGTTGGATTTGTAGCTATATACGGATAGAAAAATGTGCATTGAAATTTCTTACATAAGATGAACACAAAACCTTTATACCCGAAGCGCGAGCTTCTGGTATTCCGACTTGTTTTTAACTGGTGATCAATTAATTGATTTAAATATTTCCGTTTGGCACGGACAGTTTGTGTGAACGACACACAGAAAACGTGGGAGGCGCAACACTATAAGGACCTCTCCTCTGGTCTGAACGCGCCCACGTAACAACAGCAATAATTTTTAAAATTTCCGTTTGGCACGGACAGTTTGTGTGAACGATACACAGAAAACGTGGGAGGCGCAACACTATAAAGACCTCTCCTCTGGTCTGAACGCGCCCACGTAACAACAACAATAATTTTTAAAATTTCCGTTTCACACGGACAATATATTATGAATGACACACAGAATACGTGGGAGGCGCAACGCTATAGGACCTTTCCTCTGGTCTGAACGCGCCCACATAACAACAATAATTTTTTCCGTTTCGCACGGTCAATATATTGTGAACGACACACAGAATACGTGGGAGGCGCAATACTATAAGGACCTTTCCTTTGGTCTGAACGCGCCCACGTAACAACAACAATACAGAAGTTCACACCAGCGATGTTAGAGTGTCGTTAGAGAAACGTGGGAGGCGCAACACTATAAGGACTTTGCCTTGGGTCTGAACGCGCCCACGGATCAACAACACCACAAAAATTCACACCAACGATGTTAGAGTGTCGTTACAGAAACGTGGGAGGCGCAACACTATAAGGACTTTGCCTTGGGTCTAAACGCGCCCACGGATCAACAACACCAACAAAATTCCCACCAACGATGTTAGACGATTTTTGTACGTGCCGTTCAAGTACCGTTTAATATTGTATAGGCGAAACACAATCACTATATGTTGCCGCACTTTATATTTCTTTTACACAAGAGAAATTATTTTTGTAATATTAATTTTGTGTAAAAACTTACTTTGGATCGTAAAATCCGGCTCGAAGGACCAGATGTTTCGGCGATATCCTAGACGGCGTCTTCCATGGGCTACTCTGCTTGGGCGTTGGCCAAGCTCGGGCACTAGCTCCTGGATTTTAAATTTGATGACGTGCTTGCTCTCGTTCCGGGCTGCCGAAACTTAACTGCGGAACGATGAGGTATTCAAAGCTTCTGAAACACAAAAAGTTAAAGAGTTAAAAATTATACTTACGTTGATGCTCACTTGGATTTATTAAGAACACTCGCGTTTCCACTTCTAAACACTTTTATTTCCAAAAAAACAACAATATTCTACTTTTTGACAATTTTCTAATTAATCCTAACAAGCGAATTAAAAAGTGACCGCGCGTAATAAAGTGTTCTCGATTAGAACACTTTAGCTCTGTCCAGAGACTTCTTGAATACTAAAAATGAAAAGTAATGTCATTCTTTAATTCACCTATCTTTGACCCTTCCGTGTTTACATATTGGTTCGAAAGTGTTCTTGTACACAACACAATAACACTTGTTTATTATTATGTATTTTGTTGTTTGTGGCAAATCGACACCTGCTGTTGTGTTGCGAAGTGATGACACGGAAGAGAGTCATGTCGAGGCCAAATACACCATTTGGCAAGTAACATGCTGATGCAATGACGGAAAAGAATCCCGCTATGTCGAAACAGCCCATTTGCATAGCATGTGATGTAACGACGGAAGAGGTTAAATGCGCAAGCAGACTTGTTTTCATTGGGCTGGCTCCAAAGATGCGGCTGCTGGAGAAAATTTGGCCAAATCGCTTAAACAATGGATTTGATATGAGCAAGGATGTGATTACTAACTATAATGAGCAAGGGTGTGACCCTGCTTCTCTTAAAGGATGTAGATTAGGATTTTGTTGTGCTGATTGGTAGGGAGAATCTACGGGATTCATCAACAAAGACGGACATTTGGAAGCCGCACTCCAATTGTCTCCGGTTGCCATAATCAGGAAATCGCATATTGGAATATTTCAATGCTATCAAAACATTTATTGTGCAGGGATGCTGTATAAATGTTGAAGAACATTGGACTTAAAACGCATCCTTAGTGGATGTCACTACCAACTTGAACGCTGTCCAGGCCTATTTGTAGGCGTCAATTGGACATTATGCTTGATACCCATAGAACAATTTCAGCAGACAAACGAAAACGCCACACAGAGTCGCAAGATCCATTTTCTGGTAGGCATGCTTTACTTGCGGCACCACAGCCAAAACCTGCTGACCCCTCCTCTTAGCTATCGAAATGTACAACAGAACATTATTAATGCAAGCAGACGTAGACTTACCTGGAGAATAGGTATAACAGTTGGCCGGCAAGACTCTGTATTCGTCAATGAAATAATTGATACGAACCTTGATCATCGAATTTAATAGTTTGGCACATTAATAAGAGCGATAGGGCGGTAACTCGGCAAAAGTTCAGGGTCATTAAGAGGTTTGCGAATGATAACCACCGGAATAATAGACCAATCCTCAGGTGAGATCAAATTGCACCAGATGAGGTAAAGCCCTTTAGCAAAGCTGGGAGGGCTTGAAAAGTGATGTTATCAGCACTAAGAGCAGACACACGCTTATGTTTACGGAGACGATATGGCTTCAACTTTTGTGAATTTTTTTTTAATGATTGATTTTGGTTGAAAATACATTTGAAAATACGTGATAAGAATATGAAAGTCGTATTCGATTTTAAAAATGAGGAGCCAGTGTATACAGTGCGACAGGTCAAAGTCACTTTGAACCTCTTACTTCTTGTATCGTGCTTTTCTCTCCAAAATGTCGGCTTTATATGGGTATGTTATACAAACTCGTTTTGGTAGCATGTTGTATAAATAGAATGGAATACTTTGGAAACTAGTTTTACCGGTTATGATTCGTACTCGTTTCGTTTTTCTAAAAACAACGTTTTTCGGGTTGGCGTGGAGGATTAAAAAAAAAACACTTGATCGTTCGCTTTGAGCTTTTAATATGCTATTGTACACATTCAAAGCAATAGAATGAACCTCAAAGATGGAGAAAGGGGCTAAATATTTTGATTTACATCACGTTTTTTCCCGCCAAAAACCACCAAAAAACGACAAATTTGAAAAATTGCCGCCATTTTGTTATTTTCTGCCGAAATAATTTGATTGTGATTGTGATTCTATAGAGAATTTCAAGCTGATTAAAACCCCATTGCTTGTCCTTTTATCATCATAATTGGGACCAGTCACGTCCTCATAAGCAAAACGGGAGTAAGCTCTTCTAAAGATAAGGGCAGAGACACTGTAGGATATCTGAGGACATCAAGAACGGAGGGAAGGAGGGGAGGGAGAGTGCTGCCCATCTAGAGAATCAAAATATTCCAAATTCTTCCTAGGATCCCAAGTTGGGGTCTGACGCGAAGATAGTCACGGAATGCCTTCATGCATTTCCAAAAGGATTTTTCATCTCAGATAAATCAGACCAAATTCCACGCCAACGCTTCCGCTTCGCGTTCGCAATCACCATCCTCCACAGCCAGTTAGCCTCCTCAAAAAGGAGAAAATTTGTAATTTTGGACCTAGTCCTAAAACGCGATTTGTTTCCTTTTAAAGTAGAATTAACCTCTGGAGCCTACCACATCTTTGGCTGGCCAGTGTGGTTAGTGCAAAGTCTAGTTGCATCAGTAATTTGCGCCTTCAAAATGTTCGTTTGATTGCGAATAGACTCCGGCGGCGCTGAGTTGCTGACCCGCGCATTTAACCTACTTGAATCAATCTTGAATTTAGGAGAGATATTGAGCATCTGCGTAGAGATGCAGATGGGAGTGTCGCGACTATTAGATATTTTGTCCCTAATCGAATTCCACTACCAACACTGACTGACAGAATTTGCAAGAACAGTGTTTAAACCAAGCCTAATTATTTACGCATTGACGGTTGGTTGTAAAAACTGGGCATACTATTATTAAGGAAGACAAGTGAGGAATTGAAGACCGCAGTCTCGAGACAACTAACCTTGCCATTCCTGAGGTAATCACCCAGATCGATGAATCTGTCATTCAGATCGTCTGTGATGAGAACGTTGTTATATTTTTCACAAAAAAGAGGAGCCTTCTAACCACCGTGTTGAAATCCCTGTTGGAGATACTCGGTGGGAGAAAAACTGAAACAATCACAAAATTGGATGAGAGGTTGAGCTTTTCCGCTATGACGATATCATACTCTGAAGTAGCGGAAGCCAATGGATTTACGGAAAGCCAAAATGACCCCAAAATAGCTGACCTCTCTAAATTTAACTTTAAGGTTAAACCCAAAAATGAATTTAAAGAGGGGAGAGTGATTAAAAGTGTAGGTATCTCGCAGTGCCAGAATATTGAAGCTTTGCTATTAGCATAATCTTCCATGTTTGATTTATTTGACCTATGACTTTGAATGTTATACTTGCAGTGTTTTCACCAATGCTACAGCGAGAGATTAGGTGATTACTTTCTAAGTCGGTTTGGTGGAGTGTCTTCACTATTTCAGCAATTCTTTATTCTTAAGTTTGTGATTATAACATCTTATAGCAGTTTCATTCAGCATTAACAATATTTTGCTGATTTCTCTCTGGTACTTCGATACCACCGCATACAGGGGGTTCTTATAAACCAGAGTGGATGGTTTGAGAACATTGGGCAGTGTTATTGCGTTGGGCTTTTGCTGAGTAACGCCCAGACGTTTGCATTTCACAACATTGCTAAATTTTGCTGAGCCTCTGGCAACTCTATTTGAGTCCAGAGTGGTATTATTGGTACCAGAATTTGTTTTACTAGGAAGAGAAGGGAGCGCATTATCATAGGCTATACGAACTCAGCAGATGGCTATAGTAGTTATTAGACTCCCGAGCAGCTTCTTCAACCATTATGTTTTTGATCGAAGCAATCTCTATATTTTTAATATATTCAACCCATTTCGGGCAACTCCTATCCCTGGTGTTGATGGAGTTTTCTCCAAACAGTAGGCACTTTCTGCGATCACACTTTCCAATGCAGTTCTCAGTAGCACAGATCAGACATCTTCAAACTCGGGGCTTGCAAAATTTGTGTATATGGCCCAGTCTATCACAGTTAGGACACTGCTACCTCCACTGTAGTGTAGGCAAAAAATATATGATCAGACAAGTCATTCCCCAGGAAAGTTACCCTGACAGTGGTGGAGGCTATTCTAACACCACCCTGCTTAGGACTGTCACGAGATAATCTTTCAGCATTGACGATTTTAGCCGGCGATTCAACATCCACAATAGTATCCATGTTATAACAGAGAAGTATATTTCTGATCACCCGAGCCTCCATTATTCAAACAATGGTAAACAAACTAGGTATGTAATGCATAACTCAAAATACAAAGCAGGCTAGAAAACAGATTACCCACAATTACATGGAAAAGATGCCAAAAAACTCGGTGCTAACGGCACAAAAACCATGCGAACGGAATTTCACCATGAAAAGCCACGCCAGGAACAAAAACGGGGCTTCCCCGCTAAATAATGGACAAACACCGGACCAGCTACGCGAGCTCGCTCCAAAATGCCAAAAATCCGAACTCAGAAAAGAGACGTGCAGCAGGAAAAACACGAGCAGCCTCCAATAAAAAATGTCCGCACGCCACGACGTCAGCCGAAGAAGTTCTTAAAACTTAATTCAAATGAAGTAAATCCTAAGTGAGGAGTTCTTTCTTCCTAATGACAAGCCAAATCTTAAGTGCTTTTTTTGCAAATTTTCTAAATGTCAATTCAGCCGACAAGACCTATTTCACATGACAACGAATACTCCATGTGAAGTAGTTCCCGTCTTTCTAATCGACATTGTGGCAGGTTGCGCACTCCCTCAGTGTATCCGATATCGCTCCGCTGTATTGATGGCTACCTTGCAATTCCTCTGTTCAAGAGACCTTGAATAGAAGGCTAATTTGGTATTTTCTCGTTTCCAAACTTACACAATCGGGTTTAATAAGCTTCTGCTAGTCTAGTTCTTCACCAGGAGATGGTTGCTTAGAATACTAACAATAATAATAATCGTTGGCGCAACAATCCATGTTGGATCAGGGCCTTGAAGTGTGTTAGAGCACTTTATTCAAAACCGTAACGATAGAGAGATGAAACGATGGATCGGCTAATTCGCTGCTATGAAGATTGGGTGCATGTTTCACAAATTTGTGCACGGTAAATCGTTTGCCACTTTCACAAGAATGAGAGCAGAAACGGTAATCGTTTTTGAAGTCCATTTTTCCTAAATTATAAAATCAGTTGCACCCCGTGACTCAGCCATATTAGTTAATAATTGGACCGCCGCTTCACTAATGAAGGATCGTTGAGATCCTTCATCTGTAAGAGCTCTAAATGGAACGTACTCACCAACTTTATTTCTTACCAGCACGATTGCTGCAGTAAGCAAGGACCTTGAAATGTGTTTGAGCACTACATTCAAGACCGTAACGGATGGTATCCTACAAGATTACTGTACCCTATAAGAGACAATGCGGTTAGCTCGAGACTTTTACCCTAATTTGACTCAGGTTTTCATTCACAGCTCAGTCGACTGGTATCCGACGTCAAGTCACGATTCAAACCACCAGTGAAACTTGAACTGCAACCTTCCACTATGACAGCTTTGTGCTTTAACCACTAAGGTATCCGGGCACCAATCCTGACTATGATTACGATTATGGTTGCGATTATAATCAGAATTGAGCGTGATTTTGTGATTACACGATTGTAATCATAATCACAGTCCATGATTACGATTGCAATCATGTAATCCTGTAATCTTGAAATCGTAATCACCGTAATCATAATCATGGAAGAATATGAAATCACCGTAGTTGCCATTACGATCGTTGTTGTTTATGCATTGTGCAATTGCTAACCGGTTTACAAACTTTTTAACTAGCAACAATTTAGCGGATTAGATACTATGGACAGAGTAAATAACAATTGGTTTAGTTGTCGATTGTATTGTGGGTTCAAGAGTTATGCAAGTTGAAATTGAAACTGATTTAAAGTTTTGTGCTGACATAAGATAAAGCCGTTTTGAAAACGACTGAGTTTCTGTTTGCCTGGCTTTGATGACTTATTCGACTGAAAATGAAACTCTCCATAATGCATTCTTAACTCAGCCGCTGATGCATGCCTTCGCGAAATGACCAAACGCGATGCACTTGAAGCACCTCTTTAGAGAAATCTGCTCTTTCAGATGGTAAACAATCCATCCGATCGAACCTTCCCGGCCTCCAATAACTTCTGCGCTGCGTCCACTGGTAATCGCAATGTGGCCGTTTGAGTATTGCCACAGGTTTTCCGCAAACTCACAATGGACTCTTCGGCAAGTTCCTCCAACTTGAACTGTTCCATCAAGGCAGGTGTCGGTGCCTAGGCTCCGAAATGCCCCCATACCAAAATCCTTTCAAATAAAGTTAATAATAATATATCACTATATGTCTATGGCTGCAAAACCCCCCTTTAAGTTCATCCTAGCACATCGAGAGAGCATGATTTTACCAAGCTTGACAGACATCGCACTATTTCTGACAAAGTTATAATAGGTCAAAGTTGTCGCTTCTTTGCAAATTGAAGATTATGAGGTCAATATCACCCGAAAGTGGATAATCTCATATAATATTGTATATGCATGTATTACATGCTATCTGCTAATGGGGCAAATGCGCACTTAAATATCTTTATATAAGAAATACATAAAACTTTTCATATCTGAAGCGTGCAGCTTCCGGTTTCCCGGCTTGTTACTAAAGGTTATTATAATTAGGCCATATTAGTAAAAATCAATGGTTTCACAACCGCAAGAAACGCTAAGCAGGTGGTGTCGATATTTGAACATCGTAAAATTCAGGAACTCTTTCGAATATGTGTGCTAATTTTGTGCAGATGTCGCCCGCAGCGTTAGCCAAGGAGATCCGCGCATTGATTTCGTTAAGTTAGTTAGGCATCCACCTCTTTTTGAACGATCTACCGTACCCCTTTCCTTCTGTTTTTTGTGGACTCTCCATAGCGCAGATTTTGTGACACCACAAAGAACTCCGACTTCTCATAAAGTGGTACTATTCTCGATTAGTTCCTTTATTTCAAATTTTGCTGATTTTTGGTTTTGTTTTTTAAAAATTTAAATTGATAGCAATAATATCCATGCGAAAGAATATGCAGAAAGCTTCAACACAAAAAAAAAATTGGAATACATCAAAAAATAAACTTTCCACAAGCATTTTGATTCTCTTCACAGAGAAATTTCCAAATTTGGGCCACTACTGTATATGTATTCTGTGAGTGGGCTGGTAATGTTCAATTTATATGTCCATATATACATACCGTGAGGCAGGCTTGTGCAAAATTTGGTTGTGTATAATAACTGAAAACTTAATGTTAGTCAGAAATGAGGAATTAATTTTTAAAATTTTGGTCAATAGTGAAACGATTTCAATTGACTAATAGCAAGTTCCACGAAAATCAGTTACTAAAGAATTGATCAACAATTTTGACTACAACTATGTAGATATTAAAGGGAAGTAGCCATATTAGGTTTGAAATATTTTGTGATTTCCTTATGAATTGAATTATGCCATTAACCACCATTGTATCATCTGATCGCACTATTCACTTCTTCAACACAGACAAGTCGACCTGGTGCCGAGAAAGAGCAACTAGCAACTTCTCGATGCAAAGACCTGCAACGTGCCTGCTGATAATTAATTACTCGTATATCACCATTGCCGACGCGGTTAATGATCATATGGTTGAACAGGCCGACGATAACGGGTGCCAAGGGGAAAAGGGGTTTGTCGTGCGCGTATAATCGATTTTGCGGACACCCATGACTTATACTTAAGAATACATGATTCATCAAACCATTGTTTCATTTTCCTACATTTTATAGTGGAAATAGTAAAACGCAAATCGACTATATTCTCATAATATGCCGAAATTTTACCAGCGCCACTAATTGCAAAGCCCTATGAGACTGTGGCGCGGCAGGATCTGCAGCATTCGAAATTTATTTCGGATGTTGCGGATGCGGACGGGTAGATGGCGCTGAACTCCGAAACTCTCCACTCACTCGTTTTCTGAACGCACCAGGGGAGTGGAGAACCAGCGGTAAAAAAAATGCCGTTGGTTGGGACAGTAAGGACCGCATGGAAATAAGTCGGTCTCTTCTGTTTCCAACCACGGCGGCGTCTTTTAGCTCAAGTTTCTTCGATTACAAGCAAGAAACCCGGGTGCAGCCGCAGCTCTCGTACTCGGCATAGTGTCAGGGGTTTTATTTTTCTTTTGCGCCGTCCCGTCGACGACGCCCTCGGACAGCCCGCTGCCGTCAGCCAGAGCTCGACGTGTCGTCCGTGTTGTATGCACCAGCGACTCCGCAGAAAATTCCATTATTCCGAGCAGTGCGACGAGAATCCGAGTGTGTTGTTCAGTGGTACTCCGCCGGGAATCCTCCACAGGAACTACACTTTTAGAAGCCGCCAAGTATCTGGAGCTACAAGAGCAGCAGAATTCTACATCGTCAGCAGTCGTGACATCACTAACAACCTGACCGCCAACACTTTCATCATCATCATCATCGTCTTCCTCGTCTTCTTCAGACATAGCCTACCGCAACTCCTTCATTAACAACAGACGCCGCAGCCGCCATCGTTGCCACCGCAGACGTCGTAGCCGCTGCAGACGCCGTAGCCACCGCCACCACAGCGGACAATTAAGTGATTTCGTGCATGCATTGTTAGATCAAAATAATTTAAATATTATAAATAAAAAAAAAAGAAAATCAATAAAAGTAATATCCGCTGTAAGAGGCGGCGTTAAGGTGTTGTCATCATCGCGGGTTCTCCGTTTCCTTCGTGTTTTTGGTCTGCGCTGGAGAGCGTCCGCTTCGGTCGTTGTTTTTCTCGGTTCGTGCGTACATTTGTGGGTGCGACCTGCCGTGTCGGTGTAAAGTTCACCGCGTTTCAGTATAAACTCACCGCGTCTGCATCTCAAACTCGTACTTTTCGGTAAGAAAAATGTCGTTTGACAATAAAGACGCGGCAGGCCCATCGGACCCACAAGTGACCGCCCTCGCCGTACACGTTCCTCCGTTTTGGCGGCGGAACCCCGAGCTGTGGTCCGTGCATTTGGAAGCGCAGTTCCAAATGTCCGTCATCACATCGGACGCGACCCGTTTCAACTACGCGGTGGTCGGCCTGGACGAAGAGTCCATACTTCTGGTGTCCGACGTAGTGAAGTCGGCATCGTACTCGCAGCTCAAGAGCGAGTTGATCAGGCGCCTGTCGGCAAGCGAGTCGGCAAAATTAGACCACTTGCTGGCGGGTTTAACGTTGGGTGATCGAACTCCCAGCCAATTGCTTCGTGAAATGAGGCAATTGGGTGGGAGCAAGATCGGCGACGATCTGATCAAGTCGCTCTGGCTGCGTCGGCTCCCGGAGGGCACCCAGGCGATCCTAGCCTGCGTCTCCGGTTCCTTGGAGGAACTAGCAGCGACGGCCGACCAGGTACAGGAGGTGTACGTTCGCCCAACCATAGCGGCCGTTCAACCACCGTCGGATGAGGTCAGCGACTTACGGCGCGAGATCGCGGCCTTAACTGCCAGCGTGGCCGAGATGCGGGCGACGTTGGACGCTCAGCGTTCGAGTGCCAGGTCGCGAGCTCGCTCACGGTCTGCCACACGAAAAGGGCGTTCGGGTAGCAGGTCGTCAAGACAGCCTGCGGACCAAGGTATTTGCTGGTATCATCGTAACTTCGGAGATAGAGCTGCAAGATGTACGCTACCTTGCAAATTCGCGCCTACCGCAAAAAACTAGGTCCGCGGGGGGTCTTGGCGACGGCCACCCAGAGCGCAGCGCCACGTCGCCTAACTATTTTCGACCCCCTCAGCAGGCGCAACTACCTCGTCGACACGGGTGCGGAGGTTTCGGTTCTTCCCGTACCCCAGCATCATCGACTATACCCACAACCCCTCAAACTGGCGGCAGCAAATTCCTCCCGCATCAATACATACGGGTACAGGCAAGTGGACGTGAGTCTTGGCTTGCGTAGGACGTTTCCGTGGCGTTTCATCCTGGCGGATGTCAGCTTCCCCATATTAGGCGCAGACTTCTTGTGTCACTATGGGTTGCTGGTGGACTTGCAAAATAAGTCCCTTATAGACCCCACAACCAAACTAAATTCGTCGGGCCAAATGGTATCTCACGCTGACAATAACCTTTCCGTTCTTTTGGAAGACATCTCCGACTCTCGTGTTCGGACACTCCTCCAAAAGTTCAGCCAGATTACTACCGAGTGTAGTCTCTCGAAACCAGTGAACCACAATGTGCAGCACCACATAAATACTACTGGTTCCCCGATTTTCTCAAAGGTGCGTCCTCTACCACCCCAGAAACTGGCTATCGCGCGGAAAGAATTTGAACAACTTGTTCAACAGGGTATCTGCAGGCCCTCAAACAGCTGTTGGTCTTCCCCTTTACATATGGTCCCTAAGCCAAATGGCGAATGGCGTCCCTGTGGGGATTACAGAAGGCTAAACGCACAGACTGTTCCTGACCGATATCCGATCCCACTCATCCACGACTTTGCGCATCACCTCGCGAATTGCCGCATCTTTTCGACCTTGGACTTAGCCAAGGCATACCACCAAATCCCAGTAGCTCCTGAAGACATTCCAAAGACGGCAATATGCACACCCTTTGGACTCTTCGAGTTCACCCGAATGACTTTCGGATTGTGCAATGCGGCGCAAACCTTTCAAAGGTTCATTCACTCAGTCCTGCGAAACCTCGATTTCTGTTTCGTCTATTTGGATGATGTTTTGGTCGCTTCTTCTACTGAGTCTGAGCACTTAGCCCATCTCGAGTGCATTTTTCAACGTCTCCTTGAGGCCGGTTTAGTCTTAAACGTTGAGAAATGCAAATTCCTTCAAAAACAGGTGAGATTCCTCGGCCACTCCATTTCCCCTGAAGGAATACAGCCCGATCCAGACAAGGTGCAAGCAATTACAAGCTTCCCGCGTCCAAAGACAGTGAGGGAGTTGAGGAGGTTCTTGAGCATGCTAAACTTTTATCGTCGTTTCCTGCCCAAGGCCGCCCATCACCAGTCCATTTTGAACGCGTACTTGTCTGGCCCCAAAACAAAAGACACACGAGAGATTGTGTGGTCTGAAGAGGCTGTCTGCGCGTTCAATAAATCCAGACAGCAACTGGCTGATGCTACACTCTTGGCATTTCCTCTACAAGATGCACCCCTAGCCGTTTTTTTTATGCCTCTGACATCGCAGTAGGTGCTGCCCTTCACCAAAAGGTGGACCAAGTTTGGCAGCCGTTGAGCTTCTTCTCCAAGCAGTTGAATCCCGCTCAACGGAACTACAGCACCTACGATCGCGAACTGCTCGCCGCATACCTTTCCATCAAGTACTTCCGTTTCTCCCTAGAAGGCAGGCCGTTCACAGTGTTCACGGACCATAAGCCTCTCACGTTTGCTTTGAAACAGAAGCCCGACAAAGCGTCCCCTCGTCAGCTTCGACACCTGAGCTTCATAAGCCAGTTCACGTCAGACATCCAGCACGTGTCCGGGAAGGACAACATTGTTGCTGACGCTTTGTCTCGTGTCTCCGAGGTTAACATCCCCGCCTCACTCGATTTCTCGGCTATTGCCAAGGCGCAAGTGGATGACGCAGCACTTCAGAGCCTCAAGTCCAACCCCAAATACAAATTTCGGGAGTTGCCCATCTTCGGCTCAAACCTCTCGTTCTGCTGCGAAGACTCGGAAAAGGGACCTCGGCCATTCATTCCGGCCACATTTCGCAAGGAAGTGTTCCACGCAGTTCACGACTTGGCGCACACCGGCATCAGGACAACAAACCGGTTAGTCACCGGAAAATACTTCTGGCCCTCCATGAACAAGGATATCAATTCCTGGGCCAGAGAGTGCATCGCATGCCAGAAGTGTAAAGTCTCCAGGCATGTAAGGAAAGAAGTGGGCTCATTCCCCCGCACTACCAAACGTTTCCACACCATACACCTCGACATAATAGGGCCTTTGCGAGACTCGCACGGTTACAAGTATTGCCTCACAATCATCGACAGGTTCACGCGGTGGCCTGAGGCAATACCTCTGAAAGACATTACGGCGCAATCTTGTGCCGAAGCCCTCTGCCGAGAGTGGATACCTCGCTTTGGCGTCCCTGCAGTGATCATCACTGACCAGGGAATGCAATTTGAGTCCACCCTTTTCTCCGAGTTAGGCAAACTCCTGGGTTTTAAACGCCAGCGGACTATTGCATACCACCCGCAGTCCAATGGGATGCTAGAACGTTGGCACCGGACGCTGAAAGCCGCCATTATGGCACGCGACGACCCGTCCTGGACTCAAGTCTTGCCTCTCGTCCTACTCGGCCTTCGTACAACCCGCCGAGAGGAATTTGCTGCCAGCCCCGCGGAGCTGGTTTACGGGGAGAACCCAAGACTCCCAAGCGATCCGGTCTTCGACAAGAGATCGGGTCTCACGGAGTCGGGGTTGGTGCGTCTGCTGAGGGACAATCTCCGACGCATCAAAGCGCCACCACCCACTCGACACTCGTCCATACCTGCTTGTTCGCCCAAGGAACTGGACACATGCACGCACGTGCTGATCAGGACGGATGCCGTCCGGAAGCCGCTGCAGCCTCCATATGAGGGCCCGTACCGCGTTCTCGAGCGGGGAGAACATTTCTTCCAGCTCGAGATCGGTGGTCACAAAAAGGCGGTCTCTTTGTCCAGGCTGAAACCCGTGTGCGCCCCGAAGCAACGTCGTGTCCGCTTTGTGGATTAACGGCGAACGAAGTTCGGGGATCCGTCGCCGAAACCCCCTAGGTTTCGTCTGGGGGCGGAGTGATGTGGCGCGGCAGGATCTGCAGCATTCGAAATTTATTTCGGATGTTGCGGATGCGGACGGGTAGATGGCGCTGAACTCCGAAACTCTCCACTCACTCGTTTTCTGAACGCACCAGGGGAGTGGAGAACCAGCGGTAAAAAAAATGCCGTTGGTTGGGACAGTAAGGACCGCATGGAAATAAGTCGGTCTCTTCTGTTTCCAACCACGGCGGCGTTGACACGAATTGCAAATGTCCGGTCGAACTGTTCGAAGTTTACTTTAAAAAAGTCAAATATTTAAAAATAAAGTTAATGTGTATAGAGTTTTGAATTGCTGATGTTTGTTTTGATGAAACTTAATATTTAAATATACAAATTTTTATTTATTGCCAACGAGGAGATCGAAACATCATAAGTAGCGTATGTGCTAAAAGACCATCCCACCTCAACAACGGCCGTTTTGCCGTCCTGCGAATCAAGCCACCGATAAAACAGCGTGAGGAACGCACTGGCCAACCTCGTATTAAATGCTGACGATTTCGTTAGAAGAAAGGAGAAATGATCTCACTTACACGATTACCAACCAATACGAATGTGGAAGGATCGTGCAACGAAATGAAAGACACGGTACATCAGATACTTGGCTTTGGAATGACGATGTTTAAATAAATATCCGTGAAAAGAGACCTCTACCATAAGTTTCTGGACTGCTTACCGACCGTCGAGCCGCGGCGGATAGATGGCGAGAATATTTCGAGCAGATTTCAACTGAATTTGTTCATCCTCCACTTTGGCAATCATTGCCAACATTTGGAGCAGTTCCAACTGTCAGGGCAACTGAAGTCGCGGGAGCAAGCTGCAAGACTTGAGAACATCGAATCTAAGGTCTGGAATGTGATGAGCTTGGACCGACACTGTGGCTCAGTGAATTCTTTAATCGGGTTATTCAGGAGAGTAGAACACCAAGAAAGTACCACAGTTCCAATACGGAAAAATAAAGGTAGTCCAGCAGAGTGTTCAAATTACCGTCCGACCCGGTTACTTTCCCATACCATGAAGCTTTTTGAAGGCATTTTCGTTCAAATAACCGTTAATTTGGCCGGATTTGTCAAGAACTGTGGAATTAGTGACGCAATACATGCTGCGCGATTACTCATGGAGAAACACCCTTAGAAAAATCGCTCTCCTTATGTTGCATTTCTGAATCTAAAAAAATTGTTGGACCGTGTGTCTACCGGACTCATCTATCATGCTCTACACCAATACTTAATGCCAGAAGAACTCGCACGGTGGGTCCAATTGTTCTACAATGCGTCTAATAGCAACAAGTCGGGAAACTGGAAGCTAGACGGTACAGGTATGAAAGGTTTTGTGTATTTCTTTTATAAAGAGATTTGGGTGTACATTTGTCCCATTAGCATGTAGCACGTAAAATATGCATATATTATGTGAAACTAGCCGATTTCAAGTGATATTGACATTCATAGTCTTGAATTTGTAGAGGAGCGACAGATTTGACCTAGTACAACTTTGTTAGTAATAGTGTGATTTTCACCAAATTTGGCAGGATATTGCTCTATACTGTAGCCTACATTGCTGCAAAATTTTGTGATTCTAGGGTGAACTTAAGGGGGTTTTCCTGTCAATTACTAAAAATTATAGTAATATACTATTATTAACTTTATTTGAACAGGTATCGATATGGAGGGTACTTCGGAGTCTAGGAACCATATAGTGGCAGCCCCTTGATTTTTTCCAGATTTTTCGGTTGGACCTTTCCTAAGAATGGGTTCGTCAAAAAAAATTAGCGCTTTCAACCCCCCGCACTCCCAACCTTTTCAACAAAAGTCAAAACTAAGACCGGCTTCAATACCCCACATGACTATATTTGATGAAAAAACAATTTACATCCCCCTTTTGCATGCATGGGGACCCCCCCCCTTAAATTCATCGTAAAAGGATGTAACTCACTATATGCGTGAGCGTTCACAGTTCCCACCTTTCTACCAAATTTGGTGCCAATCGCTATAACCGTCTCCAAGAAAAATGTATGTGACGGACAGACAGACAGACAGTAAACCGATTTTAATAAGGTGGCTGGTATTCTTTGTGATCGACGTATCAACGAATGTCTCACAAATGGGAATATCCGCGATCGAGATGGTGGAAAAACTGCGAGAGAGGTGCCTTCGATGGTATGATCATGTAATTCGCGCTAACGAGAATTCACTTGTTAAGATTAGTCTGAACATCGAAGTCCATGGTAAGCTGCTTGATACGCTGGATGGGGATTTAAAAGTTTCACGATTGCATCCAGGCCAGGAATTTGATCACTTAACAGGGTTGCCGTCTTAAAAAAATCATTATTTTGGGCGGAGCGGTTGTGCCTAGCGAATGGCTGCCGCTCTCGATTTTTAGGGTGTACATTGTGGGAAAAGGGGTTGCCTTCGGGGATTTCCGGTGAGTGAAATCCCAAAAAGCCGAATTACTACACAGTAAATTTTGCGACTTTCGGTGACGGTCAGCGGCCCAATATCCCTGGATTTCAGAGACAATTCTCAAACGGAAACCCTTTTTAAGGGTTTTATTAAAATCGGTTTACTGTCTGTCTGTCCGTCTGTCTGTCTGCCTGTCTGTCTTTTTTTTTCCCGATGGAAGGTGGAAAGCTTCAAAAGCTACCGCAGGCCCTGCCACACGGTTATGTGGGACTCTTACCCACTAAAACCACCTCCTTCTCCTTCCACTCTCCCCGCGGGACTCCCATTTGGTATTACGTCGCGGGGCTGGATCAGAATTTATTCTGCGCTCATGTCAACATTTGTGTTCTTCTCGCGTTCATTCTTTCGGATAACTTCCTCCTGCCTAAGCTTCTTTCCGATGGCTGTAATCACTTTTTCAACTTCGGTCCATATCCCCTTGGCTTTCACTATAAGCTCCATGATATTTTCGGGTGTAAAGTGCTCCCCGGTTGTAGCTTCTAATGTAGCCCTTTGGGTTTCGAATCTGGGGCAGTGAAAAAAGACGTGTTCTGCGTCCTCTGGAATGTTTGCACACTGTGGGCAATATGGCGAATCATCACGCCCAAATCGATACAGATATGCTCGATAGCCTCCGTGTCCGCTCAAGAATTGAGTTAGGTCGAAACCTACTTCGCCGTGAGGTCGCTCGATCCATTTCCGGATATCCCATATGATTTTGTGAGCCCAACGGCCTTTTTCTGACTCGTCCCACTTCTCTTGCCATTCCGCGACAGTTTCAGCTCGTGCGAACTGTCGCCGACGGGCAGGAGATTCTCCGGTGAGGTACGTTCGATCGTAAAGTCGTTGTATTTCTTTCGCCAGAATCTCAATCGGGATCATTCCTGCTATCACGCAAGCTGCTTCATTAGAAATTGTTCTGTAAGCGCAACATGTTCGGAGTACACTTATGCGATACGCAGCTCCAATCTTTTTCTTATTTATTATATTTTCCAGTGCATCTGCCCATACAGTAGGATCGAACTGACCACTCTTGAAATGAGGAGTCGACGGCTCGGCCTTGGGCCACCTATATTTGGTAGCATTCTCGCAACCAGCGCTCCGATGTTATATGCCTTGGTTGCTGCACCCTCCACATACAATCTGAAATTCAATCTCTGGTCAATCATTACACCTAAATACTTAAGTGTTGTCTGTTTGTCTGTCTTTCTGTCCGTCTGTCTGTCTGTCTGTCCGTCACACGCATTTTTCTCGGAGACGGTTATAGCGATTGAGACCAAATTTGGTAGAAAGGTGGAAACTGTGAACGCTCACGAATATAGTGAGTTACATCCCTTTACGACGAATTTAAAGGAGGGTCCCCATACATACAAAAGGGGGGTGTAAATTTTTTTTTCATCAAATATAGACATGTGGGGTATCAAATTAAAGGAATCGGTTAGTACTTTTCGAAGCCGGCCTTAGTTTTGAATTTCGCTGAAAAGATGGGGAGTGCGGGGGGTTGAAAATGGTCATTTTTTTAACAAACCCATTCTCAGGAACTGCCGAACCGAAAAATCTGCAAATTCAAGACTACGAATGTCAATATCACTTTAAAGTGGCTATTTTCACATAATATATGCATATTTTACGTGCTACATGCTAATGGGACAAATGCATACTCAAATCTCTTTATAAAAGAAATACACAAAAGCGTCTAGCTTCCGGTGTCCCGACTTGCTTCAGTATTTATCTCACTTAAAACCTGCTCGCGAGGGCAACATGCCACTCAATTAATATATTTTTTAATTTTCAAAGATGACAACCCTATCCACGAATTGCAACAAAGCAACCGCGACAAGATTCTGCCACCCCGCCATTCATCAAGGCTGAGAGGTGGCGGCGCTCGACCAACACGTGGTCAATTTGGTTGAAACCAGCCGTTCCGACTCGTTTTGTGGCTGGGGCCAACTATGTTTATGGCCGTATCAATGATGACGTCCTTCAGGTGGTTGTGAAGATCATTTGTGATGCTTCATCTCCAGGTCCTCTGTTGACTGCGGTTATTGCGGCATCCATTTCCCTCTTATAGGTGTCGCGGAGAACTGTGATGTGGATGGCTTCAGCATTCAATCTCACCTGATTGTCAGAGGGGATTCTGGGTGGTGTTGTCATTCGGGCTCGGAGCACCATGTCAACGAGATAGTCATCCGAGTCTAT
Source organism: Hermetia illucens (assembly GCF_905115235.1). NCBI lineage: Eukaryota > Metazoa > Arthropoda > Insecta > Diptera > Stratiomyidae > Hermetia > Hermetia illucens. Next base: position 71,652,672 of record NC_051850.1, on the reverse strand, counting down.
ATTGGCCCTCCTATATGTTCCGACATTCATCAAGGCTGAGAGGTGGCGGCGCTCGATCAACACGTGGTCAATTTGGTTGAAAGTGGTCCTGTCTGGAGAGGTCCATCTATGTTTGTGAACCGCTTTCCGCGCAAACTAGGTACATCCAACAACCATTTCGTGTGACACTGCTAATTGAATAATCCGCATTCCGTTATCATTTGTATTTTGCTGTAAGCTATGGAAGCCAACGTGTCGCCTGAATACGGGCTCCTTCTCTACTTGGATGTTAAAATCCCCAAATATGATTTTGATATCATATCTGGGACAGGCTTCAAGGGTTCGTTCTACCGCCTCGTAGAAGGTATCCTTCTCCGACTCTGAAGTCTCTGTAAGGGCGTGAACGTTAATGAGGCTTATATTTCTAAACTTGCCTCGCAAGCGCAGAGTGCATAGTCGTTCGCTTATGTTTTCAAAGCCGATAACAGCAGGTTTCATTTTTTGGCTGACTAAGAAACCTACTCCGAGCACATGGTTTACTGGATGACCGCTATAATATATGGTGTAGCGGCTCTTCTCCAGGAAACCGGTCCCTGTCTAACGTACCTCCTGCAACGCTGTTACATCAGCCCTATATTGAGACAGGGTTTCGGCTAGCTGCTTAGCAGCTTGATCTCTATGCAGGGAGCTCGCGTTCCACGCGAAAATGTGCAATTGGTTATTCCTTTGTCGTTGTGTTATCCATCCACTCCGAGGCTCCTGTTGTGGCTTCGTAACAAGTTGTTTTCCGTGTAGGGTTGTCAGCCCTACCCAACCCCCAAGCTGGAGGACCAGTTGGCACAATTTATCCGGTTTTTAGGCGCGGGAGACTCGCCTTCATCCTTCTTCGTCTGCAGCTTTCGTTAAGAAAGAACTCCCAGCGGTCACCACGTGGAAGTGGAGATAGGGTTTGGTAGTAGAGTTGTTGCTGTTGGTTCAGCAGGCATTTTCCAGATTTTATGCTGCATCGTGGGTACCAATCCACGTTTCGCCCTGGGACCTATACTACCCTCTGACTACCGTTTAAATTGCCAAGTGTTTCTTCTGAAACTATTGCCGGCAGTGGTGCGTTTAAAAGTTCATGAGTTACGGAAGGTAGAGGTAGAAGATGATTTTCCAATGGAAGAGCTGCTAAAAAGACTTTCGTTCTTTGCGAATTTGCAGGGAGGTATAACTTACGTATTACAGTTTGTACACACTTGACTTTGTTCGAGTTATGGTAAGGAATTCTGGTTTTGGCAAGATGTAGACAACAGGAACATTTCAAGCAGGAGCTGAAACAGTTTAAGCAAGAAGGTGAGGTCAACTTTAGTAACCGGTTAGTTTCGTTAGTGCTATTCAACGATAGCGATGGTCTGATTCGGGTGATGGGACGGCTAGAATATGCTAACTCGAATTTTGACCAAAAACATCCTTTTGTCACTCTCTACAATAATGGAACATGCATTTAAAATAACTTTGCATGACGGGAAGGCATTAATGAGACAGGCATAAGGCAGACGTTTTAAATTTTGAATAGTGATAAGGCTGTCAAAAGCTATATTACGTGGCACTGAACGAAGCTAGAACTGCACAGCAGATGATGGGTATGCTTGCAAATGGTTACATCAAGGCCATTTTTAAAGCTTTGTGTGAAATAAAACCTTATTAGGATCAATTCAATGTCTGTCTCCCCGTCTGTCTGCCTGTCTCTTTGTCACATCCAATTTATTCGCAAACGGCTAAGGCTATTGCCATGAAATTTGGCGAGAAAATTTGGTCTGGAATCCCTTACATACAGCAAGTGGCCCCATTTTATGTTGAGTTTAAGGAGGGGCTCCCCATAGATGCGAAAAGAGGGTTTAAAGTTTTTTTTTTTACACAACATGGCGACAGTCATCTTGCTTCTGATATGGTGAAATATAAATGAGTTAAGGCGCACAACATGTGGCCGAAAAAGTGTAACAGGACTGTTCTCAGAATATATCTAAAATATGAAAATAAGAAACAACGCAATGATAAACCCATAAAAAACCTATAGCTCAAAATACATCCCATTACGATACCTACTCAAATAAAGTTAATAATAGCATATTATCATATTTTAGAAATTTGGTACCGTTAAAGTAATGATATATCGTAATACACAATTTTGAAAAAATATAACTATTACAAACAAAGTCAATAAGGGCAGTCTCGTATTTCCCATGAATTAACTGCAATCTAAGACGACTAATATGAACGACCAAGTTGAATATAATAATAATCGTTGGCGCAACAATCCAATTGGATTAAGGCCTTCAAGTGTATTAGAGGACTTCATTCAAAACCATAGGAGTTGGATAAATCAAGAAATATTTTAGATGTTTAGCTATGTACGAATGGAAAAACGTGCGTAGGAAATTTCTCACACAAAATGAACATAAAACCTTTATACCCGAAACGTTTAACTTCCGGTATTCCGAATTGTCTAGCGATGGTGTTGATAAAGCTGGATCGATACATTTTGACACTGAGATAGGGGAAGTCATAGCAAGAAGGGGTAAATCATAGTTTTTCTTTATCTAGCTACCAAACCAATACATCTCCAAGTTGTTACAAGTTTTACTTCTGGAGCTTTTATTACAACTCTGAGGCGGTTTGCAGTAGGAAGGGGCTCGGTAGTACAAATGTTTAATAAAAACTTTAAGATATATTTTGGGCAAATTGCTGATGCATAGCTCTATAGCCGCAAATGGAATTTGTTGATTTTTTATGATTTGAGTATACAAAGAGCTGGCTGGAATGACTCTCACTACATTGAAGTTGATTGAAATTTGTAGACAGTACACAAAATTGGGTGTATCGAAACATCTTTGTTTTTCCACTATTGTAACTGAGCCTACATATAACCGAGCTGGAAGAAGATTCTAGATCAACAGGATGAAAGTGGAACTTCTCGTAAGTGAAAAGCATCTTTCAAAATAGTCGGAGTGCAAGCAAATAAACCGTATGGTATTATGGATTGAGGTAGTGGCGAGCGCATGGACAAAACTGATGGTATTATAGGTAACGAGGAATGGTTCAGTGAATTGTTACGTACTCAAACCATTATCGCGGAAAACACAATCATGGTAATGTAATAAACAAGTCGGAAAACCGAAAGCTTGACGCTGCAGGTATAAAACGTTTTGTGTTTTCCTATGTGAGGAGCATAACGCAGTTCTCCATTGGCCGATATCATTGACTCGAAATATTTAAATCACTCAGTTTTGTGAGCGGCGGTGACCTGCCCAGAACTAAGCAGTATCTCGGGTCAATACTATCAGGCAATGGAGAACTCCGTACTGAAATTGCTTCATGCATTAACGCCATCTGATTGAAGTCGCATTCCAAAGCTGGTGTTCTTCATAATCACCGTATCTCTATATTTTTGAGTAGTGGCCTACTATAAAAGACAATGAAAGGCATTTTGCGGTAATGGGGACTAAGATGTTCCATTGGACCAGTGGCGTCACACGTTTTGATAACATCCAAAATCAGGATATCTGCGCTAGATATAGCGTTGCATAGATCGTGGAAAAAATTGCGAGAGAGGCGTTTTCGATGGTATGCAGGTGGCTTGATACGCTGGATGGGGATTTCAAAGTCTCGAGATTACATCCTGATCAGACATTTGATTGAGCCAAATAGCGAAACCGATCACGATGAGCCGACCCCGCTTATGAACGGGACAAAAGCTGAAGAGAAGGGAAAGAGGTGAGGGTCAACGAGTGTTCGACAGCTCCGTGTCATATAGCTACAAATTCCATTGCCCTAAACTTTTTAGAAAACGATTTAAATCACTTGATGGAAAGCCCTGTATTGATAATTGTCAACTGCATACGCTTCACACTCTGAGTTTAATATTATATTATTAGCAAATGCCAAGAATTTAACCGATACCAGATATAAACAAGCCAGAATATCGGAAGCTTGCGCTTCGGGTATAAAGGTTTTGTGTTCATCTTATGTAAGAAATTTCACCGCACATTTTTCTATCCGTATGCAGCTACAAATCCAATATATTCCTTCATATTTTTCGAAAGTACAGGACTTACGTATATATTACAGCCATAGATATTATGCTCACCCTAAACAAACAAACTGCCTATTTCCGAATACTGTACATATATATGCACGTATATAAATTGATCGTACTCATATTTCTGAATACTGTACATATATATGTACGTATATAAATTGATCGTACTCATATTTCCGTTTTGCTTCGTGCACAAAAGCATACATATGTACACATATAGTACGTATGATAAATACGGCTGGTTTAATATACAAATATAACTATCTGAATTAGACACTACCCGCAAACTTCATTAGCATGCGTATGCTATATACCTATATACACACATGCCTGTTTGGAATAATTGATATTCATATACAAATGGCTAAAAAACTAAAACAAAATAATTCTTTGGGACCCCATTCATAAGAACTCATTTCGTTCTGGTATTGATGAATTGAAAAGAAGCTTCATTCCCGGCAAATCAGCAACAACAGCTCTGCGACAAGCGATGGAAAAACTGTAGGAATATGGACATCAGTTGCACCATCTCTTCATCGACTTTAAAGCCCCCTACGATAGCATAGCCAGGGTAAAACTTTACATGGCCCTGAGGGAATTCGGTATTCCGACGAAATTGATAAGACTGACTAGGCTGATCCACGCAACAAGATGCTGAAGTAAATTCAATAGGTACGATCCTCCTTAAGTCCACTCAACGCTTCAATGGCCTATGCTGACGATATCTACATCATGGGAAGAACCACCCAAGACGTACAAACTGCCTTCATTCAGATGAAGCAGGCGGCGCGAGATCTTGGGCTGCACATCAATGAAGGCAAAACAAAATATATGGTGGCAACATCAGCATCGAAAACCAACCAACCAACAATATCAAACCGCACTGGTCAAGAATACAACTTTGAAACCGTTGATAATTTCTCCTATCTAGGGTCGAAAATCTCAACCGATAATAGCTACGATGATGAAATCCGCGCACGGTTGTTGTCAGCCAACAGAGCCTATTTCAGCTTACAAAACCTGTTCCGCCCGAAACGTCTCATCATAGGGTCAAAGCTCTTACTATACAAGACAATGATATTGCCCGTCCTCATGTATTCCTCGGAGACTTGGGTTCTTAGCAAGAAGAATTGCGAACTGTTAGCCGCCGCGTTCGTGAGAAGGATCCCACGAAGAATTTTTGGCCCCCTACATGAGAATGGACGATTCCGTAGCCTACATAACGACAAAATCTATGAGCGAGACCATGACTGTCAGGTTGTGGATAAAATCCGGCTCAATAGGTTACGGTTAATCCGTATGGATGAGGATGATCCAGCCCGGAAAGCCTATAATAAGCCTATGCTAATCTATGGCAGAAAGAGAAGTCGGAAACCGGAAGCTTGGCACTTGAGGTATAAAAGGTTTTGTGTTTCAGTATGTGAGGAGCATATTGTAGTTCCCCATTGGCTTATAGCATTGACCCGAGATATTGAAATAGCTGTTCTGGGCAGGTTACTCCCATTGTCAAAACTGGGCGATTTAAATATATCGAAGGGCAGGTTACTGCCATTGCCGGAGCTTAGCGAGTCAATGCTATCAGTCAATGTATAACTGTGTAATGAAATTGTTCACGTATTAACGCAACCTGGATGAAGTGGCATTCCCCAACTGGTGTTCTTTGTGATCGACGTATCGGCGCACGTCCCAAATCTAAAATTTACTGCAATGTCGCCCGTCTGCTGCTCTCTATAGTTCTGAGTTTTGGCCGAATATAAAGGACAATGAACTGCGTCTTGCGGTAATGGGGACGAAGATGTGGCGTTGCACTGGTGGCGTGGCACGTTTTGATCACGTCTGAAATGAGAATATCCGCGATCGATATGGGTTTGCACCGATCGTGGAAAAACTGTGAGAAAAACGTTTTCGATGGTGTGGTCACGTAATTCACGCTAACGAGAATTCAATAACCAGTATTGGTCAGCACAAATGTGGCTTTAAAAGTCTCGCGATTACATCCTAATCAGGCATTTGATAAAATAAAATGATGAAACCGATCACGACGAGCCGACCCCGCTTGTGAACTGAAGGCTGAAGAAAAAGAAAAAGATGTGAGGAGAGAAGAGTGCACGACAGCTCCGTGTCACATAGCTAGAAATTCCACTGCCCTTTATTTTCTAGAAAGCGATTTTAATGAATCATCTATTCTGTATTGATAATAGTCAATTTCATACGCCTCACACTCTGAGTTTAATATTATTAGCAAATGCCAAGAATTTAACCAACATCAAATATAAACAAGTCGATATACCGCAAGCTCGCGCTTCGGGTATAAAGTTTTTGTGTTCATCTTATGTAAGAAATTTCAAAACGCATTTTTCTATCCGTATATAGCTACAAATCCAACATATTCCTTCAAATTTTACCAAACTACGAGACATACGTACATATTACAGCCATAGATATTACGCTCACCCTCAACGAGAAAACTGCCTATTTTCGAATACTGTACATCGTACCCATATTTCCGATTTACTTCTTACATCTATCTGAATTAGGCACTACCCGCAAAGTTCATTAGCACGCATATACTATATACTTACATACCCACATGTCTGGTTGGAGTAATTGCTATTCATATAAAAATGACTAAAAAACTAAAACAAACTAATTCTTGGGGATCCCATTCATAAGAACTCATTTCGTTGTGGTATTGATGAATTGATATGTGATGATGACGTCATGCAGGTTGTAGAGTGCACGAAATTCACAAAAATGGTAAATTTACCCCCTATAACTTTGTTAATAATAGTTGGATTTTCGTCAAACTTGGCTAAATTGTGCATTATGTCCTTTATTATACGCATGCCAACTTTTTTGTACTTCTGGGATGAACATAAGGGAGGTTGCCGGGGAAATATTTAAAATGTGGAAGTATACTATTATTAACTTTATTTGTGCAGATATCGGAACCGGATATATTTTGAGGCCTAGATTTCGTAGAGATGCACTACTGTGATTTTTTTCAGATTTTTCGGTTGGATAGGTTCTGAGAACGAGACCTGTTACACTTTTTGGGGGTCACATTTTTAGCAATCACTCCCCTATGTTTCACCCAATAGCAAATGTGGAACCAGTTTCGAAAAGTATTAATGGAGACCTTTCATTTGATACCCCACATGGCTACATTCTGTGAAAAAAAAATTTGCACCCTCCATTCAGATGTATGGGAACACCAGATTACATACTTTCACCAATTTTCATGATAATTGGTCCAGCCGTTTCCGAATAAATCGGGTGTGACAGACAGACAGATAGACAGACGGACAGACGGACACCGACTTGATTCTAATGAGGTTTTGTTTCACACAAAACCTTCAAAAGGGCTAGGGAGAATTAGATTCTTCTTGAATGGAATTTTAATATTTCACTCGAATGTCAATTATTCTCGTTACTTCTCGCTCCGAACCCCTTTCCGCCATGGCACCTGTTACCGTCTGCCTTTTCACCCACATGACCATTAAGGTCGTCGGCAATGAATATGTAATCGTCGGCAGGCATGTGACAAGTCTTTTCATCGAGAAGTTCCCAGAAGGCATCTTTCTCGGAATCAGGTCGACCTGTCTGTGGTGCATACGCGGTGAAGAAGTGAATAGTGCGATCAGCTGATATAATGGTGAGCTTCATCAGCCAATCATCAAATTGTCCGACTTCTTTAATGAGATCACGGAAACCCTCTGAGATGGTAATGCGAACACCATATTGAGTGTGTGGGTTACCAAAATAGAGAAGTTTATACCCATTTTTACTGCGTTCGCGTTCAATGTCGCAGCTTTTGGCACCAGACTATCGGGTTTCTTGCAGAGCGCAGATATCAGTGCGCCTTTTCCGAAGAGCTCTTGCGAGTTCCTCGGTCTTTCCAGTTAGGGTACCAACATTTAGCGTGCAGACACGTATTTGTTTTGTTCGTTGTGTGCGGACTAACTTGCTTACGCCCTGACGCCGTCCATGCGTCAAGAACCCTTGCCCATTTCTCAGTAGGACCGGAGCCCGTCCTGCCGCGTCGACTGAGGTGAACGCCCTAGCATTTCTCCGAGGCTTGTGACTCAATCCGATCATCATGTTTGTAACGACATTGTATGCATTTTCTTGGTCGACCTGTCGCGGGGCCTGTCACCAAGAGAGATCAGGTAGGATTTAGCATAGTAGAATAACTCCAACTATACTCTATTTATCTCTTTCCCTGATCTCAGCATTTTATTTTTGTTTTCCAAAGATAGTACTCTGTACTTTGCCTCAAACCCTCCTCCTTTACCTGGGCTTGGGACCAGCATACTATGTTATTAGCATCGCGGAGTTTTTAGTCAACTTCTAATAGTCGATAATATACTATTAGTAAATTTATTTGAGCAGATAGCGGAATGGGACATCTCTCGAAGATTAGATCTTACCTAAGTGTTTTACACAAAACCTTAAAAAGGGCTGAAATTAAGTAGATTCTTCATAAATTCACGCAAGTGTCAATTATTCCGGTTAATTAAGACGTCAGCGTCTTATTTGCATGACTTTGGAAGCAGTAAATTCTCGCGGAATTGCTAAGTTTGAATTGCTATAACTTTGTTGTTAATGGCCAGATTTCCACGAAGTTTTACATATAGGAAATATTGTCCTCTATGCTGATACAAAATTCGGAAGTTCTCGGATGAATTTCGGCGATTTTTCAGTAAATTTCTAAAAAGTAGTAATATACTATTAGTAAGTTTATTTGAGCAGATATCGGAATGGGACATATTTTGAGGCCTAGATTTCATCTAAGTGCATCACCGTAATTTTTTCGGATTTTTAGGTTGGTTAGTTTCCGAAAATTAGTCCTGTCTCACTTTAAGTGCGTACATTTTGACTCCTTACTCACGCACTTCGCAATTCATGCCAAAACTAATATCAGTTTCGGAAAGTACAAATGGAGGCCTTCATTTGATACCCTAGACGACTATATCCGGTCAATTAGTACTTTTCGAAACTAGTCTCATATTTGATATGTGCTTAAACATAGGGGAGTGAGGTGTGGGGAGTGAACTCAAAATAGGTCCCCCAAAAAGTGCAACCGGTGTCGTTCTCAGAAACTATCCAACCGAAAAATTGGAAAGAATCACAGTGCTGTATCTAAACGAAATATAGGCCTAAAAATATATCCCTTTCCGATATCTGAACATATAAAGTTCATAATAGTATATTTGCATACTTTACAAATTTAGCCGGAAACACCAATTAAGTTCATATTCGGCAATTTTTATAAAAAATAACATAAGGCGTGACTGAAGGAAATTCAAATATTATTAACAAAGTCATAAAAGGTAAAACTATTACATTTTCACTCTAAAGACCATTCGACATCAACGGCCTACGACAAGGGGATGCCCTATCATGCTTCCTCTTTAGCCTGGCACTTGAGAAAGTGATCCGTGATGCTGAGGTCAATGCGACGAGTACGATCCTCTTTAAGTCCACTCAACTAATGGCCTATGCTGACGATATCGACATCATGGGAAGAACCACCCGAGACGTACAAACTGCCTTCATCCAGATCGAGCAGGCGGCTCGAGATCTTGGGCTGCACATCAATGAAGGTAAGACAAAATATATGGTTGCAACGTCAGCACCGAAAACCAACCAACCAACAACCATGACCAGTGCGGTCAAACAGGAAGAATAAGGATAGGAGAATATGACTTTGAGACCGTTGATAATTTCTCCTATCTAGGGTCGAAAATCACGATAACAGCTACGATGATGAAATCCGCGCACGGTTATTATCAGCAGGCCTAGACCGGCTAGCGGTTGTTGCGCCGTTGATGATGACGATTACATTTTATGTGAATTTCGAGCAATACCACAACAAAGTGAGCTCATACGAATGCGAGGTCGCAGGGAAACATTTCGTTTTCGGTTTTTAATCATTTATATGTTAATGTTTCTTCTGCCAACGATGACTTAACCAAACACAGTCGCTAAATATCCCCGAAAATGTGATTCGTAACACTGGTACTGTGTCAAAAATGCCATGATCTACTTACCCGTCGCTACGTACGTATTCCCGGCGGCTTAGGAATTCATCCGATGAGACTTTGACTTCTGAAAATGCGCTTTTTACTGTGCTTAACAGTGTAGCCTTAACATCTTCCCATGAGTCTATGCAACAGGCCTCTCAATCTGAATTGATTTCATCTGCAATACCCTTCTACATCAGGGCTGCTTCAATTGGCTCTGTATCTCTGATTCAGCGGCCCCTATGCAATGAAATATTATCATTGACACAACAAATCAATATTTTAATTTTCCCCCGTTTTCGTCCACTCGTCCCTGGGGCCCCGGGTTAAAGGTGGTCTCCCCACTTAAGCAGCTGTTTATCTTCAGCCTAGCGTTCGCAACTTCTAGGGAAAATGCATTGGAGTACATAAAAAGTTAAAGTTGATTTACTTTCTCCTCTATGCTGTGTCAAACTGACAAAAGACAGTAATATGGACCGAATTTGACGTCATCCTAATCCTTCTTTCCAGCCTTGTGTTCATCAAGTCAACTACATCCGTTTTTAATGTCCATCTATTCTATTAGAATGTTAGGGGTTTAAGAACCAAGCTGGGGGCCTTCAATTTATCTGCACTCGCTCAGCAGCACCATGCCATCTGTATCTCCGAAAGCTGGCTGGACGATGCCATATTAAACTCCGAGCTCTCCGAAGGGTACTCTACTTTCCACTGTGACAGGGACCGAGATCCATCTCGTAAGTCAGTTACAATATCCTGTCCGATCTCTTGTTTGGTTATGTCCCTTCTTCCCCTGCTTGACTGCGTTCGTACCAAACTTGATTCACAACGGAGATCTTTAATAACATTCGTCTATAAGATGCACTGCGGAAGAACTTACGGACTTCTAAGAATGATATCCACCTTGCTCACTTTAAAGCTTTTTTTCACAGAACATGGTTGTGTGGGGCATCGAGTGAAAGGACTTGATTAGAACTTTTCGAAACTGACCTTATTTTTGACATGGGATGAAACATAGGGAAGTGAGGGCTCAAAATGTGTGCACCAAAAAGTGAAACAGGTCTCGTTCTCAGAATCTATCCGGTAGAAAAATCTGAAAAAATCACAATGACATCTATACGAAATCTATTCCTCAATATACATCCCATTACAATATCTGTTCAAATAAAATTAATAACAGTTTATTCATATATTTTAGAAATTTACCCAAAACCCATCCTTAATTTCAAAGTGGCGCTGGTATAAAGGATAATATAAGGCATAACATTTCAGGAACATTTCATTTGTATATCAGTATCAATTACTCGAAACAGACATGACGATGTATATTTAGGTGCTAATTAAGTGTGGGGGTAGTGTCCAATAAGATTGACATTTGTGTACGTTAGTACCAATGGTATTTACTTTAAGTACGTATTTGTATGGCTTTGTGCACGGGGTAAAGTGGAAATACCTGAAGGTGCGTCAGATCAATTTGAACAGGCAACGTTTGTTTATTTAGGATTAGCAAAATGTTGATGCCTTGGACATGTGCATGATGCATAGACATATGCCTATCTGGAGTTCAGTAATTAATGTAGGAATAGTTTGCATTTTTAGCTATGTAGGAATATTTTGCATTTTTAGCTATCCGCGGATAGAAAACCATGCGCAGGGAGTTCGTCACATAATATGAACACAAAATATTTTACGCGAAGCGCCCAGCTTCCGGTATCCCGACTTGTTTCCACTGGTGAAAACCGTAGGAGGGAATTGCAAGCTATGATTCCCAAGAATGACGCAATTACGTAATATTTAAGGGGTTATATATAATTGCAGTGGGTGATATGATGACATCTTCATTATTTTCAAGGCTTTATGTGAAAAGCTGATGATATTTTTGATACCAGGTGAAGCGTAGGGGAGTGAGGGCTCAAAATGTGTGCACCAAAATGGGTTACAGGTCCCGTTCTCAGAACGTATCCAACGGAAATATCTGAAAAAATCTGAATGGTGTATCCATTTATTCCACTGTAAGACGTGTATGACGTCATCGTCATATAAAGTAAACTCGTATGAACGGAGGAGTTGGAGTTTGAAAATACATATGTATACGAAGGAAGATTGTGAATTGGAGCTTTGAACACAAAACTTTTATATCCGAAGTTTCCAGATCCCGACTTGTATTTTTGAACACTTAGTAAAAGTCCATTAAACAGCGGGAATGTTCTTTCGATTAGTGGATCAAACCAATAACAGTGGCAGTTTGTGTAACGGTATTTTTGACGTTAGAGGTCTGAAAATATATCTCGATTTTGGCGACTCGGGGTTCTAAGGGGTGAAATAACGGTGCAAAGTATTTGAAAAAAAAACTTTTTCGCATGTAACTTTATAACGAAAAAGTCCTGTGAGCTCAAATTCAGCATTTATATGCACGTTAAAAATTCTTATCATTTGACACGATACCCGGCTGAATATAATATTGCGTGAGGACATAAAGGACATTTATCTGAGTTTTTACATTTACAGTTGATTGATTAATTAATGTTTAATTCCACATCCTTAAATTTTTGTCAGTTCGTAGTACTAAAGCATCCCCTTAAGCTCTTATCTTTTTCGCGGTAAATCCTTGTTTAAGGGGTAGGTGTTGCGGTGGTGTTGGACGGAACGGCCATTTTAGATTATTTTTTTAAAATTCACTAATTTGGTAAAAGGCATACTACCAGTAAGTTACTGGAGTTTTATGGAAAGGAAATCAAGAGGGTTTGTACGTTTGTGATGTAATAATAAAATTCACTTCGTTCTTACTTAAAAATATTCTCCCGAATAAATTGATTTTATATTTTTGTTGTGTAAATTAAAACCTTATTAAAATCGGTTAACTGGCTGTCGGTGACAACCATTTTTCTCGGAGACGGTTATATCAATTGGCACCAAATTTGGTGAAAAGGTGGGAAGTGTGAACGCTGAGACATAAAGTGATTTACATCTTTTTATGTCGAATTTTGGGAGGGGAAGTCCTCAAACATACAAAAGGGGGTGTAAATACTTTTTTTTTCACCAAATATAGTTATCATATCAAATAAAAGGCCTCAGTTAGTACTTTCAGAAGCCGGTCTTAGTTTTGACATTTATAGGAAAGTTGGGGAGTTTAGGGGGTCGAAAATGCCTAGGCTCCAAAATACCCTCCATACCAAACTCCTTTCAAATTAAGTTACGAATAGTATATTACTATAATTTTTGGTAATTGACGGCAAAACCCCCCTTAAGTTCACCCGAGCACCATGCAGTAATGTAGGCTGTAATATAGAGCATGATCTTACCAAGCCTCATGGAAACCGCACTATTACTAACAAAGTTATAATAGGTCAAAGCTGTCGCTTTTTTGCAATTTCAAGACTATGAAAGTCAATGACACTCGAAGGTGGTTACTCTCACATAATATACATATGTATATATTACGTGCTACGTATTAAATGGACAAATGCACTCTCGAATGTCTTTATATAAGAAATACACAAATCTATCATACCTCACGCTTGCAACTTCCGGTTTCCCAACTTGTTTTAAAAAATCAGCGCCATAGAAATAAATGTAAATCGAAGTTTTCAGTTTAGAATCCATTCTTAAAAAAATTAATTTTGAAGACTTGCCAGCTACTGCCAATATTTCCTGAATGGCATCCAGTGACAGGATCAACAAAATTGTTGCTTTGTTTCACAGTTTTGTGGGTATATCCATAATCAGCCAGTTTTTAATATCCTTTTCAGTAGTCGAAAAAAATTATTGATCCCACCATTACATGTCTTTTTATAATATTGAGTAGGGTTTAGGAATCACGAAATCCTTCGGGGCATATTTCAATGCGATAGTTATTTGAATTTATTTCATCATTTCGACAACCCAGTGTCCATCAACTACAATCTGCGCTCATACTTTCATTTGCCAATTTTAGTTTCATCCACTTCTGTAATTTGACCGATACTGCCAATTTGTCCTTCTTGTTGATATAATTCGTTTAAAATGATCATACATGATCTTACAACTAGAATTACCGATCGGTTACAGTTTCTGAACTCAGGATTTCATCAAAAATAGATACTTCCCTTATAACAAAATTGTAAGAGAACTGATGGACAAAGCAATACGACCGCATAACCACTTGTTGCAGATATATTCGCGATGATTGAACCTCTGTGGCTTTAGCAATTTTAGTGGGTTGGGAACTCTCACCGGGTGATGAAGCAGACACGCCTTTGCCATCGAAAATCATTCCTTCCTCGACCAGTGGCAGCGCACATAGTCGAGAGAGCCCATACCATTCAACGCGAAAATCTTGAACTCTTGCGTCATACAAACCAAACGATAACCTTGGACCCTTGGGAAAGTCTAGAAATTTTGAGAGAAAACGCCACGCGGTTATTAAACACAGATTCCGCTAATTGCTCCTCAAAATTAATAAGACTCGCCGCGGTAATTAACAGGTAATTAGGCTAATAATTTAATATTGTTTCTTTTTAAGGTTTTGTGCGAAACAAAACCTTATTAGAATCGAGACGGAGTCTGTCTGTCTGTCTGTCCGTCTGTCTGTCTGTCTGTCTGTCTGTCTGTCTGTCGGTCACACCCGATTTATTCGGAAACGACTAGACCGATTGTCACGAAAATTGGTGAGAGTATGTAGTCTGGTGATCCCTTTACATGCAATAAGTGGCGCCATCTTGTGTTAAGTTTAAGGGGGGCTCCCCATACATGTGAATGGAGGGTCCAAATTTTTTTTTCACAGAATGTCGCCATGTAGGGTACCAAATGAAAGGTGTCAATTAGTACTTTTCGAATCTGGTTCAATATTTGATATTAGATGAAACATAGGGGAGTGAGGGTTCAAAATATGACCCACAAAAAGTGTAACAGGTCTCGTTCTCAGAACCTATCCAACCGAAAAATCTGAAAAAAAATCACAGCGGTGCATCTCTACGAAATCTAGGCCTCAAAATATATCCAGTTCCGATATCTGCACAAATAAAGTTAATAATAGTATATTTCCACATTTTAGAAATTTACCCGGCACCCCCCTTTATGTTCATCCCAGAAGTACAAAATTTGGCATGCGTGTAATGAAGAATATAATGCACAGTTTGGTCAAGTTTGAAGAAAATCTAACTATTATTAACAAAGTTATAGGGGGTGAAACTTTACATTTTTTTGTGAATTTCGTGCACTCTACAACCTGGCAGTTTGTTTGTTTCGGGTGAGCGTGATATCTATTGCTGTAATATGTACGTATGTCTCGTAGTTTGGAAAAATATGAAGGATTATGTTGGATTTGTAGCTATATACGGATAGAAAAATGTGCGTTTCTCACATAAGATGAACACAAAACCTTTATACCCGAAGCGCGAGCTTCCGGTATTCCGACTTGTTTTTTGTTAGAAAAGTAATTTAGGTAATTAGCGTATAAGTATGGTTCTATTTATAATCGCAATTGTTTTCAGCTTTGTACTGAGGAAGGGGGTAAGTTGCTCCCGAAATATATATACACTATAAAATAAAATAGTAATGTGGAGTAAGCTGCTGGTCCATCCGTTTCTCCATGAGTAGCCGCGCAGCGTGTATTGCGTCAGTAGCTCCGCAGTTTTTGACAAATCCGGCTTAATTCACGGTTATTTCAACGATTATGCGAATACTGTTCTCAAGACTGCGTTCATGGTATGGGAAAGTAACCGGATCGGACGGTAATTTGAACATTCTGCTGGACTACCTTTCTTTTTCCATGTTGGAACACTGGTACTTTCTTGCCAGTCAGATGGTGTTCTTCCTTTCTGAATAACCCGATTAAAGAATTCACTGAGCCACAGTGTTGGGTCCTAGCTCTTCGTTTTCCAGAGCTCAGATGGGATGTCGCCAGGCCCAGCGGCTTTTATTGCCTCCTCGACTTCAGTTGCGCTGACAGTTAAGTCCTTTAGGATCTAACGTGAGCACCTGTCTGGACGACTTAATCCCACGGTCTTCTTAAGACACGGATCAATTTTGTGACCACAATCAGAACCCCGCTGAGACAAGCAACAACGGTACCAGTCTATACCAAGTGGATGGCTTAACATTGATACTGGTGGATGCAAGGCCTACCTAAATCTCTACTGAACTAAGGAGTACGGCATTCGTGTTGAAACGTAACACCACACAGATGCCCCAAAGGCCTCTTCTCGCTTGAGCATAGCCAACAACCCCCATGAAGCTCCCACTAGGGGGCCAACCGCAAACAACCGAGCTGTACTCACATATAACGGGAGTACACCCGAAGTATGAGAGTACCAGTATACCCCTGTGAAGGTTTCGTGACCAATTTTCCACTTCAGATGAGTCCCCGTGCAGATTCGGGTCTGATTGCCCTGATTAGGCCTTTGGAGCATTCGCCTACTGCATCACGGCTAGCAAGCCAAAGTGAGTACAGCGTCTCCCGGTGCCACCACGTGGAGGTTCTTTTCGACCACTTGGTTTTGGTTCAGCCGACAGGGTTGCCGCCCCGTCTTCCTCCCCGCCACCTCAGAGCATCAAGTTGTGCTGACAGTGAAGCCCATAGTGTTTTACGTAGGCACCTGTCGTGAGACTTAATCCTACGGTCCTCTTCAGACACGGATTGATTTTGTGACCACAATCAGAGCCCCGCTGAGACAAGTCACAACGGTACCAGTCTATACCAAGTGCATGGCTTAGCATTCATACTGGTGGATGCAAGAATTACCTAAATCTCTACCGAACTATGGAGTACGGCACCCGTGTTGATACGCAACACCACGTCGAGGCCCGAAAGTCTCTTCTCGCTTGAGCACAACCACAACCACCATGAAACTCCCACTACGGGGGCCAACCGCAAATAACCGAGCTGTCCTCACACACAACAGGAGTTCACCCGAAGTATGTGAGTCCAGGGGCTTTCCCGGTTCCCATGGTACCAGTATACCCCTGGTAAGGTTTCGTGACCAATTTGCCACTTCAGATGAGTCCCCGTGCAGACTCGGGTCTGATCGCCCTAATTAGGTCTTTGGAGCATTCGCCTACTGAATCACGGCCGGCAAGCCAAAGTAATTACAGCGTATCCCGGTGCCACCACATGGAGGTTCTCCTCGACCACTTGGAGTTGTGCTGACAGGTGGAAATGGTGCAAATGTCGGCAAATATTGTGGAAGTGGAGGATGAGCAAATTCTCCAGTTGAAATCTGCTCGAAATATTCTCGCCATCTACCCGCTGCGGCTCGACGGTTGGTAAGAAGTGTTCGATATCCTGTGTACGTTCGTTACGGCTTTGAGCAAGTCGAAACAGATCTCTCTCGCCATCCCGAGTGTCCAGTTTATCGTAAAGATTTTGATAATGGTTCTCTCAGGTGACAACGTCTACTTTCTTTGCTTCCCGGTTGGCATTCTTATAAATTTGCCAATTGGCCGGTGTTTTATCGTCGAGAAATTTGTGGTAGAGGCGTTTCTTTTCACGGACCTTCATTTCAACATCATCATTCCAAAGCCAAGTATCTCGGTTGATGTACCACTTACCCGGCTTGGTGACCCCGAAAGTTGCAGAGGCCGCTTTGTGGATCGTGTCTTTCATTTGGTTCCACGATTCTTTCACATTCGTAATGGTTGGCAATCGTGTGAGTGAGATCGTTTCTTCTTTCTTCTCACCAAATCGCCACTATTTAATGCGTGGCTGGCCAGTGCGTTCCTCACGCTGTTTTATCGGTAACTTAATTCGCAAGACGGCAATCAATGGGCGATGTTGAGGTCTCATAGGGAATGACTTTGCAATCAGTGACAATGGTAAAATGTTGGAATCTTATGAGAATATAGTAGATTTGCGTTTTACTGTTCCCGCTATAAAATGTAGGAAAATGGTACACTCGTTTGATGAACCATGTATTCATAAGTACAAGATCATCATCATCATCAAATCGATTGTACACTTGCTACCCTCATTGCGTGCTCCGAACCCCTTTCTCCATGGCACCTGCTACCGTCTGCCTTTTCACCCACGTGACCATTAAGGTCGCCGGTAATGATAATATAGTCGTCAGCAGGCACTTGACAAATCTTTTCATCGAGAAGTTCCCAGAAGGCATCTTTCTCGGTATCAGGTCGACCTGTCTGCGGTGCGTACGCAGTGAAGAAGTGAATAGTCCGATCAGCTGATACAGGGTGCGACAGCATAACTTCCTTTTTTCAAAACTCAATAAAAACTGTTGTATGCATCGGAAAATATTTATTTATTTTTTATAATGTAGGTACATGTCTAAAGTTTTTATTTACATTGTTTTGAAGATCAAATCTGTTAGGTGACGTTCCCCATTCTCCATACATTGCGTAAACCGATTTCTGGCGTTTGTCATGACTCTTGTTAGCATAGCAGGTGTTATGTTGGCAATTTCTTCTTGGAAAACCCCATAGAAAAAAATCACAAGGGAACAGATCGGGAGAGCGTGCCGGCCATTCCAAATCGCCCCTAATTGAGATAAGGCGCTCTGGAAAGTGTTCCCTCAAAACAGCCATCGATGCTCTTGAAGTGTGTGCTGTTGCACCGTCTTGTTGGAACCAAGTGTTCCCCAAATCCAAATTTTCTAGCCGTGGGAAAAAAAATTCTGTAGCATGTTTACATACCGGTCTGAATTCACTGTCACTGTAACCTCATTTTCCTCAAAAAACCAGGGACCAATAATTCCAACTGAGGAAATTGCACACCACACTGTGACTTTGGGTGAATGCAAAGGCTTTTGATGCAATTCTCGAGGGTTGGTGTCAGGCTAAATTAAAGCGATTCCGAAATGCACGCTGTGTTGCAATAACCGAACATCCGCTTGAAAAGTAAACCTCAACGGCAAAGGCACGCTCCTCACTATTCCAACGCATGATGGCGACTGAATCGTGTCGGGACATCAACTAACTGGAGTGGCGCGCATTTTAAAAAAGGAAGTTATGTTGCCGCACCCTGTATAATGATGAGCTTCATTAGCCAGTCATCAAATCATTCGACTTCTTTGATGGCGTCACGGAAACTCTCCCAGATGATAATCCTAACACCATGTTGAGTGTGTGGGTTACCAAGATAAAAAAGTTTATAGCCATTTGTACCGCGTTCTCGTTCAATGTCGCATCTTTTGGCACCAGAACATCGAGTTTCTTGCAGAGCGCAGATATCAATGCACCTTTTCCGAAGGGCTCGTGCGAGTTCCTCGGTCTTTCCAATTAGGATACCAACATTTAGCGTGCAGACACGTATCTGTTTTGTTCGTTTTGTTCGGACTAATTTGCTTACGTCCTGAGGCCGTCCATGCGTCAAGAACCCTTGCCCATTTCTCGACAGCACCAGGGCCCGTCCTGCCGCGTCAACTGAGGTGGATGCCTTAGCATTTCTCCGAGGCTTGTGACTCAATCCGATCATCATGTTTGTAACGACGTAGTATGCATTTTCTTGGTCGACCTGTCGCGGTCAGGTAGGATTTAGCATAGTAGAATAACTCCAACTATATTCTATTTATCTCTTTACCTGATCTCAGCATTTTATTTTTGTTTTCCAAAGATAGTACTCTGTACTTTGCCTCAAACCCTCCTCCTTTACCTGGGCTTGGGAACAGCATACTATGTTAATAGCATCGCGGAGTTAAATCCGTAAACAAAGAATATGCTAAGAAAAAAAAATGTTGGAGCCTACTCTCAGTTGTCTAATTTTAAGGATTTGAAATTAACCGTTACTCAACTATAACTATATAATAAAAAACAAAAAAATGTCTGTGATGTAAACATTATTTTTTTAATGTAGGAACCATTTATTCTGGAAAATACGGATATTTGTAGCTAATAATGAAGCTAATTTTATCGTTTTCTCACAAAATGTTATACAAACCCTGTAACTGCCTTTTACTAAATGTTTCACCAAAGTTTTGATTTGTCTCTTTCTAAATACCGCAACGAATGG
This sequence comes from Hermetia illucens, assembly GCF_905115235.1. Taxonomy (NCBI): domain Eukaryota; kingdom Metazoa; phylum Arthropoda; class Insecta; order Diptera; family Stratiomyidae; genus Hermetia; species Hermetia illucens. The sequence continues at coordinate 71,632,649 of NC_051850.1, read as the reverse complement.
GCTTTTCTTTCATTGAAAGTTCATGAAAACTTACATTTCTCCTATTACAAAGTATGGAAAGAATGTTTTTCTGATTCTAAATGGGTGCCTTAATACTATGAACTGACAAAGTTTTAAAGATGTGAAATTAAACAAGTAGAACTGCAAACGTAAAAATCGGAAATGTTGTTATCCAATATTATATTCAACCGAGTGCGGTATCAAATGATAGGAATTTTTAATGTGCATATAAAAGCTGAATCTGAGCTCACAGGACTTTGCCGTTATGAAGTTACATGCAAAAAACGCTTGATAAGCTGGACGGGGATTTAAAAGCTTAACAATTGCATCCAGATCAGGCGTTTGATAGAACCAAATAGCGAAACCGATCACAACGAAATCACATCCCGCTTCTGAACGGCACAAAGGTTGAAGGGAAAGAAGAAGTTTATCTTATTATCTAGTCGTTGAACGAAATATTTGTCAGAATACGAACTATTAAAACAAATCGGAATAACGGAAGCTTAAAAATTCAAAATATTCCTCTGTATATTTTTATACTTTCGGCTATATGTATGTACATATTGAAGACATAAATATTGTGCTCTTCCTAAGCAAACAACCGATGACTATTACCATATACTAATGCGTACATATATACATATACACGCATATGCTTATGTAAATTGATCGCTCATATATGTATATTTCCACTTTATTCTATACACTAAAGCATACACGGCGAATGCCGCTGGCACTAGATAGATTTACATATGTCCTTCCGGATGAGACACTACCAAAAACTTTATTAGCATAGACATATACATATGCATATGGCTGTTTGGAGTGATTGACACGGATATATAAGTAACCAGAAAAAGCCAAAAAACGAAAATTAAAATGCGCCCGCGTTCATGTAAGTTCACTTCAAATGATGATGGTATCATACATGCCTTGGAGTACAATCATATGTTCAGATAATTCATGTGGAATACAAAATGTTCACCTTCGATAACTATCTGTAATTGTGTCTTATATCATCACATGTTCCATTTGGAACTTCTTGGATGAACAAACGGGAGTTTTTCAGGTAATTTTCTAAAATATGGCACAACGCTATTATTAACTTTAGTTCACCACTTATCGCAATGGGATCTATTTTGAGGCCTAGATTTCATATTTGTTTTCCGTTAAAACTGTTCATTTATTGGAAAAAAAGTGCTGAAAGTAATTTACTTAGTTTATTGTTGGTTTATTGTCTTATTAGAAAAGAACTGCCTGAGAAGCTGAGAGTTAAAGTGGTACAAAAAGCTAAAGTCAAAAATTAGTTGCTAGGGAACTCAGCGTCTCGCAGTCCGATTCCAGGACCCAAACCCCGCTGCAAGCAAGAAGGGTTGCGAACATCCGAGGAAATCAACTGAGACCTGGGACCGTCTGCATGTCCGTATTGTGTGAAAAGATCCGTTCAAAATGATGTTCCCATGTCTCACATTAGGACGACAACTCATGGAAGTTAGGAGTCACGGTAGGTACGGCTAGAATTATTTCGAGGTGGACAATGAAATTTGTTGCTTATGGCTTATTTATCTTACATTGTGTTGCCGTATATTTAGGCATGTATGCATGCATCTTTTGATCACTTTAGCTAACCGCTCGGGGCTCTGAAAGCAGGATAATTCAATCTCTTGAGACTTACGTACGCCTACGGGGTAATTGCTGCTTCTCACTAGACTAAACTTCTGCTTTATCAACTGTTTGGTATTTTCATGCTCTATTTCTTTACCCCTTCCACTAGAAATATTATTTGCGCCCTTACCAGCCCAAATAGTAAATAAAGTACTAAGGTTGAATTTGCAATTTAACAATTGGTTTTTTTTCAGCACCCGTCTTAGTCGGGCGTATTTTTGTAGAAAGAGCCAAAGTTTTTAAATGAAGAGAAATTTAAATGGTGGTCATGCATGTAGCTATTAATGCCTGAAACCACTGTAAATACACACTTTGTGCATAAATTTCGAACCGAAATCGGAACCTGGGGTGAAAATCATGCACAGAAACTGGGTACGCGGTGAAGCTTCTGCGGGGAACACTATTTTTTCATTGAAATTTCTATGTCGCACGTTAGTTTATGAATATAAACCTACATACATCAATATTGAAAGATTAGTTCTACCGCGGAATCGATTCTTTGATTTCAACTTAAAGGAATTGTAATGTCTGAAATATTTCTCGAAGAGTTAGGAAAAAATACTTCGACCAGTAAATTGATGGAAGCCCTACTAAAAGGCCAAAAGTTCCAGTTAGAGATAATTCGGTTTAGAAAAATTTCGACTTAGATTCGAATGTATATGTATTTAAATATTACTTGTATTTAGAGTTTTGTTCCCTTGTTCAATTCTCGAGTTTCTTGAATTTGCAAAGAAGTGACAACCTTGACCTATCATAACTTTGTTAGTAATAGTGTGATTTCCACGAAGCTTGGTAGGGTCATGCTCAATATTATAGCCTATATTGCTGCAAAATCACCATGCTAGGATAATCTCAAAGTGAATTTTCCCGTCAATTACTAAAAATTATAGTAATATGCTATTATTAACTCTATTTGAACAGATATCGGTATGGAGCATATTTCAGAGCCTAGCCACCATATAGTGGCAGCCTCTTATTTTTTTCAGATTTCTCAGTTGTGTAGTTTCTGAGAATGGCCCCGTTAAATAAATGATCATTTTCGACCCCCCGAACTCCCCACCTTTCCAGCAAATGTCAAAACTAAGACCAGCTTCAGAAAGTAGTAACCGAGGCCTTTCATTTGATACCCCACATGACTATATTTGGAGAAAGAAAATTTACACCCCCTTTTGCATCTCCTTAAATTCGACGTAACAGGATGTAACTTACAATATGCATGACAGTTGACAGTTCCCACCTTTTCACTAAATTTTATGTCAATTGCTGCTACAGTTTCCGAGAAAAATGTGTGACGGGTTGACAGACAGACGGACAGACAGACAGATGGAAAGTTTTGTTTTACGCAAAACCTGAACAAAAATGACTAACAAATTGCTCCTCAAGAAGAATGGAGAGTCACTTCATGAGATACAACAGAAAAACTCGTAAATTCACTGCCACGGCTTGACAAACTAATATTAACAACAAGTCGAAATACCGGAAGCTTTTTGAAGATTTTGTGTTCAACTTATGTAAGAAACTTCAGCGCACATTTTTCTATCCGTATATAGCTACAAATGCAACATATTGCTTCATATTTTTCGAAACTACAACACATACGTACATATTACAGCCATAGATATTATCCTCACCTTAAACAAACAAACTGCCTATTTCTGAGCACTGTACATATATATGCACGTATATAAATTGATCGCATGTCTGTTTGGAGTAATTTATATTCAGATACAAATGACTAAAAAACTGAAACAAAATAATTCTTTGCGATCCCATTCAATTGATATGTGATGATGACGTCATACACGTTGTAGAATCCACAATTATCATACACGTTGTAGAATGCACAAATGTACAAAAATGGCAAAGCTCCACCCCCTATAACTTTTTTAATAATAATTGAATTCTTCTAACTTGACCAAACTGTGCATTATGTTATCCCTTACATCCATGCCAAATTTTGTGATTCTAGGATAGACATAAAACCCCCCTTATGTCTATCCCGGATAAATTTCTAAAATGTGGAAATATACTGTTATTATAATACCTTTATTTGTGCAAATATTGGAACCGGATGTATTTTGAGGCCAAGATCGTAGAGATTCATTACTGTGATTTTTTTCAGATTTTTCGGTTGGATAGATTCTGAGAACGAGAGTTGGTCATTCCCTTATATTTCACCCGATATCAAATATGGATATTGCATTTGATACCTCACATGGCTACATTCCTTAAACTTAACACAAAATGGCGCCACTTGCTGCATGTAAACACGCTCTTACCAATTTTCGTAACAATCGGTCTAGCAGTTTGCCAATAAATCGGGTGTGACGGGCAGACAGACAGATGAACAGACAGACATCGACTCGATTCTAATAAGGTTTTGTGTGTAGTTATAAAAATCCTTAATCACGGAAAAGGTAAACAGACGAATACTTTCTTGACACACTGCATATACTTAAACTCTCTCAGTCATAGGAAATTCGAGACTCATACCCGTCAGATGATTGCAGGGTCAAATGTTTTAATAAAAGCAGTAATCCTTTGTTACCGGTCACCCCTTCATGTGAACGCGCAGCCAAACGAAGCGAAGACCATTGCCACTGCTCGTGCTTACCAATATTCTCAAACGGATTTGCAACAGGCAAAATACAAGGAATTGCATACCAGCTGGTAATGGCAAGTGTACTCATATAATGGTAACATTATCAACCATTAACTGCAATCGTCCAAGTGTATCCCACCCCACACCTCTTGCAGCCTCATATTTATATTTTGTAACTTACGGCCACTGCCGAGGCGGACAAGTCTTTGGTAAACGCAGAAATACAGCAGGAAATGCTTTTCAAATGGACCTTCCATACCGATTACGTTTTCGGTATCGGTTCAATGTTTGTCTGCCCGTCTTTTTTTTGGCTGGGGGAAATCCATCATTGATACGGATCTGGAATCTAGGACACGCATGCCGGACTTTTACCGACTAACACCTTCCACATTTTCTCCACACTCTCCCCGCGGGACCACCGTTTCGGTATTGCTTCGCGGGGCTGTTCAGTTGTTAGTTGTTTACTCTAAACGAGCTGCTACCGCTTTGCGTGGCATTAATTACAGTAGCTTCCCTTCTATGTCTCTGCTGTACTTCTGCTGCTTTTAGCTACTGGTGGATTCGTTTCACCATTGCAACTAGCGCATCCCATACTGTATTTGATTGCATCAGATACCTTATCAGATTTTTCACTGTTAAACGGGTATTTAGCTCTGTTTCAAGCTTTCTGCTTAAGCTTTTAAATCTGGGGCAGGCATTTTCCAATGTACCTTCATACGTAGGACAATCGGGCGATTCATCTAGATCGAACCTATAGAGGTAGCTCCTGTATTCACCGTGCCCGAATAAGAACTGAGTCAGATCGTAATTCGTCTCACCGTGGTTCCGGTCCCATGCTGTTTGCATACAGTCAGTGACCGTAAACGCTCACTTTGCTTGTCTAGGCTCGCTTCCTGATTTTTGTACAGATGACTTGCCTCATCGATTAGAATATCATCCCCACAATCACGCATGCCGCCTCATAAGATGTTGTTCGGTAGGCGCAACATGTTCGGAGAGCGCTTAATCGATATGCAACTTGAAGCTGTCTGCGATTTACTCCGATTTTGACCGCCGACGCTCATACTGGTGCCGCGTATAGAAGTACAGAGCTGACGACTTGCGATAAGAGTATTCGTCGACTGTGCTTCGAGCTGCCTACATTTGAAAACATCCTTACCAGTGTTGAGCTGATCGTCGCCGCTTTCTGCCCAGTAAACTTCAAGTTGCAAATTTCAACAGTTTTCTGTTTCCGCCACTTTGTAATGAGCACCAACTACGTCTTGTGTTCGGCGAGCTCCAGCCCGTGGTCCTTAAGCCAAAACTTGATCGTCCTTATAGTCTCGTTCGCATATATCTGTAGTTCGTCGGGGTAGTTGGATGTTATGACCACTCCAACGTCATCTAGCTACTGGAAGCCGTAAAACGCGATTATACATTAAGTTCCATAGCAGAGGGCCCAGAACAGACCCCTGCAGGACGCCTGCTGTTCGACCCTTCGTCCATACCATAAAGTAGCTGTCGGAACTAATCGAAGATTATATTTAATATATATTTTGGTGTTTTCGTTGCGATGAGCGCTTCGATGATATGATTCCGGTTATAGATTTTGTATTTTCCACTCTGCGGGGAAGGACCCTCCTTTTAGGCAGTCTGTAAATACCCGTGCAAACATGCTTGGTGCCATTCTCATTGCCAAGCGCTTTGTTGGGGATTCGATCCATGGCGGGGGCTGCGTCATTCCGGACCCTTTTCACTGCGTCCAGTACTTCGTCTGTGGTTACTGGAGTTATGTCTTCGATGCTCATTGGTATCATTAGGAAGATTGTTTCTGGATGTTGGGGGAATAATGTCGAAACTATCTCCCACAATTACCTGGGGCACATAATAGGAGGGGATCTTCCGCCTTTTATTAATGACATAACGGACTTGTACGCTAATCCCCATGGAACTGAGTTTGCCTCATTACAAAGTCGCTTGAAGGAATAATTTTTACTTTTCGTGATGGCCAACTGCAACTTTTTTCGTGATTGTTTATATTCGAGGTACCGTTATTGATACTCTGGCATGTTTCTTCGGCGTTGACTCCGCCTTCTGGTCTTTATTTATTTATTTATTTATTTATTTAATGAGGACAATACACAGAAAGCAAATTTCTTATTACATATTGTCCTCAGAGGGAGGAGCAAGTAAATGGCATATTTTGCGCTTAAAGCTAGAGAGGGACATAGAGTCAAATGAACCAAACTGTAGGGCATTGTAGGACCGGCAAAACCTCGGGATCGGAGAGTGAAAGTAAATCTCGAGCTCGGCGAAGGGCACATCAAAAATGTCCGCATTACGTGTGTCATGAGACGAGGCGATACGGAGAGTAATATCCGAGTTGGCGGAGCAGTCCATCAGACCATTGCAGAGTTTGAAAAGAGTACACTTATCAAGGAAAATACGGCGTTGCTGTAGGGAGGGGAGATTGAGGGTGCGGAGTCGTGACGGATAATCAACCCGTGGAAGGTTCTTTTTGTAAAAGAGGGTCCGGGTGAATTTGCGTTGTACAGCTTCAAGAGCGCGGCCGTCACGGATGCGGTAGGGGGACCAGACTACAGAGCAGTATTCAAGGATGTTTTTGACAAGGGAATTGAAGAGTGTTAAGGAGGGCTGGATTGAGGTAAAGTCGGACGAGGAACGTAGGATAAAACCAGACATTTTGGAAGCTCTATTGATGATGTCAACGAAGTGTGAATTAAAACGAAGTTTATCGTCGAATATTACACCCAGGTCTTTGAAGGAGGTCAGCAGTGAAAGGGGTTGACCACTGAGAGAATAGGAAAAGGATGATCGGGAGGGTTTCAGGGAATAGCGCATCCAGTGGCATTTGTTGACATTCAGTGTTAGCTTGTTGACCGAATACCAACGGGCTAAATTATCAAGGCCAGGGTGAAGTTAAGGCAGGAGAAAACCTCTAGTAGGATTCTTCCCCCTTCATTTGTTTTCTGGCTTCCTCACTCCATTGCCCAAACGTTGAAGTCGCCAGCAATAATTTTGGGGTTGCGAACTTTGGCGTCTCTCGCCAGTCTATCTAGCATGTTGTAACACTGGTATTGTCACACTTGGGGCGTTATAACAGCTGTATATGTAGAGCTCATCGATCGAACCCTTACAAAATCCTGTTCGCGGTGTTTCATTGCTTGCTGTAATGCTCGATTGCCGCAAGCGCACACCACAGCCTTTCCACCTATATATATTTCCCAGACGCCGTGGTGAAGGCTTTTGTATTGCTCGGCAACAATATTTCATCTTCATATACTTTCTGTGCTAGGTGCTAGTGCTAGTCCTGGGCGGCTTGGCAGTGATTTACATTCAGCTGGATCACTCTCATTTACGTAGAGTACTTAAAGCTATCCTGCAGGCTGACACCTCGTTATGGGGTTATAATTGTAATTTTGGTTTCCCTGCATAAAAGGGAATGAGGGTTTTGACTGCAATCCTACGCTAAATGATTTTCCTGTGGTGCTAGTGCAATCCTTCGCCCGAATCCGAGGCATTCAAGAGACTTTTTTATTGGAATTTGCTCGCGTAGCCTACACACGACCCAACCGATGCGGATTTTACCCGCAGACAATGCTTTTTTAGCTGAGGTCGTAGACATAGTTTGGGGCGCTATCTGCGTTCCACTGTACGCTCTCCTTAGGCTCTTGATGTCCGTTTCCTGCACGTCCTCCAGTTTCAGTTGGTGTTTGAGCGCTGCACAAATTTCTTCCTTGATAATGACCTCGTCAAGATCTTTACATTCTATCGCTACCATTGGCCGACTTACGCGGACGGTCGCTTGCTCGCCGAGTGAAGCCTCTATATTCCTTTGTAGGTCAGCGTGATCCTTTTTTTCCTTCGATAGCTCGATCAGCAATCCTCCTGTTTGTGTTCGCTTAATTCAGTGTAGGATCAGTCTTAACCCTTCGTAAAATATCAGCATAGGACTACCCTCTTTTGTTGTTATTAACAGCGCTTCCTGACAATTACGTTACGTTGTCTGTCTGTCTGTCTGTCTGTCTGTCACACGCACTTTTCTGAGAAACGGCTATACTGATCGACACGATGTTTGGTGAGAAGGTTGGAACTGTGAACGCTCAGACATGCAATGAATGATATCTTTCTACGTTGAGATTAAGAGGGGCTCCCATTCATGCAAAAGGGGGGTGTAAAATTTCATTTCACCGAACGTAGTCATGGTAGGTATCAAATGAAAGGCCCAATTAGTACCTTTCGTTGCTAGTTTTAGTTTTGGAATTTGTTAGAAAGGCGGGGAGTGGGACGGTGGAAAGTGGTGATTTCTTTAAAGGACCCGTTCTCAGAAACTACTCAACCGAAATGTCTGAAAAAAATCACGAATACCCTCCATATCGATATCTGCTCAAATTATGTTAATAATAGTATATCACTATATTTTTGGGAAAATTGAGGAAACCCACTTAAGTTTATCGTAGAGTTATAAAAAAATGTAGTATTACAGAATATTTATATAATATTGTCCCCACGTTTGATGAAAATCATACTATTACTAACAAAGTTACAGTAGCTTAAAGTTGACTTTACCATGAAAATTCACTGCAACTAAATATCAATATTACACTAAAGTGAGTGGTCTGACATGCTAAATGCATATACATAACGGGCTACGTACAAATGTATAGTTCTGCACTCAAATATACTCACAGAAGAAGCAAACAAAACCTTTCATACCTGAAGCGCCGAGCTTCGGGTTTCCCGACTTGTTTTAAGGTTTTTTGTCAAACAAAAACAACAAATTGAGCTCACATGAATGGAGGGTCACAAAGAAACATTTTATTTTAATTTTTTAGGTCATTTGTATATCAATATTAATTACTTCAGCCACACATCTATGTGTATGTAGGGGTGTGTGTGTGTGTGTATGGTGGGGGAGAAGCTACAGCTTCTGAGCACTCAGGCCGTGTTGGCCCATTGTACTCACTTCCCCCGTCTAACGGAATATTCCGGATTCGTTAGCGTATCGCAGGATTTCCGTTAGTGGATGTGATGCTACCCGTTGCAATTGGAGAACATCGACACCAAAGATCTGATGCCCGATGCGTCCATAGGCGGGGCATTCACATAGGAAATGCTCCGTGGATTCAGCTTCCCCATTACTGGAGGGACACGTATCATCTTGAGTAATTCCTATTCTGAACATATGGCCAGCTAGTGAATTATGGCCTGTCAAAATGCCCACAATACACCTGCAAGTCCTCCTGCTTTTCAGCAGGATAAACTTTGCGGTACGTATATTCGGTTCTGGCAGGAAAAGTTTGGTGTGTCGAGCAGCATTTAGGCTCTGCCACCTGTCATCATGGGAAGCTTCTTCCCAGCTTTTGAAAACAGACTTAACTAATGCTACTGATACTCCAATTGCTGGCTCCGGTCCCGGCGTAGGGGAGATTGACCCCTCTTTCGCTAAAGTGTCCGAGGTTTCATTTCCCTCTACGCCACAATGACCAGGTACCCAGAGTAGTGCACTGTATTGAATCTAGACATAGAGTTCCAACGGTTTCTGTATTCCTGAACGATTTTCGAGGTGATTAAAGGACTGCTCAATACAGCTTGACTGTCACTGCAGATTGCGATGCGCCTGCCCTTCAACCACTCGTCAATCACCCAGTATGCCGCCCATGGGATCGCATAAACTTCGGCTTGAAAAACCGTTGCATATTGTCCCAAAGGAAAAGCCCACTTCTCGTTTTTATTCGGGAGGTAGACTCCGGCTCCAGAACCCTCTTCTGTTTTTGAGCCATCGGTGTTGAAGACTTGCGTATATCCCGCTACGCATTCCTCTAGGTCTTTCCAGTCCTCTCTACGCTTCAGGGTAACTTCATATCTTCTTCAAAACAGATGTATGTGGACACGAGAATCGGAAGGCACTGTAAGAACTGGATTCAGTCCTCCCAGTAACTCTTCCAATGCTCTGTGCCCCCAACATTCGTTGTTTCCCCATAGATCTAATCGAATTAGTCTATGAGCTGCTCTCATTGCAGTGTTTTGAATAAATATATCCAGGGGCTGCAAATTGAGTAATGCATCCAGAGCTGCATCGGATGTCGTGCTCATGGCACCAGTGATACCCAGACACACAGTTCTTTGCAGTGCGGCTAGTATACGGTAAAAACGTTTTTGTCTCACCTTAACTACGGATGCATATACGAACATCGGCCTATTATTTTGCAGGGTAGGTTTGCTCTTAGGCACTCATCCTTCTTCTATTTGCAGCTTTTCTCCTTCTTTGTTCCTTCAGCAACTCCTCCTACATTTGAATGATTGCGGAGCTAACCGCAAGCCACTTCTCCTCGGACTCCAGCATCTCAGTAACCAAGCTCTCCGGGGTCCCGCTCCTGCCTAGCACCTGGTTTAAGCTCCTTCTCTCCATCGCAAATCATGGGCAGTGAAACATCACATGCTCTGGATCCTTCGGTATGCCATCGCATCTGGGACAGTTCGGAAAATCATCCAACCCAAAGCGGTGCAGATACTGCCTGTAGCAACCACCGTGTCCCGTGAGGAACTGGATAATGTGGTAGTTGGTCTCCCCATGTTTTCGTTCAAGCCACACCCTAATGTTGGGAATGAGCCTGTGCGTCCACCGACCTTTCGTAGACTCGTCCCATCTACGTTGCCAGAGATCAAGCGACTCTAACCTTGCCGCATTTCTACGCTGTGCATGCCCCTCCATACGTCTTGCATTGCACAGGACACTCATTTCTTTGGCCAGAATGTCAACCGGGATCATGCCTGCCACCACCAATACTGCCTCATATGATGTGGTTCTAAAAGCATTGCAAACCCTCAAAGCCATCCGCCGGAAAACCGAGTTCACCTGCTTCCGTCTCTGAGAGTTTGCAAGCGCCTCTGCCCACACAGGCGACGAGTAGAGCAGGATGGACCGCACCACTCCGGCTAGCACCTACCTCCGGCAATGTTTCGATCCACCAATATTTGGCAACATTTTTGCAAGTGCTGTGGTGGCACTGGCTGCCTTATGGCATGCATACTCTAGGTGTTCCCTAAAACTCAATTTGGTGTCAATTATTACCCCCAGGTATTTAATAGCCAGCTTTGATACGACCGTATGTGCACCGACCTCCACTTTCACGGTGTTATTTTTTCTGCGGTTCGTTATTAAGACCGCTTCCGTTTTCGCGTCTGCCAAGGTCAGCCCGGCCTTCTCTAGCCAGGACTTTACCGCTCTCACTGTTTCCGTTGTGTAAACCTCCACATCTTCTGGGTGTTTTGCTGCAACAACCACAGCTAGATCATCAGCAAAACCGACAATCGTAGTCCCCTCTGAGACGGGAAGAGCAAGCACCCCATTATACATGATATTCCACAACAGGGGATCAAGTACCGATCCCTGTGGTACCCCGGCTGTGACAATGTACTCTTTGGGGCCCTCATCCGTCCCGTACCAGAGACTCCTCTCTGAGAGGTAGTTTTCCACCAAATTCGCTAAATATCCGAAGACACCTATGTCAGCCAACGCCCCTTTAATTCTAATCCAGTTGGCCGAGTTGAATGCGTTTTTGACATCCAACGCCACCACAGCACAGCAGCCGCGAGAAATCAGTGCACCTTTTGCCAGGTTCACCACCATGCCAATTGCATCCACCGTAGAGTGGGCGCGTCGGAAACCAAACTGGCGTTCCGACAAACCATTGCTGGCTTCGACGATGGGCAGGAGTCTGTTGTGGATGACTCTCTCCATCATCTTCCCCATTGTATCCAGCAGGCAGATAGGACGATACGACGCTGGGTTTCCAGGTCACATGCCAGGCTTCGGAAGCAACACCAACTTTTGGTTTTTCGACTGGGCAGGGAATATTCCTTCTTTTAGGTACGCCTCGAAGGTGTTGGCGAAAAGGTCGGGCCTAGTCTTCACTGCCAGTTTCAAAGCTCGGTTGGGGATGCCATCCAAACCTGGGGCCTTGTTGTCACCGAACCTACCACATATTTCCCGCAACTCCTCCACAGTTTCAGGCGGAATTATGCCGTCATTTAGCTGGACAAAAATTTGCCTTCCCCTATTTTCGTGGTGAGGGAACAGAGCGGTAACAATCTGTTTCTGGAGGCGCGGACAGGTCACCTGGGGTGATTTCCGGAGCCTTTTCATCACCACTCTGTAAGCCTCGCCATAAGGGCTTATGTCGGCATGGTCGCACAGCTGTTTGAAGCAATTCTTTTTGCTCCTGCGAATGGCTTCCTTTAGGCGGCCACGCAATTGCTTGTAAGTCTCTTCTCGACAGTCGCCACCGGGTTTTCCCCTGAGTCTCTCGCAAAGACCCAACATTCGTCAGTACCACGTCTAGCTCCGCGAATGCTTCGAGGAGAACACGTCCCCTCACATTAGTTATCCGGCTGCCCCATTCAAGAGCCCACGCATTGAAATCGCCTCCTATTATGATCGGCCAACGTCCTCTTGCATCCAAAACAATAGCGGCAAGCATCCGCTCATGCTAGACGAGTATAGTGCTGGGTGGAGCATAGCAGCTGTAGATGTGGATGCCCTTCACTTTCGCTCTGATAAAGCCCTCCTTCGGGTGCTCCATTATTTCCTGGAAGGATTGTTCTCCACAAGTCCACAGCGCTGCTTGGCCCGTTTGGTCTTTGACCCAAACACTACCACCGTGGTTTCGGTATGGTTCACTTAGTATGGCCACATCGATGTTTTTCTCGCGGATGGTTTGCGCGAGTAGATTCTGCGCCGCCTCGCAGTGGTTGAGGTTGATTTGTATCAACCTCATCTGCGATTTGTGCTAAGGGCTCTCCTGTATTCCGGGCTCCTGCTGCTGCCTGCAATATGCCGATGATCCACACCCTCCTTTCTTTTGCACAGTAGACAATTGTGGTCACTTCCGCAGTCCTTGCTGATATGGCCTTCCAGTCCGCATCTCCTGCATTGCTTTGACCTGTCATTTGGACTAGTGCATGCCTTAGCAATGTGACCAAAGCCAAGGCATCTAAAGCATCTGTTCCCTAAGGTGACACATAACCCAGCCTATTCTCACTCTCCCTGCTGCTAACAGTTTGAGTGCGTTCTCCACTGGTAGGCTGATGATGGTGGTTTGTGTTCCTCCGTAGGCTTTCCTTAGCGTTTTCACCACTGATTTGGCTTAAGAATTTGTCCATGGTTACATCCTTGGATTTCTTAAGCTTCAACATAAGATCTTCCTTCTGGGACCGTCTAATGCGGCTGACGTTGTCTCCCAAATTCGTGAGTTCGTGGTCTGCCTTCACTTTCCTGAGAATGTCGTCATATGACCCTTCGCCTCGTTTGGAAATGAAAATCACCTCCGGTCTTATCTCCCTCCGATCATTTCTTTTCCGCGGTTCTACCATCCTTCAAGCTTCCGCATCCGCCTTTGAAGGTACGATCCCTTTTCTCGAGGTAGCCACTGCAATATTCTCACTGGCAGCTTCAGACGTACTTTTCATGAACTCCGCCTTTTTGGGAGTTGAGTCCTATTTTCTTTTCGAGGTTTGCTGGCCTGTTGAGTCATTCAGCTTCTCGCGCAGCCTCTTCCCCGGTTTCTCCCCTTTTGTGTTTTGAACCGGCATTACTTGAGTGGCCTGGTTCACTTTTCCAATCGGCGATTTCCCTACTAGTTCATCCTGGGCCTTGCCGTACGTCAAACGGATGCCTCTTATCATGGCCCTTATATTTTGATGAATGTTCCTGCGCTCCTTTATAAACTCACACAGCTGCATGATCTTTTTACCGAGGGCAGTAAAGGCAGCTCCAGACTGATCATTGCCCAAAACATCGCTCCCACTACTGAGGCACTGCGGTCGTTGTATATCGACGGCCGGGAGCTAGCTATACTACCCCTGGACTTCATTAACATATACATACACATGTTTGTCTCCACTAATTGATAGTAATATACAAATAACTAAAAAAAAAATAGTTAAATAGCTAAGACAGAAAAACTAATCTGTCTCCATGACATCCACCGTTCATATAAGATCACTTTATATGATGATGACATCATACACAGCTTAGAGAGCAGCACATTTACATTTTGACCTTCCCTAACTTTGCTAATAATAGTCAGATTACATTCAAACTTTCCAGAATTATTATTATCGTCTATATTGTTACCAAGTTTTTGCTTCCCGGATAAGCTTAGGGTGCTTTTCGGGTAAATTTTAAAAATATGGCAATATGCTGTTATTTACTTTATTTGAGCAGATATCGGGTTAGGATGTTGTAGATTTTTCAGTTGGATAGGCTCTGAGACCGAGACCTGTTTCACTTTTAGAGGCACACATTTTGAACCCTCACTCCCCTGCGTTTTACCGAATATCAAAAATAAGTTATGAAAAGTGCCTATTAAGCTCTTTCATTAGATACCCCACATGACTGTATTCCATGAAAAAAATGTACACTTCCCTTTCACATATATGGGAAACCCTCCCTTATTCCCAACCCAAAATTATGCCACTCGCTGCACTTAAAGTAACAAACAGACCACATATTCTCAAGAAATTTTGTGACAAGTGGTTCAGCTGACAAATAGCCAGCCAGGCGGGCAGACAGACAGACGGACATTGAATCGATTTAATAAGGCTTTGTTTCACCCTTAAAAAGGGTTATCGTTCTAAATTGTAAAGATTATTAGCGCAATTTATGGATAAAACACTATTTTTTCAAGTGGAGTCATTTTAGACCTTGTCAGGATCGGTCTAAACCATCCTATAACCGATGATGTGATAAAAGTGTCGAATCTCCCTCCATAATACGATGGCTGTGCCGGTTGGTGAAAATGATGGAGTAATAGCGACAACGCATCATTCGCCGTACGTAGTGACATAAACGAAGTGTTGTGTGAGTATGTCTCCACATGGATACTTCTGCCCCCTAAAGAATTCATTGACTGATAGGCTTTTATCGAATCTAAGCCTCAAAATATGTCCCATTTCAACATCAACCGAAATAAACTTACTGTTGGTATATTACCAATTTTTTAACTAGGCTCCAAACCCCCTTATGTCCATCCTAGGAGTAGCAGCATAGAAGACAATATCGTGCATAATACTACAAGGTTTCATGGGAATTCGGCTATATATTTCGCGGGAATTCACTGCATCTTTATGCATGCAAATAAGATGCTGATGTCACAATTATTGACAATAATTAACATTCGAGTAAAGCACTAAAGTTTTATTAATGAAGAATCTACTTCTCCCCAGCCCTTTTTAAGGTTTTGTGTCAAACAAAACCTTATTAAAATCAATTTCTTTCTACGCGTCCGTCCGTCAGTCTGTCACACGGGGTTCACTTCAAAACCATCTTTTCACCATTACCTACCTTGCTGGGGTGAGGGAGCTCGATGAAGAGGATCCTCTAGGAAACAAGAGGCGACACCTGAAATCAAGTGGTAAAAACACCTCACGCCAAGGCGTGACTACCGTGCCGAGAACTGAGTGGTCATAGGGCCTAAAATGTGGCCGTGAATGGTGAACTCTGGCTAGCAGGCGAACCTAACCTTCTCTTTGCAAAAAGGTCGACTTACTTTCTCCGATAAAACTGAGGCCATGGCAGCCAATTATGAAAAACTAAAAAACAGAAAACTTTTTAAAAAACTGAAATTAAATTTCGATCTTGACGAACCAGCCGAAGTTGATCCAGTCTTTAACGAACGAGCCGAAGCAGGCCTCTTCTGTCAGTACTCTTGACCCCAGGATCCAATCGGCGCCACATGCTGAAGCCTAAGTCTTACCCATAGGTAAACATTCGTCTTCAGACGGCAAACAGCAAGCAAACCGCCTCCGTCCAAATTACCACCCACGGGTTGTGCCGGGGTTGAGGGGACAGGAGCGTCCGGGGCACCTGCAGCTAAAGGAACACCGAAGCGGTAGCGGTCCTCGGCCAATCCAAGCTCTTCGACACAAAAAGCAGCGCAAAGGGCTCGGCCAGCGACTGCACTCATCACTCGTCAGATCAATAGCTGCAAAATTTTTATATAATAATCATTGTTGGCGCAGCAATCCATATTAGATCAGGGCCTTGAAATGTGTTAGAGCACTTCATTCAAGACCGTAACGGTACACTACAGGATTACAGTACCCTATAAGAAGCAATGTGCTCCCCCGAGATTATTACCCTGACTTGACTCAGGTACTGATTCTCAGCTCAGTCAACTGGTATCCGACGTCAAATCACGACCCAAATCCCACTGCATCAGTGCGATTTGAATCGCGAACTTCCGTTCGGCAGCCTTGTGCTCTAACCACTCAGCTATCCGGACACACAAGACATTTAGATACCTCATACAAAAACCATGGGTTGTTGGTGGTGTAATCAGGGACCTAAACTTCCAACACGCTGACCTGCTCTATGCCAGTGGAAGTGATCGACCACCCTTCTGCATGGTGGTCTCAAAAGACTTCCAGACTAACCATAAAAAGTTGAGCAGGAGATAAATATGGTGCTCTGCATATTCCCCTATGAGGCAGAAGAAGTTCCCATTGGAACATTCATCAGAACTTTTCAATATGCTCAATGTAAAGGCTGTGTGTGTGCCGCCACGTCAACCACGCCCCTACCTTCGATGTCGGTAGGTTCATCCGCTCCGCGGCAGTTCTTGGATGACGCATTTGTAATTTTTAGATAGTTGTCCGTATCCACCGCTGGACGTTTTCCACATCAGTCTTCGTTTACGACAATATTCCAGTGAAGGGATAACGAATACATTCTACGCGCTTATTTTATTCTTCCTAGAGAGACGCGATTTTAGCACCAGCTTTACACGTTGCAGGAATTCGGACAACAGAGTATCCTTTAGATCACCAACTCGAGCATGGGTTCTTTGTAGAATTCCTAGGTACTTGTAGAAGTCTGTCTCGGTGATAGCTTCAATGTGGAGGTCACCAATGGTATGTACGGCATGCGGCTCGTGATGACCTTTGCGGATGGCTTGGATTTGAAACTTGCCTAATCCAAACTACATCCGAATATCATGGCCGAACATGTCTATTATTCGCAACAGACTTCTAAGATGGTTGGCAGTATCAGCATGCAGCTTAATGTCATCTAAGTACATCATGTGTGTTAGTTCGTACTTAGCACTGAGGCCATACTTTATTGCAAAACCATGCCTCTAGCGCTCATTCAGTAGCCACGAAAAGGGGTTCAGTGCCACTGTTTGAGCGATTTCCCACAAGCAATCGATCGCGTAAGTCCGCATCAACAACGTCAGCAATCATCGGCCCCCTGGAAGATGCCTCTCCATATACGGATGGGCTCTGAGGTATGAGCAGCCTCAGATGTACGGACTGATAAGGTGGTATGCCACCTTTCCATGGCTGTCGCCAAAAACTTTATTAGTTTCGGATTAATGCGATATTGATGTAGGATATCGTTTAATCAGGTATGCGGAACGCTATCAAAAGCCTTGACATAATCGATAAATCAACTAAGGAGGTTTCTTTGGCCTCTAGTTGTCATTTATACCGCGTTCCGACCGACTGTGTACGCCTGTAAATTTCGTATACCAGAAATTCTGCACCCGATCCAGACCTGGGCTCCTCCAGCTCTTCGAGCTGTTTATGGCTCGTCGAACTTGCTCTTCGGTAACATACGCAAAGTGCATGCCAGGCGTATTGGCATGGCGGGTACCTTCGGCGGTGATTCACTCAACATGTTCAGCATACTGGGCAGGTAACCTCAAAAGCCCACCCCAGTATTCTTTCGCTTCCGTCACCGAAAACTGTATTGTCTGGACGCTCTGTTGGTATTCGTTGAGAGATCTGAAAAGCTCCGCTGGTTCCTCGCGTGTGTTGCATTCTGGACACGACTGGAATGACTTTCGCAATACCGTCGTAACCGACTGCATATGACAGAAAGCTTCGGCTTTAGTGTATCCAGAATTTCAACTACGGTTGTCTCACTGGGGATGGCATAGTTCCGGTAAACCCTCTGCACTTTATTTCTCACCCATCTCCTGGCATTGCCAGTGCTGATCTGAATCAGTCTAGCAATGTCCTGTCTTAGTGAGTCCCGCCGAAGTGCTCGACGAATTTTCCATGGTGGATCTCTTCCTTCACTCAAACCAATAACATGAAAGTGAAACTTCTGATCGCGCAATCTGATCGCCGCAACTGTATCACATTACACAAGTGATTATAGTTGTAGCAGCAACATATCAGTGCACAGCCGAGATGTAATCGCATCATTGATTTGAGATACAATTCCCGGAGTTGCTGGAGATGCATAGAGCCTGGGAATACCTGGCCTATGCAAAGGATCCATATCCGAAAATTCTATACACGCTCTTTGGAATTCATCCCGAACCTCAGCGAAAACCTCAGCTGGACGGTGGAGAAGAGTACTTCGGCGAGTACTGAGACTGTGTCCTACAATGCGGCATGGTGTTGGTGATGCCGCTGCCTCTGCTCCCATCGACTCTTGGTCACCAGTTTCCCCGATGAGCTCAAGTCGAACACGCTACCTGATGATGGCCGCGATTGTGTCGCTGCGAGTAATAAAGCGGTACTAGTCTGCGACTCGCTGCACAGTCACGTGCGCGAATTGCGGGAAACGCTCGACGAATCTCTGGTGCAACAAGGGGCGGTAAGATGTTTTACCAGCCCCCCTCCCCGTTATTTTGTAGTAGGAGCGATGATGAAGAGATTCATTCCTTCAATCCAATTCATCCCCTGGTTACGCGAACCTGCTGAAGTGGTCACCACAGATTGTGTCGAAACAGCAGCAGCAGGCGGAGCAATGCTCCTGGTTGTCGTGGCGCCTAGAAGTCGAATCGCCGCACGACTAGCCGTTTCGGCGCCGTGCTGTCCATTACGGGATCCCGACCCAGCCACCAAGTTAGACGACTCCCGCCGGTTATCCGTACCGGACCTTAAATATCTTCTTCCTCTCATATATGGATTGGTATTTTATACCTAACTGCCAGGTGAGGGGATAGCTTCCTCAGTGAGTAATCTGCAGGACTGCAAAGTTCCTGCACTTTCCTCACCTACTCCCTGAGACGCTGCGGTAGCCTACCGCCATTCAGACTGAAGCTATCCATCCCTCCTCCTTTCACAACCGGGCTTGAGACCAGCTACGGCGGAGTTATTATTATTATTTAATTTACATGTAAAATAACCTAGACCTCAATAACTATAATCGTATGCACGTTAACTAAATAGGTCGTTGTAGTTAAAAAAGTTAGTACACATTTAAAAAGTTCCTCTCAAAAACGAAATATAGCAACCGCTTTGTGGATCTGCCTAAAATTTATGTGCCCCAAATCTACGTTTTAACAGCTATCCAACGCGGTGTAACAATCTAGGGTTTTATTTAAACTCATAGAAAAAACTTAGCTTCTTATGCTACATGGGATTTAAAAATAAATTCCCTTATTTAATCTAATTTATTCTTTGAACTTAGATAACTAACTAAAACAATAGATGAGTACAAAATAACATTCATTTAACTTTTATGTTCAAATAAAATACCTCTAAATTTCATATTCAACATATCCATATTTGTTTTGCACAAATTTTTGCTCCCTTTTGCGAAATCCACTTTTTACTACACCAGTTGTCAAAGACCTTCTTATTTCATTCGCCGCATTAATTATTCTTTCTTTCAGGACTTCAACTGATTAAATTGGGTTGGGCTCACGAGGTACCCGCGGGTAAACGAGGCCCTTCATAAGTCCCCACACATAAAAGTCTAGACTTCTGGCTGGCCAGGGGAGAGGCCCACATCATCCAATCCATTTGTTGGGATAATTTGTGTCCAGCCATTCTCTAACACTTCTCCTGAAATGCGCAGGGCAGCCATCATGCTGAAACCACATGTCTGGAAATAGATTAAGTGGGAGATCCTCCAGTAAGTCCTCCAGGTCACCTCTCAGGAAATTTTCGCAATTCCCCCCTACATCAAATTTTGATTCATCAGTCCATAAAATTAATTTAAGGAAATTCGGGTCTTTCACATCAGAATTTAGCATAACTCTGGAGAAATCTAACCTTAAAATAGTTATCGTTCCGATGCTTGTAGTTCTTCTAAATAAAAATAAAACTAGGTAGCTTGCTCCTACTACAATATATTTTAATAGTTAGTAAATACGTATTTCGAAAGCTACTTACTTTCTTCCTCAGTACTTAAGCTACTAAATCATTGGGAAGTTTTTCCTGAATTTTTAAATAAAACAAATTAAAAGTCTGTAGGGACAGATTATAAAAAGTTGCTTAAAAGCTAAAGATCCGTATGTGGGTAAAGATTCTAAAAGGTAAAGAGAAAAACGTAAAAAGGTCCACATGCAGGTAGGGATAATATAATAACTTTTAGGGTTCATGGCCGTCAATTATCAATAGTTAGTGGGTGGTGCGGTCCCTGTGTTTGTCAGCGAGTTTTTTGATTAGCCTTGATGCACAATTCCCTCCATCTGTGTTCATCAATTTTGCCGCATCCTTTCGCAATATTTCCAAGCTTTCCCATGCGTCCAAGGTGTGTGGCTTATTCACTTGTCGTACCAGCTCAAGATTTGCCCTCGTCACAGAATGCCCCTCCTCTATGACGTGCATCGCAACCGAAGAACGCACCGTGTTGGCTCCTCGTCTTTCTCCCCTCTCTACTTCCTTTAGGTGTTCTTGGAACCTAGTAGTGATGAGGCGTTTTGTCTGGCCAATGTAGACCATCTCGCAGTCATTGCAGCTGATTTTGTAGATCCCACTTTTTTCCTCTTCCGTTAATGGGTCCTTTTCGCTCCCTAATTGTTTTTTAAGGGTTGCGTCTCTGCTTGATCCAACCACTTTTATATTGTATTTCCCTAGGAGAGATTTTATTCTATAAAAGTCATTGGATAATGGTATGCTCACCCATTTAGTATCAGCTAGAGTGCTTTCTTGCTCGAACAATGTTGACTGTTGGTTCTTCCATATCTGGTCTTTCTTTCTCTTG
Organism: Hermetia illucens; assembly: GCF_905115235.1. Lineage (NCBI taxonomy): Eukaryota > Metazoa > Arthropoda > Insecta > Diptera > Stratiomyidae > Hermetia > Hermetia illucens. The sequence continues at coordinate 71,611,431 of NC_051850.1, read as the reverse complement.
ATCAGCCTTTCGATTTTTTCGACCGTGTAACCATTCTTGATAGCTGTATCAAGTATGAACATAAGCACAAACGAAATGATGGTATCATTCGATGTTAAATCCTTGTTCCCAAACACTCCGATAAAACCAGCTATTCACCAACTAGAAGTTTGGCTGAATAAATTTAACACCACAATTGATTGGAGGGCCAAAGTGAGACAATACACTAAATTGGCATCATTATGCATGGGTGAAAATTATTTCACATTTCGTGAAAAATTTTATAAAACCACAGCGGGAGTCTCCATGGGCAACCCAATGTCACCACTGGTGACGGAAATGTTTATGGCATACGTTGAAACAATCATCGAAGAAAAGGGGATAATGCCGAGGATTTGGTTCAGGTATGTCGATGATGTATTTGCCATAGTTGAAAAGGACAGGGTAGACAACACGTTAACAGAAATTAATAGGATACACCCGAAGATCCAATTCACAATCGAAAAAGAAGAGCATGGATCGTTACCATTTTTGGACCTACGAGTAATTAACAATAGCGGAAAACTCGAATTCGAGATATACAGGAAGCCAACGGCAACCCAAAGAACGATACCAGCAACCTCGGCTCATACCGCATCACAACAAATGGCTGCCTACAACTCAATGGTGCACCGTCTCTGCACATACCCCCTAAACAAAGATGGCTTCCATAAAGAAAGAATGTTCATACTTGATACAGCTATCAAGAATGGTTACACGGTCGAAAAAATCGAAAGGCTGATCAAGAGAAAGAAAGACCAGATATGGAAGAACCAACAGTCAACATTGTTCGAGCAAGAAAGCACTCTAGCTGATACTAAATGGGTGAGCATACCATTATCCAATGACTTTTATAGAATAAAATCTCTCCTAGGGAAATACAATATAAAAGTGGTTGGATCAAGCAGAGACGCAACCCTTAAAAAACAATTAGGGAGCGAAAAGGACCCATTAACGGAAGAGGAAAAAAGTGGGATCTACAAAATCAGCTGCAATGACTGCGAGATGGTCTACATTGGCCAGACAAAACGCCTCATCACTACTAGGTTCCAAGAACACCTAAAGGAAGTAGAGAGGGGAGAAAGACGAGGAGCCAACACGGTGCGTTCTTCGGTTGCGATGCACGTCATAGAGGAGGGGCATTCTGTGACGAGGGCAAATCTTGAGCTGGTACGACAAGTGAATAAGCCACACACCTTGGACGCATGGGAAAGCTTGGAAATATTGCGAAAGGATGCGGCAAAATTGATGAACACAGATGGAGGGAATTGTGCATCAAGGCTAATCAAAAAACTCGCTGACAAACACAGGGACCGCACCACCCACTAACTATTGATAATTGACGGCCATGAACCCTAAAAGTTATTATATTATCCCTACCTGCATGTGGACCTTTTTACGTTTTTCTCTTTACCTTTTAGAATCTTTACCCACATACGGATCTTTAGCTTTTAAGCAACTTTTTATAATCTGTCCCTACAGACTTTTAATTTGTTTTATTTAAAAATTCAGGAAAAACTTCCCAATGATTTAGTAGCTTAAGTACTGAGGAAGAAAGTAAGTAGCTTTCGAAATACGTATTTACTAACTATTAAAATATATTGTAGTAGGAGCAAGCTACCTAGTTTTATTTTTAATCTAACCTTCTCGTAGGATTTCCTTCTTCGATAGCTTGTACCGGCGTGTAATGGTATGGGTATAGACCCGCTGTATATACTGTAAGCCACACTTTTTGTTGAGAGAGTCCCAGTTCACGGAGAACAATGTTAGTGGAAGTGGTTGAATCTAAGCTAAATCGGTCAACTACCTCATTATCTTGTTCTTCGTCGTGTCAATGACATGTGGATTTCCCAAGTCTGTACGTCGTCATAAAACAGAGCCAGCTTCTCGAAGTCTTCCATAAATTCCATCGAACATGCTCACGGGATAGCGCGTTATGTATTCATTGCGAGCTTGTGCAGTATCCGTAGCAAATCATCATATCAGCATATTTGTCGTTCGTGTAGGTTGTCATCCTCAACAGTTCAGTACCACAAGCACAAATTGGTGTCGGCCGTATCAGGCGTACGCGAAAGAGGGATAAGTTATTATTCTGCTAAGGGAAAGTCGCACCAGTGATCAAAGGGTAGTATAGGTCCCAGTGCGAAACGTGGATTTGTACCCACGATGGAGCATAAAACCTTGGAAACGCCTGCAGAACCAGCACCAACAGCTCTACTACCAAACCCTATCTCCACCTCCACGTGGTGATCGCTGGGGTTATTTCTTTATGAAAAATTACAGACGGAGAAGGATGGAGGCGAGTCTCCCGCGCCTAAAAACGGGACAAAATTTACCAACTGGTCCTCCAGGTTGGGGGCTGGGTAGGGCTAACAACCCTACACGGAAAAGCGATGTTACGAAGCCACGAAAAGAGCCTCGGACAGGATGGATCTTACAACGACAAACCCGGCAACGACAACAGATTAATGATTTGCGCATTTTCTCATGGAACGTGCACTCCGTGAACAGACCGAACGCTGCTGAGCAGCTAGCCAATACACTGTCCAAATATAAGGCTGATGTAACAACGTTACAAGAGATGGGATGGACAGGGACCGATTTCCTGGAGAAGAGCCCTTACACCGTATATTATAGCGGCCATCCAGTATGTGCTCACAGTAGGTTTCTTAGTCAGCCAAAATATTAAACCTGCTGTTATCGGCTTAATCGGTATAAGCGAAAGGCTATGCATTCTGCGTTTGCGAGGCAAGTTTAGAAATATAAGACTCATAAACGTTTACGCCCCTACAGAGGAGACTGCAGAGTCGAAGAAGAGTACCTTCTACGAGGCAGTTGAGCGGACCCTCGAAGCCTGTCCCAAGTATGATATCAAAATCGTACTTGGAGATTTCAACAGTCAAGTAGGGACGGAACCCGTATTCAGGCGATACATCGGCTCCCATAGCTTACATAGGGATACCATTGATAACTGATTGTGCATTATTCAGTTACAGTATTACACGAAATGGTTGTTGGAAGTACGTGGTTTGCGCGGAAAGCGGTTCACAAACATACGTGTACCTCTCCAGGCGGGACCACTTTCCACCAAATTGACCACGTGCTGATTAAGCGCCACCACTTCTCACCTTTGATGAATGTCCGAACATATAGGGGGACCATATTGGTCGACTCGGATCACTATCTCGTTGGCATGGTGCTCCGAACCCGAATTACGACACCACCTACAAGCCCCCTGACAATCAGGTGAGAGTGAATTCTGAACCCATCCACAACACAGCCCTCCGCGACACCTATAAGAGGGAAATGGATGCCGCAAATACCGCAGTCAACAGAGATCCTGGAGATGAAGCATCAACAAATGACCTTCACAATCACCTGAAGAACGTTATCATTGATACGGCCACAAACATACTTGGCCACAGCCGCAAAACGAGTCGGAACGGCTGGTTTGACGATGAATGTAAGCTAGCAACGAAACGAAAGAATGCTGCATTCTCAAAGAACGCGGGCACGCGCAGAGGCTTATCACGAACTCCGTCGAGCGGAGCAGCGACTTCACACACGGAAAAACGAAGCCTGGGAGAACCAACAAGTCTGTGAACTAGAAAAGTACAGGGAGCAACCGCACCAGCCGCAGAAGTTTTACCAACAAGTCAGCAGGATGAAGCCTTATACACCACGATGCTCATCCTGCCGAGACAAAGAGGGACATCTGAATTCCGACAGAATGGGAATATCGGAGTGATGGGTTGAGCACTTTGATGAGCTACTGAACAACCAGAACATCGGCGAGTTGGAGGTGCCGCCAACTGAAGACGGCGGACAAATACTGCCACCACCAAGTATAGGAGAGACAGTCCGTTCAATTCATCGGCTTCAAATTCATAAGTCGCCAGGAGCCGATGGAATTGCAGCCGAATTAGTTAAATATAGAGGCAACCAGTTGCACCAAGTGGTTCATCAACTTGAGCTCAAGGTATGGGACAGCGAATCAATGCCCGACGATTGGCAACGAGGCATTCATTAATTGTCTCATACATAAAAAGTAGTTGATCACACAGTGCAGCAATTATAGAGGTATCACGTTGCTGAGTACCATCTATAAGATATTCTCCGCTATCTTGCTAGGCCGGATACCCTCATATGCCCAGAACATCATTGGCCCATACCAAAGAGGCTTCACTCCAGGCAAATCAGCAACAGATCAGATTTTCTCTGTCCGGCAAGCGATGGAAAAACTGTTGGAATATGGACTCAAGACAATTCGACATCAACAACGGACGGAACAGGATGCCCTATTAAGCGTCCTCTTTAACCTGGCACTCGAGAAAGTGATCCACGATGCTGAGGTAAATGGAAGCGGTACGATCCTCTTTAAGTCCACCCAACTGCTGGCCTATGCTGACGATATCGACATCATGGGATGAACCACGTGAGGCGTACAAACTGCCTTCATCCAGATCGAGCAGGCGGCGCGAAATCTTGTCCTGCACATCAATGAAGGCAAGACAAAGTATATGGCGGCAACGTCAGCATCGAAAACCAACCAACAACATCAAATCACACTGGTCAAACGAGAAGAATAAAGATAGGAGACTACAACTTTGAGACCGTTGATAAGTTCTCCTATCTAGGGTCGAAAATCACAACCGATAACAGCTACGATGATGAAACGGCACGGTTTTTGTCAGCCAACAGAGCCTATTTCAACTTACAAAAACTGTTCCGCTCGAAACGTCTTGTAGTTCTACCTTGTTAGGTAAAGCCACACATCACTTTGAGCGTCTTTATTTGGAATACCGGACAGAACTACACATTGCGCTTCAGTGAGGGGTAATGTTAAAATACCAGAACATTTTTCGTCTAGTGAAAACTCTTCCTTTTCACCAACTTCAGACATGTTAGCCACTACATGACACTTTGGAGAGCTTAATTAAATTGCAAATTACTTTAAATCCACTGAAGGCAAAAATACACTCATTACATCGAATGGTCGAATGGTCTTCAAAGTGATCCTGCTGCTTTTATCTGGCCTCGCACATTGGTCTGGGTTAGCCTAGTCAGTCTTATCAATTTCGTCGGGAAACCGAATTCTCTTATGGCCGTATACAGTTTTACCTTCGCTATGCTATCATAGGCGGCTTTAACGTCGATGAATAAATGGTGCAACTGATGTCCATATTCCAACAGTTTTTCCATCGCTTGCCGCATAGAGAAAATCTGATCTGTTGCTGCTTTGCCTGGAGTGAAGCCTCTTTGGTATGGGCCAATGATGTTCTGGGCATATGGGGTTATCCGGCCTAGCAAGAGAGAGGAGAATACCTTATAGATGGTACTCAGCAACGTTATACCTCTATAATTGCTGCACTGTGTAATATCTCCCTTTTTATATATGAAACAGATAATGCCTCGTTGCCAATCGTCGGGCATTGATTCGCTGTCTTATACCTTGAGCACAAGTTGATGAACTAGTTGATTAGTTGGTCGCCTCCACATTTAACCAATTCGGTTGTAATTCCATCGACTCCTGGCGACTTATGATTTTGAAGCCGATGAATAGAACGGACTGTCTCTCCTATACTTGATGGTGGCAGTATTTGTCCGTCGTCTTCAGTTGGCGGGACCTCCAACTCGAAGATATTCTGGTTGATCAGTAGCTCATCAAGGTACTCAACCCTACACTCCGATATGCCCATTCTGTCGGAAATCAGATTTCCCTCTTTGTCTCGGCAGGATGAACATCGTGGTGTATAAGGCTCATGCTGACTTGTTGGTAAAACTTCCGCGCCGATGCGGTTACTCTCTGTACTTGTCGAGTTCATAGACTTTTTCATTCTGCCAGGCTTCCTTTTTCCGTCTGTGAAGTCGCCTCTTCGCTCGACGGATTTCATGATAAGTCTCTGCGCGTGCCCGCATTCTTTGAGAATGCAACATTACTCGGTATGCGATATTCTTCCGTTCCGTAGCTAGCTTGAATTCATCGTCAAACCAGCCGTTCCGACGTTGGTGGTGTAATCAGGGACCTAAACTTCCAACACGCTGACCTGCTCTATGCCAGTGGAAGTGATCGACCACCCTTCTGCATGGTGGTCTCAAAAGACTTCCAGACTAACCATAAAAAGTTGAGCAGGAGATAAATATGGTGCTCTGCATATTCCCCTATGAGGCAGAAGAAGTTCCCATTGGAACATTCATCAGAACTTTTCAATATGCTCAATGTAAAGGCTGTGTGTGTGCCGCCACGTCAACCACGCCCCTACCTTCGATGTCGGTAGGTTCATCCGCTCCGCGGCAGTTCTTGGATGACGCATTTGTAATTTTTAGATAGTTGTCCGTATCCACCGCTGGACGTTTTCCACATCAGTCTTCGTTTACGACAATATTCCAGTGAAGGGATAACGAATACATTCTACGCGCTTATTTTATTCTTCCTAGAGAGACGCGATTTCAGCACCAGCTTTACACGTTGCAGGAATTCGGACAACAGAGTATCCTTTAGATCACCAACTCGAGCATGGGTTCTTTGTAGAATTCCTAGGTACTTGTAGAAGTCTGTCTCGGTGATAGCTTCAATGTGGAGGTCACCAATGGTATGTACGGCATGCGGCTCGTGATGACCTTTGCGGATGGCTTGGATTTGAAACTTGCCTAATCCAAACTACATCCGAATATCATGGCCGAACATGTCTATTATTCGCAACAGACTTCTAAGATGGTTGGCAGTATCAGCATGCAGCTTAATGTCATCTAAGTACATCATGTGTGTTAGTTCGTACTTAGCACTGAGGCCATACTTTATTGCAAAACCATGCCTCTAGCGCTCATTCAGTAGCCACGAAAAGGGGTTCAGTGCCACTGTTTGAGCGATTTCCCACAAGCAATCGATCGCGTAAGTCCGCATCAACAACGTCAGCAATCATCGGCCCCCTGGAAGATGCCTCTCCATATACGGATGGGCTCTGAGGTATGAGCAGCCTCAGATGTACGGACTGATAAGGTGGTATGCCACCTTTCCATGGCTGTCGCCAAAAACTTTATTAGTTTCGGATTAATGCGATATTGATGTAGGATATCGTTTAATCAGGTATGCGGAACGCTATCAAAAGCCTTGACATAATCGATAAATCAACTAAGGAGGTTTCTTTGGCCTCTAGTTGTCATTTATACCGCGTTCCGACCGACTGTGTACGCCTGTAAATTTCGTATACCAGAAATTCTGCACCCGATCCAGACCTGGGCTCCTCCAGCTCTTCGAGCTGTTTATGGCTCGTCGAACTTGCTCTTCGGTAACATACGCAAAGTGCATGCCAGGCGTATTGGCATGGCGGGTACCTTCGGCGGTGATTCACTCAACATGTTCAGCATACTGGGCAGGTAACCTCAAAAGCCCACCCCAGTATTCTTTCGCTTCCGTCACCGAAAACTGTATTGTCTGGACGCTCTGTTGGTATTCGTTGAGAGATCTGAAAAGCTCCGCTGGTTCCTCGCGTGTGTTGCATTCTGGACACGACTGGAATGACTTTCGCAATACCGTCGTAACCGACTGCATATGACAGAAAGCTTCGGCTTTAGTGTATCCAGAATTTCAACTACGGTTGTCTCACTGGGGATGGCATAGTTCCGGTAAACCCTCTGCACTTTATTTCTCACCCATCTCCTGGCATTGCCAGTGCTGATCTGAATCAGTCTAGCAATGTCCTGTCTTAGTGAGTCCCGCCGAAGTGCTCGACGAATTTTCCATGGTGGATCTCTTCCTTCACTCAAACCAATAACATGAAAGTGAAACTTCTGATCGCGCAATCTGATCGCCGCAACTGTATCACATTACACAAGTGATTATAGTTGTAGCAGCAACATATCAGTGCACAGCCGAGATGTAATCGCATCATTGATTTGAGATACAATTCCCGGAGTTGCTGGAGATGCATAGAGCCTGGGAATACCTGGCCTATGCAAAGGATCCATATCCGAAAATTCTATACACGCTCTTTGGAATTCATCCCGAACCTCAGCGAAAACCTCAGCTGGACGGTGGAGAAGAGTACTTCGGCGAGTACTGAGACTGTGTCCTACAATGCGGCATGGTGTTGGTGATGCCGCTGCCTCTGCTCCCATCGACTCTTGGTCACCAGTTTCCCCGATGAGCTCTAGGTTGTCATCCTCAACAGTTCAGTACCACAAGCACAAATTGGTGTCGGCCGTATCAGGCGTACGCGAAAGAGGGATAAGTTATTATTCTGCTAAGGGAAAGTCGCACCAGTGATCAAAGGGTAGTATAGGTCCCAGTGCGAAACGTGGATTTGTACCCACGATGGAGCATAAAACCTTGGAAACGCCTGCAGAACCAGCACCAACAGCTCTACTACCAAACCCTATCTCCACCTCCACGTGGTGATCGCTGGGGTTATTTCTTTATGAAAAATTACAGACGGAGAAGGATGGAGGCGAGTCTCCCGCGCCTAAAAACGGGACAAAATTTACCAACTGGTCCTCCAGGTTGGGGGCTGGGTAGGGCTAACAACCCTACACGGAAAAGCGATGTTACGAAGCCACGAAAAGAGCCTCGGACAGGATGGATCTTACAACGACAAACCCGGCAACGACAACAGATTAATGATTTGCGCATTTTCTCATGGAACGTGCACTCCGTGAACAGACCGAACGCTGCTGAGCAGCTAGCCAATACACTGTCCAAATATAAGGCTGATGTAACAACGTTACAAGAGATGGGATGGACAGGGACCGATTTCCTGGAGAAGAGCCCTTACACCGTATATTATAGCGGCCATCCAGTATGTGCTCACAGTAGGTTTCTTAGTCAGCCAAAATATTAAACCTGCTGTTATCGGCTTAATCGGTATAAGCGAAAGGCTATGCATTCTGCGTTTGCGAGGCAAGTTTAGAAATATAAGACTCATAAACGTTTACGCCCCTACAGAGGAGACTGCAGAGTCGAAGAAGAGTACCTTCTACGAGGCAGTTGAGCGGACCCTCGAAGCCTGTCCCAAGTATGATATCAAAATCGTACTTGGAGATTTCAACAGTCAAGTAGGGACGGAACCCGTATTCAGGCGATACATCGGCTCCCATAGCTTACATAGGGATACCATTGATAACTGATTGTGCATTATTCAGTTACAGTATTACACGAAATGGTTGTTGGAAGTACGTGGTTTGCGCGGAAAGCGGTTCACAAACATACGTGTACCTCTCCAGGCGGGACCACTTTCCACCAAATTGACCACGTGCTGATTAAGCGCCACCACTTCTCACCTTTGATGAATGTCCGAACATATAGGGGGACCATATTGGTCGACTCGGATCACTATCTCGTTGGCATGGTGCTCCGAACCCGAATTACGACACCACCTACAAGCCCCCTGACAATCAGGTGAGAGTGAATTCTGAACCCATCCACAACACAGCCCTCCGCGACACCTATAAGAGGGAAATGGATGCCGCAAATACCGCAGTCAACAGAGATCCTGGAGATGAAGCATCAACAAATGACCTTCACAATCACCTGAAGAACGTTATCATTGATACGGCCACAAACATACTTGGCCACAGCCGCAAAACGAGTCGGAACGGCTGGTTTGACGATGAATGTAAGCTAGCAACGAAACGAAAGAATGCTGCATTCTCAAAGAACGCGGGCACGCGCAGAGGCTTATCACGAACTCCGTCGAGCGGAGCAGCGACTTCACACACGGAAAAACGAAGCCTGGGAGAACCAACAAGTCTGTGAACTAGAAAAGTACAGGGAGCAACCGCACCAGCCGCAGAAGTTTTACCAACAAGTCAGCAGGATGAAGCCTTATACACCACGATGCTCATCCTGCCGAGACAAAGAGGGACATCTGAATTCCGACAGAATGGGAATATCGGAGTGATGGGTTGAGCACTTTGATGAGCTACTGAACAACCAGAACATCGGCGAGTTGGAGGTGCCGCCAACTGAAGACGGCGGACAAATACTGCCACCACCAAGTATAGGAGAGACAGTCCGTTCAATTCATCGGCTTCAAATTCATAAGTCGCCAGGAGCCGATGGAATTGCAGCCGAATTAGTTAAATATAGAGGCAACCAGTTGCACCAAGTGGTTCATCAACTTGAGCTCAAGGTATGGGACAGCGAATCAATGCCCGACGATTGGCAACGAGGCATTCATTAATTGTCTCATACATAAAAAGTAGTTGATCACACAGTGCAGCAATTATAGAGGTATCACGTTGCTGAGTACCATCTATAAGATATTCTCCGCTATCTTGCTAGGCCGGATACCCTCATATGCCCAGAACATCATTGGCCCATACCAAAGAGGCTTCACTCCAGGCAAATCAGCAACAGATCAGATTTTCTCTGTCCGGCAAGCGATGGAAAAACTGTTGGAATATGGACTCAAGACAATTCGACATCAACAACGGACGGAACAGGATGCCCTATTAAGCGTCCTCTTTAACCTGGCACTCGAGAAAGTGATCCACGATGCTGAGGTAAATGGAAGCGGTACGATCCTCTTTAAGTCCACCCAACTGCTGGCCTATGCTGACGATATCGACATCATGGGATGAACCACGTGAGGCGTACAAACTGCCTTCATCCAGATCGAGCAGGCGGCGCGAAATCTTGTCCTGCACATCAATGAAGGCAAGACAAAGTATATGGCGGCAACGTCAGCATCGAAAACCAACCAACAACATCAAATCACACTGGTCAAACGAGAAGAATAAAGATAGGAGACTACAACTTTGAGACCGTTGATAAGTTCTCCTATCTAGGGTCGAAAATCACAACCGATAACAGCTACGATGATGAAACGGCACGGTTTTTGTCAGCCAACAGAGCCTATTTCAACTTACAAAAACTGTTCCGCTCGAAACGTCTTGTAGTTCTACCTTGTTAGGTAAAGCCACACATCACTTTGAGCGTCTTTATTTGGAATACCGGACAGAACTACACATTGCGCTTCAGTGAGGGGTAATGTTAAAATACCAGAACATTTTTCGTCTAGTGAAAACTCTTCCTTTTCACCAACTTCAGACATGTTAGCCACTACATGACACTTTGGAGAGCTTAATTAAATTGCAAATTACTTTAAATCCACTGAAGGCAAAAATACACTCATTACATCGAATGGTCGAATGGTCTTGAAAGTGATCCTGCTGCTTTTATCTGGCCTCGCACATTGGTCTGGGTTAGCCTAGTCAGTCTTATCAATTTCGTCGGGAAACCGAATTCTCTTATGGCCGTATACAGTTTTACCTTCGCTATGCTATCATAGGCGGCTTTAACGTCGATGAATAAATGGTGCAACTGATGTCCATATTCCAACAGTTTTTCCATCGCTTGCCGCATAGAGAAAATCTGATCTGTTGCTGCTTTGCCTGGAGTGAAGCCTCTTTGGTATGGGCCAATGATGTTCTGGGCATATGGGGTTATCCGGCCTAGCAAGAGAGAGGAGAATACCTTATAGATGGTACTCAGCAACGTTATACCTCTATAATTGCTGCACTGTGTAATATCTCCCTTTTTATATATGAAACAGATAATGCCTCGTTGCCAATCGTCGGGCATTGATTCGCTGTCTTATACCTTGAGCACAAGTTGATGAACTAGTTGATTAGTTGGTCGCCTCCACATTTAACCAATTCGGTTGTAATTCCATCGACTCCTGGCGACTTATGATTTTGAAGCCGATGAATAGAACGGACTGTCTCTCCTATACTTGATGGTGGCAGTATTTGTCCGTCGTCTTCAGTTGGCGGGACCTCCAACTCGAAGATATTCTGGTTGATCAGTAGCTCATCAAGGTACTCAACCCTACACTCCGATATGCCCATTCTGTCGGAAATCAGATTTCCCTCTTTGTCTCGGCAGGATGAACATCGTGGTGTATAAGGCTCATGCTGACTTGTTGGTAAAACTTCCGCGCCGATGCGGTTACTCTCTGTACTTGTCGAGTTCATAGACTTTTTCATTCTGCCAGGCTTCCTTTTTCCGTCTGTGAAGTCGCCTCTTCGCTCGACGGATTTCATGATAAGTCTCTGCGCGTGCCCGCATTCTTTGAGAATGCAACATTACTCGGTATGCGATATTCTTCCGTTCCGTAGCTAGCTTGAATTCATCGTCAAACCAGCCGTTCCGACTCGTTTTGCGGCTGCGGCCAAGTACGTTTGTGCCCGGATCAATGATAACGTTCTTCAGGTGGTTATGAAGAATCAACATCTCCAGGTCTTCTGTTGACTGCGGTTATTGCGGCATCCATTTCCTTCTTATAGGTGTCGCGGAGGGCTGTGTTGTGGATGGCTTCTGTGTTAACTCTCACCTGATTGTCAGAGGGGATTCTGCGTGGTGTTTTTATTCGAACTTGGAAGACAATGCCAACGAGATAGTGATCCGAGTCTATGTTGGCCCCCGATATGTTCTGACATTCATCAAGACTGAGAGGTGGCGGCGTTCGATGAACACGTGGTCAATTTGGGGCAAGTTGTCCCGTCTGAAGAGGCCCATTCAATGAAGAGGATTCGTGGACGAAAATCACTCCAAGTGACGTGTCCGCGACTCTTGTTCAAAATAGTCGCATTCCTTTTCCCACAACAAGAAGAAAGCGGACCTCATCCAATGGTTCAACAGGACGTCTTCACAATCCCCGGGGTGACCGAAGAGGAACTACAGAAGATCGATGGCCGATTTGGGGACAATAAAGCTCCGGGATTGAACGGGATTCCGAACAAAGCCCTGATGTTGGCTGCTAAAATCAATCTCGCATGGTTCATAAGTACATTTCAATCGTGGTTGACTGAAGAAGTGTTTGACGCTCAGTGGAAGAGACAGAGGTTGGTTCTGCTACCGAAGCGTCAAAAACCACCTAGCGCACCCTCTTCATTTATCCTATCTTTCTGGGGGGAAGATGTTGGAGAGGGTGATATACAACAGGCTACTTCCGTTCGTCGAGCGGGGGATGGTCCATCGGAAAGACAGTATGGGTTTCGTAGAGCACGGTCCACGGTTGATGCTATTGTAACGGTCGTGGACCTGCCGCTGGCAAGTTCTACGCGGTGGTAACGCTGGATGTAAGGAATGCCTTTAACTCAGCCAACTGGGGTTGGATAAAGGCCCCCTGGCTAAACTGGCTGTCCCTAGTTTCTTAGCTCAGATAATCGAGGGTTACCTTTCGGAGAGAATTCTTTGGTACGAGACGGACGACGGACCAAAGGAATATGTTGTCACAGCAGGTCTTCCACAAAGCTCCGTACTGAGGCCCCTGCTGTGGAACATAATGTATGACGGAGTGCTCGGCCTTCGCGTGCCAAGAGTAGTAGTTGCGAAAGATCACCGGAACGTGGAAATGTATGCAAGTAAAACCATTCATGCTATCAAAGCATGGCTCAAAATGGTGAAATTGGACCTGGTGGAAGATAAGACGGAGGCGGTCCTTATTACCAATTGGAAGGAAAAACAACACTGTCGAAATCCGCGTTGGTAATCACGAGGTCGTTCTAAAATCGATCATTAGATACCTGGGGGTAATGATCGATGCCAAGTTGAGCTTCAAGGGCACGTGGACTATGCTCGTGAGAGGGCAGCAAGGCTAGTTCGCCTCTAAGAAAATTTTATTAGAATCCATTCATGTCTGTTTCTCTGTTACACCTGTTACCGATCTGGTGAGATTATGCGGTCTTTGACTCCCTTTCCATCCAACGACTAGTATAGTTTTTCGCTGGGTTTAGGGCGAGCGACACATGCAAAACGCGGGTAGGCGCGGGAGGGCTAATAACATTCGAAATTTATTTCGAATATTGTCAATGCGAACGGATAGATGACGCCCCCGGCACTATCCGCGGCTTTTTAGAACCCGCCACGAGAGTGGAGAGCCAGCGGTGAAAAATTTCCGTTGATAGGAGACAGTGGGACCGCATGGAAATCAACCGGTCTCTTCTGCTGCAACCGCGAAGGTGATCACACAAACTATCTCGTAGTTAAATTTAAACATATTGTGTATCAAGTGAATTGAATCACGATCTCTCGCGTAGTTAAATTTAAACTTACTGTATATCAGTTGAGGTGAATAGAACAGACGACGTGTATTCAAAAGCGCATGGAAGTATTATTGCAATACCTTGCTCGTTAATAGAGTGATATTTCCAAGTGGCCGTGAAATCCAGTTACGGGGTACAGAATTTACCCTGAATAGGTAATTATACGAAAGTGAATTTTCACAGAAGCCGATTTGCACGAAACTTCTATATGAAATCTTGTCCTCAAAACCCGTAATTGAAGAAGGGACAAGTTATTCCCGAAATATCGGTGTTTACAAAATAAAAACCCCTAATAGCGACAGAAACGGTGTTGCGTTTCGATTTTCAAAGTACATCCCATTTCGATATCTGCTCAAATAAATTTAATAATAGCATATTGTCATATTTTGGAAATCTTCCCGAAATCAACCATGATTCGACCATGATAGGCCCTTGCTGATTATACATTGTTCCAGGTTCCAAAATAGACACTGAACTTCCGAGACTAATTTTTTTAAGTCAGGCGATATTACGATATAGGAAAACAAATACATTGTGTTAATAAAATTTGTAAATTGTACAAACTGGTCCTCCAGGTTGGGGATTGGGTAGGGCTGGCAGCGCTACATGAAAAAAAACCTGCTACGAAGCGACAAAAGGAGGACTGGATATATAACGGCAAACCCGAAAACGAAAATGGAATAACGATTTGCGCATTTTCCCATGGAACGTGCGCTACAGAGATGCAGCTGCAAGAGAAGTCGGAACGGCTGGTCCGACGATGAATGCAAGTTAGCAACGGAACGGAAGAATGCTGTATACCGTGTAATGGTGCATTCTCAAAGGACGCGGGCATGTGCAGAGAATTATCACGAACTCCATCGAGCGGAGAAGCGACTTCACCGCCGGAAAAAGGAAACCTGGGAAAACCAACAAGCGTTTATACTCGAAAAGTACAGGGAGCAACCGCACCAGGCTCGCAAGTTTTACCAACAGTTAGCAGGATAAAGCCTTACACACCTCGATGTTCATCCTGCCGAGGCAAAGAGGGAAATCTCCGATAGAATGGGCATATTAGAACGATGGGTTGAATATTTTGATGAACTGCACAACAACCAAAATATCGGTGATTTGGAGGTACCGCCAACTGAAGACGACGGACAGCTAAACCATAAAGTTTAGTGGACTGGCCCAGAATCGATTTCACAAATAGTAGATGTCTCACCGATAGTTACAACACCGTCAGTCACAATAGAAAACGTCAAAACTATTGCCAAGTCCAAAGATGAGCCACAAATGTTAGAATGCTACTCCGACGTTAAAAACTACAACCTGCCTTAGATTCTGTTATAATTTGAGACTTTCTCAAGGACAGGGGAAAACGGGCACGCTAACCTAAGATTATATCAATCAAATTTTCAGCAGAATCATCTGGCTACTCCAATCAACAGGATTCAGAGAAGAAATCGAGCCCTCTAAGGGCAGCCTAAAACAACTGCACCCTTTTCTAGATGAAAAGGGGATTCTGCGAGTCGGCGGTTGACTCCGAAATGCAGACATCTCGGAAGACGCGAAATATTCCATTCCACAACACCATTATCATTATATTATTTCAGAGTAGAAGAATGATAACATCATGGAACATCAAGGAAGGAAAACAACGTTATAATATCAGCACTAATTGCAAGAAGCCGACTAAATATCATTTCAGGAAACCTTCCGGGGGCCGAAACTTTTCAGAAGATGAACAAGGTGAGGAAAATGCGTAACCTCGTCATTGTTTCCGCAAGTCAATCAACCACCTGCGGTTGCATTCGATCACATATTTTCTCCACAAGTAAGCAATCAATTAAAAATCAATTATTGTTAAAATGTCAATTGCATTATTAATTGATTACCTTAGGAATATGATGCGTTAACAATTAAAATAGCAATGGATTAATTGTAGTTCACACAATTTTGTATTATTTAAGTAATGTTTCAAATAAATATTGCAGTCAATCAGTAACCGTATGTTTTGATAATTGCCTCTTAACTCCTCCTTTTTCCCCGAAATCCGATATTCCTATACCACCATTAAGAATATCAGAGTCGCTTTCCACCATATCACCAAGTGGAGCCGTTGTATGATATTTGAAATTTCCAATCAAAAAACAAGTTTCACCCACTTACAATAAGTTTCGTGGCTAAAACTACTAAATCGGCTGCAATACAAGATTGCCGTCGATAACTTTTGCCTTAATATTTTATTAGCTGCTCACTTTGCCCCTTTTTATATATTGGCTGTATGCTCCGTTTTTCTAATGAAGAGTTTCCTGGCAGTCATCGTTAAACCAATCATTTCTCCGGGGCCGGGTTTCATATCCAACTACTACTGCTGTTTTGACGGCGTGTTTTATGTCATACCAGGTGTCATCTATAGGCTTTCTTGTGAGATTCTGGAGAATAGGATTTAGTCGTTTGTGCAGTTTGCCTTGTATTCTCCCGCTATTAAATCATTTTTTAACTTTCCCCCTTTTCTACCATTACATAGTGGTCGGAATAACAGTGTACTCCTCGATATGATCTCACTTCGAAGATGCTGCATGGCCATTTTTTGGTGATGTGAACGTGGTCTATCTGGTTGAAGGGAATGCCATCTGGGGACGCCCATAAGGCGTTGGCCGCTGTCATTTGATATATCATAGAAGCTGCGCGCTCTGGCCGATCCTCGCTGTGTCTCGGTCATTCGGATGCAATGGGTCGTATGATTTTTCTAAGCTATCTTATCTGGTCTATAACTTCGTCATCTTTTCCTTTAGTTCGGCTATAATAAAAAACTTTGCTTTGATGTGAAGGGTTAGGTGGAAGCAGCTCCGAACTGAAGTCTCCCTGATAGCTTCCCAGTTCTGAAAATTGTGTGTCAAGATATTCGAAGACAATAACACGAAACATAAAGTGAGGAAGACACCCATTTGCTTATTGTTCAATTGCCTGGAGGTAGAACAAACTCCTCTAAAATCCTGGGATTGGGTCGACGATTCTCTTTGCGAATGTTCCGTTTCGAGCAAGAAACACTTGGTGGAATACCCTCTCAAAAGAATTGAAAAAATTTCTGCCGAATATGTCCAGCGTCTTTTGTAATTCGTCTAAAGAAGGGTTTTATTTTTTCCTTTTTCTTTAATTTTCTTCGCATTGTATCCAATAGGCTGTAAGTTACGTTCTTTAAAAAAAAATAATACAAAAAAATCATTTTAGCTTTTCTGAATACTTATGTATTTTGTTTAATGTTTATAAAATCACTATTACCAGCCTCGCTGATTACATATTACGAAGTATCTATAGAATTTCTTCTTTTAAAATATTTAAAATTGGGGGATCTACATTTGTTTCATCCGGCTGGCGTTTTTTGGGAACAAGATTGGTGAATACGATAACTGGATAAAGGTTCATATGAAATGAGAATTTGAGGAGATTTTCTTTAGATATTGTTTCATCCAGTCGCTGGAAAAATATATATCGTTGCCATTCATACTTTGGTGGGTCATAGTACGTCAATCAGGTCTACGCACACTTCAGCCTTCTCCAAAACTTTCCCAGATACTTGTACTCTTCAGCCACATTTCTGTGGCTTGTGTTCCTGGGGCCATGCGCTCGTCAGCCATCTTGGAATAACGGATTCCATTGCCTGGCGGAGGTAGTACTGGTGTTGCTTGTCTGGCTGCAACACGCACTTTTCTTAGAAAAAGTTATACCAATTGACACAAAAATGCTACATTGAGTTTAAGGGGGTGTCTATTTTTTACAGGCAAGTACGGTATGAAATACAACGAACACATCCTTAGAAACTACCCAACTGGAAAATCTGACAAAAATCACCAAGTTACCACTATACGATATCTAGACCTCAAAATAACGCGCAACAATCCATATTGAGTCAGGGCTTCGAATTGTGATAGAGCACTTCATCCAAAACCTTAACGGTACACTATAGTGCACTGTAGGAGGTGATCAGCATTCAGCTCGCACGAGATTATTTCCCTGTTTTGACTCAGGTACACAGGTCACAGCTGAGTCGACTGGTATCCGCCATCCAGTCACAATAACAAATCCCTCTGGTACTAGTGAGATTTGAACTGTGACGCTCCTCTACCGCAGCACATCGCTCTAACCACGTGAGCCATCCGGAGACACCTCAAAATACCCTTGTCGATATCTTTTCAAATATTACTATATTTTTTGGAAATGGCTGAAAACCGTTTGAGGTTGAACGAGACCACTAGCGCTCCGCTATGACATCAACTAACTGAGTGGCGCGCATTTTAAAAAATTAAGTTATGCTGCCGCACCCTGTATATATTAGGTACACAAATTGTATATGGTTATATTGGTTACTACCGGGAAGCTTTATAAGCATATACATATACAATCACATGACTACGTGGAGTAGTTGACACTGAAATGCAAATTACTAAAAAAAGTCAAAAAAGGGAACTAAAACGGTTCCACGACCCCGCCATTCTTACAAGTTCACTTGACCTGAAATGCGAAGGTTCTGAGAACGAAGCCTGTTTCACTTTTTGGGGCACATATTTTGTGCCCCATCTACCCTATGTGGCACTCAATATCAGAAAAAAACACCATTTCCGTAAAGTACTAATTGAGTCCTTTCATTTTATACCCAACATGACCATGTTCTGTGAAAAAAAATGTACACCCTCCTTTCGCATGTATGGGGAGCCCCTCTTAAAATCCAATCCAATCCGCCACTCGCTGCATGTAAAGGGACAAGATCACATATTCTCACCAAATTTCGTAACAGTCGGTTCAGCCGTTTCTAAGTAAATCACGTGTGACAGACAGACAGACGAGCAGACCAACAGACTGACAGACAGACATTTAACCGATTTTAATAAGGTTTTGTGTATGCACAAAACCTTTAAAGTAGTGAATACGGCGCATGCCTAAATATAGCAACTTGTTGATCATGGAAAAAAAAAAATTGAATTGAAAACTTTCAAGAAATTATTTTTCCGATGCATTTGAATCTTTCCTCTTCTTTTCAGGGTGCCTCTTCTAGCTTGGTAGTAAAATTCGCTGACACAGAAAAAGAACGGCAACTTAGGCGAATGCAACAGATGGCGGGCCATATGAATTTATTGAATCCATTCGTTTTCAATCAATTTGGAGCTTATGGTGCATATGCCCAGGTAAATCACTAAACGACTTTCATTATGAAGCGCTTCATTATTAATATTTTCAGAAATTAGCATATTTTATTTTATATAAAAAGTTTTTTGTATGTGTTCAGGCAAATCATTTGCTAAGAAACCATGCCAAAGTGAAAATAATTATCATTGCAACTTATTTAATGAATACTTACAACCATATTACAATCACAATATGTACAAACTACATGCAGCCGCAATCAACTCTTTGAGTATTATTGGCAACTTCTAATGCACTCTAGTTAGATTTCGTAGCAGATTTTGTTTCTATGTATTATATCTTCTTTATAATAATTTGACAGATTAAACTAGCCACAACCAGTATTCTTTCTGATTGTAACATTTAAAAAATTCTGTAAAGCATGACGCATGCTAATTATAAAATTTGATTTTTACTGAATTGTTGAGAAGCTGAATCTTAGCATTGGTTAACTGCGCTCATTGTACTAACTCAACTCAATATGAACTACATTGTTAATACATAACCCAAAATCAGTAACTTTTATTGGAATCTGACGCTGTTATAAAGTAGCCATGTAAGGTATAAAATGAAAAGCCTCGGTTAGTACTTTCCGAAGCCGGTCTTAGTTTTCACATTTGTTGAAAAGAGGGGGAGTGCAGGGATCGAAAGTGATTATTTCTTCAACGGACTCGTTCACAGAAACTACCTAACCGAAAAATCTGGAAAAAATATACCCTTCATACGGATATCTATTCAAATAAACTTATATATTATTATAATTTTTAGTATTTGATTGAAATGTAGACTGTAACATAAAACGTTTATAGTTTTATGATGCTGCTTTTATGCAAATAATTTGATCTTGAAAGAACAGAATAGATAAAAGTCAACTTCATACGCTTCAAACTAGTATTTCAACATTATTAGCAGGTGTAAAGAAGTTCACCTGAAACAGATACAACCTTTCGCAAACCGAAAGGTCGGTATAAAATATTTTGTCGATTTTTTATGAAAGAATATTTGGGTACACGATGTTCCCATTCATATGTAGCCCATAGTGTATATATTATACGTTGAATATAAGCGACATCCAAATCGATGTGCTACGCACAGGGTGTAGTAATCTAATGCCAAGCAGGTAATTTCGAACTACCAAATTTTATCCTTTTTACTAAGAGTGTAGTCAGTGTAACTTCGAATCTTTCTAATCTCTCCTTAATTTTATTACAATTTACTTCTATTTAAATATATTGTTTCGGCGGTTATGCAATTGCAGAATAAACTTCTTAACAATGGATTTAGAACATATTTATCAATAAGCGAAATGGTAGTTTATTTAGATTGATCAGAGATAACAATTTTGATTATATCAAATTATCAAATGTGATCAATGCAAAAATAGAGTTTAACCTCCAGTCTGCAGACCCGCGACTGTGGAGCTCCCCCTTTTTTGGGTTAAATCCAAGTTTTCAAAATAGAACGAAAACGCTGACTGACGGTTTCGTCCAGGGCAGAGGCAATTCATCATACGCTGCCTCACCTCTGCCCTGGGAGCAGCGTGACCGATAGCAACGAAAAATGGAAATGGCTCCACTTAAATATAATCGCAAACATGTAATGGGTACGAATTATATTCAAGTGAAATCCGTCATAAGTCTAGACCTAAACCAGGCCGAAGTAAATTTTTTTTGAGGATGCTGGGAGCCCTGATTCCGCACCCACTTGGTGACGGACCGGACCACTTGGGAAGCAACCTACTTCCTCTTTTGTAGTCCACGGACTCCTCTTTTTTGAGTTAAACCCAAGTTTTCAAAAAAGAACGAAAAAGCTGACTGACGGTTTCGTCAGCAGGAGATGACTTATCAGCCTCACCTCTGCCCTGGGAGTAGCGTGACTGAAAGTAACGAATTTTTTCATGCTTGATCATGCCCCCGCAATTATTTTTTCAGGCCATATTCTGAAAAAGGTCCTCGTTCAATAGTTGGTATTGTTTGATCATCTCTTTACTAGGTTCCTATGTAAGTACAGAAGCACTTTCTATGTTGACATATGGGATATGCTTCATTTAGCGAATGTCTTTTACTCACCACCTTTCCGTCAACCTATGTTTATACCAGAATTAAGCATCTGAGCTGTCAACCTCGTCATATTGCTTGTGGCATGTTAGTCGTCATCCCATCCTTTAAAATTCCCATACCGCTCAGATCTCATATCCAATTTCTAATCGGCAAATATTTACTTTAAGCTCTAATGGCACTTAGCACAAACTCCAAACCGCCACAAATGTTTGGCCAAACCAAATATCGTCATCCAGCATCCGCCGCCCACCTTCCTCTTGCATCAAATGCCAAAAATGGAAACCAGGTTTGGAAAGTACTAATCAATTCTTTTGATTATCGGCTCGGTTTTGTTGAAAACAAAAATAATTGCAGAAAAATAGCTTCTCCATACACATATTCGACTTCAGAATTTCATGTTTTGTCAATTTTTCTCGATAATTATGCGAGAAACTGACAAGTTTGAAGTGCTATAAATTTGATACTCTGGTGGCACATTGGAGGCATAAACCACGAGCGCATTATAGTGGCGAATTCACCTCCAACGACGCTCTGTACTGTGGCCATCGCACTGCACTGTCGCTGCAGTTGCTGGCGGCTTGGCACGAGGCAAACTTTCCTCCTTTTCGATCTGACCGCGCGCCGGCGCGAATAGATGACCGTGTAAATTAAGTTGCAATAGTGCAATTGTGCTGTATGCAAATCAATTCAAATAAAGTGTATTGGAGTTTTGTTTAAATTAGACGTCGTTAAAATCGATTCAATGTCTGTCTGTTTATCTGTCTGTCTGTCTGTCTGTCACACGCACTTTTCTTCAAAAGGGCTAAACCGATCCGAACGAAATTTGATGGACAGATGGGAACTATGAAATCCCACGCATACAGCGAGTGGCATAAATTTAGATGGAGTTTAAAGGCTCCCCATACATGCAAAGGGGGGATTCAAAAAATGTTTTTCACCGGATATCCACTAATAGTTGGATTTTCATGAAACTGGCATGTGTATGCACGATACTGCTCTCTATCCCGGTGCAAAATTTAATACTCCTAGGATGAAATTTATATGGCTTGCTGTTAATTCGCATAATGATAAGTTGAACTGCTATAACTTTGACACTAATAGCTGGATTTTCATGAAACTTGCATGTATATGCACGGTACTGATCTCTATGCCAGTGCAACTTAGTACTCTTAGGATGAACTTAAGAGGGTTTTTTAGTCATTCTAAAAGTTGGTAATATACTATTAGTAAGTTTATCTGAGCAGATATCGGAATGGGACGTCTCTCGAAGCTTAGATTTCACGTAAGTGTTTTACACAAAACCTTAAAAAGGGCTGGGGGAAGTAAATTTTCCATAAATGCGTCCTTAATATTTCACGCGAATGTCAATTATTCTTGCTAATTATGACGTCAACATCTTATTTGCAAGGTTTTGGAGGCAGTGAATTCGCGCGAAATTGCTAGGTTTGAACTGCCAGACTTCCATAAAATTTGGCGTGTATGTGAAATATGGTCCTCTATGCTAGCGCGAAATTTGGTAGTCCTAGAATGAATTTAAGGCGGGTTTTTCAGTAAATTTCTAAACGTTGGTAATATACTATTAGCAAGTTTATTTGAGCAGATATCGGAATGGGGCAAATTTTGAGGCCTGGATTTCATCTAGGCGCACTTTCTTGATTTTTTTTCGGATTTTTGGGATGGGTAGTTTCCGAAAATGAGTCCTGTCTCACTTTATGTGCGCACATTTTTACTCCCCTTTAAACTCCACCTAAATTTATATTACTCGCTGTATGCGTGGGATTTCATAGTTGCCATCTCTCCACCAAATTTCGTTCGGATCGGTTTAGCCGTTTTGGAGAAAAGTGCTATGAAAAATAGACAGACAGACACTGAATCGATTTTAATAAGGTTTTGTTTTCTTCTTGAATCGAATTTTAATATGTCACTCGAATGTCAATTATTCTCGTTATTTATAACGTCAGCATCTTATTTGTATGGCTTAGGATGCTGTTAATTCGCACAAAATTGATAAGTTTGAACTGCTATAACTTTGACACTAATAGTTAGTTATAGCAGTTGAAACTGCCGGACATGCACATTTCCGGTCTACATATCCGGTCTACATTTGACTGCAAGTTTGAGGGCCTTATTCGGTGTACCGTCCAGACCCGGGGCTTTGCTGTCACCTATTCGACTGCAGATCTCCAGCAGCTCGTCCCTGGTGACTGGTGGAATCGGCGTCACATTCATGGGACGCTGCAAAGTGTTAGTACCCCGCTCTTGTTAGGGAAATAACCCCTGGATTATTTTCAACAAGCGCATAGGGAACGTGATCTGCGGAGATGATCGGCCTCTGAATCGCCCTGTTACGATTTTATAGGCGCTACCCCACGGATTTATGTCCACTTCGAAACAGAGCTCCTTAAAACATTCCCTCTTACTCCGCTGGATGGCGAGCTTGAGGTTTTTGCGAGCTTCCCTATAGGCATACTCCTTTTGCCCTTGATCGATCTGCCTCTGTGGCAAATCGATCGGAGACTGGCAAGTTCACTATTCCACCAATAATTGGGTCTTCTAATGGAGAATGAGCATCTCCTAGGCATCGACGCGTCAAATGCCTTAGAGATGCTTTGTGTAACATGGAGAGCTCTATCCGAGGACGTACCTGCTTTGCTAGGCCACACTTCCATGAATGTTTGCTAATCCATCGCTTTTGCAGGCCATCCTGGTGTTCTTTTGGATTTCGGCTTCCGGGGTGCGGGTATCCTGCCTTGTGCCTCCGTCGATAGTTCAAAGGAGATGACCTGGTGGTCGCTGTACGTTAAGTCCTCGCTAACTTGCCAGGACATGTCACGTACCAACACAGGGCTGACAAAAGTCAGATCTACAAATGAACCAGTTCCCCCTTTCCGATAAGTGTTTACATCGCCTTGTTGGCTAGAACTACATCCAACTGGGCGAATGCTTCTAATAAGAACCGGTCTCTTGCGTTAGTCTCTTTGCTGCGCTACTCGATAGCCCACGCATTAAAGTCACCGGCTATCACATTTGGACCTCATCCCCTTGCGTCGTGAACAAGATCGTCTAACAAACTCAGGAAGTGTGAGGCTCGGTGGGGCGTAACAATTATATACGAATATACGCCTTACCCATGCTATATTGTATGGCTTGACGACCGTACGCGCATATCGCTGCTCCACCAGTCGAATCTATGACCCAAACACCACCGTTAAGATTTCTGTATGGTTCACTAATGACAGCAATTGCACTTTGGGCCCTTCTGAACTTTTAGTTCCGTTTGTTGCACTCCTTTTTGGTGCCTGGTGATTTCCCAAAGCTTCCCCCTCTTTGTCTCGCACTCGCTTACTTGATCGAAGATCGATTACCTTGCGCTTTGGTGTCACTTGGGTCGCCTGTGACACTGTAGGGGTTAGGATGTCCCGCTTTTCCTTAGGCTTCCTTACTTCTTCCTGGGACCTACTGTAAAGCACCCTGATGGCTCTCACCATATTCTTAATGGCTTGGTGTACGTTGTGCTTGTCCTTGATGAATTTGGATAGCTCAACTATTTTAGTCCCAAGCTGCATAAAAGGTAGTTCTTCTGGGTCAGGGCTCTGTTCTCGGCCAGATTACTCCTTTTACTGACTCCTTCACCTTTTTCAATTACTGAGCTCCCAGGGACTTTTTGTTTTCCCGGCTTTGGTATTGAGAGCGATCGTAAAATTGATGAGTTTCTCCTGAATGGGTTTATTTGCTGCTGCTGGAGTACCTCTTGATCAAATCCGATGAGTGTCGAAATCGCCTTTTTGGCCAGCTATCTCTTTTTAGCCCATCATTCTTTGCCTTTGCAATTGGTGTTCTTGGCAGGGTTGTCCTTCGTTCGAACAGCTCCTTCTCCAAATCCAAAACACTTGTAGTATTAGATGCAACGGTGGCCAAGTTGTCCACTACCGAGGCACTACGGTATAGGGATGTCGACGGCCGGGAGCCCGCTTGCTCACTCCCAAAAACCGCCGGTACTGGGGTTCCGAGCCCCTGCACCGTAACTTTACTCCTTCTCAATTCGTCCATGTTGGTTTTATTTTTTGGGTGTCTTCCCATAGCCATTTTGGTCCACGCACCAGAGATGAGCAAACACTAGCCCATGCATGGTCAGAAAAGAAAAGTGCATGAACACATATTTACATCTCAATAGGTATGCCCCAATTTGCCAGCTGGGGTCGCGCCTGATGGGAGATCTGGCCACCCCTCACAGGTCTGTCTTTTTTTTTCGATGGTAGGCGGAAAGCTTAACAAACTACCGCAGGCTCCTGTCGCACGGTTATATGGGACTCTTACCCACTAAAACCACCTCCTTCTCCTTCCATTCTCCCCGGGGGACTCCCATTTGATATTATGTCGCGGGGCTGGATCAGAATTTATTCTACGCTCATGTTAATGTCCGTGTTCCTCTCGCGTTCATTCTTTCGGATGACTTCTCCCTGCCTAAGCTTCTTTCCGATGGCTGCAATCACTTTTTCGACTTCTGTCCATATCTCTTTGCTTTCACCATGAGTTCCATTATATTTTCGGGTGTAAAGTGCTCCCCGGTTGTAGTTTCTAATGTTGCCCTTTAGGCTTCGAATCTGGGGGCAATATAAAAAGACGTGTTCTGCGTGCTCTGCAATATTTGGGCACTTTGGGCAATATGGCGAGTCATCACGCCCAAATCGATACAGATATGCTCGATAGCCTCCGTGTCCCCTCAAGAATTCAGTTAGGTCGAAACCTACTTCGCCGTGGGCTCGCTCGATCCATTTCCGAGTCCAGCAGCCTTTTTCTGACTCGTCCCACTTCTCTTGCCATTCTGCGACAGTTTCAGTTCGTGCGAACTGTCGCCGACGGGCAGGAGCTTCTGCGGTGAGGTACGTTCGATCGTAAAGTCGTTGTAGTTCTTTCGTCAGGATTTCAGGATGGGTCGGCCTTGGGCCACCTATATTTGGTAGCATTCTCGCAACCAGCGCTTTGATGTTATATGCCTTGGTTGCTGCACCCTCCAGATGCAATCTGAAGTTTAACCTAGTACTTAAGTGCAGGCTTTCAATGAATTGTTTGCGTTCCAACTTTGATCTTCATGGAAGTACACTTTCTCCGCTTGGTAATAAGTACTACTTCCGTCTTATGCTCTGCGAGCTGTAGACCAGCATTCTCTAACCACGATTTAATCTCATAGACTGCTTCATTTGTATAAAGCTCGACTCCTTCCAGAAGGCGTGTAGCAACCGTCACCCCAATATCGTTCTTGCCGAAGGTGGAACGGGGTTCGTCAGCAACTCTATTTAAACACAGGGGATCTCTCTCCAGACAACATTGTCGAAGAGATGCTAAGGACTGCTGACAGCTGGAACCGTGTTGCCCATTACGTTCGGGCCCTTCTCGTTGCTAGCAAGATAGAACTCGACCGGTGGAGGAGCCGGATGGCAGAGGTTTCCTTGAACTGACAGTTCCCTTCCACCTGTCCCCTCCCGTTGGTGAAAGGAATTCCCTGACCTGAAGGCTCCGCAAGGCGGGAGAGTTCGGCGACTAGCCCGAAGTAATGTGACAAACGGTTCCAAGCTAGCTTTCTGACGATGGGGAGGTGTTTAGTTGGTAGTCCGACAACGTACCTAATCGGGAGTCTAAAACTGTGTGCGTAAATGCAATCACCTACCCTACCCTAAAAAAAAACAAAAAAAAATTTCGTCTGCGAAACCAATGGAGGCCACACCAGTTGGAAGGTCTAGTATCAGTACTCCGTTATACGTAATAATCCACAAGAGTGGCCCTAGGACAGACCCCTGTGGAACTCCGCATGACGAAGCTAGTATTAATTTCTGCTTCTTCCATTGTGTACATGTAAAAGGGGGGTGTAACAATTTTTTCAAATGAAAGGTCTCGACTAGTAATTTTCGAAGCCGGTCCCAGTTTTGAGATTTGTTTGAAAGGCGAAGAGTGGGAGGGGTGGAAATTGATGATTTCTTTAACGGACCCATTCCCCCCAACCGAAAATTCTGAAAAAAATCACCAAGCTACCTCTATATGGTGCCCAAGCCTTAAAATACTCTCCATATCATCTGTTCAAATTAAATTAATAATAGTGTATTTCCATATTTTTGGGGAAATTGAGTAAAACCCCCTTTAAGTTTACCCCAGAGTTATAAAAGTTATAAGTTATAGTAATATAAGTTATAGTAATATTATAAAATATAATATTAAGCATATTATCCCTGAGTTTGTTCACATTATACTATTAGTAGCAAAGTTATAGTAGCTCAAACTTGACTTTACCGTGAAAATTTACTGCAACTAAATATCAATATCACACTAAAGTGGGTAGTCAGACATGCTAACTGTATATACATAACAAGCTTCGTGCAAATGTGATAGTTCTGCACTCAAATATACTCACAAAAGAAACAAACAAAACCTTTCATACTTGAAGCGCCCAGCTTCCGGTTTCCCGACTTGTTATATCTGGTATCGGTTAAATTCTTAACATTTTCTAATAATATTAAACTCAGAGTGTCAGGACTTTCCATCAAATGATTTATTTAAATCGTTTTCTAAAATTTAGGGCAATGGAATTTGTAGCTATGTGACACGGAGCTGTCGAGCACTCGTCGCCAGTCACATCTTCTTCTTTTTCTTCAGCCTTCGCAGGTCACCGCCACTGACAGAACTGAGCGAGTCAATGCTATCGGTTAATGGATAACTGTGTTATGCTCCTCACAAAAGAAAACATAAAGCCTTTTATATCTGAAGCGTCAAGCTTCCAGTTTCCCGGCTTGTTTGTTCTGTCCGACCAGACAAACATACATGTTTGTCTAGAAGCGAATGAGTGAATATCAATTTCTGATGAGAATGAACACTTTAAACGGCTTTGTTTCTATTAATACTGATAACAGTTTTAATTATATTTATATACAGTTATTTCGGAAATAAACTCTAGAGAAGTGTGTCCCGTTAGATCGGTTTGAAACGACTACGTGCACGCTGCACGATGGCTGGAACAGGAGGGACCGGTTCTTCTCCATCCGGTCCACCTGCCTCCAACCAACGGCACTTTCTCACCGCTAACTCTCCACTCCAGTGGCGAGTTCTAAAAAGCGTGGAGAGCGCCGGTGGCGCCATCAACCCGCTCGTATTCGCAACATTCGAAATAAATTTCGAATGCCGCGAATTCTGCTGCGCCACATGTTACTGATGAAATGGACTTACTTTGCCTTTAACGCTTGCCGTTTTTGGAATCTCGTATGAAGGCCGTTTTTTTTCGGTTTTATCAGAATTTTTGATTAAAGTTGCAAATATATCTTGAGCATGTGTAATAGTTTTTCCTGCCCGATAGCATAGTTAATTATTGAAATACAGAGCAATTTATACACCCATCTCCGAAGAAGCTGTTTTTCTGCATCAATTAAAAATATTAAAAGCTAAATTTTTGGTGCCTGGTTAAACTTTTTTTTGTGAATTTTGGTAGTTTTTCAAGTATTCTTTAATGAATAAAAAGTACTGCTGAATGAATCGCAATTATCCTAGTTTGGGGACCATAGAAATGTGTCCTGAATAAGTCGTGCAAATTTCCAAGAATTTGGATGGATAGATTTTGGGCTATGGTGGCAGATTTTCAATATGCAGTTTCAAGAAAAACATATTTAAATAGTAGAATGTGATTTTTAGCCATAAAATTTTAACTGATCATTAATCTACTATACCTAGTCTATAAACCTTGGGCTTTCTTTAAGAAACATATGTACGGCCTTGTGCGGATTTGACACACGCGAGACTCCCTTAGGGAGAGTTTTCAGGCAATATTCCAAAATATGGTAATATACAATTATTACCTTCATTTGTCGAGATATCGAAACGGGATGCATTGAGTAGACAAGAAATCAATAGCAATAATTAGAGAGGCTTTATTAGAAGCAATTAGAAAAAACTATGGTTGAAATCAAAAGGTATCAATCTCTTTATTTTAGATTATTAGAAGCAATTAGAAAAAATTATGGTTGAAATCAAAAGGTATCAATCTCTTTATTTTAAAACCACTAATAATATATGAAGATAATATTAATCTTCTTTTCTTTTTCTGTAGCCTTTGTCCTGTTCACAACCCTGTAGCCATTGTCCTGTTCCGCGAATCCGACACACGGGATGACCCCCTCAAGGGTAGTTTTCAGGCAATATTCCAAAATATGATTATATACCATTATTAGCCTCATTTGTGGAGATATCGAAACGAATGAGGGTAGTAACCGTGCAGCGTGTATTGCGCCAGTAGTTCCACAGTTCTTAACAAATCTGGTTTGATCCACGGTTACTTCAACGATTTCGTGAATGCAGCTGACAAGAATGCGTTCAAAAGTCTCCATGAACATTGAACTTTCTGCTGGACTACCTCTACTGGATAGCTGAGTGGTTAGAGCACAAGGCTGTCGTACGGAAGGTCACGATTTAAATCGCATTGGCGGCAGTGGGATTTGTTTCGAGTAAATCTTCAGCTTTCCGCAAGTCTTTAATGGAACGCGGTTCGTCAAACCGTTTCCACAGGAGTACAGCTTGGTAGCGATATGAATACACACACCGAAGAAATAAACAAAACCCTTCATACCTGAAGCGCCGAGCTTCCGGTTTCCCGACTTGTTTATTTTCTTAAACTGACATTTTTCACCTACCACCTAGGGGTTTCAGCGACTGACCTCAGAACTGCATTCCCCATTATACGGCGAAGCGAACGCGACGTTGATTTGGGGCGCAAACGGGCTTCAGCCTGGATAAGGAGACAGCCTTTTTATGTCCACCGATCTCGAGCAAGAAGAAATGTTCTCCCCGCGCCCCCAGCTACAGCGGCTTCCGGACAGCATCGTCCTGACCAGGACGTGCATGCACGTCTCCAGCTCCTTGGGAGCGCAAGCAGGTGCGAATGAGTGTTGGGTGGGAGGTGTGGCTTTAGTGTGGCGAAGGTTGTCTTTCAGCAGAGGTAGCAATCCCGAATCTGATCTCTTGTCGAAGACCGGATCACTTGCAAGTCCGCGGGCTGGCTGCAAATTCCTTTCGGCGGGTTGTTTGTAGGCCGAGTAGGACGAGAGGCAAGACTTGAGTCCAGGACGGATCATCGCGAGTCATAATGGCGGCTATCAACGTCCGGTGTCAACGCTCTAGCATCCCATTGGATTGCGGGTGGTAAGCCGTAGTTGGCTGGAATCCCAGGAGTTTGCCTAACTCCGAGAAAAGGGTGGACCCAAATTGCATTCCTTGGTCAGTGATGATCACTGTAGGGACGCCAAAGCGAGGGGTCCACTGTCGACAGAGGGCTTGGACGCGAGATTGTGCTGTAATGTCTTTCAGAGGTATTGCCTCAGGCCACCGCGTAAACCTGTCAATGATTGTAAGGCAATACTTGTAACCGTGCGAGTCTCGCAAAGGGCCTACTATATCGAGGTGCATGACGTGGAACCGCTTGGTGGTGCGAGCCAAAATGTTTACTTACATGCCTGATGACCTTACAATTTTGGCATGCGATGCACTCTCTGGCCCAGAAGTTGATGTCATTATTCATGGAGAGCCAGAAGTATTTCTCAGTGACTAACCGATTTGTCGTTCTGATGCCTGGATGCGCTAAGTCATGAACCCATTCGAACAATTCCTTGCGAAAGGTGGCCGGAATGTATGGCCGGGGTCCCTTTTCCGAGTATTCGCAGCAGAGAGAGAGGTTCGAGGCGCAGATGGGCAAATCCCGAAATTTATATTTGGATTTGGATTTGAGGCTCTGAACTACTGCGTCATCTACCTGCGCCTTGGCGATAGCCGAGAACTCAAGTGAGGCGGGGATATGAACCTCGGAGACGCGAGACAAAGCGTCAGCAGCTATGTTTTCCTTACCGGACACGAGCTGTATGTCTGACGTGAACGGGCTTATAAGGCTCAGATGTCGAAGCTGAAGAGGGGACGCTTTGTAGGGCTTTTGTTTCAAAGCATATGTTAGAGGCTGAGGAGAAGCTGAAGAACTTAATACTCAAGTACGCGGTGAGCAGTTCTCGATTGTAGGGCCGCATTGCACAACCGGAAAGTCACCTGTGTGAACTAGAAGAGCCCAAAGGGTGTGCATATTGTCGTCTATGGAATCTCTTCTGAAGCTACAGAGATTTGGTGATATGCCTTGGTTAAATCCAAGGTCGAAAAGATGCGGCAGTTTGCGAGATGATGCGCAAAGTCGTAGATGAGTGGACTAGGATATCGATCTGGAACAGTCTGTGCATTTAGCCTTCTGTAATCCCCACCGGGGCACCATTCGCCGTTTGGCTTAGGGAGCATATGGAGTGGGGAAGACCAACAGCTATCCGAAAGTCTGTAGATACCGTGTTGTATAAGTTATTCAAACTCTTTCCGTGCAATAGCCAGCTTCTGGTGTGGTAGAGGACGCACCTTCGCGAAGATAGGGGAACCAGTGTTGTTAATGTGGTGACGCATATTGTGCTTCACTGGTTTACTTTTGGATGAATACCCGAACTAGAGAGTCAGTAATGTCCTCCAAAAGTATGGAAAGATTGTTGTTGGGAAGACATGAGATTTGGCCTAACGAATTAAGGTTGGTTGTGGAGTCTATAAGGGACCTGTTCTGCAAGTCCACCAGCAACCCATAGTGACACAAGAAGTCTGCGCCTAAAATGGGGAAGCTGACATCCGCCAGGATGAATCGCCACGAAAACCTCCTATGCAAACCAAGACTCACGTCCACTTGCCTATACACGTAGGTGTTAGTTCGGGAGAAATTTGCTGCCGCCAGTTTCAACGGTTGTGGAAATAATCGATGGTGCCGGGGTACGGGAAGAATCAAAATCTCAGCACTAGTATCTACGAGATAACTGCGCCATTGACAGGGTCACAAATTGTTAGGCGACGTGGCGCTGCGTTCTGTTTGGCCGTCGCCAAGGCCCCCCGCAGGCCTAGTTTTTTGAGGTAGACGCGAATTTACACGGGATCGTACATCTGGTGGCTTTTTTGGTACCAACAAATGCTTCGGTCCATAGGTTGTGCTGACGACCTGCTACCCGACTGCCCTTTTCGAGCGGCAGACCGCGAGCAAGCTCGCGACCTTCCGTCCGAACGCTGAGGGTCTAGCGTCGCCCTCATTTCAGCCATACTGGCCACTAGCACGGCTATTTTACCCTTCAGCTCGCCAACTTCGTCGGAAGGCTACTGTTGGAAGCGCGTTCACCTCGTGCACCTTATCGGCTGCAGCTGCCAGTGCTCCAAAGAACCGGAGGAGGAGTCGTCGCAGCCAGAGTGATTTCAACAAGTCGTCGATCTTGCTCCCACCCAAATGCCTCATTTCAAGACTCAATTGGCTGGGAGTTCGATCGCCCAACGTCAAACCTGCCAGCAAGAGATCCAGCTTAATTGGCATACTTACCGACAGGCGCTGGATCAATTCGGTCTTCAGCAGTGTGTAGGAGGCCGATTTCACAATGGCGTCTACCAGGAGGATGGACTTCTCACCCAGACGTACAATCGCGTGGTTAAATTTGGTCGCGTCCGCCGTTATTCCGGACATCTGGAACTACGCTTCCAAATGAACGAACCACAGTTCCGAATTTCGTCGTCAAAATGGAGGGATGCTTATAGCGAGGGTGGTCACCTGAGGGTCCGATGGGCCTGCCGTGTCTTTATTGTCAAACGACATATCTAAAGCTAATTTTCCGACCACAGTTTTTGTCGAAGCCGCGGCGATACCGAATTCTCTAAGGCCCAAGGCAGACCAAAATGAAAAGAAATTCGCCACAAGAGCGGGATTCCACCGCTAAATTTCTAAAATCGTCAATAATGTGTCTTCCGGCAGTTTAAAATTATTTGTATAAAAAATGAAGTAATGCTAATAAATACTCAAAACTTAAATTTTTCTTTCGGTGGCTTGCAGTGGCAGCTTTTTCTTTCTTGAGGTTTGGGCTCCTAAGTGTGTGTCCCCGCGGCGACGCCGTTGAAGTCAGCTGGCTGTTGAGTTTGTCTCGCCGAACTGGCTGCAGTCAATTTGCTATGAAATTATATGATGCTGACGACCGGACAGTCGCACCTAGTTCATGCTCTCGTCGCCGCTGGCGACACACCCGTT
This sequence comes from Hermetia illucens, assembly GCF_905115235.1. NCBI lineage: Eukaryota > Metazoa > Arthropoda > Insecta > Diptera > Stratiomyidae > Hermetia > Hermetia illucens. Next base: position 71,578,038 of record NC_051850.1, on the reverse strand, counting down.
TAACGCACAAGTTGGGTGAAAAAAAGAATATCCAAATGTCACCGGGGAAGTAGTAGACTTCTGTAAAAATTGCAGACACACCATCGTGCAAGGCTCTTAGGTGGGGCTTCGAATTCAAGGAAAGGGCAACGAAAATGTCCGCCGGTGACGCTTTGGTAGCTCGGACCGTGGTCGCCGCTTCTCCTTGTTCCAATCGGGCGAGTTCTTCGGGGTCACTAATTTCAAATAAATCTTAAGCTTTCCGCAAGTCTTTAATGCAACCCGATTCGTCAGGAGTACATCTTGGTAGTGGTAAATATGCCTTCGATCGTACCACGCTTCTAGATTTCGCAAAGCCCTTTTATAAAGGCTACAAACTTGTTGTTTACGGGATAAAACCGCAGAGGGAAGTCAATCATAAAAACTTTATTTAATTTCATAATTTAAATAATTTTATTACGTAAAGTTGACGAGAAACTACACAACTTTGTATCAACTCTTTTCTTAATTTACATGTTAAAAATAAATTTTTTAAATTTAATTATTATTTCAAAAATTACGGCCTACTCCGTAGGTAGGTAGAACTGCTACAAATGTCGGCAATGATTGTAGAAGTGGAGGATGAGCAAATTCTTCAGATGAAATCTGCTCGCAGTATTCGCGTCATATATACGTCGTGGCCCGCCGGTTGGTAAACAAATTACCGTTCTTGTCATTAACGCAACACAAGTGTTCGATATCCTGTGTGCGTTCGTTTCGGCGTTTGGCAAGTCGATACAGAACACTCTTGCCATCCCGAGTGTCCAGTTTATCGTAAAGATTTTTGTAATGGTCCGCTCGGGTGACAGCGATTGCTTTACTTGCTTCCCGGTTAGCACTCTTATAAATTTGCCAATTGACCAGCGTTTTATCGTCCAGAAACTTGTAGTAGAGGCGTTTCTTCTTTTTCATTTCAACAACGTTATTCCAGAGCCAAGTATCTCGATTGATGTACCGCTTACTTGGCTTGGTGACCCCCAGGGTAGCAGAGGCCGCTTTGTGGATCGTGTCTTTCATTTAGTTCCACGATTCTTCCATATTCGTAATGGTCGGTAATCGTGTGAGTGAGATCATTTCTTCTTTCTATTTCTATTCCTTCGACTATGAAAGACAATGAACGACGTCTTGCGGTAACTCGGACCAAGATGCTGCATTGAACTAGTGGGGCGGAACATGCTTGGATCACATCCGATCGTGAAAAAAACTGTAAAAGGCGTTTTCGATGGTATGATCACGTAATTCACGCCAACGAGACTTCATTTGCCAAAATTGGTCTGAACATCGAAGTTGGTGGTAGGCGTCCAAAGAACGAGGCTGGATACGCTCGATGTGGATTTATGTAAAAGCCTCGCGGGTTCAGATCAGAAATTTGATAGAACCAAAAGGGGGAACCTATCTCGACGAGCCGATTGTGAACGGACAAAGGCCGAAGAAATAGAGGAAGATTAGTGCAACCTGGTTGAAGTGGCGTTCCATAACTGACATTCTTCATGATCGACGTATGGCCAGAAGTCTTATATCCAAAATTTACTATAATGTCGTCCGCCCTGTCGCTTTCGCCTTGATCACATCCGAAATGAGGGTATTTGCGATCAATATGGGGTTGCAAGAGATTTGTCTTCATGTAGTTCGCGCTGACGGGAATACCCTTGCTAAGGTTTGTCTGAACTTCCAAGTTGATAGTAAGCAACCAAAGGGCCGACTGAAGCAGCGATGGCTTGATAATCTGGATGAGGATTTGAAAGCCTCGCGACTACAGTCAGATTAGGCCTTTCATAGAACGTTATTGCATAACAAGTCACGACGAGCCGACCCCGTTTGTGAAAAGGACAAAGGCTATAGAAAAAGGAAAGAAGATTAATATTATCTTCATATATTATTAGTGGTTCTAAAATAAAGAGATTGATACCTTTTGATTTCAACCATAATTTTTTCTAATTGCTTCTTCTTCTTCTTTTTCTTCAGCCTTTGTCCCGTTCACAAGCGGGGTCGGCTCGTCGTGATCGGTTTCGCCACTTGGCTCTATCGAATGCCTGATCTGGGTGCAATCTCGAGGCTTTCAAATCCCCATCTAGCGTATCAAGCCACCGTTGCTTAGGTCTGCCTTTTGGTCGTTTACCATCGACTTCGATGTTCAGACCAATCTTTGCAAGTGAATTCTCGTTTGCACGAATTGCGTGACCATACCATCGAAGACGCCTCTCTCGCAACTTTTCCACGATCGGTGCAACCCCATAACGATCGCGGATATCCTCATTTCGGATGTGATCTAAACGTGTGACGCCACTAGTCCAACGTAGCATCTTCGTCTCCATTACCGCAAGACGCCGTTCATTGTCTTTTATGGTCAGCCAACACTCAGAACCATAGAGAGCGACTGGACGGACGACATTGCGGTTAATTTTAGATTTGAGACGTTCGTTGATACGTCGATCACAAAGGACACCAGTTGTGGAACGCCACTTCATCCAGGTTGCGTTAATGCGTGAAGCAATTTCATAACGCAGCTCTCCATTGGATGATAGCGTTGACCTGAGGTATTTAAATCGCTCAGTTCTAGGCAGATCACTGCCGCTGACAATGATTGTGCCTGTTTCATGAGGATCGGTCGTCAAAAATTCAGTTTTGTTTAAATTCAATCTGAGACCGTGTTGCATGAGGCGATCATTCCATTTTTGAACAAGTTCCTCGAGATCATTTTTGCTATCAGATGCTAGGAAGACATCATCTGCATAAAGCAGTGTGTAGGGCGCTGGACGTTGGATATCCCGTGTGACGGTGTCCATAACAAGGACAAAGAGGAGTGGCGAGAGGGCACTTTCTTGATGAACTCCAACAGAGACACGAAGCGGTTTTGATACACCCGCCATACTTCGAACTTTACTTTTCGGATCGCGGTAGAGCAATTGAACCCAGCGCACGAGTTCTTCTGGCACGAAGTATTGTCGTAAAGCATACCAGATGAGTTCGTGTGGTACACGGTCAAACACTTTCTCTAGATCCAGAAAGGCAATGTAAAGAGGGCGATGCTTCTCACGGTGTTTCTCCATGAGTAACCGCGCAGCGTGTATTGCGTCAGCAGTTCCGCAATTCTTGACAAATCCGGCTTGATTTACGGTTATTTCAACGATTTCGCGAATACGGTTGTCAAGAATGCGTTCAAAAATCTTCATGGTATGGGAAAGTAACCGGATCGGACGGTAATTTGAACATTCTGCTGGGCTACCTTTCTTTTTCCATATTGGAACAGTGGTACTTTCTTGCCAGTCAGGTGGCGTTCTTCCTTCCTGAATAACCCGGTTAAAGAATTCACTGAGCTACAGTGTTGGATCCCAGCTCTTCGCTTTCCAGAGCTCAGATGCGATGTCGTCAGGTCCTGTTGCTTTCCCCGATTTCATTTGTTTTATTGCCTCCTCGACTTCAGTTGCGCTGACTGGTGGAACTGTTCCAAATGTCGGCAATGATTGTGGAAGTGGAGGATGAGCAAATTCTTCAGTTGAAATCTGCTCGAAGTATTCTCGCCATCTACCCGTTGCGGCTCGACGGTTGGTAAGCAAAGTACCGTTCTTGGCATTAACACAACAGAAGTGTTCGATATCCTGTGTGCGTTCATCACGGCTTTTAGCAAGTCGATACAGATCTCTCTCGCCATCCCGAGTGTCCAGTTTATCGTAAAGATTTTTGAAATGGTTTGCTCGGGTGACAGCGACCGCTTTCTTTGCTTCCCGGTTGGCATTCTTATAAATTTGCCAATTACCAGGCGTTTTATCGTCGAGAAATTTGTGGTCACGGACCTTCATTTCAACATCATCATTCCAAAGCCAAGTATCTCGGTTGATGTACCGCTTACCCGGCTTGGTGACCCCGAGGGTTGCAGAGGCCGCTTTGTGGATCGTGTCTTTCATTTGATTCCATGATTCTTCCACATTCGTAATGGTTGGCAATCGTATGAGTGAGACCGTTTCTTCTTTCTTCTCACCAAATCGCGACCATTTAATGCGCGGCGGGCCAGTGCGTTCCTCACGCCGTTTTATCGGTGGCTTAATTCGCAGGACAGCAATCAACGGCCGATGTTGAGGTGCGATGGTCTCATAGAGAACGACTTTGCAATCAGTGACAGTGGTAAAATGTTGGCGTCTTATGAGAATATAGTCGATTTGCGTTTTATTGTTCCCACTATAAAATGTGGGAAGATGAGACAATCGTTTGATGAACCATGTATTCATAAGTACAAGGTCATGGGTGTCCGCAAAATCTATTATACGCTCGCCACCTTCATTGCGCGCTCCGAACCCCTTTCCCCCATGGCACCTGTTACCGTCTGCCTTTTCACCCACATGACCATTAAGATCGCCGGCAATGATTATGTAATCGTCAGCAGGCGCGTGACAAGTCTTTTCATCGAGAAGTTGCCAGAAGGTATCTTTCTCGGCATCAGGTCGGCCTGTCTGTGGTGCATACGCGGTGAAGAAGTGAATAGTGCGATCAGCTGATATAATCGTGAGCTTCATCAGCCGATCATCAAATCGTTCGACTTCTTTAATGACATCACGGAAACCCTCTGAGATGGCAATGCCAGCACCATATTGAGTGTGTGGGTTACCAAAATTGAGAAGTTTGTAGCCATTTTTACCGCGTTCGCGTTCAATGTCGCCGCTTTTGGAACCAGATCATCGGGTTTCTTGCAGAGCGCAGATGTCAATGCACCTTTTCCGAAGGGCTCTTGCAAGTTCCTCGGTCTTTCCAGTTAGGGTACCAACATTTAGCGTGCAGACACGTATTTGTTTTGTTCGTTGTGTGCGGACTAACTTGCTTATGTCCTGACGCCGTCCATGCGTCAAGAACCCTTGCCCATTTCCCGGGGCCCGTCCTGCCGCGTCGACTGAGGTGGACGCCCTAGCATTTTTCCGAGGCCTGTGATTTAATCCCATCATCATGTTTGTAACAACATTCTATGCATTTTCTTGGTCGACCTGTCGCGGGGCCTGTCACCAAGAGAGATCAGGTAGGATTTACCATAGTAGAATAACTCCAACTATACTCTATTTACCTCTTTCCCTGATCTCAGCATTTCATTTTTGTTTTACTGAGGATAGTACAGAGTACGTTGCCTCAAACCCTCCTCCTTTACCTGGGCTTGGGACCAGCATACTATGTTAATAGCATGGCGGAGTTAATTTTTTCTAATTGCTTCTAATAATCTTATATATAAAAATCAATTGCTATTCGTTTGTCTCGCTAAAACTCGAGAACGGCTGAACGGATTTATGTTATCTTGGTTTTGAAATGTTCGTGGAGGTTTAGGGAAGGTTTAAAAGGTGAGAAAAATTCGAATAATTGCCGGTAAATCCCTGAAAACAGCACTTTTCTTTTTCCCATATAAACGTTTTTTTCTAAACAAGATCCTACAGGTATGCAAATTGATTGTTTGGGATGAATGCACAATGGCCCATAAGAGGTCACTGGAGGCACTGGACAGAACGTGGAAAGATCTTCGTGACAAGCCAACTATTTTCGGTGGGGCCATGATTCTGTTGTCAGGTGATTTTCGTCAGACTCTTCCAGGTATTCCCCGATCAACTGTTGCTGATGAACTAAATGCATGCCTAAAACAATCGAATTTGTGGCAGTATGTAAAGACACTCCAATTAACAACTAACATGCGAGTATTTTTGGAACAAGATGATACTGCGAATGTGTTTGCAAAGCAGTTGTTAGACATTGGAAATAATAAAGTTGCAGTGGACACCTCGACCGGATTCATCACGTTACCCACAGATTTCTGTCACATCACAGACTCAAAAGAAGAGCTTATTCAGCGTATTTTCCCAGATATAGCGCAAAAGTTAAATAACCATAATTGGCTGGGTGAACGAGCAATATTGGCGGCGAAAAATAAAGATGTCGAGGATCTCAATGCGACCATTCAGAATTTTCTTCCAGGACAGTTGGTTTCCTTCAAATCAGTCGACACCGTTATGAACCAGGATGATGTTGTAAACTATCCCACGGAGTTTTTAAATTCACTGGAATTGTCTGGATTAGCACCTCACAATTTGCAGTTAAAAATAGGGTCAGTTGTCATGGTGCTGCGTAACATTAATCAACCTCGACTGTGCAATGGAACAAGACTGGTTGTGGAAAAGCTTATGAATAACGTCATTGAGGCAACAATCATAAAAGGAAAATACAAAGGAGAGGATGTCTTGATACCGCGGATACCAATGATTCCAACGGATTTACCATTCGATTTTAAACGCTTACAATTTCCACTACGCCTGGCCTTTGCGATGACCATAAATAAATCGCAAGGACAGTCGTTAGAAGTTTGCGGAATCAACTTGGAGTTTCCCTGTTTCGCGCATGGACAATTATACGTCGCGTATTCGCGTGTCGGACAACCGTCTTCTTTGTTTATTTACGCACCACAAAACAAAACAAAAAATATAGTTTATGAGAAAGCTTTAAATTGATTAACAAACTGTATCATAGCAGTGTGAGCCTGTCAATAACAAATTTAATCCTTATAAATAGCCAGTATCTCAGGAAAGCTCTATTTTGGCTAGTGGGGGCTCAAAATATATGCCTGCAAGGTGAAAGAGGTCTCGTTCTCAGAACCTATTCAACCAAGAAATCTGAAGAAACCCACAGTTGTACATCTAGATTAAATTTGGGCTTTAAAATGCATCCCGTTTCGATATCTCGAGAAATGAAGGTAATAATTTTATATTACCATATTTTAGAATATTGCCTGAAAACCTAAGGGGGACATCGCGTGCGTCAAATCCGCTCAATCGAATTTTTTAGCATCAATTCTGTCTAGATATAGTGTTGAATATATGGGCAAAGTGATTTTTTGATATTTGGAATCGTTCGGAAATTATAGTACTAGTATTAACCACGTAATAAGCCACATTCAAGATTTATGGCGATCGACGTAATAAAGCGCGTATTTATCGGTCCGAATGACGTTCGAATGACTTCGTTAAAAGGATAAGAATTGAAGCCAAGACCGTATATGTATTTCTTAAAGAAATCTAAGGTTTATAGGCTAGGTATAGTAGATTACGACCCTAGACGTACAAACTGCCTTCATCCAGATCGAGCAGGCGGCGCAAGATCTTGGGCTGCACATCAATGAAGGCAAAACAAAATATATGGTGGCAACATCAGCACAGAAAGCCAACCAACCAACAACACCAAATCGCACTGGCCAAACGGGAAGAATAAAGATAGGAGAATACAACTTTGAGACCGTCGATAATTTCTCCTATCTAGGGTCGAAAATCACAATCAATAACAGCCACGATGATGAAATCCGCGCACGGTTGTTGTCAGCCAACAGAGCCTATTTCAGCTTACAAAACCTGTTCCGCCCGAAATGTCTCATCATAGGGTCAAAGCTCTTACTGTACAAGACAATGATCTTGCCAGTCCTCATGTATTCCTCGCAGACTTGGGTTCTTAACAAGAAGAATTGCGAACTCTTGGCCGCGTTCGAGAGAAGAATCTTCCGAAGAATTTTTGGCCCCCCTACATGAGGATGAACAATTCCGTATGCTTTATAACGACGAAATCTATGAGCGATACCATGCCTGCCAGGTTGCGGATAAAATCCGGCTCAATAGGTTGCGGTGGGCGGGTCTATGTATGGATGTGGATGATTCCACCCGGAAAGTCTACAAGGGCAATGTATAGGTAGAAAAAGAAGACGAGGCCCGAGATGGAGCGATGGCCAGACAGCTTTTAGGGACATCGAATTGGTGGACCTTGGCGCTAAACCGGGATGTTTAGAGTTCCATATCAAGGCAGGGCTAGACCGGATGCCGGTTTTTGCGCCGTTGGTGATGATGATAGTAGATTAATGATCAGTTAAGATTTTATGGCTTTAAATGTGTTTTTCTCGAAATTGCATATTGAGAATCTGCTGACGCCATAGCACAAAATCTATACAACTAAATTCTTTGAAATTTTCACGACTTATTCAGAACATATTTGTACGGTCCCCAAACTAGGATAATTGCGATTCATTCAGTAGTTTTTTCTATTCATTAAAAAGGCTTGATAAAACACCAAAATTCACAAAATAATAGGAACCAACAGTTTCGTTCAGGTCAGAGGCAACTCATCAGACACTGCTTCACCTCTGCCCTGGGAGCAGGGTGACCTTAAGTGGCAACAGGTGGAAAATGGTCCTATATATATTTGCAAAAACACGTGACAGGTGCGAATTATATCCAAGTGGAACCGCCAATAGTTTGAGCCTAAGCTAGGCTAAAGCTAAATTATTGTTTAGGATAGTGAGGGATCCTAAATCCACATCCCCATTCACTTTCCTAAACAATAACAAACATCCAACAATCACAAAAAAAGTTTAACAAGGCACCAAAAATGTAGCTTTTAATATTTTTTAATAATCTTAGGTTGCGGACTGTAGTTAAATTGGCATGTTAAAATGCCGTTTACTTTTTTTTAAGATGATCACGGCGCCCCCTAACGTTGCAGCAGAAAAACACCTTTTTTGGAGATGGGTGTATAAATTGCTCTGTATTTCAATAATGAACTATGCTATCGGGCAGGAAAAATTATTACGCATGCTCAAGATATTATTGTTGTTCACCATATATTTGGTGAACCATTCGTATTTGTATCTTTATCCATCTCTTCACAAAAAAATTCTAAAACGAACGAAAAAAGCGGCCTTGACACGGGATGAGCCCCTTAAGTTCATCCTAGAAGTACGAAATTTGGTAGCTTTATGGGCGATAACAGGACATCAATATGATGTATTAGTAGATTCAAGTGATTGGCAAATGCAACCATATTTCGAAAACTTATAAACTTTTGCAACAGGTGCCAAAATTCCGTTATTACCCCCCTCCTAACATACTTTATATCTTACAGGATTTCCAAATTCGTCAGTTTCCACCCATTTACAATCCAGAATATTTTTATTTTCTGGTTTTAGTATTAAAGTCCAAGTTGTTGTTGTAAAGGATTTTTGTTCTTCCGTTATTGTTGCTCCACATTTATGTTTCTCATCACTATCTTTAATTTGATTATATGAATTTGGAATTTTGCAAATTATTAACTGAGCGCATAAAATATAATCATGATTGATACCATTTTTATTGTAATTACTTCTATCATCGCTTCTTCTTGCTTCATTAGAAAGCTTCATTTTACTATCGTATGAATTTTAACTATTATTTTCATTTACAGAAATTTCAATCTCACTTCTTCCACTCATAGGATTTGTTACATCAAATCTACCATGAGGTTAGCTTTCAAGGTTATCTACTAATTTTGACTGAACATAAAGGAGATTAGTTTCTAGATAAACATCGTTTCTATTTGATACATTTTTAGATTTTTGATCTTTTACTGGTTTTGACCTTGTGTCAACAACATTTTAAGTGTTTAATTTGATGTCTTCTTTTCAGACTTCACAATAGGTCTTGCCCTTATGAAATCAAGCTCATCAACAATGTTCCATACTTCTCTTTTTCCACATCTCATACTATATAGCCATTTTCTCCATATTTAAATAATATTCCCTTCCAAAACATATTATTAAACTTGGTTCTACTCGTTTTATTATGCACAAAATTCAAATATCTTATTTTATTATTATTTTATTTGTGGCTTTATACTATGACAAAATGCATAGCAGTGGCGTGGCGTGGGTTCAGAATGAAGGGACTTTTCTTTAATTTACAGAGTTGACCTTTTAAAATCATTTCAAGTAGTCAGGACCTCTCTCGTTAACTGTGAGAGTAGGTACACTGATTTCCAAGCGTTTTGGCCTCAATGTCACCATACCAAAACCATGGAAATCATATATAAATATATATAAAAACATATATAAATATTTATATATATTTTTCTGAGCAAAATGAATAAAAAAAGTTAACTAGTGTTAATATGATAACTGATATCTGTTAAAACGATTTAAAATCCAATAACATAGCATGCAACAACATACATGATATAAATATATACTATTATACATAACAAAATTTACATAAAAAAATAGTACTTCAATCAATAATTCTCTAACAAACAAACAAATTAATAATTCTCTAACAACAAACAAACAAGAGATACTTAATTTATATACACAAAAAGCAAATTTTGGAAAACTAGCAAGTCTTTACAGAAATACAACGTATTTGAAAAAAATACAATTTGTACTTTAGTTCAATTCTTCTATCTTTGGAAGCAGGCTTGTCAACAATGTTGTTATAAAAATTTTCGCGTGAAAGATACGTTTTTGACGTACATTTTCTTCACCCGTAGAATTTCCCGGATAAGTTCAAATTCGTTTCAATCTAGGAAAGCTACGTTCAGCGGACGCACTCGTAACCGTTAATGTCAAAATTGACTTTATAAGTTTAAAATTTTGAACGAAACTTGTTTGAAGATCATTTGAAAAGGAAATATGAAAGTATTTCTCTAAAACCTTTGCCTTTTAAGTCCTCATTTGAAAAAAAAATACCAATAAGTTCTGTTTTTAATGAAACAGTATCAGAAAATTTCGGTCATGTTTCCGAGAGGTTGCAAAGCAAATTGTCGGGAAATTTGGACTTGTAGTTTTCGAACTGTGAAGGAGTTCAGTGAATTGAAATTTGTTTGAAAATGGAAAAGGTGACATAGTTCCTTCATTAAGCGTATCAAGCATTTCTGAAAACAAACGCCAAAAAGTTAATTCGACATTTTCAGAACCGTTAATTGAATACCCAGCCCGCTTACATGGTGATTGGTCAGACGAAGAAGAAATTTCCTTCCACATGTCGGAACCAAATTGCCTTAAAGTTTGAAGTTGCTTTTGGAATATTTCCTGTACAAAAACTTATATTACTTTGTTTGGATTGAAAAATATCAAATAGGATGTGAGTTTGTGTATTTTAGAAAACACTCTGAGAAGAAAAATGAACTACAAATCATTTAGGAGAACAAAAAGACGTCGAGCACTATTTGTAATTTCCGCATCTGTTTGCCCTCATTATCAAGAATGTTTTCAAACAGGTCTTTAAGACTTTCAATATTATCATGGGTTGAAGAAATAAGTCCTCCGTTAAAATTCCAACGGGTTTATCCAACTTTTGGTATCCTACGTTTCAAAAAACAATCCATACCAGCGGTACGTTTTATTGAATGACTGGGGAAAACTGAGAAAGTCTTAATTGGCTGGAAGAATATTCGACATTCGCGAATTTTATCACACGATTGCGACAAAGCTAGATTTAATCGATGAGTAAAACAGTGAATAAAATGGGCATTTGAGAAAGTTTCTCTATCTCGAATTTGCAGGCCACTTATTCCATTTAAGTGCTGTGCCATCATAGCTTTGACCACAGTAGATCTACTATAGGCAGTACCCTTACAAAAATGACCCCACTTGCAAATGTGCTTGCAGAAGCTTATCTGTACACATCAGAGACGCTAAACAAGGAAAAGGCATAATCTTCGTCAAATCGTATTGGTAAGAGAGAGATCGGTGAGCTTTTGCTATTCTGGTACTACGGCGTGCTCACCCATATGGCAAAAAGTTGTTTCACCTATTCACTTATACATAAGCAAAAACTTGCCAATCTCACCAATACATTGGCAAGTCCGGGCGGTATGTCAAACACAGCTGATCGGGTGTTCGGTACATCTCGCTCATGCTCAAGGGCAAAACAATTTGAAATCGTGTGTACTCGCACTGATTTCCCCCCTTGAGGGGCAAGGGGGAGTGAGGTAGCTGTCTAGTATCTAACTGTGGCTTTGACGAACAAGTGGCATAACATCAACTACATGCTCATGCGTGCAGGGTGCGGAATTCACGGAACATTTTCTATGTGTGTGTGCCCCGCCTACGGACGCATCAGATATCAGATTTTCGCTGCTGATGTGCGCCAACTGCAGCGGGTAGCATCACATCCACTAACGGAAATCCTGCGGTACATAAACGAATCCGGCATATTCCGTTAGACGAGGGAATCGAGTACAATAGACCACTAAGGTCTGAGTGCTCAGAGGCTTTGCCTCTCCCACACCTCAAACACACACACATATGTTTGAAACCTATAAATGTTTCCTTGATCTCACCAGAAGAAGAAATATGTATATCTTAAAGTAGTTAATAGGATAGATGGACATGAAATATTGCGTTGTTTTATCATAAATTACTGCAACAAAATCAGCGGCTTGAATTTTATAATTATTTTCACTTTGAAGTGTAGCGGAAATAGCCGCGATTAAATCATTTTTAATGTAATTTGATAAGCCGGAAAATACGGAAGTTGTATCTAAATGATTTCTAAAATTTGGATTTATTTAGCTAATAATAGAATTCATTCAACATAATTTCCGTGATTTGAAGAATCGATATTTTCTACATGACCACGAAAAGTTTGTTTGTGAAATGCTAAATGGCTGACAACTTCTACTAAAATTTTGGTTTAATTCAGATTTTTTCATCAACTCATTGTGATTTATAATTGATGATCTATAATGCGTATTAATCAAGCCTTCAATTCTTGGACCGTTGCCGAATATAGACAAAGCCAATACCGATCTCAAATGTTTAGATGAATTTTTCCACTGCCTTTCAACAGTCTTATGGAAATTATTCAAATCGCAGAATCCTGTTGTTCGCCACATTTTCGGTAGAAAATAGCAGACAAGGCCAACAAGAGAATTTTCTTTTCAGCCGGTGAGCCAATTCGCAACATTATACAAATTACAAGAAAAATGGCGTACGCAGGACTTTTTTTCTGTTTCAAAATATCGGCATTGGGCAACCTCTATCAACAATTTCTTTCTTAATAGCAAACGAACGCGATCCAAGAAAAGATCATAAATTATACAAAAATGAATATCGTTACCCGTAACGTAATTCGAAAACGAACTCGAAACTTCTACTCCCTACTTTTAATTTTAAATCACAGCCACTTGCAAATTTATCACGTATTCATCAGCAATTAATTCCGCTGCTTGGGAGGCAAATCTGAAAAGACCTCTACTGAGATGGAATTCATCCCATTGGTTTAATGTAATTTATGAATTCGCAATGAATGCTAGGCATCGAAATGCATTTCTCAACGAGACAAATTTTAAATTGCCTTTCAAGGAATATGTATCGCCAAAAGAATATTTTCTGTTGTTTTTCTGGTATTGTTTTGCCAAACTGCTGTTAAAGAGCAGGAATTTGCGTTGCGTTACATTTTCCTACAGTAGTTTCTTATTTTTCTGTTACCATATTTTATTTATTTATTGTCCGGATAGCTGAGTGGTTAGAGCACAAGACTACCGTACGGAAGGTCGCGGTTCAAATCTCGCTGGCGGCAGTGGCATTTGTATCGTGAGTTGACGTCGGATCCCAGTCAACTCAGCTGTGAATGAGTACCTGAGTCAAATCAGGGTAATAATCTCGGGCGAGCGTAATGCTGACTACATTGCCTCCTTCAGTGTTCTGTAGTGTACCGTTACGGTCTTGAATGAAGTGCTCCAACACACTTCAAGGCCCCCTCCAATATGGATTGCTGTGCCAACGATTATTATTATTATTAGTTTATTTTATTTAGCTAAGTAAGGAAAGCAATGCTTTCGTTGCTTCCAATGACGCCACGCCACTGATGCATAATGTGCTTCGGTTCCTTTTTAAGTGATAGAGAGGCATGATCGGCCCAAGCGTCGGAATTTATCTCTCTTCTCGTGTGTTGTCAGAGCTAGCAGTTGGAATAGTTCTGCTACTGGAACGCCGCCACTCGACGCAATGCCTGCAAGGCATCTCGAGAAGAAATAATTACTTTATGGTTTGAGTTTCCAGAAGAAACAGCAGATGTCAGTGCCAAAATAAAATGTCGGACTCACGTGCAAAGCAAGCCGAATACTCTGCCTCTCAACTGGGTGCCGGTGTAAAACAAAGTGGTGAACATTACACTGACAAAAACTGTCAAATGCAAACGAAAACAGTTTCCCTGCGTCCCTGCTTATGCTATTAGCATTCACAAGTCACAAGGTGCGACGTTTGATGTCATTGTTTAAAAGTACTCCCCGAAACATCCACAACAGTTGGTGTACGTGGCCATGAATCGGGTAACGAATATAGACGCGTTGCACTTCATCACAGACAAAGATGCTCCCTTCATCTTCAAATATGGTGGAGATGGTAACGACTCCCACACTACGCGAGATATTCGTAATGAATACGTTCGACTCCGTGGACACGCACTGCAAATAATCACTAAGAACGCAGTAAAATTCTGTGATGACGCTACCAACGATTCTCAGAGTTTGTCCGCTTATTCCATGGATATTCTAACAGATACAGTGATTATTTGGTATTGACACATACATGGATGCGCAACAATTGTGATCCAGTTACAGTCAATAATTATGAGTCTGTATCCCGGCATAATAACCGATTGGATTCATATACAAACGCAGGTGGTAGAGTAACAATTTACCGCAAATTATCATCAACATTATTTCACACAACTCGCGCCATTAAAACCACAGGTAACGTGTGCTTGGGCGAAATTAGATGCTTCGCTGCTGGTACAACGTTTAAATTTGTACTTGGCACCGTGTATACTCATCCTGGAGAAGTATCCAAAACATTAGTACGTTGCTGTACCAAGCACTTGTTCCATTTTCCAGCAAATATGGTAATCCTGGGTATAACATAGCTCGATTAGTACTTTACAATGCCGCCCTCAGCTCTCACATTTAATGCAAAAGAGGGGGAGAGATTGGAAAATGGTCACTTATTTCAAGGACCCATTCTTAAAATTTAGCCGGAGCAAAAATCACAGCTGAGTCGACTGTTATCCGACGTCAAATCACGATGCAAATCCCACTGCCACCAATGAGATTTGAACCGCGACCTTCCGTAGGGCAGACTTGTGCTTTAACCACACAGCTATCCGGACTCAAATGTCTTCTAAGATGAAATCATAATCATGGTTACAACCATACGTCTAAATTCAATTGCAAATAGATAGAAATAAGTCGGAAACCGCAAGCTCGGTGCCGGCCGACCGAAACAACGGTGGCTTGATACGCTAGATGGGGTTGTAAAACCTCGCGAGACAAAATGACGCAACCGATTGCGACCAGCTGACCACGCTTGTGAACGAGAGAAAGGCTAAAGAAAAAGAAAGACGATTTACACGAAACTTTCGAATATGCTGCTTCATATTAAGACCTACTCGTATATTAGTGTAGCGAATTTTCGAAATGTAATAGCATACTATAGGAAGTCGAAAAATTGTTATTGAAATTCATAACGATCGGAACATTAGATCCGAAATTATAACTATTTTTAACGCATTAGCACACCGAGCCAGCGTAATTATGTATAGACTTTTGAACCTTCATCGCCGTCCATACTGCTTGTAGTTGTATCCACAAGAGAAGCTATAATGGTTTGTTTCCAGCATCGGATCAATGTTTTGGAGTCTGCAGGGTGAGTGCTATACAGCCCTAAAATCGACGAGTCCATGTAAATAAATAAGTTGGTTTCTAAAATAAAAAGCACACACTTTAAACGTGATTAACTAAGAATGTTTTTGTGAAAGTGTCTTTGTGGCGGACACGTAATCGTGTCGCTAGTCGTTGAACGGTGAACGGGTGAAAATTCACCCTTAAGGGATGCTCCCTGAAGTTCTGGTAGTTTGCTTCACTGGTTCGCCTATTTCAGAAGTTTGGCAGGTTCTCAGGGAGGTGGATTATCCAGCAGACGGGCGCCATTCCTGGGGAATTAACTTCTGAAATTATACTTACCTACCTGGCTTACCCTTTATAAACACATTTATGCTTAATCTTCGTCTCCCTTCCCATTTTCTTAGTAGTGCACGTTGCTTTTGACTTTGAATAATTTATTTTTAGGCACTTACTTCTTAAAATTATTATAATAGTAATCGTTGGCAGAACAATACATATCGGATCAGGGCCTTGAAGTGTGTTACAGCACTTCATTCAAGATGGTAACGGTACACTATAGTACACTGTAGAAAGCAATGTGGTCAGCATTGCGCTCGCCCTAGATTATTACCCTGATTTGACCCAGGTACTCATTCACAGCTGAGCCGACTGTTATCCGATGCAAATCCCACTGCCGCCGGTGAGATTTGAACCGCGACCTTCAGTATGACAGCCTTGCGCTCTAAACACTCAGCTATCCGGACACTAATTCTTATACTTAACGTTAAATTGCAACTAATTATGGGTAAGTATGGGGAAAATCCATAGTAGTTTTCTTTGTTAACAAGCAAGACGGAACTTGAATGAACAAAACGACCACCGTTGACCATGAAGCGATGGTTTGCCGCAAACACTCGATTTTTGCTGTTTGCATCATGATGATATTGCGGCATTGACTTCATTACAATTAGGCCATTAGCAATGTGGATGATGCATTGTCGACAGTAAATGATGTGTAAATTGCCTGGAAATGATTCACCAATAGATGTTTAATCCTTTAAACAGAAGCATTTTCAATTCTTTTAAAAAGTGTTTCTGTTTTAGTAAAAGAATCAATTTAAAATCTTGATTTCCAAAGAGTAACACCTTTGACCTGTTATAACTTTGTTCATGATACCGCGATTTCAAGCAAACTTGGTAGGATCAAGCTCTATGTTACAGCCTGCATTGCTGCAATTTTGTGGTACTAGGATGAGCTTAAGGGGGATTCTGTAGCCCATTACTGAAAATTAGAGTAACATACTATTATTAACTTTATTTGAAGGGATATCGGTATGGAATGTATTTCGGAGCCTAGCCACCATATAGTGGCAGATTTTTTATTTTTTTCAGATTTTTCGACTGGGTAGTTTTTGAGAATGGCCTCGTTAAATAAATGATCCCTTTCGACCCCCGAACTCCCCGCCTTTCCAAAAAATGTCAAAACCAGCCTAAATTACTAATCGAGAGCTTTCATTTGATATCCCACATGACTATATATGGTGAAAAAAAAAATGTACACCCCCTTTTTGCATATATTGGGACCCTCCCTTAAATTCCACGTAAAAGGATGTAACTCACTGTATGGGTGAGCGTTCACAGTTCCCACCTTTCCACCAAATTTGGTATCAATCGCTTCGACAGTCTTCGAGAAAAATGCGTGTGACGGACAAACAGACAGACTGACTGACAGACAGACCGTAAACCGATTTTAATAAGGTTTTGTTTTACATAAAACTTTAAAGACAATTGTAGAAGCGCCTTTTTAAAATTTTATGTTGAACAAAACCTCATTAAAATCGATTCACTGCCTGTCTGTCAAACGCACTTTTCTCCAAAACGGCTAAACCGATCCGAACGAAATTTAGTGGTATGAAATTCCACGCATACAGCGACGCACTTAAAGTGAAATAGGACTCATTTTCGTAAACTATCCAACCCAAAAATCCGAAGAAAATCAGGGTGGTGCGTTTAGATGAAATCTAGGCCTCAAAATATGTCCCATCCTGGTATATACCCAAGTAAATTTACTAGTAATACTGCTAGTAATATATAACTTTTAGAAATTGACTAAAAAACCTCCTTAAATTCATCCTAGGAATTCCAAAACGTAATTCTCCATTGGCTGACAACATTGACCCGAGATATTAATTCGCTTAGTTCTGGGCAGGTTGTTGAAGCTGACAGCACTGAGCAATTTATATATCTCGAGTCAATGCTGTCATCCAACTGAGAGAACTGGGTTATGCTTCTCACATAGGGAAACACAAAACCTTTTATATCTGAAGCGTCAAGCTTCCGGTTCCCCGACTTGTTTATTTGTTTTTTAAGCTTATAGAAGTAGCCCGCAATATATATTAGTTGATGGGCTTACAGTTTTTTAGTAAACATTTACCAAGTTGTCGAAAAAAATCGAGAAAATGTCGCCACTCCAACACTGCAACGTAACTTTATTTAAGCAGATATCATAACAAAGACTATTTTGGGGCCTAGATACCGTGTGCGTGGACCACTATAATCTTTTTCAGATTTTTCGGTTAGATGGTTTTCGAGAATGGGTCCTTGATTTAATTTATTTCGGGCCTGCTGTTCTTTGCAACCAATGTCTTCGGAAAGTACTCCTTGAGGCCAATTTCCATAAGCTTTTGTTTTACACAAAACATTTGAAAAAGGTTGAATACATGCCATTATGCTAGCCAGTCTCGGGAATGTAGGGGTCCTTTGAACACTTTGATCCCTCACGTGTCAGACAAAAGTTCTCGTGTCCTTTATCGATGCGTGAGTCCGGCTCGGAACCTGGAAATTGCCACACCAATACGCAACTTCATGTACACCAATCGTCAACCCACACACAAGCTAAATTAGAATTTAAAACAAATAACCGCTTTACCGGGCACGTGCGTTTTGCAGGGAGGAGGGAAAGTGGAAGTCTTCAAGTCTCAAATGGTATTTGTTCGGTTGAATTGATTGTTTATTGTTCTACATCACTTCGTAAACTGGTGCAACACCAAAGTAACACCAAACTCCAATCGAGATACCTTAACAACTAATAGTAATGTAAATAGTAGATACTAGAGCAAATAGACTAAATAGAATAAAATAATAATAAATAAAGATATGAAAATAAAAACAAAAGATAAGATATATGCGCAATAAAAAATATATATAAAATAAAGGAAACAAAGGGAATAATCAATACGTGCTAAAAATATTAAATTGAAACCGGGAGCCGGAGTATTCATGAAAGGGGACAAATTCGATTTTACGCCTCTCGTTCGGAAAATTTGCAAATCAGTTTTTTCAACAGATAATCATCATTGCAATCTACACTCGACACTCTAGACCCTTTCCTTAAGAACTGATTCTTGATCTGCTTTTCGCGTAATGCATGCGTGGTGGAGCGGAAGAGCGGGG
Organism: Hermetia illucens; assembly: GCF_905115235.1. NCBI lineage: Eukaryota > Metazoa > Arthropoda > Insecta > Diptera > Stratiomyidae > Hermetia > Hermetia illucens. Next base: position 71,559,153 of record NC_051850.1, on the reverse strand, counting down.
CAGCGAGACACAACGAACCGTGTCCCCTCGTCAAAATGTTAAGTGGTTGGGACTTTTCTTTTTAATTTACCGGCCATTTAGTCGCTTAGCGGAGATTCAACGGAGATCCACACCAAAGTAGCGCAACACCACGACTTGAAACTCACCCGCTTGAGTAGCTCGCTTACCTGTTGGTTGCATGATGACAGTCACGAGGCCGGGGTAGGAACCGGGCTACTTATTCTGCAATCAGCCGTCAAGTTAATTACATAATCAAATAGTAAAATCAGAAAAATTAATCGTAATTTAACAAATAATAAAATATTTGTATATATTGTAACTTAATAATTACGTAATGAATTGGTGACCAAGAAATGAATAGTTTCCTAATTCTGTATAAAATAAAATCAAATAAAAAACGTCTGACAACAATTAAAGGAAAACCGTTTTTCAATTCCCTTTTCCTTTCGTACAAGGTTTCTTTTATCTCGTTTCAGTTTAAAAGCGACATTACTTAAATCGCGTACTCAGCAGTTACATTCGAGAGAAAATGAGTTGCTTGTGGTATTCCACTGAGCAGGAATATGCAGGACTATAATCGCCCAATTCAACTGAAAATACTGTCACTGGATGAGCCACGTTCGCCATTGTGCAATTCGCGTTATCCGCAAAAACAGAAAGTCGGTTAAGGCGTGTTTTTGTGACATGCACCACCCCGGGGTAGTGTGCATGCGCTGTAGTGCGGCGCCACTTAGTAGAGATTCACCCAAACTCCACACCAAAGTAGCGCAGCACAACTCACCACGACTCGAACTCACCCGCCTGAGTAGCTTGCCTACCCGTGGCTGTCATCCTGTTACCAACAGGTAGGCGAACGCTTTCGTATGCATCTAGCAAAGTGCATTTTATTACTTGCTTAAGAACCTTCACATTATTAATATCTATATCGTGTCCATCTTCTACCATATGCTTGGCCACCATGGATTTGATAGCCTTTCTATTATTGCTTCTTCGTCCCTTAGGTGTTCTGTGAATCTTGTGGTCACCAATCTTTTGGTTTCACATACTCATACATGCGCATACATGTTCCTACCAAGTTTGCTCGATATCGCACTATTACAAATAAAATGTATAATAGGTCAAGGTCGTCGCTTCTCTGCACATTCAAGGCTTTGAATGTTAATATCATGCGAAAGTGGATATTCTCACCTAATATGTATATGCATATATAATACTTTACGTGTTGGGCACTAATGGGACAAATGTTCACTTAAATGTTTTTATAAAAAAATGCAAAAATCCCTTCATACCTTAAGCGTCTAGCTTCCGGGTTCCCGACTTGTTAATAAATACACATGCACAACAATTTCGGCTTAAGAAGCCGTGAAAAAATACCATAATTTACAAAAAAAAAAGTATAACAAGGTACCGAGAGTTTATCTTTTAATATATTTTAATAATCCTATTTTTTTCTTTATGTCTCTTCTGTCGCACTTTAAGTTTGCACTTTCTGACCCTACTTCCTCACTTCACTTTCAGATGTACACCAAATTTCGGTTGAATCTATGTAGCCTAAGATGAAATTTGGTGAACACGTGCAGACTATGAAATTACACGCATATAGTTAAAATCATTATTATGTGTGGAGTTTTTGCAAATATGGCCGTGTGAGGTGAAAGGCCTCGCTTAGTATTTTACTAATCGATTTGACATCAGTTGGAAGGTGTTGGAATAACAAGCGACAAAGTACAAACTCAAATTGAGACAGGACTTATTTTTAAAGTTTTGTGTAAACACAAAACCTTATTAAAATCGGTTTACTGTCTGTCCGTCTGTCTGTCCGTCTGTCTGTCCGTCTGTCTGTCTGTCCGTCACACGCATTTTTCTCGGAGACAGTTATAGCAATTGACACCAAATTTGGTAGAAAGGTGGGAACTGTGAACGCTCGCGCATGTAGTGAGTTACATCTTTTTACGTCGAAGTTAAGGGGGGTCCTTACATATGCAAAAGAGGGGTGTACATTTTTTTTTTTCATAAAATACAGTCATGTGGGGCATCAAATTAAAGGTCTCGGTTAGTGCCTTCCAAAGCTGGTCTTAATTTTGACATTTGTTTGAAAAGTGGGGAGTGCGGCGGGTTCAAAGTGAACATTTCTTTTACGAACCCATCCTCAGAAATTACTAAACCGAAAAATCTTAAAAAAATCAGGGGGCTGCCACTATATGGTGCCTAGGCTTCGAGATACCCTTCATATCGATATCTGCTCAAATAAAGTTAATAATAGTACATTACTATAATTTTTAGTAATTGACAGGAAAACTCCCTTTAAATTCACCCTAGAATCACGAAATTTTGCAGCAATGTAGGCTACAGCAAAGATCCCACCAAATTTGGTGAAAATCGCACCATTACTAACAAAGTTATACTAGGACAAAACAGTCGCTTCTCTGCAAATTCATGACTATGAATGTCAATATGGTGGATATTTTCACATAATATATGCATATATTACGTGCTACATACTAATCGGACAAATGCACACTTAACTCTTGTTGAAATTGCGACGTATTTTGGCGACCACAGATGCCCCCAAAATGTGTAAAGTAAAATGCAGTTAAGCGAAAGCTGCCGGACTCCTGGCTTAGACAGACTACCGACTAAAACGCCCTGCTGGAGCGCCCAGGACTCTGTCCCTGAACCGTTTGCCACTTCACCTTGGGCCAAGCCTTTTCAGTTGAAGTGTACCGAATTATGGTAGATCTGCATTATTTCTTTTGTCTCTCTGGTTACAACCTTAAAAAGGTATGCATTTAATAATACACAATCTTCACCCCTTTTCCCCCAATTTTACACCCCTTACTATTTCAAATATACTTACTCAAATTTCCGTTTTACGCTCCCCGACATTCATTTACTTTGATCTTTTGAAATTATAATCATAATCATTATATTTTATTTATGAAAGCTACCACATATCACGTTTCCCTAAAATTTATTAAACTCATGTATATTTTTAAATACACACTGTTAATCGATAAACGTCACCAGATCATGTATTGTCACATGCAAAACCGTTAGATTGTCTTGATAGAGACGACTGAAAGGGCATCAACTTTGGAGTTTACGCCGGAGAGAGCTGAGCGATATAGATACGGGTTAGGAAATGACAGTAGAACAAGTCGGAATACCGGAAGCTCGCGCTTCGGGTATAAAGGTTTTCTGTCCATCTAATGTAAGAAACTTGAACGCACTCTTTTCTATCCGTATATAGCTACAAATCCAACATATTCCTTCATCATTCATCCATTCTTTTCCAAACTACAAAATATACGTACATATTACAGCCATAAATATTATCCTCACCTTAAACAAACAAACTGACTATTTCCGAATACTGCACGTATATAAATTATTATTATTACCGATTTGGTTACATGTGTACATATATAGTACATATATTAAATACAGCTGGTTTAATGTACAAACATATCTTTCTGAATTAGACACAACCTGCAAATTCACACATTTGTGTTTGGAGTAATTGATTCATATGCAAATGATTAAAAAACTAAGTAAAACAAATTAATTCTTTGCGACCCCATTCATATGAACTTATTTCGTTGTGGTATTGACGAATTGATATGGGATGATGACGTCATGCATGTTGTACAATGCACGAAATTCACAAAAAATGGCAGTTTCACCCCCTATAACTTTGTTAATAATAATTGGATTTTCTTCAAATTGTGCACCATATTATCCTTTACATCCCTGCCAAATTTTGTATTTCTAGAATGGACATAAGGGGGGTTGCCAGATAAATTTCTAAAATGTGGAAATATACTATTATTAACTTTATTTGTGCAGATATAGGAACGGGATGTACACCACTGTAATTTTTTTCAAATTTTTCGGTTGGGTAGGTTCTGAGAGCGAACCTGTTACACTTTTTGGGGGTTATATTTTGATCCGCCACTTCCCCACGTTTCACCCGATATCAAATATGAAACCAGTTTCGAAAAGAGATAATTGAGCCCTTTAATTTAATATCCGCCACGACCACACTTTATGAAAAAAAAAATCACTGGATAAATGGAATTTTTGCGATGAACGGTGTCCGGACGGATCGGATCGCTAACGTGCGGTAAGGACGGGACTATGGGTATCCGCGATTTTCTTTTTTTTCAATCAAGGGGGAATTGTCTAAAATGGGGAAAATGTATAGCTCAGAGGATTCTCCGTATTTAATGCGCAAAGCAGCAATTTTGTCTGAATTTTCGTGGATTGAATGGCCTAGGACGTGCAAAGTTGGCCACCGGGCGTGAGGAAGTGTTGAGTCATAGCTTGGTAAGAGTTATCCTTTCAGCGTAGAGGAGATGCTGCGCTAGTTTTCGTCTCCAAGTGTTTTTGTTGGTTTTCTTTTCGATTTTTGGTGAATTGTGTACAATTCCGATTTAGACTCGGACAATCCTACCTACTTAAAAACTAAAGGGGCACTGATGGTGGTGGCCGGTGGTCGGTCAATGCGATAATTCGTTGAGAACTCCCCGCAACATCGAGCACGTATGCAGAATGGTGTACTTCTGCATGGTTTGAACCAGACTGTGTGAGTGTTCCAGGACATCAAGGGAAGCCGTGAGGGATTTAGGTACAATACCTGTAGCTGACAATATTATGGGAACTACAACCACCCGCTCGAGATACCAAATTTTTTTGATTTCCCTAGTTAGTGGCTCATAGTTCACCTTCTTCTCCACGTATTTCCGTTCGATGTTGCTATTATGGGGGATAGCAACATCAATAATATTCGCGGAGCAACCCTTCTTGTCAACTAACAGTACGTCAGGCTTGTTATGTGGAGTATGGCGATCAGTCAGAACTTGCCTGTCCCAAGACTTCCTGTAAGCAAAACTATCAAGTACTACTTGCGACTCATATCGGTAAACCGGGTATGTTTCCCTGATCAGTCCATGCTTGCATGCAAGGTTTTGGTGGATAACCTTACATGCGCGCCTAAAAACGGGACAAATTGTACCAACTGGTCCTCCAGGTTGGGGGTTGGGTAGGGCTGACAACCCTACACGGAAAACAACCTGCTACGAAGCCACAACAGGAGCCTCGGATAGGACGGATGTTAAAACGACGGACCCGGCAACGACAAAGGAACAACGATTTGCGCATTTTCTCATGGAACGTGCGCTCCCTGTACAGAGATGAAGCTGATAAGCAGCTAGCCGATACGATGTCCCAATATAGGGCTGATGTAACAACGTTGCAAGAGATGCGATGGACAGGGACCGGTTTCCTGGAGAAGAGCCACTACACCATATATTATAGCGGCCATCCAGTAAACCATGTGCTCGGAGTAGGTTTCTTAGTCAGCCAAAAAATGAAACCTGCTGTTATCGGCTTTGAAAGTATAAGCGAACGGCTATGCACTCTGCGCTTGCGAGGCAAATTTAGAAATATAAGCCTCATAAACGTTCACGCCCCTACAGAGGAGACTGCAGAGTCGGAGAAGGATACCTTCTACGAGGCAGTAGAAAGAACCCTCGAAGCCTGTCCCAGATATGATATCAAAATCATACTTGGGGATTTTAACAGCCAAATAGGGAAGGAGCCCGTATTCAGGCGATACGTTGGCTCCCATAGCTTACACGAAAAAACAAATGATAACGGACTGCGGACTATTCAATTAGCAGGGTCACACGAAATGGTTGTTGGAAGTACCTGGTTTGCGCGGAAAGCGGTCCACAAACATACGTGGGCCTCTCCAGACGGGACCACTTTCAACCAAATTGACCACGTGTTGATCGAACGCCGCCACCTCTCAGCCTTGATGAATGTCAGAACATATAGGGGGGCCAATATAGACTCGGATCACTATCTCGTTGGCATAGTGCTCCGAGCTCGAATAACAATACTACCTAGAATCCCCTCTGACAATCAGGTGAGAGTGAACACTGAAGCCATCCACAACACAACCCTCCGCGACACCTATAAGAAGGAAATGGATGCCGCAATAACCGCAGTCAATAGAGGACCTGGAGATGAAGCATCGACTAATGATCTTCACAACCACCTGAAGAACGTTATCATGGATACGGCCACAAATATACTTGGCCCCAGCCGCAAAAGAAGTCGGAACGGCTGGTTTGAGGATGAATGTAAGCTAGCAACGGAACGGAAGAATGTCGCATACCGAGTAATGTTGCATTCTCAAAGAACGCGGGCACGCGCAGAGACTTATCACGAACTCCGTCGAGCGGAGAAGCGACTTCACAGACGGAAAAAGGAAGCCTGGGAGAACCAACAAGTCTGTGAACTAGAAAAGTACAGGGAGCAACCGCACCAGGCGCGGAAGTTTTACCAACAAGTCAGCAGGATGAAGCCTTATACACCTCGATGCTCATCCTGCCGAGACAAAGAGGGAAATCTGATTTCCGACAGAATGGGCATATTAGAGCGATGGGTTGAGTACTTTGATGAGCTACTGAACAACCAGAACATCGGCGAGTTGGAGGTCCCGCCAACTGAAGACGACGGACAAATACTGCCACCACCAAGTTTAGGAGAAACAGTCCGGCTAAAAAATCATAAGTCGCCAGGAGCCGATGGAATTACAGCCGAATTGGTTAAATATGGAGGCGACCAGTTGCACCAAGTGGTTCATCAACTTGTGCTCAAGGTATGGGACAGCGAATCAATGCCTGACGATTGGCAGCGAAGCATAATCTGTCTCATACATAAAAAGGGAGATATCACACAGTGCAGCAATTATAGAGGTATCACGTTGCTGAGTACCATCTATAAGATATTCTCCACTATCTTGCTAGGCCGGATAGCCCCATACGCCCAGAACATCATTGGCCCATACCAAAGAGGCTTCACTCCAGGCAAATCAGCAACAGATCAGATTTTCTCTCTGCGGCAGGCGATGGAAAAACTGTTGGAATATGGACAACAGTTGCACCATCTGTTCATCGACTTTAAAGCCGCCTATGATAGCATAGCCAGGGTAAAACTGTACACGGCCATGAGAGAATTCGGTATCCCGACGAAATTAATAAGACTGACTAGGCTGACCCTGACCAATGTGCGAGGCCAGATAAAAGCAGCAGGATCACTCTCAAGACCATTCGACATCAACAACGGTCTACGACAAGGGGATGCGCTATCATGCGTCCTCTTTAACCTGGCCCTCGAGAAGGTGATCCGTGATGCTGAGGTGAATGCAAGAGATACGATCCTCTTCAAGTCCACCCAACTACTGGCCTATGCTGACGATATCGTCATCATGGGAAGAACCACCCGAGACGTTCAAACTGCCTTCATCCAGATCGAGCAGGCGGCGCGAGATCTTGGGCTGCACATCAATGAAGGCAAGACAAAATATGTGGTGGCAACGTCAGCACCGAAGACGAATCAACCAACAACATCAAACCGCACTGGTCAAACACAAGCACGAACAAGAATAAGGATAGGGGAATACAACTTTGAGACCGTTGACAATTTCTCCTATCTAGGGTCGAAAATCACAACCGATAACAACTACGATGATGAAATCCGCGCACGGTTGTTGTCAGCCAACAGAGCCTACTTCAGCTTACAAAGACTGTTCCGCTCGAAACGTCTCACCATAGGGTCAAAGCTCTTACTGTACAAGACTATGATCTTGCCAGTCCTCATGTATTCCTCGGAAACTTGGGTTCTTAGCAAGAAAAATTGCGAACTCTTGGCCGCGTTCGAGAGAAGAATCCTCCGAAGAATTTTTGGCCCCCTACATGAGGATGGACGATTCCGTAGCCTACACAATGACGAAATCTATGAGCGATACCATGACCGTCCGGTTGTGGATAAAATCCGGCTCAATAGGTTACGGTGGGCGGGTCACTTAATCCGTATGGATGAAGGTGATTCCACCCGGAAAGTCTATAAGGGCAATATCTATGGTAGGAAAAGAAGACGAGGCAGACCCTGCCTAAGATGGAGCGATGGCGTGGGCCAGGACGCCAGACAGCTTTTAGGGATATCGAATTGGTGGACCTCGGCGCAAAACCGGGATGTCTGGAGTTCCTTATTAAGGCAGGCCTAGACCGGATACCGGTTGTTGCGCCGTTGATGATGATGAACCTTACATGCAGCATTATGCCTGGTGATGGTGCCATAACAGTGCATCCAGAATTGGATGACGCAATCGGAATTTGGACATAGTTGCCCGTATCCTCCGCTGGACGTTTTCCAGATCGGTCTTCGTCCGCGGCAATATTCAATAGATTCAATGCGCTTATCTTATTCTTCCCCAAGAGATGCAATTTCAGCACCTGCTTCACAAGTAGCAGGAGTTCGGACAGCAGAGGATCCTTCAGCAGTATGCACCTTGATGTCATATAAGTACATCAAGTGTGTCAGTTCGCATTTAGCACGTAGGCGTTATTTAATTGCAAAACCATGCGCTCTAGCATCATTAAGTAGCCATGAAAGTGCCATGCAAAACCAAAGCGAACTCAAAGAGTCCCCGTGGAAGATGCCCCTCCGTGTACGGATGAGCTCTGTGGTATTAGCTCTGTGGTACGCACTGATAAGGTAGTATTCCACCCTTCCATGACTCTCACAAAAAAGCTTTATTAGTTTTGGATCAATGCAATACACATGTAGGACAGGTATGCGGGACGTTATCGAAAGCCTTGGCATAATCGATATAGACGTTTCTCTGCCCTCTAGTTGCTTGTCCTACAACTACCGAATCGAAATTGAGTTGCTCTTTGTAACCCCTTGACCCAATTTGGCAGCCCTTCTGCTCCTCGGATAGAATGTTGTTGGTCTCGAGGTGGGCATTGACCCTGCCATTAATATTGGACGTTATGAATTTGTAGGTTGGTAACCAACTAATCGGTCTTGTATCGGCGGGCTCTTGCACCGTGCCCTTTTTAGAGATAAGGTGGGTAATCCCTGCAGTGGAGTAGGGTGGAAATTCCCTCAACCGACTAATGACCTGATTTATGCTGTGTGCCAACCGACTGTGTATACTGGTAAATTCCTTATACCAGAAATTCTGTACAAGATCCAGACCTGGACCCCCAGCTGTTTATGGCTCGCCGAACTTCCTCTTCGAAAACATTCGCAAAATTCGCGGGTACCTTCGGCTATGATTCACTCAGCTTGCTCAGCATGCTGGGCGGGTAGCCCCCAGAGGCCATTCCAATACTCTTTCGTTTCCCTCACCGAAAACTGCACTGTCTGGACGCACTGTTGGGATTTCGTTGGTTGCTCAGGTATGTTGCATTCTGGACACGTCTGGAATGACTTTCTCAATACCGACGTAACCGACTGCATGTGACAGAAAGTTTCTGCTTTAGTGTATCCAGAATTTAAACTACGGGTGTCTTATTGGGGATGGCATAGTTCCGGTAAATCATCTGCACTTTATTTCTCACTCGTCGGCACTGCCAGTGCTGATCTGAATCAGTCTAGCAATGTCCTGCCTTAGTGAGTCCCGCCGATGGTCCAGACGAATTTTCCATGGTGGATCTCTTCCGTCACTCAAACCAATAACACGAAAGTGAAACTTCTGATCGCGCAATCTGATCGCCGCAACTGTATCACATTACACAAGTGATTATAGTTGTAGCAGCAACATATCAGCGCACAGCCGAGATGCAATCGCATCATTGATTTGAGATACAATTCCCGGAGTTGCTGGAGATGCATAGAGCCTGGGAATACCTGATCTATGGAAAGGATCCATTACCCAGAATTCTATACACGCTGTTTATAATTCGACCAGAACTCAGCTGGACGGTGGAGAAAAGTGCTACGGCGAGTACTAAAACTGTTGCTTGCAGTTCGATGTGGTGTTGCTGATGCCGCCATCTCGGCCCCATCAACTTTCGGTCACCAGTTTCCCCGATGACCTCAAGCCGACCATGCTACTTGATGATGGCCGGGATTGTGTCGCTGCAAGTTATAAAGCGGTACTGGTCTGCGACTCGCTGCACAGTAACGTACGCGAATTGCGGGAAACACTCGACGAATCTCTGGTGCAACAAGGAGCGGCAGATATTGTACCCCCCCCCCCCCCCCGTTATTTCGTAGTAGGAGCGAATAATGAAGAGGTTCATTTCTTTAGTCCATTTCCTCCGCTACTTACGCGAACCTGCTGAAGTGATTGTGGCGAAACAACTGCAATAGGGGAAGCAATGTTCCTGGTCGCCGTAGCGCCCAGACGTCGAACTGCCCCCCGACTAGCTGATTCGACGCCGTGCTGTCTATTACGGAAGCCCGACCCCGTCACCAAGTCAGACAACTCTCGTGGGTTATCCGTACCGGACCTTAAATTCCTTCTTCTTCTCATAGATGTATTTGCATTTTATACCTATTTGCTAGTGTGATGAAAGCTTCCTGAGTGAGTAATCTGCAAGACTGCAAAGTTCCTGCACTTTCCTCACCTACCCCCTGGGACGCTGCGGTGGAGTACAGCCATTCAGACTGAAGCTATCCATCTCTCCTCCTTTCACAACCGGGCTTGGGACCGCCGGGGTTATTATTTTCCGAGTTATCACAATCCCGGCAGATGCCGGATTTTACCTAATACTAGCACTAAGTGCCAAGCATTCAGGCTCGGACGATCCTACCTACTTAAAAACTAAAGGGGCACTGGTGGTGGTGGCCGGTGGTAGGTCAGTGGGAGAATCCGTCGAGTACCCCCCGCAACATCGAGCACGTATGCAGAATGGTGTACTTCTGCATGGTTTGAACCAGACTGTGCGAAAGTCCCAGGACATCAAGGGAAGCCGTCTGGGATTTAGGTACAATACCTGTAGCTAACAATATTATGGGAACTACAACCACCCGCTCGAGACGCCAAATTTCTTTGATTTCACGAGCCAATGGCTCATAGTTCACCTTCTTCTCCACGTATTTCCGTTCAATGTTGCTATTGTGGGGGATAGCAACATCAATAATATACGTGGAGCGACCCGTCTTGTCAACTAGCAGTACGTCAGGCTTGTTGTGTGCGGTATGGCGATCAGTCAGAACATGCCGGTCCCAATACATGCTGTAAGCAGAACTATCAAGTACTGCTTGCTGCTCATATCGGTAAACCGGACATGTTCCCGTGATCAGCCCATGCTTATATGCAAGGTTTTGATGGATAACCTTACATACAGCATTATGCCTGGTGACGTATTGCACCGGTGCCATAACAGTACAGCCAGAAATGAGATGGTCCAACGTCTCTAACGCCGAACCACACATTCTGCACTGGTCGTTCTCCACTCGTTCTTTCATGTTGAGCTTTTTATAAGCTCGGGTGGCGACCACGCCATCCTGAATGGCACACATGAACCCCTCCGTCTCAGCAAAGAACTCCCCAGCACACAGCCACCTGTTCGACAGATGCAAATCGACAAATGGCTGCCAAAGACAATTCACGTGTTTACCGTGCATTGCCTTCGACTTCCATTCCTCGATCCGCTCCTGGTCCGACTTCACCCCACTCAGAGGATTGAAAGATCGATCCTTCAAGTTAAGTGGAGTCAGTCCACAGTCTGCCTTACAGATAGCCGCATGCAAGGGGCTCGCCTGCTCTTTACTGTAAAAATAAGCGCGCAGCGAGTCGACTTGGCGATGATGTTGTGCCGCCACGTCAACCACGCCTCTACCTCCGATGTCACGAGGCAGGTTCATCCGCTCCACGGCAGACTTTGGGTGATGCATTCGAAATTTGGACATAGTTGTCCGTATCCGCCGCTGGACGTTTTCCAGGTCGGTCTTCGTCCACGGCAATATTCCGAATGCATAAGCCAGTGAAGGGATAGCGAATACATTCAACGCGCTTATTTTATTCTTCCCCGAGAGATGCGATTTCAGCACCAGCTTTACACGTCGCATGAATTCGGACAGCAAAGCTTCCTTCAGATCACCAACTCGAGCATGGGTTCCTTGCAGAATTCCTAGGTACTTGTAGAAGTCTGTCTCGGTCATAGCTTCGATGTGGAGGTCACCAATGCTATGTCCGGCATGCGGCTCGTGATGACCTTTGCGAATGGCTTGGATTCGACATTTGTCTAATCCAAACTCCATCCGAATATCACGGCTGAACATGTCTATTGTTCGCAACAGACTTCTAAGATGGTTGTCAGTACCAGCATACAGCTTGATGTCATCTAGGTACATCAAGTGTGTCAGTTCGCACTTATCACGTAGGCCATATTTTATTGCAAAACCATGCCCTCTAGCATCATTCAGTAGCCATGAAAGGGGGTTCAGTGTCATACAAAACCAAAGAGGACTCAATGAATCCCCCTGGAAGATGCCCCTCCGAATACGAATGGGCTCTGAGGTATTAGCACCCTCAGATGTACGGACTGACAAGGTGGTATGCCACCCTTCCATGACTGTCGCCAAAAACGTTATTAGTTTCGGATCAATGCGATACAGATGTAGGATGTCGATTAGCCAGGTATGCGGAACGCTATCAAAAGCCTTGGCATAATCGATATAGCAACTGAAGAGGTTTCTTTGGCCTCTAGTTGCTTGTCCTACAACTACCGAGTCGATAATGAGTTGCTCTTTGCAACCCTTTGACCCAACTCGGCAGCCCTTCTGCTCCTCGGACAGAATGTTGTTAGTCTCGAGGTGCGCATTGATCCTTCCACTAATAATGGACGTGATGAATTTGTAGAGGGTTGGTAAGCAAGTGATCGGTCTTGTGTCTGCGGGGTCCTGCACCGTGTCCTTCTTAGGGATAAGGTAGGTAATTCCCGCAGTGAGGAAAGGTGGAAATTCCTCCGGCCGACTCATGACCTCATTTATACTGCGTGCCAACCGACTGTGTACGCTGGTAAATTTCTTATACCAGAAATTCTGCACCCGATCCAGACCTGGGCCCCTCCAGTTCTTCGAGCTGTTTATGGCTCGTCGAACTTCCTCTTCGGTAACATCCGCGAAATTCATGCCAGGTGTATTGGCATGGCGGGTGCCTTCGGCGGTGATCCACTCAGAATACTCAGCATGCTGGGCAGGTAACTCCCAAAGTCCACCCCAATACTCTTTCGCTTCCGTCACCGAGAACTGTATTGTCTGTTGGGATTCGTTTAGAGATCTGAAAAAGCTCCGCTGGTTCCTCGCGTATGTTGTATTCTGGACACGTCTGGAATAACTTTTGCCATACCGTCGTAACCGACTGCATATGACAGAAAGTTTCTGTTTTAGTGTGTCCAGAATTTCAACTACGGGTGTCTCACAGGGGATGGCATAGTTCCGGTAAACCCTCTGCACTTTATTTCTCACCCGTCGGCTGGCACTGCCAGTGCTGATCTGAATCAGTCTAGCAATGTCCTGCCTTAGTGAGTCCCGCCGACGTTCCAGACGAATTTTCCATGGTGGATCTCTTTTGTCACTCAAACCAATAACGCGAAAGCGAATCTTCTGACCGTGCAATCTGATAGCCGCAACTGCACCACAATACACAAGTGATTGTAGTTGCAGCAGCGACATATCAGCACACAGTCGAGACGCAATCTCATCATTGATTTGAGATAGAATTCCCGGAGTTGCTGGAGATGCATAGAGCCTGGGAATACCTGGTCTATGCAAAGGATCCATATCCGAGAATTCTATACACGCTCTTTGGAATTCGTCCTGAACCTCAGCGGAAACCTCAGCTGGACGGTGGAGAATAGTGCTTCGGCGAGTACTGAACCTGTTGCCTGCAGTGCGGCGTGGTGTTGTTGATGCCGCCGCCTCTGCCCCCATCGACTCTCGGTCACCAGTTTCCCCGATGACTTCAAGTCGAACACGTTCCCTGATGGTGGCCGGGATTGTGTCACTGCGAGTGATGAAGCGGTACTGGTCTGCGACTCGCTGCACAGTCACGTGCGCGAATTGCGGGAAACGCTCGACGAATCTCTGGTGCAACAAGGGGCGGTGAGATATTGTACCCGCCCCCGCCGTTATTTCGTAGTAGGAGCGGATGATGAAGAGGTTCATTTCTTCAGTCCATTTCATCCGCTTCCTACGCGAACCTGCTGAAGTGGTCGCCACAGGTTGTGGCGAAGCAGCTGCAGCAGGCGGAGCTGTGCTCCTGGTCGTCGTGGCGCCTAGACGTCGAACCGCCCCACGACTAGCGGTTTCGATGCCGTGCTGTCCATTACGAGAGCCCGACCCAGTCACCAAGTCAGACGACTCCCGCCGGTTATCCGTACCGGACCTTAAATTTCTCCTTCTTCTCATTTTTTGGTGGTGCATTTTATCCCTAGCTGCCAGGTATGTAGATAGCTTCCTTAGTGAGTAATCTGCAAGACTGCAAAGTTCCTGCACTTTCCTCACCTACCCCCTGAGACGCTGCGGTGGCGTACAGCCATTCAGACTGAAGCTATCCATCCCTCCTCCTTTCACAACCGGGCTTGGGACCGGCTTCGGCGGAGTTAATTTTTTTATTTTAATTCATTTATTCTTTTAATTTTACTATTTATTATTCATTTTTCAGGTTTTGTGTAAAACAAAACCTTATTAAGTTGTAAGTTGTTATACATTTTTAAGCTACCATTTTAAATTTATTCCTAATTCACTTATCTTTTTAATTATCACTTATAATTTAGTTTTATTATTTATATTTTTTACTGTAGTTCCCTTTTTAGAATTTGCGGGATTTTCCGTTTTCTCTTCTTGTTTTTTCTGTGAATTTGTATATGTATTTTATTTGCATTATCGATTGACACTAGGATTTTAAAATTTTCGCTTGGATACATATACCATGCATTTTAGATAATTTCTTTAATTTATTTATTTTCCAGGATTAGCTCGCGTTCTGGTTGATCTTGTTAAGCCGTCGCGAATTCTTTTCTTCGTTTGGTTATTTTTAGATCCGGTGCGGACCCACGCATTCGTATAGACACGTTGATTTTATCAAAATGACACGTTTGAGATCGAAGCGCTTAAATGAGCCCCCCCCCCCACATTCTCGAACTTAGCTAGCACAGTAGCGTGCAAGAACGTATGAATCAAGCGCTTTGAGGAAGTTTGAGTATTTGCAGGCAGATCTTAACGGTCACTTAGCCAATTTCTTTAAGGTTTTGGGGTAGCTCCTCTCTCTAGGTCATCTTCGGCCGCTCAGGATAGTTGTTTGACTAAACTAATTTAGGATAGTTCATTACACAGGATTCAGGAAGTCTCAGATACCCTGGCATCTCTCCTATCCATCTCCCTCTTTTTCGTCTTAAACATGCCTTGAGTGTAACTTGCTACTCGCTTCCAAGTGTCTTCGCTCTGCAACATGGCTTCCATTATGGTCTCGAACACCCAAGACACCCTTCCATCGAAAGGTCGTGGGGGTGCGACTCCCACCATCTGCAAATCCAAATCCAGAAGATTACATGCGATGTTGTAAAAGTGTGCAACATCAGCGAGCATATTTTGAGTTATGAAAAAGACAAAAATAAATGAAACCAAGAATGTACATACCCACGGTTTGAATTCAATTATTCTGTATGGAATCGCCGAAATTACTGCAAGTGACATCAATTCCCAGTAAAATAGCACCCTCCTTGGTTTTCAAAATGAATTCACATAAATTAAATAATAACGTGGATTGTCAACAAACCGTCATCCGTGTCGTATCGCAAAAGTTTGATTTTCCCAACTTTTCTGCATACAGTGTTGCAAATGGGAATCATTGTACATGAATGAACTTCATTTGGCAGCTCTCTCTGCTCGTACGCATGCGCGCGTATTCGTTATGCTTCGGCTTTTATAGCGGAACCTATAGTTCGAAATTGCCACTCTCGAACCATATCGTATACATCCAGGACGTATCGTACACATCCCATATTGTATTGGCATTAGATTTGCCACCGTAAAGTACCCTAGTTATGTCGTTACATCCTAAGGTGCGGTCCACCACCCTAAACACTTGTTCAGACAAGAATTAACAATTTAAAAATAGGAAAATCAAAATGCATCCGAAACATCATAAACCAATGTATGTCTAAAAAGTCAGAATAGCGGAAGCTCGCGCTTCGGATATAACGGTTTTGTGTTCATCTTATGGAAGAAACTTCAACACATACTTTTCTATCCGTATATAGCTACAAATCCAACATATTCCTTCATATTTTTCCAAACTACAAGACATACGTACATATCACAGCCATAGATATTATAATAATAATCGTTGGCGCAACAATCCATATTGGATCAGGGCCTTGAAGTGTGTTAGAGCACTTCATTCAAGACCGTAACGGTACACTAGGAGGCAATGTGGTCAGCATTGCGCTCGCCCGAGATTATTACCCTGATTTGACTCAGGTACTCATTCACAGCTGAGTCGACTGGTATCCGACGTCAAATCACGATACAAATTCCACTGCCACCAGTGAGATTTGAACCGCGACCTTCCGTACGACAGCCTTGCGCTCTAACCACTCAGCTATCCGGACACCATAGATATTATCCTCACCCTAAACAAACAAACTGCCTATTTCCGAGCACTGTACATATATATGCACGTATATAAGTTGGTCGTACCCATATTTCCAATTTACTTCGTTCACAAAAAGTATACATGTGTACATATATAGTACGTATATTAAATACGGCTGGTTTAATGTACAAATATATCTTTCTGAATTAGACACTACCTGCAAACTCCATTAGCACGCATATAACTACTATATACCTACATACACACATGTCTGTTTGTAGTAATTGATATTCATGTACAAATGACTAAAAAACTCAAACAAAATAATCCTTTCCGACCCCATTCATATGAACTTACTTCTTTATGGTATTGACGAATTGATATGGAAAGATGACGTTCATAAACGTTCTAGAATGCACGAAATTCACAAACAAGTCGGAATACCGGAAACTCGCGCTTCGGGTATACCGGTTTTGTGTTCATCTTATGTAAGAAATTTCAACACGTATTTTTCTATCCGTATATAGCTACACATCCAACATATTCCTTCATATTTATCCAAACTACGAGACATACGTACATATTACAGCCATAGATATTACGCTCACCCTAAACAAACAAACTGCCTATTTCCGAATACTGTACACATATATGCACGTACACAAATTGATCGTACCCATATTTCCGATTTACTTCTTATATATGGCTGAAATAGGCACTACCCGTAATGTTCATTAGCACGTATATACTATATACCTACATACACATATGTCTGTTTGGAGTAATTGATATTCATATACAAATGACTAAAAAATTAAAACTAAATAATTCTTGCGACCCCATTCATTAGAACTCAATTCGTTGTGGTATTGACGAATTGATATGTGATGATAACGTCATGCACGAAATTCACAAAAAATGGTAAAGTTTTACCCCCTAAAACTTTGTTAATAATAGTTGGACCGAAAAATCAAAAAATTACTGACGGTTTCGTCCAGGGCAGGGGCAACTCATCAGACGCTGCCTCACCTCTGCCCTGGGAGCAGCGTGGCCGAAAGGGCCAACAGGTCGAAAAACGCTCCCTTTTACCATCGCAAAAATACGACAAGGTTGCGAATTATATTGGACTTAGTCCAGACTATGCTCCAAACTAGGGATCCATGGACTAGAAAACGTGGGAGTAAGTTGCTCCTCATTTAGTCCGGTCCACCATCACGTGGATGTGGACTTAAGATCCCGCATATCCTAAATAGTTGGATTTTCTTCAAACTTGGCCAAATTGTGCATTATGTTCTTTATTATACGCATGCCAACTTTTTTCACTTCTGGGATAAACATAAGGGAGGTTGCCGGGTAAATTTCTAAAATGTGGAAATATATTATTATTAACTTTATTTGTGCAGATATCAGAAACGGATATATTTTGAGGCGTAGATTTCGTAGAGATGCACTATTGTGATTTTTTTCAGATTTTTCGCTTGGATAGGTTCTGAGAACGAGACCTGTTACACTTTTTGGGGGTCATATTTTGAGCCCTCACTCCCCTATGTTTCACCCAATATCAAAAATTGGACCAGTTTCGAGAAATACTAATTGAGACCTTTCATTTGATACGCCTCATGGCTACATTCTGTGAAAAGTAAATTTGCACCCTCCATTCACATGTATGGGGAACCCCCCCTTAAACTTAATACATTATGGCGCCACTCCATGTAAAGGGAATACCAGATTACATCCTTTCACCAATTTTCATGACAATCGGTCCAGCCGTTTCCGAATAAATCGGATGTGACAGACAGACAGACAGACGGGTAGACAGACACCGACTCGATTCTAATAAGGTTTTGTTTCACACAAAACCTTAAAAAGTCACTATACACGTTACCAGGATATTATATTTTCAACTTGTATTAATATCTATCCTATTTGATTAAAAGCGATATTGGTAAATTTGCATCCTCTTCTTTATATTTTTAGCAACATCAGGCTGCACTAATGGCAGCTGCTACTGCACAAGGAACATACTTAAGTCCTATGGCGGCTTTAGCAACACAAATACCTCACGCACTGAACGGTTCTGCCCAACCTATAAATGGAACAATACCATCATTACCATCACCAACAATGCCAACCTTCAATCTTGCAACGCAAACTCCAAATGGCCAACCAGGAACAACTGACAGTGTCTATACAAATGGGTTGCCGCAAACATATCCTGGTCGTAAGTAGTAATTTTCGTTTACGAAAACAGGTTGGAAACTAAGAAAAAGTTCGGGAAACTAAAAACGATGTTAGATTAGGATGACCTAGTAACAAGTCGGGAATCCGGAAGCTGGACGCTTCAGGTATGAAAGGTTTTGTTCGCTTCTTCTGTGAGTATATTTGAATGTAGAACTATCCCATTTGTAGGTAGCCCGTTATGTATATGCATTTAGCATGTCTGACTACCCACTTTAGTGTGATACTGATATTTGGTTGCAGTAAATTTACACTACTTTGAGCTACTGTAACTTTGTTACTAATAGTATGATTGTAATCAAACTTGGGAATAATATGCTTCATATTATATTTTATACTACTACCAACTTTTACAACTCTAAGATAAACTTAAGGGTTTTACTCAATTTCCCCAAAAATATGGTAATCTACTATTATTAACTTAATGTGAACATCTGCGAGCCGCTACGATCACGTTGCTCCCAGGGCGGAGGTGAGGCAGCGTCTGACGATTTGCCTCTGCCCTGGTAAGAAACCGTAAAGCCGTCATCGCTTGACATTTTTGAATTTGTTTGGGTGCAAGTCCTAAGCGAGGGTCCGTGGACCAGGAAAGAGGGAGTAAGTTACTCCCCATGTGGTCCGGTCCAGCATTAAGTTGATGCGGACTTAGGACCTCATCATTCTAAAAAAAAATAGTTTCTAATCGTTGGGAAACGAGATGACACTCACATTACTTTAAAAAGTAAGGTTCGAGGCCGCCTTTTACACCCCTTTTTGCAAGTATGAAGGAATTGAGGTGGATTTGCAAATACATAGTTATTTGCTGATTTACTAGAGAAAGTTTGCATAAAGCTTCTTACGCGGAAATTCATGTTGGTATGCAATGCGGAACTAGGTGGTATGCAACGCGGAACTCGGTGTAGACGAGGAAATTGATGTACACGTTTGAGTTAGCTTTGATGATAGTTAGGATTTAGTCCCCAGATGCTCAGGAAAAAAGTCAGAATTATGATACCTTCTGGATCCGTGGTAGGAAGGAATCTCACGAATGTGAACGACAAACTAGTTTTATATGAGGAGATAATATAAGTGTTTATCCAGGATCAATTTCTTTCAGGGCTGCTGAGTTACAATAATTGATCAAATTTCTTTTCTTTCAATTTTCAGATTATATCTGTTTACAGATCATATTTGTTCGTTGGAATTTCGACCTATAACTAGTAGCTCTTAGCTTTTTCATATATTTTGAGCACCAGGCCATACACACTTGAATGGATACAGATCTAATCTATTAGATCTACACAGTTTTTTTTCGATTAACTTAGGCTGTCAAGGAGATCCTATTATCTTCTTGTTTTGATTCATATATTCATATATACAGCACAGAGATGCTAATTTAAGTTAGGACTCATAATCAATCAAGCTCTGGATGAGTATTCGAAATGTATTTAAATTAAAACATGAACAGTGCGTGATTGCAAAATTAGTAGTAGTGTTTTCTTGCAGTTGGCCCTCCTTACTGTTGAGTTCTTGCCGGGTTGTCCACCACAAAGCTGGGTGCTAACATCGCCGGTGTAATGTGTCAGCATCGCATGTAGGTTCTTAAGTAAAGCAATTACAATTAAGCTTCCACTGGCACATATTAACGCAGACCCTTGAAACGTTCACGACTTGTTGAGCTATTGGGGTAATTTTAATTTAAGGGGGTCATCCCGTGTAAAGGCCGTTTTTTTTTTTTGATTTTTTTAGAAATTTTTTGTGAAGAACTAGATAAAGATACAATTACGAATTTTTCACCATACATTTACTAATATTTTGAGCATGCGTAATATTTTTCCCAGCCCGATAGCGTAGTTCATTATTGAAATACAGAGCAATTTATACACCCATCTCTAAAAAAAATACTTTTCTACTACCACGCTAGAGGGCGCTGTAATCATTTTAAAGAAAAAATGTAAACGGCATTTTAACGTGCCGACTTAACCACAGTCAAACTAGGACTATTAGAAAACTTTTTTTTGTGAATTTTGGTGTTTTTTTCAAGGCTTTTTAATGCATAAAAAACGACTAAATGAATAGTAATTATCCTAGTTTGGGGACCGGGGAAATATATTCTGACTAAGTCGTGCAAATTTCGAAGAATTTAGTTGGATAGATTTTGGGCTATGGTGGCAAAAGATTTTCAACAAGAAGTTTCGAGAAAAAACGCATTTAAAAGTAGAATGTGATTTTTAGCCATAAAATCTGGTTACATTAATCTGCTATACCTAATCTATAAACCTTAGGTTTCTTCAAGAAACAGATGTAGAGCCTTGGTTTCAATTTTTGTTCTCTTAGTGAAGTCATTCGAACGTCATTCGGGCCGATAAATACGCACTTTATTACGGCGATCGACATAAATCGGGCATGTGACATATTACGTGTTTAACAGTATAATTTCCGAACGACCCCGATTATCAGGAAATCACTTTGTCTATATATTCGACACTATATCTAGATACAATCAATGCCAAAAAATAAAAAATCCGATTCCACAGATCCGAAACACGGGATGACCTCCTTAATCTGTTCTAGAGGTCATAGCGAGGAGTAACCGTTTCGAACTGCTTGGTCTATTTTAATGCAGTGTGACAGCACGTCTCCCTTACTTGAAAACTTACCACATAAGGTGACAGGCAACCTTATATTTTACTGTGTCCTTTTACAGGTCACAGATATCCTGTCCTCCATTTCCTGAAATAACACTCCTAAGTTAGGCTTTATATGAACTATGAATGTTCCGTTGTCCCACTGCTTCCTATTACACCAGTGTTCTAGAACTGGGGTGCCTTTTCAAGATTTTTTGGAAACATGACGGTCCTGCCCTAATGAGCTATAATTCATACAACCCAAGGAGAATCCCTTTAGGGTTTGAAAATAGAATGCAAAATGAGGGCGTGCTGGCCACATCCTAGGTCACATTGTAAAAATTGGAGAAGGCAATAACCTTTCGGCATTTATCCTTATAGGCTAGTTGAATCAAATACTGCAAAGTAACTAAATCGTTCTCGAATCAATCGACGACTGGATGAATCTCGAAAACCCTGGCCAGCGGTTCTACATCCGGTAGGATGCTAGTGACCTCCTTGTGTAACTGGTTGACGTATTCTGCAAGTTCTGCTGTGTAACACATGTCGTGAAATTACTTGTACTTAGCATAAATTTCTCCTGTTAGGGATTTAACCTTAATAGAAAATTCAGAAATGTTTTGCTTCAGCATTGAAATTTATTGGCTGATGAGTTCGTTAGTTTGTCCTTCAATCTGATTGTACTCTTCGTCGATTATACTTAACATGATTCTACAAGTGCCCTAAATATTCCTGAACCTGTGGCCACCGTTTTGTGATAAGCAATCCTCCATCGGTTCTATTCTCCATGAGATATCTTTAAATTGTGAGGTGTGCTGGAGTCAATACCCGGAAGCCATGGTTGTTGTCGAATATCGGATATAAAGGCTGGCTGTTCAATATGGCTTTGTAAGCAGCGTGTGGAGCTCCTCGCATGTAAAATGGGATACTGTTTTAGGCAGCCTACGACGGCCTCGACTAGTCCTCCAAAGCGACCAAACAATTCTTTCTTGGATCATCGAACTATCACACTCAGATATCATTTTAAGCCATGACTCATACAATGCCTTTGACGCGCGTACAAAGTTGGTCCCATTGTTGGATTGGGCAGTACGTGGAAGTCCCCGGCGGAAACCTTGGAACGCTGGAAGAAAAGCGACTGGGGTGATGTCTGTGTATATCCCTAAATGTACGACTATGTAAACCTTTACTGGTTTAGCGCGACCGAACCTGGACGACTTGATTGTAATATCACCACCATCAACGGCATAAGAACCATGCTTTGGTAAGGAACTGCAGATATACTGATTTTGCGTCGAGGTCCATCATCATCATCATCCAGAAGTTACGGAATCGTTGCGGAATCGAAAGCGTTGTAGGGGCCAAAAATTCACTGGGGATTTTTCTCTGGATCGCGGTCAAGAGATTGCGATTTTTCTTGCTAAGAATTAAAGTTGCCTAAAAAGGCATGAGGAGGAGAAACAATTTCTGTCCACAGAAAAAGGCTCTGTCGGCTGTCAGGCAACCGTGCGCAGATTTTATCATCATAGCTTCTAGATAAGAGAAATGATGATGAAGTTATAGTCTGCTATCTTTGCTGTTCTCATTTGATTAGCCTGATTTGACGTTCTTGCTGCTTTAGTTTTAGTACTCTCGGCTGCTATCATGAACTTCATCTTGCCTTTATTAATGTGCAGTCCAGGATTTCACGCCAAAGATATGTATGCAGTTAAATTGTAGTCTTCTTTTTTTATTGTTCTCATTTGACTAGTCCGGTTTGATGTTTGGTGTTTTTTAAGGTTTTGTGTAAAACAAAACCTTATTAAAATCGGTTTACTGTTTGTCCGTATGTCTGTTTGCCTGTCACACGCATTTGTTTCGGAAACGCCTATAGGTATATTGACTCAAAATTTGGTGGAAATGTGGGAACTGTAAACGCTCACGCTTACAGTGAGTTACATCATTCTGCGTCGAATTTAAGTGGGAGGGGGAGTCTTCATGCAAAAGAAGGATGTAATCCTTTTTTCACCAAATATTTTCTTCCGGGGTTTCAAATGAAAGGTATCGGTTAGTATTTATTGAAGCCAGGCTTAGTTTTGACATTTGTTGGAAAGCCGAAATATCTGAAAAAAATCAAGAAGCTGCCCGTATGTGATGCCCAGGCCCCTTAATACCCTCCGTACCGATATCTGTTCAAATCAAGTTAATAATAGTATATTACTATAATATTTATTAATTGACTGAAGCGTCTAGCTACTGGTCCGCCGGCATGTTTTTTAGTGCTGACGCTGCTGTCATGGACTTTGTCTAGCCTTTATTAATGTGCCACCCAAGATCTCATAGCGTTTGCTTCATCTGGATGTAGTTAGATTGTACACTTCAGGTTGCTCTTCCCATAATGTCAATTTCGAAATCATCGTCAGCAGCCCGAATATTTTTCCCCTGGGCCACGTTAAATGGATGACAGTCATCCGTTCGTCTTAGACCGTTGTTAATGCTGAATGATACCGAGAGTAATGCTGTTACTTTTATCAGGCCTCGCGTATTGATCAGCCTCGTCAATTTTATCAATTGTGTCGGTATATCGAAATCCCTCATGGCTGTGTACAGTTTTACCCTGACTATACTATCATACGGGGCCTTGAAGTCGATGAAAAGCGCGATGCAACTGCAAATTCCAACAGTTTTCCCATTGCTTGCGCAGAGAGGAAATCTGATCTGTTGCTGATTTGCTTTTTTAGTATGAGCAGATGATATTGTGGACGTTTGACGCTATCTAGGCTGGATAGACAATGGAGGAAATTTTTTAGATAGTACTCAGCAACATGATACCTCTAAAATTGCTGCACTACTTGATCTCCCTTTTTAGGTATGTGAAAGGGCCACATAAATCCGTACCAATGATATGAAGCCAATTCACTTAAATTACTCATTAATTAATTAAATTAATTCCGTGAAAAAAGGCAAGTTTTAAAATTCTTTTTTTCATGGGTACAGATAGATAGAGCCAATTTATTCAATCAATTTCCATTAAATAATGAAACAATCGAACGAAATTTCTATTGTAAAAAATTTTAAATTGAACAAGCGGCAATGAATCGTCGGAGGCACCCCGGGAAATATTTGTTTGGGGTGTACACGATATCACGCGATAGGATCATCTGAAACACAAAAATCAAAATCCGTTACTTAAAGAAGATGTTTCTCGAGGTAAATCTTGAAGGATTTTGTTTTGGTGGATTTTTCGATTTTTTGTAGCACTTGGAAATTGACTTTTGCTAAAAAATCGGCTAATTTAAACAAATTTGTGATTAGTAAATATTAAACAAAAACAAAAAAGCCCCATAGATACCCATAATATTCCTGAGGTGTTTGGCATTCATTTGAAAGTAATAAACAAATAAATCGGGATACCGGGAGCTGGGCGGTTCGGGTATAAGGTTTTGTGTTCATCTTATATGAGAAACTCTCTGCATGATTTTCCATTGGTACATAGCTAAGAATACAATATATTCGGTCATATTTTGCCAAACTCCAACATACACATATATATAGACATACCAACCACATAAATACTGTATTCATCCTAAATAAACAAATACTGACTATTACCGCATTACGCATAACGCATCTGCGCGCATTTACATTTTGCTCTGTTAGGTACGTAAAATAAAAACTGCTGGTAACGAGGTACATACTTTAATAATAGTTGGATTGAGTTCATTCAAACTTTTCAGAATTGTGTCCTATGTTATTATATTTTACGGTGAACTTAAGGGGGGCTTTCTGGTAAATTCCTAAAACATAGTTATATACTATTATTATTAATTTTATTTGTGCAGATATCGGAATAGGATGTATTTTGAGGTTTAGATTTTCTATAGATGCATTACTGTGACGTTTTTTCAAATTCTTTGGTTGGGTAAGTTCTGAGGAAGACACCAGTTTCACTTATTGAGTTCCACATTTTGAGCGCTTACTCCCCTATGTTTCACTCGATATTAGAAATAATTTCAGAAAGTTCTAATTAAGCCATTGCATTTGATATCCTACATGGTCTCAAAGCTTCCGCACGCACGCTTCGAACACAGCGAACATGTCCGGTCTGGATTTCACGGCAGGCTTAAGGGCCTTATTCGCCACGCCATCCAGACCCGGAGCTTTGCTATCTCCTATCTTAGCGCAGATCTCTAGCAGCTCACCACTGGTGACTGGCGGTATTAACGTGTCGTTTAGAAGTCGCTGGAAGCTGTCTCTGCCCTCCTCTTGCTGAGGGAATAACCCCTGGATAATTTTTAACAAGAGTGAAGGCTGATCGATGGCTGGCCAGTTCAGCATTCCACCAGTAGTTTGATCTTCTACTGGGAAATGAGCACCTCCTCGACAGGGACGCGTCACACGCTTTGGCGATGCATTGGGCCACATGGGAAGCCCTTTCCGTAGAGGCGCCTGCTTTAGGTTGGTCCAACCACATCTCTATAAAGCCTGACATTTTTCCCGGTATCGGGCATGATGGTCTTATGCCCGGTGACTCCACCCATAGCCCAAAGAAGATTACCTAGTGATCGCTATGAGTGTAGTGCTTGCTGACGCACCAGGTCATATCGCGTGGCAGTGCAGGGCTGACAAAAGTTAGGTCTACGATTGAAGTAGACCCCCCTTTCTGAAAGGTGTTTACATATCCTTCACTGGCTAGAATGATATCCAACTGTGCGAAAGCGTCTAATAGACTGCGGTTCCCTCCATTTGTTTCTCTGCTACCCCACTCACGGGCATTGAAATCACCAGCAACCACCCTTCGACTACGACTCCTTGCGTCAAGCACAAGACTGTCAAGCATTTCCTCGAACTCGGGCAGTGTCAGGCTTGGTGGGGCGTGACAGCTGTGCAAATATACCTCCTTTATTTTAGACCACACAAAGCCGCTGTATGTCTGACCCCCAGTATATTGTATGGTTTGTCGATCGCATGCCCATATCTCCGCTCCCCCAGTCGAATCTGTCACCCATACGCGACCGTGACGGTTTCTATAGGGTTCGCTAATGATGGCAATTTAAACCTCGGATCCGTAGATGGTCTGCTCGGGTAAATCTTGAGCGACGCTACAATGATTGAGGTTTATTCGAATAAACCTCATTTTTTCATTGAAGTCAGCGCCTTCCTAAATTCCGAGCATTTAGCACTTCCGGCAATATGCCGGTAATCCCGTCCCTCACTTCCTTCGCACAATAAGCATTTGGGGTCCCTATTGCACGCTTTGGCAATATGGCCTTTCTCCCCACACCTTCTGTATCGATCGGACCGATCAATGCCGCTGGTGCATGCTTTCGTGAAATGACCAAACGCGAGGCACTTGAGGCACCTCTTTAGAGAAATCTGCTCTCACAGACGGCAAACAACCCATCCGATTCGAACCTTCTCGGCCTCCAATAACTTCTGCGCTGCGTCCACTGGTAATCGCAATGTGGCCGTTTGAGTATTGCCACAGGCATTCCGCAAACTCACAATGGACTTTTCGGCAAGTTCCTCCAGCTTGAACTGTTCCATCAAGGCAGTGCAAATTTCTCCTTTGGATGTCAATATAAGCCTCATAAACGTTCACGCCCCTACAGAGGAGACTGCAGAGTCGGAGAAGGATACCTTCTACGAGGCAGTAGAAAGAACCCTCGAAGCCTGTCCCAGATATAATATCAAAATCATACTTGGGGATTTTAACAGCCAAGTAGGGAAGGAGCCCGTATTCAGGCGATACGTTGGCTCCCATAGCTTACACGAAAAAACAAATGATAACGGACTGCGGACTATTCAATTAGCAGGGTCACACGAAATGGTTACGTGGGCCTCTCCAGACGGGACCACTTTCTACCAAATTGACCACGTGTTGATCGAACGCCGCCACCTCTCAGCCTTGATGAATGCCAGACCATATAGGGGGGCCAATATAAACTCGGATCACTATCTCGTTGGCATGGTGCTCCGAGCTCGAATAACAATACCACCTAGAATCCCCTCTGACAATCAGGTGAGAGTGAACACTGAACCCATCCACAACACAACCCTCCGCGACACCTATAAGAGGGAAATGGATGCCGCAATAACCGCAGTCAATAGAGGACCTGGAGATGAAGCATCAACTAATGATCTTCACAACCACCTGAAGAACGTTATCATGGATACGGCCACAAATATACTTGGCCCCAGCCGCAAAAGGAGTCGGAACGGCTGGTTTGACGATGAATGTAAGCTAGCAACGGAAGTAATGTTGCATTCTCAAAGAACGCGGGCACGCGCAGAGACTTATCACGAACTCCGTCGAGCGGAGAAGCGACTTCACAGACGGAAAAAGGAAGCCTGGGAGAACCAACAAGTCTGTGAACTAGAAAAGTACAGGGAGCAACCGCACCAGGCGCGGAAGTTTTACCAACAAGTCAGCAGGATAAAGCCTTATACACCTCGATGCTCATCCGGCCGAGACAAAGAGGGAAATCTGATTTCCGACAGAATGGGCATATTAGAGCGATGGGTTGAGTACTTTGATGAGCTACTGAACAACCAGAACATCGGCGAGTTGGAGGTCCCGCCAACTGAAGACGACGGACAAATACTGCCACCACTAAGTTTAGGAGAAACAGTCCGTGCAATTCATCGGCTAAAAAATCATAAGTCGCCAGGAGCCGATGGAATTACAGCCGAATTGGTTAAATATGGAGGCGACCAGTTACACCAAGTGGTTCATCAGCTTGTGCTCAAGGTATGGGACAGCGAATCAATGCCTGACGATTGGCAGCGAGGCATAATCTGTCTCATACATAAAAAGGGAGATATCACACAGTGCAGCAATTATAGAGGTATCACGTTGCTGAGTGCCATCTATAAGATATTCTCCACTATCTTGCTAGGCCGGATAGCCCCATACGCCCAGAACAGCATTGGCCCATACCAAAGAGGCTTCACTCCAGGCAAATCAGCAACAGATCAGATTTTCTCTCTGCGGCAGGCGATGGAAAAACTGTTGGAATATGGACAACAGTTGCACCATCTGTTCATCGACTTTAAAGCCGCCTATGATAGCATAGCCAGGGTAAAACTGTACACGGCCATGAGAGAATTCGGTATCCCGACGAAATTAATAAGACCGACTAGGCTGACCCTGACCAATGTGCGAGGCCAGATAAAAGCAGCAGGATCACTCTCAAGACCATTCGACATCAACAACGGTCTATGACAAGGGGATGCGCTATCATGCGTCCTCTTTAACCTGGCCCTCGAGAAAGTGATCCGTGATGCTGAGGTGAATGCAAGAGGTACGATCCTCTTCAAGTCCACCCAACTACTGGCCTATGCTGACGATATCGACATCATGGGAAGAACCACCCGAGACGTTCAAACTGCCTTCATCCAGATCGAGCAGGCGGCGCGAGATCTTGGGCTGCACATCAATGAAGGCAAGACAAAATACATGGTGGCAACGACAGTACCGAAGACGAATCAACCAACAACATCAAACTGCACTGGTCAAACACAAACACGAACAAGAATAAGGATAGGGGAATACAACTTTGAGACCGTTGACAATTTCTCCTATCTAGGGTCGAAAATCACAACCGATAACAACTACGATGATGAAATCCGCGCACGGTTGTTGTCAGCCAACAGAGCCTACTTCAGCTTACAAAGACTGTTCCGCTCGAAACGTCTCACCATAGGGTCAAAGCTCTTACTGTACAAGACTATGATCTTGCCAGTCCTCATGTATTCCTCGGAAACTTGGGTTCTTAGCAAGAATAATTGCGAACTCTTGGCCGCGTTCGAGAGAAGAATCCTCCGAAGAATTTTTGGCCCCCTACATGAGGATGGACGATTCCGTAGGCTACACAATGACGAAATCTATGAGCGATACCATGACCGTCCGGTTGTGGATAAAATCCGGCTCAATAGGTTACGGTGGGCGGGTCACTTAATCCGTATGGATGAAGGTGATCCCACCCGGAAAGTCTATAAGGGCAATATCTATGGTAGGAAAAGAAGACGAGGCAGACCCTGCCTAAGATGGAGCGATGGCGTGGGCCAGGACGCCAGACAGCTTTTAGGGATATCGAATTGGTGGACCTCGGCGCAAAACCGGGATGTCTGGAGTTCCTTATTGCGCCGTTGATGATGATGATGATGATGTCACTTCATCTAGATCCTTGCACTGTATATAGAATAATAATAATCGTTGGCGCAACAATCCATATTGGATCAGGGCTTTCAAGTGTGTTAGAGCACTCGATTCAAGACCGTAACGGTACACCACAGTACACTATAGGAGGCAATGTGGTCAGCATGGCGCTCGCCCGGGATTATTACCCTGATTTGACTCAGGTACTCATTCACAGCTGAGTCGACTGGTATCCGACGTCAAGTAACGATACAAATTCCACTGCCACCAGTGAAATTTGAACCGCATTGCAACCCAGTGCTCTAACCACTGAGCTATTCGGATACTTATATAGACCTCATGTTTTTGGGTCCGTACTGTGACATTCTCCCCAAGTGAGTTCTTAACCTGAGTTCGGAAGCCATCAGTTTTCCCCAAGCTGGTTTTTTTTTTCAGATCAAACATGAGGTCACCCTTTTGGTCCTTCGAATCTTGGTGACATTTCCGCCTAGATCTTTTAGGTCGGGATCAGCTTCGACCTTTTTCAGTATCTCCGCGTAAGACAAACTTCCACTGCTGGAGATTACAATCGCTTCTGGGCGAATTCGCACTTTTGCCTTTTTCTTCGCCTTTTTCTTAGCTACCTTGGCCAATCCACCTTTTTCATTCCCCTTGGATTTTGTCGACTCGATTGCCGGAGCCCGCACTTGGGGGAGCTGCTTTCTCTCTTCGGTGCCTTTAGTTCCGTTTTTTGGAACTATTTGTATGGCTTTTTTCCTCTTAAGCGCCTGCTGACTTCCTAAAGGATCCACATCTCCTTCCCGCACTCTCTTGTTTGGTGGCAGGTTGATTGCAATACGATTAGGTGTCACGTCACCTGCGACACCGTTACGGCAACAGATCGAGACAGTGTTTGTCTGTCTGTCACACCCAATTTATTCGGAAACGGTGAGAGTATGTAATGTGGTGTTCCCTTTACATGGAATAAGTGGCGCCATTTTGTTAAGTTTAAGGGGGCTCCCCATACATGTGAATGGAGGGTGCAAATTTTTTTTTGGCAGAATGTAGCCACGTGGGGTAATAAATGAAAGGTCTTAATTAGTGCTTTTCGAAACTGGTTCAATATCTGATATTGGGTGAAACATAGAGGAGGGAGGGCTGAAAATACAACCCCCAAAAAGTGTAACAGGTCTCGTTCTCAGAACCTATCCAACCGAAAAATCTGAAAAAAATCACAGTGGTGTATCTTTACGAAATCTAGACCTCAAAATATATCCGGTTCCGATATCTGCACAAATAAAGTTAATAATAGCATATTTCCACATGTTAGAAATTTTCCAGACACTCCCCCCCCTTATGTTCATCCCAGAAGTACAATTTGGCATGCGTGTAATGAAGAACATAATGCCCAATTTGGTCAAGTTTGAAGAAAATCCAACTATTATTAACAAAATTATAGGGGTTAAATTTTACTATTTTTTGTGAATTTCGTGCATTCTACAACCTAAATGACGTCATCATCACATTTCAATTCATCAATACCAGAACGAAATGAGTTCTTAGGAATGGGGTCGGAAAGAATTATTTTTTTTTAGTTTTTTAGTCATTTGTATATGAATATCAATTACTCCGAACAGACATTTGTGTGTGTAGGTATACAGTATATGCGTGCTAATGAACATTGCGGGTAGTGCCTAATTTAGATAGATATAAGAAGTAAATCGGAAATATGGGTACGATCAATTTATATACGCGCATATATGTGTACAGTATCCGGAAATAGGCAGTTTGCTTGTTTAGGGTGAGCGTAATATCTATGGCTGTAATATGTACGTATGCCTCGTAGTTTGGAAAAATATGAAGGAATATGTTGGATTTGTAGCTATATACGGATAGAAAAATGCGTGTTGAAATTTCTTACATAAGATGAACAACCTATACCCGAAGCGCGAGTTTCCGGTATTCCGACTTGTTTATACTGGGCGGCCAGCAATGCAATGTACTATGTTTCACATGCAAAAGTATTTTATGCATGAATGTTCAGAATATGATTTTTTGTTTTGCACATTTATTTATCACAATGATTGATACAGTAATGCACTGGACTGAAAAATTGTGATTGTTGGGGGTCAAGCAATGGTAATAGATAGAATGCCCTATGCATGCACCTATTTTCCTCAAACAAGTGATACAGGGTGCGACGCGCGAACTTCCTTATTTGAATTTCGCGCCACATAGCGTCCATTAATTTTACGAAGGTGGACGTGTGCGCATTCAAAGGCGCGTAGCCTAACGTTTTTTGTATGGTTAGGTTAGTTCGCCATCCGACTTACTTTTCTAACAATCGTTTGATTATTGCAACTCAGCGTGCATTTAGAAAAAAATTGAAATCGCAACTGCAGGTCCTGTTCCTCAACAGAAATCGATTGTTCAATGGGTGAACACGTTTATGGATACTGGCAGTGTATGAGCCAAGACAATAAAAACCACCAGGACGCCAGAAAACGTCGACAAGGTACCGAAGGCGATTTTGAAACCCCCCAAACGATCTGGATGCAAACATTTAGTTCCTCTTAGGATTTCTAATCGTATAGTAGGGCGAAGTCATCATGAAGACCTAAAATTTCATCCATACAAACTGGCTCTGGTGCAAAAACTTAATAAACGCGGTTTCAATTTACGAAAAAGGTCTTGCCAAACCTTTGCCGAAAACCTGCCTCATGCCGCGCTTGTGTTCTTCAGCGATGCGGCACATTTTCTCAACTTCACAAGCAGGCCCTGCATGCAGAACCTGTAACTGTTTGGTGTGTATTATCGACAGCTCAGACTATTAGACCCTGCTTTTCTGAAAAAAAACGATAAGGGAATTACATTTACTTCTGACCGTTATATCCAGATGATTGAACAATTTTTTCTTCCCAAACTTGAAGAAAGAAATCTGAGGGATGTGTGGTTCCAATAAGACGGCGCCACAGTTTACACGGGACGAACATCAATGGCTCTGTTGCGCGAGCATTTCCCTGAACGGCTTATCTCTTTGAGCGGTGGTCTCGAATGGCCAGCATGCTCGCCAGACGTGGCACTCTGTGATTTTTTTGTATGAAGGTATCTCGATTCCTTGGTGTATACTAATCGTCCAAAGATCGTGGGTATGCTGAAGACCAATATTCATGCTGCTATTGCTGACATTCACACGGCAACACTGGGCGAAGTGGAACAAAACTTTCGATTTCGACTCTCTCAATGTATTGACCAGAAAGAAGGTCACCTTCAGGATATTATTTTCAAAAAGTAATTAAATAAACTTTAAATGTTCCTCTACATAAAAATAGAAAGATTAAAGTAGCATTTCCAATAATTATGGTTTTACTATCTTTTCAAATAAGAAGGTCCCGCGGCACCCTGTACTATCCATCATTAAAATTTCTGCCATCGTGTACGGGACTCTAAATTATATGTGTTTTCTTACTAGTAACTTTTCAAAGTTTCGAGAAGAAATTTTTCTCATAGTTAATGGTGCTGCTACAGATGAAGTAAAAATAGTGCTGACTCCTTATAGTTAAAGGATGATTGAATCGATACAGAAAAGAGGTGTCGGATTAGCTTAACGATTCAAACAAAACAGTGCAAATGGCCGTGTCCGGAATTTTCATTCACAATGCCAAGGATAGAGCCTTTTCACTTCTATCCCCGAATCGAACGAAGAGTGAATGCACTTCGATGACGTAACGAGTGGCGACAGTGGCCGCTGGTAGAACTTCAAAGCCAGTAGCTAAACCGAACAGCAATTGACTTTTGTTTTTTATGGAACAACAAAAGCCTGCTTTATTTTGTAGACCTGAATACGGGTCAAACAGTCGGGTCAAACAGCCACGGCAAACTTCAAACAGAAATCAATTGAGCGGCGGGCACTAAGCTTACTAAGGAATAGAAACTAGGACTACGACATTTCTCCACGAGTACGTGCAACCACTTGAAAGCTTAGCGAATTGAACTGGAGAGTTCTATCTCACCCGTCACGCAACCTTGACTTGTCATCGTCGGACTACCACTGGTTTTGACCTCCGCGAGTTGTTTTGCTGAAACTCGACCATCTGTGGCCAATCATCAACCACCAACTTCTTCAGATTGTTTTGCGAAAACAGCCGCAATCAAATAATCCCCAAAACACATTGTCAATGTTAGTCTCGTTCAGCACAGGAAGATCAAGGACTCCACGTTCACGTTCAACGCGTGAACTCGCACGCATGACGAGTATAGCTTCAATACCACGTCTATAGCTCTATTCATACGATCCAGCAACTAACGTGTCCGACGAATTCCGACAATTCCTAAAATACACATTCACATGTCTATACTTCTTTGCTTCCGTGATGTACTGTGCGAGCTCGGACCGCCTGCTGCTAGATCGTATAAATATCCTCATAGCAAATGTGTGGAACAACTCTTTTGTCCTGTGTTGTGCATTGCTGGATACGCTAGCTGCTGGATTATATCAATACTTTTGTCTGTGCTGTACTGGGCACACTTCTTGTTGGATTCGGAACATATGTATGGTTCCATTCTTTTGTACCTGTGCTATGCAATGCGGGATATGTTAGCTGCTGGATCATATGAATAGAGCTTATGTCGCCGCGTTTGACGAAAGACAAACGGTTGCTCCGATAGGAATTCACTATATTCTATGATAAAGAAAAGTCCGCTATGAATGACCCTCTGTTCCTCCTCCATGAACTCTACAATATTGGCAGGTGTTGACCGCCTGTCTGATGGAGGCTCCAATCTTGTTCGGTTCAACGTAAACCTGAGGCAGGAGCACAATCTGCTCCACATCCTCGGTCACTTTACAGAGCAATATAGTGACTCGTCATACTCAAATCTATGTTGGTAAGCACGATAACCTCCCTGTCCACTCAAGAGTTGTATTACCTCCAAATTTAATTCTCCGTGCCTTCGCCCACTCCATCTTCGAATGCCGGAATGGTACGGTTTACCTAACAACCAGTTTGTGATTTGTCCCATCTCTTGTTTTTCAATCGCAGCCTTTTGTGAATCATTAATACTAAGTATTTAAGCGCTGGTTGATGGTAAATTATTTGCTCGCCAACTTAAATTTTCCCGATTGTCTTTTTTCTTATCTTGCGGATTAGAACTGTTACTATTTACTGTTTACAAATGAGGGGTCGGAATTTTCCGACAAGACGTTGACCTCCTATACTGCCTCTTTGGTGTAGATCACTATTTTGTCTAGGCGTTTTGCAACTTTCATTATCCTTATATCATCCGCGAAGCCAACGCTGTTAGGAAGGTAGCGTCAACACTCCATCATACACAATTCACCACAGTAAGCGACCTAGGACAAAACCATGTGGCATCCTGCAGATTGTCGGGAATACTTTCCTTCCATCGCTCCATTTGCAGTACACTTTTCTTGCTCTCCCTTTTCTTTCTCTCTGTCTATAACTCACTCATGTTGCTCAGAAACGATTATTTTTATTGATACGAGTAATTTTATCGGAAGATGCGCACTGCCAGTCCTCACGCATGGAATAAACAACAGGTTTTTTCCACGGAATGTAATCATGTGGGGATTAAATTAAAGATCAAGCCTGGTACTTTCCGAATATGACATCAGTTCTGAAACTTGATGCAAGATGAGGAGTGCGGGGTTGGATAGTTATCATATCTTTTACGGACCCATTCCTAGAAACTACCTAACAAACAATCTGGAAAAATATCATGAAGCTGCCACTGCATGGTGTCTAGGCCTCAAAATACCCTTCTATCTGTTTAAATACAGCTAATAACGATAACATATATATTAACTATATTTTTAAGAAATTAACCGCAACTCTCTTAAATTCGTTCTAGAATCATTGCAGTGATGTAGGCTATACCATAAAGTGGTGGGGGAAATTACACTATTATTTGCAAAGTTGTATTATCATAGATCTAGTTGTCCCTTTTGTGTAAATTCACTCCAATCAGTATCACCCTAAAGTGAATAGTAAATGCGTAAAGAACACGAACTATATAAAAGTGGAACAAATATTTACTCACTTGGTTTCCAGCTTGCTTCCCTTTATACAGAGGAAAGAATTCCGTCACTATACTGAGGAGAAGATACGGGAAGATCTGACGAATACAACGTCCTCTTAGTTCCTTAATAATTATCTTGTATGCTCTCCCCAAGCAATTTACTATATCTGCCTTCACGGAAAGTTTTTTCAATCGTTCCCGCTTGCAGGGTCTTATAGCCCGCCTAAGTCTATTTTGAAGGCTCGTGTAACATCCTATTTCTTGCTTTTGACGCCTGGAGATACCTAATCTTTTGATAATAAACTATTTATGCGTGAACAACATTAGTTTGGGACATTAATTGTAATAATTTTTATTTTTTAAATTGCAAGTTGTAAAGTTTAATGCGCTAAAATGATTCGTTTTTTTCCGACAACCTTGTAGACTCACGAGAAAGTTCGACACTCTTTTTAAGAGGGGCACCGGTTCAGGAAACTCAAATTCTTTTTCGTGCATGCTGGTAATCTTCCGTATAATTGACCTTGAAAATTTCAAATTAAAATTCGTAATAATCTTGGAGCCTTCGAAGTGTGCGTACTTCTACTGCGGAGAGAATTCCGACGTTTGATTCATTTTCGGACAATTAACTGTTATATTTATGCTGATGTACCGACTTTTATAAGGAAACTGCAGGATTACCGTATGGGATGAACGACTGTAAGTCCTTATAATTATCGAATTTCTTTATCAAAACTTTAATTGACTCTTTCTCAAAACACTGATTTTCAAATTGGTGTGCAGAATACCTCAAAGAGTATTAGTGGGGTTTGAGATGGTGTTGTTATTGGACCCCGGAGTACTATGCCAACAAAATAGTGATCCAAACCTATATTGGCCCTCCTGTATGTTCTGGAATTCATCGAGAGATTAGAGGTGGTAGTGTTCGATTAGCACGTGGTCAATCTGGTTGAAAGTGGTCCCGTCTGGAGAGGTCAATGTTTATTTGTGGTCCGCTATCCGAGCACATCAGGTACTTCTAACAATCCGTTTATGCAAAGCTGCTAGTTGGATAATTCGCAGTTCGTTATCCTTGATAATTGTATGCAAGCAATGGGAGCCTACGCATCCCCTGAATATGGCTTCCATCCCTACTTGGATGTTAAAATCTTCAAGTATGATTCTCATACTATATCTGGGGTAGGCTTCGAGGGTTCGTTCTAGTGCCTTACAGAAGACATCATTTTCTGACTCTACAGCGTCCTCTGTAGGGGCGTGAACGTAAACGCGGTTTATATTTCGGCATCTGCCTTGGAAGCGCAGACTGCATAGCAATTAATTTATTTGAAAACAGCAGGTCAAATTTTTTGCCTAAATAGGAAACCTACTCCAAGTGCATGGTTTACGGTCTCAGATTGAATCTGGCGACCCATCCCAATGAAACAGGCACTATCACTCTTGCCCTCTATCCCGACGTCTTGCGGTGATGGAGACGAAGATGTTACATTGGACTAGTGGCGTCACACGTTTTGATTGCACCGATCGTGGAAAAGTTGCGATAGAGGTGTCTTCGATGGTATGGTCGCGTAATTCGTACTAACGAGAATTCACTTGCCAAGATTGGTCTGAACACCGAAGTCGATGATAAACTACCAAAGGGCAGGCCGAAACAACAGTGGCTTGGTACGCTGGATGTGGATTTAAAACCACCCAGATCAAATGGCAAAACCGATCACGACGAGCCGACCCCGCTTGCGAACGGGACCAAGGCTGAAGAAAAAGAAGAAGAATGCTATCAGCTAATGGTGAACTGCGGTATGAAATTGCTTCACGCTTGAACATAACTTGGATGAATTAGCGTTTTTTGTGATCGAGGCATTCACTAACGGGCAATAGAGACAAAGACGTTATGTTGGACTGAGGTCATTCGTGATCAATGTGGGGTTGCATCAATCGTGGAGAAATTGCGAGAGGACGTTTTTAATGGTACGGACATGAAGTTCGGGCTAACGAGAGCTCGCACGGAATGGGACAAACGCTGAAGAAGGAGAAGCAGATATGTCGCATCTGAATTGTAGGACATCAGGGCCATCTCCCAAAACACAAAACGCGGAGTTGGGTAAAATTATAATAATGATTATGTGATTATGATTGCCAATTTCATGATTACGTGATTGCAATCATAATTAACCTCTCGTGATTATGACTGTAATCATGTAATCATAATTATATGATCACGTAATCATAATTATGTAATCATAATCCTGCATTTTCAGATGCGATCGACTTATCTCGTTCTTTAATAAAGTATATACTTTTTTGACTTTTAGCTGAGATGAGTTCGATGCTTGGTAATTTTGATGACTTCTTTGAGTAGTGTGGGGTAAGCGATCTTCCTCATCCTTAGAGAGAATAGAATATATAATTACATAAGAGGCGTTAAATTTTTAGATAGGTACTGATAACGTTTCGGTGGGCAGTGTTCTGCATAATGTTCTTGTAACTGGGGTTTGTACCGTGATTCGACTGAGCTGTGAATGAGTACCTGAGTTAAATCAGGCTAATAATCTCGAGCGAGCGCAACGCTGACTATATTGCCTCCTATAGGGTACTGTAATCTTGTTGTATACCATTACGGCCTTGAATGACGTGCTCGAACACACTTAAAGGCCCTGATCCATTTGGATTGTTTTGCCAACGATTATTATTATTCATTCGTTTCAGGCAAACCTCTGTTACAGGCAAGAATCTGTGCGTGAGTCAGACTAATAATATTTAACCCAATGCTGTACAATAATAATATCCCTATACTGTAAGTAATTGTAGCCAC
Organism: Hermetia illucens; assembly: GCF_905115235.1. Lineage (NCBI taxonomy): Eukaryota > Metazoa > Arthropoda > Insecta > Diptera > Stratiomyidae > Hermetia > Hermetia illucens. The sequence continues at coordinate 71,520,940 of NC_051850.1, read as the reverse complement.
TCAATGTAAACAATCCGCATTCACAAAGTGTTAATATGAATTCCCATATATGTAAACATTTCATTCATAGTAAATAATAACTCAAAGTCAATGTCATCATCACCTGCCCATCCTGTGATATGGATAATGTCTTGCATGAAGAGAATTGACATACAAACTATACTAAAGAACGCTATCAGCGACCTTCGCTTATCATGTGCAAATGCACTAACCATTCAACGTATGCACAGACGAAACTTGATCTGCATACCGCCTGGGAATAAATTAATGTACGAATTGCGGATAGTACGATGAGAAAATTAGATTTAGAGTAAAATGATAGCAACTTTTCTGGTATAAATAAACTTAAGTAATTTGCGAATAAACAGTTCAAATCTGAACTTGAACTCAACCACAGCCTTTTGTTAGTGAAGTTAAGTGATTGCTGCTATCTTTTGGTTTGCGTCTGGAGTAAAGCCTTTTTCGCTGCTCTGATCAAATCTATCCTTACCACTGGAGTTAAGCCATTGCTACTCCTTTGAGTTTGAGTCAGGAGTTAAGGGAGTGGTGTCGGGGGTGTCGGATCTGCGGAATCAATTTTTTTTTGGATCAATTGTATTTAGATATAGTATAGAATATATGAGCAAGGTGATTTTTTGATATTCGGAGTTGTTCGGAAATTATAGTGTTAAATACGTAATACGTCACATGCTAGATTTAAGTCGATCGCCGTAATAAAACACGTATTTATCGGTTCGAATGACGTTCGAATGCCTTTACTAAAAGGATAAGAATTGAAGTCAAGGCCGTACATGTTTCTCGAAGAAATCCAAGGTTTGCGGACTAGGTACAATAGATTAATGATCAGTTAAGATTTAACGGCTAAAAATCACATTGTACTTTTTCGCGAAACTGCATCTTGAAAATTTGCTGCCACCATAGCTCAAAATCTATCCAACGAAATTCTTTGAAATTTTCACGACTTATTCCGAACATATTTCTATGGTCCCCAAACTGGGATAATTGAGAACCATTCGGTAGTTTTTTTTTATTCATTGAAGAAGGCTTGAAAAAACACTAAAATTCATAAAAAAAGCTTAACACGGCACCAACAATTTTGCTTTAAATATTTTTTAATAATCCTAGTTTGCGGACTGTAGCTAAGTCTGCACGTTAAAATGCCGTTTACTTTTTTTCGTTAAAATGATCGCAGCGCCCTCTAGCGTGGTAGTAGAAAAACACCTTTTTTGGAGATTTATGTATAAATTGCTCTGTATTTCAATAATGAACTATGCTATCGGGCTGGAAAAATTATTACGTATGCTCAAGACATCAACAAAAATATGGTGAACAATTCTTATTTGTATCTTTATCCAGTTCTTTACAAAAAATTTTTAAAAAAGCGAAAAAACGGCCTTCATTCGGGATGAACCCTTTAAGCGATCTGCGCTGCTCCGACCAACTTTTCCCTAGGCTTCCAAGTCCTTCCACCGCCAGGGAGTGGGTACCCGTGAACACCGCAATAGACATATTAGATATATGAGTCATTTTAAGCAGACAAATTTTTCCATTCGCTTATAAAATACACCATATATATGTATGTATATTTATGAATTGGGAATATTGATATACTTTGCGCATTCAGACTCACATTTTCGGCTTGCTACGCACGTGCTCGTAAATATGTTTATATGGATACGTCCACAAATTGAAGGCAACCGACATCACCCCATTTCGAGTCATCTATATGCAGATCGTGAAGGGTTGTTTGGGATTTGTAGTCATATACATAAGTATATACATATTTACGAGCGTGATCATAGTAAGCGGAAATAGTGAACTGAAATCTGTATAAATAAGTTCTTGTACTGTAACCACAGTCGCAATTGTCAAATCTCGTTGCCATGATCACTGCACTGATTTTGTGTCTTAAGGCGGTCATCCACGTTCAGTTCACTGAAAGCACCATCCACATACCGGTAAGCCAAGCAGCATCATTAGCTCAACCTTGGCCGTACAAGGTGCTAAAACGTAAATTTGAGATATTTTTATGTCTGGGCATTTATAAAAAATGTTTACCAATGATAAAGATGCCTACAAAATTCTTGCTCACAATCTAAACAAACACGATATTCTCGCTCGCTACCCATGCAACCTGTGAGCGACAACTGTCGACAGAGAGCATCAATTCACATACCTTCTGGTTTTCCTTATCTCAGGCATAAATGACAGGCAAAACTTATCGGGGATAACGATCTTCAAGAAGCGTACGTCGTTGGAGCAATATTGGCAGCGACAAAATATGGCTTGGTGCATTTGAGAGACAAATATTCACATTGGCAACTAATGTTGTGCAGCATTATTTGGGTAGTATGGTTATTAATTCGGTTATTAATAGGAATGAGCGCTAGCTAATTAAAAGCAGCGGGAATAGGAATGTGTAGGCTGTGAAACCTTTTACAGGTAATCAGTTTCACTATTTTGTGTTAACTGTTGCGGGGCGTATGTACCGGCTGTTCTTCTCGCGGATGGTTTGGGCAGAATGTTGCTTCCGTTGTTTTATTGTGGGCATGATTGCCATCTTTCATAATTTTCTATATTGTTGGGTGGTTGTGCTCGCAAACAGGCTCAGACCGGAAAAGTTGGTGTTGCCGCTCTTGATTTTTTGGGTCATAAATACTGAAAAGGGATTGCTGTTTGAGAATTTTCTCTCAACTGAAGTCTGGGAATTTTGGGCTGTTGACCGTCACCGAAAGTGTTAGCTCCATTAATGGCCAAACATTTAAAAATTGATTCCCCGTTTCTGACTAATATTGAGTTTTCAATTACTACACACAACCAAATTTTGCACAAGATTATTACACGGTATGTATGTATGAGCATATAAATTGAACATTACCAGATCGCTGACGGAATACACATATATGTACACGTATACGTATGTTTCTGAATTGAGACTATTGTAGCTGAAAAAACAGAAGTATCCCAGTAAAGAGTTCGTTTCAGCGAAGGATCTTCCCTTATTCTTTCACATAAACTCAAAATCATGTCACTATAGAGGGTTTCAGTTTCAATCGAATAAATTAGCCATAAAAAGCAGACGAACAGAAACTTAATTGTTTTCAAAACGGATTTATCTTACGTCAATACAAAACCTTAAAAGTAATTCCATTTTCAATTTGCATAACTCTAGAACGCATGCGTCCCTAGATTTAATCATCAACTAAACCAATTCTTACTTCTTAACTCAATATCAGTTAAAATATTTCTAAACCCCATATATGTGAAAGGGGGTGTACAATTTTTCACAGAATAGGCTCATGTGCGATGTCAAATTAAAGGGCTTGATTAGTACTTCTATTGATTAGTGCTGATTTGGTTTCTAATACTGGGTGAAACATACAGGAGTGTGGGAGGTTTCGCTCTCAAAACCTATCTAGTCGAAAAATCCGAAAAAAAATCACAATGGAGCGTCTATACGAAACGTAGGGCTCAAAATACATTCCATTTCGTTATCTACTCAAATAAACTCAACAATAAAATATTACTATATTTTAGAAATTTACCCGAAAACCCATTTAAATTCATCCTTGAAGTACAAAGCAGCAGCATTGGTATAAGAAATAATACAAGGCATAACTCCGGAAAGTTTGAATGAAATCTTCCTCTTTTTCTTCAGCCTTTGTCCCGTTCACAACCGGGGTCGGCTCGTCGTGATCGGCTTCGCCATTTGGCTCTATCAAATGCCTGATCTGGGTGCAATCTCGAGGCTTTCAAATCCCCATCCAGCGTATCAAGCCACCGTTGCTTAGGTCTGCCTTTTGGTCGTTTACCATCGACTTCGATGTTCAGACCAATCTTTGCAAGTGAATTCTCGTTTGCACGAATTGCGTGACCATACCATCGAAGACGCCTCTCTCGCAACTTTTCCACGATCGGTGCAACCCCATAACGATCGCGGATATCCTCATTTCGGATGTGATCTAAACGTGTGACGCCACTAGTCCAACGTAGCATCTTCGTCTCCATTACCGCGAGACGCCGTTCATTGTCTTTTATGGTCGGCCAACACTCAGAACCATAGAGAGCGACTGGACGGACAACATTGCGGTAAATTTTAGATTTGAGACGTTCGTTGATACGTCGATCACAAAGGACACCAGTTGTGGAACGCCACTTCATCCAGGTTGCGTTAATGCGTGAAGCAATTTCATAACGCAGCTCTCCATTGGCTGATAGCGTTGACCCGAGGTATTTAAATCGCTCAGATCTGGGCAGATCACTGCCGCTGACAGTGATTGTGCCTGTTTCATGGGGATCGGTCGTCAAAAATTCAGTTTTGTTTAAATTCAATCTGAGACCGTGTTGCATGAGGCGATCATTCCATTTTTGAACAAGTTGCTGGAGATCATTTTTGCTATCAGACTGCATAAAGCAGTGTGTAGGGCGCTGGACGTTGGATATCCCGTGTGACGGTGTCCATAACAAGGACAAAGAGGAGTGGTGAGAGGGCACTTCCTTGATGAACTCCAACAGAGACACGAAGCGGTTTTGATACACCCGCCATACTTCGAACTTTACTTTTCGGATCGTGGTAGAGCAATAGAACCCAGCGCACGAGTTCTTCTGGCACGAAGTGTTGTCGTAAAGCATACCAGATGAGTTCGTGTGGTACACGGTCAAACGCTTTCTCTAGATCCAGAAAGGCAATGTAAAGAGGGCGATGCTTCTCACGGTGTTTCTCCATGAGTAACCGCGCAGCGTGTATTGCGCCAGTAGTTCCGCAGTTCTTGACAAATCCAGCTTGATTCACGGTTATTTCAACGATTTCGCGAATACGGTTGTCAAGAATGCGTTCAAAAATCTTCATGGTATGGGAAAGTAACCGGATCGGACGGTAATTTGAACATTCTGCTGGACTACCTTTCTTTTTCCATATTGGAACAGTGGTACTTTCTTGCCAGTCAGATGGTGTTCTTCCTTCCTGAATAACCCGGTTAAAGAATTCACTCAACCACGGTGTTGGGTCCCAGCTCTTTGCTTTCCAGAGCTCAGATGCGATGTCGTCAGGTCCTGTTGCTTTCCCCGATTTCATTTGTTTTATTGCCTCCTCGACTTCAGTTGCGCTGACTGGTGGAACTGCTCCAAATGTCGGCAATGATTGTGGAAGTGGAGGATGAGCAAATTCTTCAGTTGAAATCTGCTCGAAGTATTCTCGCCATCTATCCGTCGCGGCTCGACGATCAGTAAGCAAAGTACCGTTCTTGTCATTAACACAACAGAAGTGTTCGATATCCTGTGTGCGTTTATCACGGCTTTTAGCAAGTCGGTACAGATCTCTCTCGCCATCCCGAGTGTCCAGTTTATCGTAAAGATTTTTGAAATGGTTCGCTCGGGTGACAGCGACCGCTTTCTTTGCTTCCCGGTTGGCATTCTTATAAATTTGCCAATTAGCAGGCGTTTTATCGTCGAGAAATTTGTGGTAGAGGCGTTTCTTTTCACGGACCTTCATTTCAACATCATCATTCCAAAGCCAAGTATCTCGGTTGATGTACCGCTTACCCGGCTTGGTGACCCCGAGGGTTGCAGAGGCCGCTTTGTGGATCGTGTCTTTCATTTGGTTCCATGATTCTTCCACATTCGTAATGGTTGGCAATCGCATGAGTGAGACCGCTTCTTCGTTCTTCTCACCAAATCGCCACCATTTAATGCGCGGCGGGCCAGTGCGTTCCTCACGCCGTTTTATCGGTGGCTTAATTCGCAGGACAGCAATCAACGGCCGATGTTGAGGTGCGATGGTCTCATAGGGAACGACTTTGCAATCAGTGACAGTGGTAAAATGTTGACGTCTTATGAGAATATAGTCGATTTGCGTTTTATTGTTCCCACTATAAAATGTGGGAAGATGAGACAATCGTTTGATGAACCATGTATTCATAAGTACAAGGTCATGGGTGTCCGCAAAATCGATTATACGCTCGCCACCTTCGTTGCGCGCTCCGAACCCCTTTCCCCCATGGCACCTGTTACCGTCTGCCTTTTCACCCACATGACCGTTAAGGTCGCCGGCAATGATTATGTAATCGTCAGCAGGCACGTGACAAGTCTTTTCATCGAGAAGTTGCCAGAAGGCATTTTTCTCGGCATCAGGTCGGCCTGTCTGTGGTGCATACGCGGTGAAGAAGTGAATAGTGCGATCAGCTGATATAATGGTGAGCTTCATCAGCCGATCATCAAATCGTTCGACTTCTTTAATGGCATCACGGAAACCCTCTGAGATGACAATGCCAACACCATATTGAGTGTGTGGGTTACCAAAATTGAGAAGTTTGTAGCCATTTTTACCGCGTTCGCGTTCAATGTCGCAGCTTTTGGAACCAGACCATCGGGTTTCTTGCAGTGCGCAGATGTCAATGCACCTTTTCCGAAGGGCTCTTGCGAGTTCCTCGGTCTTTCCAGTTAGGGTACCAACATTTAGCGTGCAGACACGTATTTGTTTGGTTCGTTGTGTGCGGACTAACTTGCTTACGTCCTGACGCCGTCCATGCGTCAAGAACCCTTGCCCATTTCTCGACAGGACCGGGGCCCGTCCTGCCGCGTCGACTGAGGTGAACGCCCTAGCATTTCTCCGAGGCCTGTGACTTAATCCGATCATCATGTTTGTAACGACATTCTATGCATTTTCTTGGTCGACCTGTCGCGGGGCCTGTCACCAAGAGAGATCAGGTAGGATTTAGCATAGTGGAATAACTCCAACTAAACTCTATTTATCTCTTTCCCTGATCTCAGCATTTTATTTTTGTTTTACTGAGGATAGTACAGAGTACGTTGAATGAAATCTAACTATTACAAAGTTACAGTAAGTCAAAGTTTTGCAGTTCAGGTAATTTTTTTGGCAATCTAAAGTTCGCCATCCACGCTCAGTTCGACCTGTCAGTTACGCCTGAAGAATCTGCCGTTGAACGGCGACCCGAACGACCGTTCAGGTGGCCGGTGTTCAAATAGAAGGTGATTGTCCTACCGAGCAGACAAATTTATTTAGGCTGTGAGCGAGAATTTCACGTTTCTTTTATGCTGTAAGCAAGAATTTTATGGGCATATTCACCGCTGCTAATCATTTTGAAGCTTTCGTTGGCAAAACAAATGTCTGTCACACGCACTTTTCTTAGAAACGGCTATGGAGATTGACACCAAATTTGTTGATAAGGTGGGAACTGTGGACGTCCAGACATACAGTGAGTAACATTTTTCTACTTTCAGATTAAGGGGGTCCTCATACATACAATACATCCTACCGGATATAGTCATGGAATGAAAATGATAGGTCTTTAGTTTGCCGTTTTGACATTTGTTGGAAGGGCGCGGAGTTGGAGGGATCGAAAGTGATGATTTAGCGACTCCATTCTCAGAAACTACTCATTCGAAAAATGAATTGAAACTGCCTCTATACGGTGTCCGGTCCTCAAAATACTCTCCACATCGATATCTGTTCTAATTAAGTTAATAGTAGTATGTTACTATATTTTGGGGGGAATTGAGTAAAACCCCCGTAAGTTTCTCCTAGATTTATAATATTGTATATATACACAGTAGTATGGACTGACATATGCCTATACATGTATGCGCTAATAGTTTGTGGGTAGTGTCCAATAGGATAGACATGTGTAACACCAGTACCAGTGGCATTTACTTTAAGAAAATATATGTACGCTTTTATGTACGGAGTGAAGTACAAATACATGAAGATGCATCAGATCATTTTAGATATGTACATATTCAGGGTGCGCCAGCATAACTTCCTTTTTTAAAATGCGCGCCACTCAGTTAGTTGATGTCATAGCGGAGCGCTAGTGGTCTCGTTCAAGAGGGTGTGGCGCGGCAGGATTCGCGGCATTCGAAATTTATTTCGAATGTTGCGAGTGCCAACGAATAGATGGCGCGGATCTATCCACTTTGCGGATCACGACACGGGAGTGGAGGACCGGCGAGTGTGCCATGAGTTAGGGGCAGAAAAGAAACAAATGAAGGGAGACGTCTTTTCTGCCTCTAACGTTTGAGAAGCAAGAAGGAATTCAGTTCTCAACCATCAACCGGAATGGTCGTTTTGGTTTTGTATTTCATCTTAAATTAATGAATAATTGTAAATAATGTAAAAAAGATAAGTTCTATGATTGTGTCAATTCAAACGATTCGCTTTTCAAAAATATTTTTCTTTTGAGTTAAATTAAATATTTTTGTATATAAAAGACAATTTAGTGACAATAATGCAATAGCTTTAATAAAACTGAATAAATACTTAATTGGTGACCCCGACGTGATCCGCAAAGTGGATAGATCCGCGCCATCTATTCGTTGGCACTCGCAACATTCGAAATAAATTTCGAATGCCGCGAATCCTGCCGCGTCACATCACTCCGCCCCCAGTTGAAACCTAGGGGTTTCGACGACTGATCCCCGAACTTCGTTCGCCGTTAATCCACAAAGCGGACACGACGTTGCTTCGGGGCGCACGCGGGTTTCAGCCTGGACAAAGAGACTGCCTTTTTGTGACCACCGATCTCGAGCTGGAAGAAAAAGTTCGTGCCCTTCAAAAGTTACAACTGATAACAACACATCTTGATGCCGAATTTCATCGTAAGGTCTATGAATTGGAACGCAGCTTGGTAGAAAGACATCGTGATATTTTCAAGAAACGTTTTGAGATCATAAATGGAGACTATGAGCCAACTGAAGAAGAATGCAATTATTCGGATGCTGAATATACTCTGGACTATACTCGCGCCATAGATGATTTCCCATTGTCAAGTAATAGAAATCCATCCACATCCCGAGTCGGAGCACAAGCAAGAAAGAAAAACGCCCTCCTGCACAACAACAACCACCACAAATTCAACAGCAGCAGCAACAGCCACCACAGCAGTATCAACAACAACAACATCAGTGCCACAACAATCAACAACATCAGTGCCACAACAATCAACAACAGCAACAAACGGACGTCCCCAGCACCGCCAACGCCGCAGCTACAGCCGACAAACTCGACCAGCGCCATCGACGAGGAGCTATACTTAAGAGAAATTATTATTCATTTATATATAATATTTATTTATTTATTCAGTTAAAAAAAAATAGTAATAAAAAATTTTGAAATCGCTGCAAGAGACGGCGTGGAGGTGTTTGGCATCGCGAGTCCTCCATTTTTGGTGGTGTTTTTGGTCTGCGCTGGATAGCGTCCGCTTCGTTTTTTTTCTCGTTTCGTGCGTGCATTTGTGGGTGCGGCCTGCCGTGTCAGTATAAACTCACCGCGGTTGCATCTCAATCTCGTACTTTTAGTGAAACAAGATGTCTTTTGACAATAAAGACGCAGCAGGCCCATCGGACCCGCAAGTGACCGCCCTCGCCGTACGAGTCCCTCCGTTTTGGCGGCGGAACCCCGAACTGTGGTTCGTGCATTTGGAAGCACAGTTCCAAATGTCCGGCATCACATCGGACGCGACACGTTTCAACTACGCGGTGGTCGGCCTGGACGAAGAGTCCATACTTCTGGTGTCCGACGTGGTAAAGTCGACATCATACGTGCAGCTCAAGAGCGAGTTGATCAGGCGCCTGTCGGCAAGCGAGTCGGCAAAATTAGACCACTTGCTGGCGGGTTTAACGTTGGGTGATCGAACTCCCAGCCAATTGCTTCGTGAAATGAGGCAATTGGGTGGGAGCAAGATCGGCGACGACCTGATCAAGTCGCTCTGGCTGCGTCGGCTCCCGGAGGGCACCCAGGCGATCCTCGCTTGCGTCTCCGGTTCCTTGGAGGAACTGGCAGCGACGGCCGACCAGGTCCAGGAGGTGTACGTACGCCCAACCTTGGCGGCCGTTCAACCACCGTCGGATGAGGTGGGTGAGTTGAGGCGCGAGATTGCTGCTTTAACAGCCAGTATGGCCGAGATGCGGGCGATGTTGGACGCTCAGCGTTCGGGCGCCAGATCGCGAGCACGCTCACGGTCTGCCACCCGAAAAGGGCGATCAGGTAGCAGGTCGTCAAGACAGTCCACGGACCAAGGGATTTGCTGGTACCACCGCAGATTCGGGGATAAAGCGACAAGATGTACGCTACCGTGTAGATTCTCTCCTACCGCAAAAAACTAGGTCCGCGGGGGGTCTTGGCGGCGGCCACCCAGAACGCAGCGCCACGTCGCCTAACTATTTTCGACCCCCTCAGCAGGCGCAACTACCTCGTCGACACGGGTGCGGAAGTTTCGGTTCTTCCCGTACCCCAGCATCATCAACTTTTCCCTCAACCGCTCAAACTTGCGGCAGCAAATTCCTCCCGCATAAACACGTACGGGTATAGGCAAGTAGACGTGAGTCTTGGCTTGCGTAGGACGTTTTCGTGGCGTTTCATCCTGGCGGATGTCAGCTTAGGCGCAGACTTCCTGTGTCACTATGGATTGCTGGTGGACTTGCAAAACAAGTCTCTTATAGATTCCACGACCAAACTTAATTCGTCGGGACTTATGGTATCTCACCCAGGCAATAATCTTTCCGTTCTTTTAGAAGACATTACCGACTCTCGTGTTCGGGCACTTCTCCAAAAGTTCAGCCAGATTACTACCAACTGTAGTCTCTCCAAACCAGTGAAGCACAATGTGCAGCACCACATTATCACTACTGGTTCCCCGATCTTCTCGAAGGTGCGTCCTCTACCATCTCAGAAACTGGCAATTGCACGGAAAGAGTTTGAACAACTCGTTCAACAGGGTATCTGCAGGCCCTCAAACAGCTGTTGGTCTTCCCCACTGCATATGGTCCCTAAGCCAAACGGCGAATGGCGCCCATGTGGGGATTACAGAAGGCTAAATGCACAGACTGTTCCTGACCGATATCCAATTCCACTCATCCACGACTTTGCGCATCACCTCGCGAATTGCCGCATCTTTTCGACCTTGGACTTAACCAAGGCTTATCACCAAATCCCAGTAGCTCCTGAAGACATTCCAAAGACGGCAATATGCACACCCTTTGGACTCTTCGAGTTCACCCGAATGACTTTCGGATTGTGCAATGCGGCGCAAACCTTTCAAAGGTTCATTCACTCAGTCCTGCGAAACCTCGAATTCTGTTTCGTATATTTGGATGATGTTTTGGTCGCTTCTTCCACTGAGTCTGAGCACTTAGCCCATCTCGAGTGCATTTTTCAACGTCTCCTTGAGGCCGGTTTAGTCCTGAACGTTGAGAAATGCAAATTCCTTCAACAACAGGTGAGATTCCTCGGCCATTTCATTTCCCCTGAAGGAATACAGCCCGACCCAGACAAGGTGCAAGCGATATCAAGCTTCCCGCGTCCAAAGACAGTGAGGGAGTTGAGGAGGTTCTTGGGCATGCTAAACTTCTACCGTCGTTTCCTGCCCAAGGCCGCCCATCTCCAGTCCATTTTGAACGCGTACTTGTCTGGCCCCAAAACTAAGGACACACGAGAGATCGTGTGGTCTGAAGAGGCTGTCTGCGCGTTTGACAAATCCCGTCAACAACTGGCTGACGCTACACTCTTGGCATTCCCTCTTCAAGATGCACCCCTAGCCGTTTTTGTTGATGCCTCTGACATCGCAGTAGGTGCTGCCCTTCACCAAAAGGTGGACCAAGTTTGGCAGCCGTTGAGCTTCTTCTCGAAGCAGTTGAATCCCGCTCAACGGAACTACAGCACCTACGATCGCGAACTGCTCGCCGCATACCTGTCCATCAAATACTTCCGTTTCTCCCTAGAAGGCAGGCCGTTCACAGTGTTCACGGACCATAAGCCTCTCACGTTCGCTTTGAAACAGAAGCCCGACAAAGCGTCCCCTCGTCAGCTTCGACACCTGAGCTTCATAAGCCAGTTTACGTCGGACATCCAGCACGTGTCCGGGAAGGACAACATTGTTGCTGACGCTTTGTCTCGTGTCTCCGAAGTTAACATCCCCGCCTCACTCGATTTCTCGGCTATTGCCAAGGCGCAAGTGGATGACGCAGCACTTCAGAGCCTCATGTCCAACCCCAAATACAAATTTCGGGAGTTGCCCATCTTCGGCTCAAACCTCTCGCTCTGCTGCGAAGACTCGGAAAAGGGACCTCGGCCATACATTCCGGCCACATTTCGCAAGGAAGTGTTCCACGCAGTTCACGACTTGGCGCACCCCGGCATCAGGACAACAAACCGGTTAGTCACCGGAAAATACTTCTGGCCCTCCATGAACAAGGATATCAATTCCTGGGCCAGAGAGTGCATCGCATGCCAAAAGTGTAAAGTCTCCAGGCATGTTAGGAAAGAAGTGGGCTCATTCCCCCGCACCACCAAGCGTTTCCACACCATACACCTCGACATAATAGGGCCTTTGCGAGACTCGCACGGTTATAAGTATTGCCTCACAATCATCGACAGGTTCACGCGGTGGCCTGAGGCAATACCTCTGAAAGACATTACGGCGCAATCATGTGCTGAAGCCCTCTGTCGAGAGTGGATACCTCGCTTTGGCGTCCCTGCAGTGGTCATCACTGACCAGGGAATGCAATTTGAGTCCACCCTTTTCTCCGAGTTAGGCAAACTCCTTGGTTTTAAACGCCAGCGGACTACGGCATACCACCCACAATCCAATGGGATGTTGGAACGTTGGCACCGGACGCTGAAAGCCGCCATTATGGCACGCGACGATCCGTCCTGGACGCAAGTCTTGCCTCTCGTCCTGCTCGGCCTTCGTACAACCCGCCGAGAGGAATTTGCTGCCAGCCCCGCGGAGCTGGTATACGGGGAGAACCCGAGACTCCCAAGCGATCCGGTCTTCGACAAGAGATCGGGTCTCACGGAGTCGGGGTTGGTGCGTCTGCTGAGGGACAATCTCCGACGCATCAAAGCGCCACCACCCACTCGACACTCGTCCATACCTGCCTGTTCGCCCAAGGAGCTGGACACTTGCACGCACGTGCTGATCAGGACGGATGCCGTCCGGAAGCCGCTGCAGCCTCCATATGAGGGCCCGTACCGCGTTCTCGAGCGGGGAGAACATTTCTTCCAGCTCGAGATCGGTGGTCACAAAAAGGCAGTCTCTTTGTCCAGGCTGAAACCCGCGTGCGCCCCGAAGCAACGTCGTGTCCGCTTTGTGGATTAACGGCGAACGAAGTTCGGGGATCAGTCGTCGAAACCCCTAGGTTTCAACTGGGGGCGGAGTGATGTGGCGCGGCAGGATTCGCGGCATTCGAAATTTATTTCGAATGTTGCGAGTGCCAACGAATAGATGGCGCGGTATCCACTTTGCGGATCACGACACGGGAGTGGAGGACCGGCGAGTGTGCCATGAGTTAGGGGCAGAAAAGAAACAAATGAAGGGAGACGTCTTTTCTGCCTCTAACGTTTGAGAAGCAAGAAGGAATTCAGTTCTCAACCATCAACCGGAATGGTCGTTTTGGTTTTGTATTTCATCTTAAATTAATGAATAATTGTAAATAATGTAAAAAAGATAAGTTCTATGATTGTGTCAATTCAAACGATTCGCTTTTCAAAAATATTTTTCTTTTGAGTTAAATTAAATATTTTTGTATATAAAAGACAATTTAGTGACAATAATGCAATAGCTTTAATAAAACTGAATAAATACTTAAAGGGGATACTGTAAAGTTTTGTCCCGACACGGTTCAGTCGCCATCATACGTTAGAATAGTGAGGAGTGTGCCTTTGCCGTTGAGGTTTACTTTTCAAGCGGATTTTCGGTTATTGCAACACAGCGAGCATTTCGCTTTAATTTAGCCTCGTTGGCTCCCGTCCCAGACCGCGAATCAATTGTTACATGGGTCACTACATTCAGAAAAACTGCAAGTACGACAAAAGGATGAACTGGAGTCCCTCGGCCCGTTAGATCACCTGAGAACATTGAAGCAGTGAGAGCGTCAATGTTGCGATCGCTACGGCGTTCTGCGCGCAAACACGCATCTGCCCTTGGACTATCCGATCGTTCTGTGAGAAGAATTCTGCGTGATGATCTTCATTTTCATCCCTATAAGATGGCGATAGTGGAGGAACTTTCAGAACGTGACTTCAATTCTCGGATGAATGCGTGTGAGCTTCTTCTTGATGTCGTTCCCGAGGGTGCTTTTGTTTTTTTTAGCGATGAAGCCCATTTTCTTTCGGGTGGGTCGGTTAACAAACAAAACATACGCTACTGGGCTGACACCAACCCTCGAGAATTGCATCAAAAGCCTTTGCATTCACCCAAAGTCACAGTGTGGTGTGCAATTTGCTCAGCTGGAATTATTGGTCCCTGGTTTTTTGAGGAAAATGAGGTTACAGTGACAGTGAATTCGGACCGGTATGTAAAAATGCTACAGAATTTTTTTTCCCACGGCTAGAAAATTTGAATTTGGGGGACACTTGGTTCCAACAAGACGGTGCAACAGCACACACTTCAAGAGCATCGATGGCTGTTTTGAGGGAACACTTTCCAGAGCGCCTTATCTCAATTAGAGGCGATTTGGAATGGCCGGCACACTCTCCCGATCTGTCCCCTTGTGATTTTTTTCTATGGGGTTTTTCGAAATCCCGTGTTTATGTGAACCGTCCAAGAACCCTACAAGATTTGAAGACCAACATCCAAGAAGAAATTGTTATGTTGGCAATTGGCACCTGCTATGCTAACAAGAGTCATGACAAACGCCAGAAATCGGTTTACGCAATGTATGGAGAATGGGGGACGTCACCTAACAGATTTGATCTTCAAAACAATGTAAATAAAAACTTTAGACATGTACCTACATTATAAAAAATAAATAAATATTTTCCGATGCATACAATAGTTTTTATTGAGTTTTGAAAAAAGGAAGTTATGCTGCCGCACCCTGTATATGTGTGTATCAGTATGCCGTAATGGGTAACATTTGTTTATGTAGGAGGAGCACAATATTTATGACTTTGATATGTATGTACAGCTTGGAATTTAGCAATTAATGAAGGCCGACGCTGGATAGTAGACACATACTCCCGTTTGCTGTGTAATTTCGGGTTGAATGTTAACAACTATTTTAAAACGATCTTTCCCCAGAGCCGATGAATCAAACGTTGGACGTGCTTTCTAGTTTTCCACGTGGTCTCCCGTCCATGTCTTTTAAGGCATGCTTTCATGGAAATTTTCGTAATCTTTGGATTTCGTGACCCTATTCCGTTGTAATATGTTTTCCTCTCCCTGATTTTCAAACAGTTGTTTTAACATTTGATCAATAGCCACGATTTTAGCTAACTGCCTAATATTGCACTTCGTCTGAATCACAGATACATTGATCTAATTTAGCAATGATGGGATTTCCCGGTTTATGTGCTCAACCAAAATGATTAATGCACTTTACTTTGCGGAGACCTGCACAGGAACTTTTTTTCCTGGTGTACATTTTGCCCTTTATAGGGTTTTGTTTGAAACAAAACCTTATAAGAATTCAGTCGTTTTCTGTCTGTCCGTCTGTCTGTTTGTCTGTCTGTCTGCCACACCCGATTAATTCAGAAACAGCTGGACCGATTATCACGAAAATTGGTGAGAGCGTGTGGTCTGTTGTTGCCTTTACATACCATACTGTACCATACATGTGAATGTAGAGTGCAATCTTTTTCCCACAGAATGTGGCTGTGGGATATCAAATGAAAGGACTCAATTAGTGCTTGAAATTGACCCCATATTTAATCACGGGTGAAACATAGGGGAGTGAAGGGTCAAAATATGACTCCCAAAAAGCGTAACAGATCCTATCCAATCAAAAAATCTGAAAAAAATCACAGTGGTATATCTAAACGAAATCTAGGCGTCAAAATATATCTCATTCCGATATCCGCACAAATAAAGTTAGTAAGAGTATATTAGCATATTTTAAACATTTAGGAAGTTTGGCGCCTGCATAACGGATAACGTAAGGCATAACTTGAACGAAATACAACTATTATTAACGAAGTTTTAGAAGGTGAAATGTAAATTTCGTGTGAATTTCGTGCATTCGCCTAGATCAGAAACCGGTTGTCGCGCCGTTGATGGTGATGATAGTGACTCTTATTATTTCCCATCCCTAAACTTTTAACCCTTATATTGTGAAAAAAGATTACTGAGCGAAATAACACGTACCCTTAGGAACTTGAAATCCCGGTCTTTCATAGTATAAATATTTGGTAGCGTTCAATGTAGCAGCTGTGGTCCTAAGAAAATCAAGAGGCTGCCACTATATGGTGCCTAGGCTCCGAAATACCCTCCATACTATTATCCTTTCAAATAAAGTTAATAATGGTATATTATATTCATTTTTGGTAATTGGCTGCAAAACCCTTCTTAGCACCACGAAGTTTTGCAGTAATATAGGCAATAACATAGAGCATGATCCTATCGATGGATGTCTAGACTTCCTTATTAAGGCAGGCCTAGGCTGGATACCGGTTGTTGCGCCGTTGTGAATGATGATGATCCTATCGAATTTGGTAGAAATCGCGCTATTACTAACAAAGTTATAATAGGTCAAAGTTGTCACTTTTTCGCAAATTCAAAACTTTCAATGTCAATATAACCCGAAAGTGGATACTCTCACGTGATACATATATATATTATGTGCTATGTACAAATGGGGCAAATGCACCCTCACACTGTCTTTATATAAGTAATTCACAAAACCTTTCATACCTGAAGCATCCAGCTTTAGGTTTCCTGGCTTGTTAGTCGTACGATTTAGTGTCGAGTTTGAGGGGAGGGTTCCCCATATAGGCCCCAAGGGGCGTGTAAGATTGTCTTTCATCGAATATAGTCATGTAGGAAATCAAATGAAACGGCTCGATTAGTACTTTTCGAAACTGATCTTATTTCTGATATTATTTGAAGCGTAGGAGAGTGAAGGCTCAAAATGTGTGCTCTCAGAACCTATCCAACCGAAAAATCTAGAAAAATTCAACATGGTGCATCTATACGAAATCTAGGCTGCCCAAATAAATTTAATAATAGCATATTTTAGAAAATTTACCCGAAAACCTCCCTTGAATTCATTCCAAAAATACAAAATTTGTCCGCGAAGTCTGAATGAAATCCAGCTATTACTAACAAAGTTACAGAAGGTCAAATTTTACATTTCCCGTGGATCTATTACACTCTAAGCCTTGTATGATGACGTCGTCATTATATAAATTGGTCTCATATGAGCAGGGGAAGAGGGTCCATGGGGATAGTTTAGTTCAAAATGTCGACTACCATCGGAAATGTTCCCACTTCCGTTCAGTGCGCGAACATCTCAAAATATCTTGATATTCATAAATTAGTAGCTGAGGAGCAAAAGAGATGCGCAAAAAGCTCCTTGCGCTGTAAAGAACAGCTTATAATCGATACGGTAGCTGTAAAGCAGGCTGTCCATCAAAATCAAAATATCCCAAAAGTCTACATCGATTATAAATCAGCCTTTGACTCCATGTCACATTCGTGGTTACTACAGCTATTACGTATCACGCGGTCCCATACCACTTGCTTTATGGCTTGCCTTTTACCTTTCCAACTGATCCTGCCGCGTCTCTTTTGACTGCTGCACTTCCCCTCCTTCTTCTTTTCCTGTGGCATCACGCAGGGATCTACTCCGGGCCCTTTGTTATTTTTATTTTTTATTAACACCTGTCCACACTTGAAAAGCAAAGAGTGGGATCCCATGTCGAATGTTACTTCAGTCCAACAGAAGCTCGACATGTGGAAAAGGAAACCCATTCACGGAAGTTATATAAATTTAAATTTGTTGAAACTTCCAACAAATGGTTGACCAACGATATACTATTCTATAAGACCGAAAGATTCTTAATTTCAATTCAGGATGTTTTGCTCCAACAAAAAGTTACACAAGGTACATTCTTTATAACTCCTCAACAACCAACTCCAGTTGTAGGTTATGCAACTGTGTAGAGGGATACCATTCAGCAAATAACATATGTGTGCAGGATGTTGAGCAGTACCAAGTACACCAGTCGTCATAATTCCATCTGCAAGATTCTCCACCAAAACCTTGCGTTGAAGTAGAAGTTAGTGGGAACGTACTATAAGTATACTCCGAGGAGAATCTTGAAAAATGATCGGGTCGGCTACATCGATTATGAAGTACGCTCGTTCGTCCTTGAGAAGCACAGATACATCGGGTCTATTGTGATTAGAACTGTGATCATTGGCAATAGTGTAATTCCACAGTAGTTTCACCCAATCATTTTCCAAGATTCTCTGCGGAGTATTCTCCGACTAAGCAAGTTAGTCCGAACAAAACAAATACACGCTAAATGTTGGCACCCTAACTGGAAAGACCGAGGAATTCGCAAGAGCCCTTCGGGAAAGATGCATTGATATCCGCGCTCTGCAAGAAATCCGATGGTCTGGTGCCAAAAACTGCGGCGTTGAAGGCAAACGCGGTAAAAATGGCTATAAACTTTTCTATTTTGGCAGCCCACGCATTCAATATGGTGTTGGCATTGTCATCTCAGAGAGTTTCCGTGATACCATTAGAGAAGTCGAATGATTTGATGATCGGCTGATGAAGCTCACCATTATATCAGCTGATCACACTATTCACTTTTACACCGCGTACGCACCACAGACAGGTCGACCTGATGCGGAGACAGACGCCTTCTGGCAACTTCTCGATGAAAAGACTTGTCATGTGCCAGCTGATTGCCGGCGATCTTAATAATGTGTGGTAGTGTGGGTGAAACGGCAGACGGTAGTAGGTGCCATGGGGAAAAGGGGTTCGGCCTTGTACTTATGAATACATGGTTCATCAAACGATTGTCTCATCTTCCTACATTTTATAGTGGGAACAGCAAAACGCAAATCGACTATATTCTCATAAGACGCCGACATTTTACCACTGTCACTGATTGCGAAACCCTTCAACATGAGGCCATTGGACCTCAACATCGGCCGTTGATTATCATCCTGCGAATTAAACCACCGACAAAACAGCGTGAGGAACGCACTGGCCAGCCGCGCATTAAATGGTGGCAATTTCGTGAGAAGAAAGAGGCAGTGATCTTATTTACGTCATTACCAATTATTACGAATGTGGAAGAATCATGGAACCAAATGAAAGACACGATCCAGAAAGCGGGCTCTGCAATCCTCGGGGTCACCAAGCCAGGTAAGTAGTACATCAATCGAGATAATTGGCTTTGGAATGACGATGTTGAAATGAAAAAGAAGAAATGCCTCTACCACAAATTTCTTTACGATAAAACACTGGCAAATTGGCAAATTTATAAAAATGCCAACCGGGAAGCAAAGAAAGCAGTCGCTGTCATCCGAGCGGATCATTACAAGGAACTTTACGATAAACTGGACACTCGAGATGGCGAGAAAGATCTTAACCGTCTTTCCAAAATCCGTAACGAACGCACACAGGATATCAAACACTGCTGTTGCGTTAATCTGAAGAACGGTACTTTGCTTACCAACCCTCGAGCCGCAACGGAAAGATGGTCAGAATTCTTCGAACATATTTCAAATAAAGAATTTGCTCATCCTAGATTTCCACATCCATTGCCCACATTTCGAGCAATTCCACCCATCAGGGCAACTGAAATCGAAGAGGCAATAAAACAAATGAAATCGGAGAAAACCACAGGACCTGACGACATTCCATCTGAGCTTTGGAAAGGGAGGAGCTGGGACCCAACACTGTGGCTCAATGAATTCTTTAATCGGGTTATTCAGGAAGGTAGAACACCATCTGACTGGCAAGAAGGTACCACAGTTCCAATATGAAAAAAGAAAGGTAGTCTAGCAGAATGTTCAAATTACCGTATTTGCCAAATTGTTGAAGTAACCGTAAATTAAGCTGGATTTGTCGAAAACTGCGGAACTACTGACGCAACACGATTACTCATTGAGAAACATCGTGAAAAACATCGCCCTCTTTACATTGCATCTCTGGATCTAGAGAAGACGTTTGACCGTGTGCCACACGAACCCATCTGGTATGTTTTACGACAATACTTAGTTCCAGAAGAACTCGTTTCGAGTCTTTGTTGGTGCTCATCAAGGCAGCGCTCTCTCACCACTCCTCTTTGAGCTCGTTATGGACATTGTTACTCAGGACATCCAGAGTCCAGCGCATTATACACTGATTTATGCAGATTATGTTTTTGTAGCGTCCAATAACAGAAATGGTCTCAAGGAACTTGTCCAAAAATGGAATGATCGCCTCATGCAACACCGTCTCAGATTGAATCTGATTAGAGCTGAGTTTTTGACGACCGATCCCCATGAAACAGGCACAATCGCTGTCAGCGGCAGCGGCCTGGCCAGAACTGAGCGATTTAAATATGTCGGGTCAATGATATCAGCCAATGGAGAACTGCATTATGAAATTGCTTCACGCATTAACGCAACCTAGATGAAGTGGCGTTCCACAACTTGTGGTCTTTGCGATCCACATGCCAACGAACATCTCAAATCGAAAATTTACCGGAATGTCGTCTGTTCTGTCGCTCTCAATGGTTCTAAATGTTGGTCGCCTGTAAAAGACAATGAACGCCGTCTGGCGGTAATGATATTGCGTTGGGCTAGTGGTGTTACACGTTTAAATCACATCCGAAATGACAATACCGCGGTCGTTATGAAGTTGCACTGATCGTGGAAAAATTGGTATGAGCACGCAATTCGCGCCAACGAGGATTCATTTGTCAAGATTGGTCTGCACATCGAAGTCCATGGTAAACGACCAAAAGGCAGAGCCAAATGGCGAAACCGATCACGGTTGTGAAAGGAACAAAGGCTGAGGAAAAAGAAGAAAAAAAGAACGAAAAGTAGTTTCCTGCAAAGGAGGGTAGCGTGGGTGTCCAAAAGGAGTCTATTATTTGAAGGACCCTTTCTCAGAATCTGAGAAAAAAGAATACTCTCCGTATCTGCTCAAATAAAATCTATAATAACATATTATTATATTTTGAAAATTTACGGCGAACCCACCTTAAGGTCTTCCAAGATCCATAAAATTTTGCACTAAGATTAAAATTATTTAAGACTTTATTAGAAAGCATCATACTGGAAATCCTACTATTATTAACAAACTTTCAGTTGCCCAAGACTTTCATATCAAATGTCAGTAACACGTTGAATTGAAAATCGGGTATATTCGACAATATACGTTATAAACTGTATACATATAAATGGACCTGTCGTTGGACCAAATATTCTTATATCAAAATCAGCAAAAGTATTCATACAAAAAGCGCCGAGCTTCCAGTTTTCGACTTGGTAATGTTGATTTCAAATCAAAACATTATGTGCAGAAGTATTGCTGTGGAGGGCTGACGCTGCATGGAACATGGTTTCAGGTCGGCGTGCAGGCCGGCTCGCGGGAAGCACCACTGCTGGAGTTTCTTTGTTCGATAGGAACGCAGTAAAAGCGATTACGGGTGCTGAGTCCATTTACAGTGCTGTTGGGAAATTCGCGCGACCAGAAAGAGGTGTATCGAATTCAATAATCTTTTAGATTTATATCACCGAGGTTAACTAAATAATTTAGTAGATGAGTTTAATTAATACCTATGCAAATAAGTCGTCTTCGAGTTCACCATTTTTAGCGGGAAAAGTGGAAGCACCAGACGGCAGAATTTATATGAAAGCTGACTGATTGAGTTGGTTTTTACGGACTTTGTTAGCTCTCAATTGAAAGGAACCGAGGTTAAGATATTAAGCCCTGCAGTCACCATTTATTAGATTATTCAAAGTGGACTTTTCCTTTTAGTTTCCAGTCAGAAATGAGTCTTAAAGGGGGACGCAGAAGTTGGAAGCTACCAAACTGAAAAATCACAAAGTTGAAACCGTATTGTAGTGTAGGAAATACGCACATCGGCATCTGTTCGAATAAAGTTAATAGTGTTACACGACTATATTTGTTATGAATTGACTTGAAGCCTCGATTAAATTGATAACAGATCAAACTTGTAGGTTTTGTACACATTTTCTGCAATCTAAGAGTTTTAAGGTTAGTATCATACCAAAGTAAATGTGTAATCTCAAAAAGATTTCGAGATACGTACTAGTGGGACAAATGTCCATTCAGATACTCTTATATAAGAAATACACAGAATACCTGAAACCGCGAACATATGGTTTTCGATTTGTTTATTAGTTTACTTCTACTTAACTTTATCTTTCCTTACTTTTTATTTTCCCCCTTCTAATTGCAATTTATTACTTTTGATTTCGTATTGCATTGACGCAGTTATCATGAAATTAACCAAAATTCTGAGGCAGGGGAAATATCAAGTCAGGACTTTTCCGCCACCACGGACGTTATCGAGCCGGTATATTTCTAAGGTTTAAAATTCGTTTACTGTCTGCCAGTCCATCTATCTTTCTGTTTGTCACACGTACTTTGCTCCCAAACGGCTACACCGATTGGAACGAAATTTGGTGGACATATGCCAACTACGAAATCCCACGCATACAGCGAATGGCATTAATTTGATTGTAGTTTAAAGGGGGGCTGTAAAAAGGAGTGTAAAAGTTGTATATCTGATTTATATGTATGAGGTATCAATGGAACAGTATCAGTCAGTGCTTTCTCGAAAGATTGTTTTAAGACCAGTTGCAAAATGAGAGAGCTTGGGGTCAAACATCAACTTCAAAACATTAAAAAATCAGGATGAATTTCTTGTATGGAATTCAAGCGTCTTTCCAATATATATTCAAATAAACTTAATTGTAGTATATTGCCAAATTTTTAAAATAGACTGGAAAACGTGGAGAAATCGAAAGCTTCAAAACTTACCGCTGGTTACTTTAATCCATTTATTGGGGACTTCTACCGAATAAAGCCACCTTCTTTCCCTTTGCTTAAATCACAGACTCCCATTCCAGTATTATCGCGAAGCAAGATCAGTTACGAACTGCGGCTCGTATTATTACTTAATACTTTCCTCCGAAGCTCCTTGTTCCCCAGCATATTGTGGATCAGCTCCACTGCTCTCCAAGGTGTGTTAGACGCTTTCGAGATCGAGATTCGATATTTGTCGACAATTTCTGTCTCGGCTCTTAGCGCAGAAAATTTCGGACAGTTAAAAACAAGATGCCTCACATCATCCACAATCATATCGCATGTTGGTCAATATAGAGCGGTCACGCCCAAAGCGATAAAGATATGCGCGTTACTCTCCGTGTCCGCCTAGGAATAGGGTTAGGTAGCTAACCTTTCTGCCGACGTTTAATCCAATTTGAGACATTTCGAATAATTCAGTAAGTCCAGTATTCTTTAAATGAATTGTCCTATCTCTCGTGCCAGTCCAGTATTGCTTCAGTTCGTGTCAGTTGTTGACGGTAGGCGTAGGACTCGTCGATTGCATAGCTGAGGCATCAAACCTCGTTCGCCGGAATGTCGATGGAGATCGTGCCCAATAACACACATGCTGATTCTCCTTATGTTGTACGATAGGTGCACGATGCCCGCAATATACTTAGTCAGTATGGGCCAGCATTTTTTAAGGTTTTTTTTACAAAACAAAACCTTATTAAAATCGGTTCAATGTCTGTCTGTCACAAGCACTTTTCTCAGAAACTGCTATACCGATTGACACGAAATTTGGTGAAAAGGTGGGAACTGTGGACGCTCAGACATACAGTGAGTGCTATCCTTCTAGGTTGAATTTAGGGGGGGTCTCCATGCAAGTAAAAGGGGGGTGTAAAATTTTCTTTCACTGAATGTAGTCATGTGGGTATCAAATAAAAAGTCTCGATTTGTACTTTCCGAAGCCGGTCTTAGTTTTGAGATTTGTTAAAAAGGCGGGAGTGGGAGAGGTGGAAAGTGATGATTTCTTTAACGGAGCCATTCTCAGAAACTACCCAACCGAAAAATCTGAAAAAAAATCATGAAGCTGCCACTATATGGTGCCCAGGCCTCAAAATACTCCCCATATCGAAATCTATTCAAATTAAATTAATAATAGTATATTACCATATTTTTGGGGAAATTGAGTAAAACCCTCCTTAAGTTTATCCCAGAGTTATAAAAGTGGTAGTGGTATGAAATGGTGGTGGTGGTAGTGGTATAAAATATAATATGAAGCATATTATCACCAAGTTTGATCAAAATCATACTATCACTAACAAAGTCACAGTAGCTCAAAGTTGACTTTCCCGACTTGTTCCAAATAATTTTGTGAAAACAGTTTTATAAATCCAATAAGCGAAACATGTTTTTTCGAACAAGCACTTTTGGCGTAGAGTTCTTCACTTGCGAAAGCAATCCACTTTTAGAAATCCACAATCGTGTACTTTCTTATTTTAAATCAGTGACGTTCATGAGTCTGGCGGCCACACCCACCCATTTTGTGCAAAGTGTATTTGTGACTAAGTGTCTGTCATGGTTACGTATTATGGGATTACGGCATAACAGGTCAACCACGAATACCGCGGGTGTAAATAAGTAGCCTCAGGCAAGCAGACCGTTTCCCTTTGTGTTTGTTTTCCTCCTCCTCCTCTTCTTCTTCTTCTTTGTTCTTGTAAAAAAATTGTAATCAGGGGTGAAGGAGTTGGATGAATTGCAGTTACATTACATTGTATTTCAGCAGCTCCCTTGTAGACACCTTCTCTAGTTCTGGGGGTAACCATGCGACATAGCATGAGTGGGATTCTGTTGTATGGCTGAATTGTCCACTTGTTTCGCAAGAAAAAAATTAGGGACACTAATTTAAATGTTTTAGTAGAATCCCAAAGACACGAAGAGAATAGCTAACACGGTTGGATAGCTCGCAGTTTTGACTCTGATGTCGCACCAGGGACGGGGGACTAATTGTACATATTTATCGTCCCCACCCACCAACATGTCAGGGATTTGAAACGGAATTTCGTAGAGAATAGACATGGACTGCGTGTTTATAACCAAATTGAAACTAGGACTTCTAAAATGGAACGTTGTCAAACAGTACCATCTAGCCAAAGAATTTTTGCTGTTGCTTCTGTTTAGTTTCAGCTCGGCGTGGAGTTTTCAATTTACCGGATTGATCAAAGGATTCAAATATTCAACTTGAAAGGCGTTATAAATCCAATAGTCAGGAAAAGTTTTGGTAACTGTGGATGATGAACCAAGTTATAATGAAGCTTTGGCCGCATGGATTCCCAGTCGCATTCACAGAATATGCTGAGATTCTTCCAGACACTAGACCACAGAGTTTACTTCGGAAACTGATAATATCATGGGCTAGCGAAATTACCGTGACAGGGGTTCATAACTTAGCCTATTACGTTGCTGCTGCCGCAGTTATTCGTTCCAACAACCAACATTATGAAAGAGGTATACGCAAAAGGACCACCCTTCTGGTCCTTCCAAAGCAGTAGACAAAAATTATTACACAACCTCGCCTTGGAAGTCAATCGTCAAGAGCGGATAAATGTGTTACAGATATCATTGGACACTTCCATCTCTCTAAAAATATGGCGATTACTAAAAGGCTTGAGATACCGGAGCAGAAACTTGCGATATGCTCTAATCACATCTGGAGATATCACAAAAACTTTCAGCGGCGTCCTATTCACCCAAGCCCGAAGAGGATTTTGTAAAAATTTCATCAACCTGGAAAGTAACCATGATCCGGATCGGGCAGCAGTCCTCTGGGGAAGTGTTTGGAGCTAAACCAGCTTTTGCAGTTCAGAAGTAGCATGGTTCCCCCACTTTATGCGATCACGCAAGGCCCTGGCCATAATGATCATATTAGTAATTTCTGAAAGTGACATTGGAGTATCCCTTGAATAAGCAGGTATTTGGAAGGCGTTAGGAGTTGATAAGATACGCAGCTTTCAGCTGAAGCAGTTTAAGGACACTCAGGGGAAATCGGTAAATCGTTTTGGTTTAATAATTTCTGACGCAATCCACCATTTTCCATCAAGGGTAACTAACTTCATCCTCAAAGAACCACCAATTGTACTTCCATCATCCGAAAGGTTCTTACTTCAGTTCTTTGCGCAAACCAATTAAAAAATTTTGATGTTCACAAATGAATAGCCGATGAGCAAACATGATGCGCAAAAGCTCCAGAGGATGTATAGAGCAGCTAACAATTGATACAGTAGCTGTGAAGTAGAGTGCTCACAGAAAACCAAACATCTCAACAGCTTACATCAACTATAAGTCAGCGTGTGACTGACTCAACCCGAGCGTGGTACATCCCCTAAAAGCAGTTATGAAGAATTGGATCACAAAGATACCCACATCGTGACAATCATTAAGAGATATATCAGTCAAGTATGGAATCTATCAAACCGGCTTTATAAGCCCACTGTTTAGCGCTGAATCCCCTATGCCATCTTTTGCATGAAAGCAAATACTGTAACTTCCCTCCAGTAGAAGATCGGCATCTTCTTCTTTCTCGGCGCTTGCGCTATTCTGCTCGGTAATAGATCTAATCTGGATGGAGTCGAAAGCGTTTGTTGTTTAGGCCGGTCTTTTAATCGTTTTCTCCCGACTTCAATGTTCAGACCAGTCTTGGTAAATTATATGCTAATACCACTCTCGTAATTTTTCCACGATAGGTGCAGCCCCATATCGATCGCATACATACATTTCGCATGTGATCATGGCGTGTTATAAGACTAATACCACACAACATCTTTATATTCGTCCAACACTCAGAACCATGAAATGCGACAGGGGGTATGCTAAATTTTGAAACGTTCGTTCATCTGTCGGTCACAAATAACACCACTGGATGCTAACATTGATCGTTAGTTTAAGTAGTCGCAGTGGTTATTTTAGCGTCGGCATTAGTCCCGCATATAAAACACTGAAAATGCATAGGGCACTGAAGATGATCGATCTAAGGACTGGGGTATATATTAAGATGCCAAAGGCTGTCATCCTTGTTACTAGCGCTATTGTCCGAATGGTACTGTCCGGTAACAGTCTCTAGTTATTTCGGCAGATTTGAACTTTCACGTCACTGCTTAAAATATGTGCGCCATCGTTGTGATGCATGTCTTTGGATATTATCTTCAGTCCCTCCTGAATTGGACGCCCCTCTATCCAGTTGAGTTTCGCTAATATTTTTTCTTCAGACAGTGGCAAAAACGCTAATATAATGGTAATAATAGGGCCGACAGAGCCTTCTGAGAGAAATGGTTACCACTCGGTATACTCACCATTAAAGTGCATGGTACTTCTAGTTCCCAATGAGGGACCGTCGGAAATATGAGGCAGGATCATCGCTAATAACGCTCTAGGTTTGAATAGAAATCCTAACAGAATTTTGGAACTAGCAATGAAGACTATCATTGGGACTACTTCGATCTTTTGTAGTCTCCAAGTCTGCCTTATATCATCCGCCAAGGGGCCGTAGATCCGCATTTTTTTCCTGCTTTTCAACAGTATTCCGATCAAACAGCACGGCTACATCGATTAGTAAGCACGCTCCTCCATCCCAGAGAAGTAGAACTAGATCGGGTCTATCGTGATGAACACTGTGGTCGGGGGCAATAGTGTCGTCCTACAGTAGTTTAACCCGATAATTTTCCAAGATTCTCTGCGGAGTATACTTATAATAAGGATGATAGTTTACCACTAAGTTATACTTCAACGCAAGGTTATCATGGGGAATCTTCCAAATGGAGATATGACCGTTGGTGTGCTCGATACTCAACATCCTGCACGCAAATGTTATGTGCTAGTTGCGAAGTTATGAAGGATGTGCCGTTTGCAATTTTTTGTAGGAGCGAAGCGAAGTTAGGAATGCTTCGGCCTCATAAAAAAGTACACCGTTAGTCAGTTATTTGTTGGAGGCTTCGATGTCATTGCCTGGCAGCAACAAATTTTTTATATGACCTCCGTGAATGGATTTCTCTTTCCACATGTCGATCGTCTGTTGGACTGAAGTAACATTCGACATGGGATCCCATTCCCTACTTTTCAATTTCAAAGGAAAAACGTGAAGGGTGACAGGACAGTTTTTCGCCAACATCATATTTACCTGGCGACTTTACCTATAATTAAATTGAAGGCCACCCGTGTAGTTACAGCTTCCAAGGAAAAATTAGGCAATCGTCATCAAACCAATATTTCTGGTATATAATATATAATAAAGTCTTTCTCAGAGGTTTGGAAACATCGCTTCTGACATATGTTATACTTGTAATGTTAGGGAAACTAATGAGCAGATTATCTTCTGGTGTAAGTGATATACTCTGGAGGAAAGTGTAGAAGTTATAACAAGTATTTAAGTATTCAACAAATCCTATTGAGTAGGGATCCTCACATGATTGATGATCCTTTACATTCTTTTAAAGAGGATAGAGTCCGATTATGATCCTTCTTCTATTATCTCATCATCAACGCCGCAACAACCGATATCCGGTCTAGGTCTGCCTTAATAAGGAACCCCAGACATCCCGGTTTTGCGTCGAGGTCCACCAATTCTATATCCCTAAAAGCTGTCTGGCGTCCTAACCTACGCCATCGCTCCATCTCAGGCAGGGTCTATTGAGTACGGATCCTCGCATGATTGATGATCCTTTATATTTTTTTAAAGAGGATAGAGTCCGATTGTGATCCTTCTTCTATTATCTCATCATCATCATCAACGGCGCAACAGCTGGTATCCGGTCTAGGCCTGCCTTAATAAGGAACTCCAGACATCCCGGTTTGGCGTCCTGACCTACGCCATCTCTCCATCTCAGACAGGGTCTGCCTCGTCTTCGTTTTCTACCATAGATATTGCCGTTGTACACTTTCTGGGATGGATCATCCTCATCCATATGGATTAAGTGACGCGCCCACCGCAACCTATTGAGCCGGACTTTATCCACAACCAGACGATCATGATATCGCTCATAGATTTCGTCGTTATGAAGGCTACGGAATCCTCCATCCTTATGTGCAGTTAGGAGTTCGTATATTTTCTTGCTAAGAACCCAAGTCCCCGACGAATACATGAGGACTGGCAAGATCATAGCCTTGTAGAGTAAGAGCTGTGACCCTATGGTGAGACGTTTTGAGCGGAACAGTTTTTGTAAGCTGAAATAGGCTCTGTTGGCTGACAACAACCGAGCGCGGATTTCATCATCGTAGCTGTTATCGGTTGTAATTTTTGACCTTAGATAGGAAAAATTATAAACGGTCTCAAAATTGTAGTCTTCCATCTTTATTCTTCCCGTTTAACCAGTGCGGTTTGATGTTGTCAGTTGGTTGGCTTTTGGTGTTGACGTTACCACCATATATTTTGTCTTGCCTTCATTGGGCTGCACACAAGATCTCCATGATGTCGATATCGTCAGCGTAGGCTGGACTTGGAGAGGATGGTGCCTCTCGCATTTACATTGGCATCACGAATCACTTTCTCTAGGGCCAGGTTGAAGAAGACGCACGATAGGGCATCCTGTTGTCTTAGACCGTTGTTGATGTTGAATGGTCTTAAGAGTGATCCCGCTGCTTTTATCTGGCCTTGCACATTGGTCAGGGTCAGCCTATTCAGTCTTATCAATTCCGTCGGGATACCGAATTCTCTCATGGCCGTATACAGTTTTACCCTGGCTATGCTATCTTAAGCGGCTTTAAAGGCGATGAATAGATGGTGCTACTGTTGTCCATATTCCAACAGTTTTTCCATCGCTTACCGCAGAGAGAAAATCTGATCTGTTGCTGATTTGCCTGGAGTGAAGCCTCTTTGGTATAGGCCATTGATGTCATAATTGGGACAGGCTTCGAGGATTCGCTCAATTGCCTCGTAGAAGGTATCCTTCTCCGAATCTGCAGTCTCCTCTGTGGACGTTAATGAGGCTTATACTTTCAAAGCCGATCACAGCAGGTTTCATTTTTTGGCTGACTAAGAAACCCATTCCGAGCACATGGCTTACTGCCTGGCGGCTATAATATAATATATGGTGTAGCGGTTCGTCTCCAGGAAACCGGTCCTTGTCCATCGCATCTCTTGCAACATTGTTACATTCGCCTTATATCGGGACAGTGTATCGGCTAGCTGCTCAGCTGTATTCGGTCTGTATAGAGAGTGCACGTTCCATGAGATCATTGTATCGCTCATAGATTTCGTCGTTATGTAGGTTACGGAATTGTCCATCTTCATGTAGGGAGCCAAATATTCTTCGGAGGATTCTTCTCTCGAACACGGCCTAGAGTTCTCAATTTCTTTTTTTCCTAAAAACCCAGTTCTCCGAGAAATACATAAGGACTGACAAGATAGTCTTGTACAGTAAGAGCTCTGACCCTACGGCTATTGGCTGCCAAAAAACTTAACGATTGCAGCTCATTACCGACTAAACGCTCATAATCGCAAAACATTAACGACTAATATTGAGAAGCTTGTAACAAGTGTCCAGTCCGTCCAGGTAGACTCTGACACTCATGTCTTTGTAAGTGTATTGGCTAATAAAGAAAGAATCTAATTCAATAAATTTGTGTTTGGCCTATTTCTTTTGCCATAAACGATAAGGTATTTCAGGTAACATAGGGTAAGTACACGCCATCAGCCAGTTGATGCACTTCCTGGGTGGTATCAAGTCCTTTTTGGGCTGTCAGTCTACCAGGTCCCAGGGGACAAACAAAAGTAAACGACAACAACAAGTTTGAAGGAGATAATTTAGTATCTGCCATAATGGTAGTCTGATGTAATTGGGTAGAGGATTGCTACTCGAAGAAAAACTCACGAAAAGAGTGCACTTGATCTTGCTGGAACGTTTTTAAATCCTCCCTGGTGACGTGGGATGGTGATCCTCAATTTTTCGGCAGCTCTATTGTGCATGTTGTTGTATGCAAGATTACCCTACTACTTACCCGTCTATTGACAGATTTTAAATCCGTATTACTCCACTGTATCACATCGAAAGTATATAGAACGACGAATGCGATAATGATTGCGATGATTTTATTTTTCCCGAGTAGCTCAGTGTTCATGATTCAGACGCCAACTTAGATTTCATCATTGCCATAGCAGGTAGACGTGGTTCTCATTCCTATCCCCAATTTGGATGTTATTATGGCTGTATCGTTCGTAGCCGGTGTGTCTTCCCCAAACAATTGTTTTCATGTGACATTTCTTCAAACCCAACTGCATGCCGCTGTCCTGCTCAACTGGATGGTGATGCTCAGCAAAGAACGAAGTTGGTTCTCGTCTTTGGCATACAATTTGATGTCGTCAATATACATTAAATAACTTTTATGTGCCCTTCGACAATATGCCATGTTTGACTTGGAACTCGTATTGGTTTTCATGCAGAAGATGTGGTAACGGATTCAAAGCCAAACAAAACCGCCTTGGAAAATGGCTGATTTATAATCAATGCGGGCTACCAAGCTATTTCGTTCGCTATCAATTTATGAACATCAAGATGTTTTGAGATAGTTGTGCACAGAACTGAAGTGAGAACCTTTTTATGGTAGGAAGACAAGTAATTGGGTGACATTTTGAAGGACAAGAAGCACACTGTTCCTGAGGATGAGGAAGGTATCCTCTTGGTGAAAAATCGTAGAACTAATTTCGGATCGGCGATAATCTCATTAAAATGATTTGCCGATACCCTGTGAGTGCTCTTGAACCGCTTCAGCCAGAAGTTGTGAATTTTATCAACTCCTGGCGTCTTCCAGTTACCTGCGAAATTTTGTATAATTTCGCTTCAAACACTTCTCCAGAAGTCTTCTGCCTGCAGGCCATCCTGGTGCCTTCCAATTACCTCCCTTTTCAAGGGCTGCTTCTACGTTAGCTTCAGTTATGTCAGGCATGGTCATTTAGGGGAGGGCCTCGCATGAACGTGTAAGATGTGGGAGCCACGCCGCTTCT
This sequence comes from Hermetia illucens, assembly GCF_905115235.1. Lineage (NCBI taxonomy): Eukaryota > Metazoa > Arthropoda > Insecta > Diptera > Stratiomyidae > Hermetia > Hermetia illucens. The sequence goes on along the minus strand of NC_051850.1, from coordinate 71,489,190 downwards.
AAATTGCAACGGCTAGGTTCGCTCCAAACGCTCCTCCAGAACTCTTCTGCCTGGTCCAGATCGAGGTTACTTTCCCGACTTGAGGTGGTGAGATTTTTATAAAATCCCCGTTGGTTCTGGAAGAACAAGGTGTTGTCTGCCCTTCGCTGAAAGGTCTACCTACGCATGCGATTGGAGTATACCGCAAGTTTGTGCTTCAGCACCTCGAGAATCGATTGACACATCACTAGGGAGATGGTAGTTTCTAATTACGTTGGCAACCAATCTCTGCATACGTGGTGATGGATTTCCATGCTTGCATGACACGGACGATCTCCTTTCTCTACTTTTCGGCTTTTTTGTTGAGTTGAAACACTCAGAACGGTAAATTCCTCCTGCGCGTGTCTCTGTTATTCGCTCTAAGATGCTGATTATTGAGATGAATAACTGTGGCAGCTGGGACGCAGACTAAGCTATGAACCTCTGCAGCAGTAATCTCACTTGCCAAATTAACAGCCAAAATTCTGTCAACGCCAGCGATTATTGATAGACCAGCAGCTTACTCCAAACTACAACAACACTACTTACCGCTTCCTTGATGTGTTCATTAAATCTAGCCGTTATCGGGCGTTTTGTCTGTCCTATGTATATTTTATTACAGTCATCATCATCATCACCAACCGCGCAAAACCCGGTATCCGGTCTAGGCCTGCCTTAATAAGAAACTCCAGACATCCCGGTTTTGCGCCGAGGTCCACCAATTCGATATCCCTAAAAGCTGTCTGGCGTCCTGGCCTACGCCATCGCTCCATCTTAGGCAGGGTCTGCCTCGTCTTCCTTTTCTACCATAGATATTGCCCTTATAGACTTTCCGGGTGGGATCATCCTCATCCATACGGATTAAGTGATCCGCCCGCCGTAACCTATTGAGCCGGATTTTATCCACAACCGGACGGTCATGGTCGGAATCGTCCATTCTCCGGGAACTCCAACTCGCCGATGTTCTGGTTGTTCAGTAGCTCATCAAAGTACTCAACCGATCGCTGCAATATGCCCATTCTATCGGAAATCAGATTTCCCTCTTTGTCTCGGCCGGATGAGCATCGAGGTGATAAGGCTTCATTCTACTGACTTGCTAGTAAAACTTCCGCACCTGGTGCGGTTGCTCCCTGTACTTTTCTAGTTCACCGACTTGTTGGTTCTCCCAGGCTTCCTTTTTCCGTCTGTGAAGTCGCTTCTCCGCTCGACGGAGTTCGTGATAAATCTCTGCGCGTGCCGCGTTCTTTGAGAATGCAACATTACTCGATATGTGGCATTCTTCCGTTCCGTTGCTAGCTTACATTCATCGTCAAACCAGCCGTTCCGACTTTTTTTGCGGCTGGGGCCAAGTATATTTATGGGCGTATCAATGCTAATGTTCTTCAGGTGGTTGTGAAGATCATTTGTTGATGCTTCATCTCCAGGTCCTCTGTTGACTGCGGTTATTGCGGCATCCATTTCCGTCTTATAGGTGTTGCGGAGGGCTGTGCTGTGGATGGCTTCGGCGTTAACTCCCACCTGATTCTCAGAGGGGATCCTAGGTGGTGTTGTTATTCGAGCTCGGAGCACTGTGCCAATAAGATAATGATCCGAGTCTATATTGGCCTGACTATATGTTCTGACATTCGTCAAGGCTAAGAGGTGGCGGCGTTCAATCAACACGTGGTCAATTTGGTTGAAAGTGGTTCCGTCTGAAGAGGCCCACGTATGTTTGGGGACCCCTTTCCGCGCAAACCAGATACTTCCAACAACCATTTCGTGTGGCCCTGCTAATTGAATAATCCGTAGCCCGTTATCATTTGTATTTTCGTGTAAGTTATGGGAGCCAACGTATCGCCTGAATATGGGCTCCGTCCCCACTTGGCTATTAAAATCCCCAAGTATGATTTTGATATCATATCTGGGACAGGCTTCGAGGGTCCGTTCAACTGCCTAGAAGGTATCCTTCTCCGACTCTGCAGTCTCCTCTGTAGGGGCGTGAATGAGGCTTATATTTCTAAAGTTGCCCCGCAAGCGCAGAGTGCAAAGCCGTTCGCTTATATTTTCAAAGCCGATAACAGCAGGTTTCATTTTTGGCTGACTAAGAAACCTACTCCGAGGTGTAGCGGCTCTTCTCCAGTCCCTGTCCAACGCATCTGCTGTAACGCTGTTACAGGGTGCTAGCTGCTCATCAGCTTCATCTCTGCACAGTGAGCGCACGTTCCATGAGAAAATGGGCAAATCATTATTCCGTTGTCGTTGCCGGTTTCGTCGTTGTATAATCTGTCCAGTCCGAAGCTCCTGTTGTGGCTTCGTAACAAGTTGTTTTCCGTGTAGGGTTGTCAGCCCTACCCGACCTCCAACCTGGAGGACCAGTTGGTACAATTTGGGGGGGAATTGGGTAAAAAAATACCAACTAGAAGTCGTATGTAGGTTCGAGTCGAGCGTACACCTTGCGGAATTTACTGGGAAGCGTCAAGGATTCTTTGGCAGCGGAGGAAAAAAGCGGGATTTATCGAATAAAGTGCAGCGACTGTAATAAAATATACATAGAACAGACGAAACACGTGAAACGACTAGATTTAATAAACACATCAAGGAAGCGGTAAGTAGTGTTCGGAAACAAAAGTCGTGCATATGATCAGTGGCGGCGTACATAGTCGAGAAAGCCCATACCATTCAACGCGAAAATCTTGAACTCTTGCGGCATACAAACCGAACGACAATCTTGGACCCTGGGAAAGTCTAGAAATTCTGAGAGAAGATGCGACGCGGTTATTAAACACAGATTCCGGTAATTGCCCCTCAAAATTAATAAGGCTTGCCGCGGTAATTAATAGATAATTAGGTTAATAATTTAATTTACCCATCTGCTGAAAGACTCTAAATTAGTCTTACTCCATTGTATCCCATCGAAAATATTTAGAAACATTACAATATCGAAGGTTTTGATTACCATGATTTTGTTTTTCCGCAACCCGTCCATTTCCAGGACAACATTCAGACTCACCCAAATTTCACTACCAACGTAGATTTTTCTTCTTTTTCTTTAGCCTTTGTCCCATTCACAAGCGAGGTCGACTCGTCGTGGTCGGTTCCGCCATTTTCTTCGACCAAAGGCCTGCTCTGAATTCAGTCGAGAAGCTTTCAATGCAGCATCCAGCGTAGCAATCGCGAATATTCCCATTTCGTATGTAATCAAAGGGTGTCATGCCCCGAAACGTCGTTCATAGTTTATAGTCATAGTCAAACACTCAGAAGCATAGAGGGCGACTAGACGAACGACACTGCGGAAAATTTTAGATTTAAGAAGCCCGTTGATATGTCGATCATAGAGAATACCAGTTGTGGAACGCCACTTCATCAAGGTTCCGCTAATGCCTCAAGCATTTTCATAGCACAATTCACAATTCGCTGATAGCATTGATCCGAAATGTTTAAATCGGTTCGTTCTGGGCACTGTCACTGGCAGTGATTCATTGAGACCTGTTGACAAAAATTCAGTTTTTTTTTAGATCCAATCTAAGACCATGTTTCATGTTTCATTTTGTTCTAGATCATTTTTGCTATTAGGCGTTAGGAAATTATCTGTATAAAGCAGCGTATAGGCCACGATTCTTTAACTTCCGTAATGGTTAGTAATGGCGCAAGTGAGATCATTTCTTCTCATGAAATTGGAACAATTTAATGTGCGGCGAGCCAGCGCGTTCCTCTTACTGTCGATGGCTTGATTCGCAAGACGGCAATCAACGGCCGATGTTGAGGTGCAATGGTCTCATAGGGAACGGCTCTACAGTAAGTGGCTGTGGTAAAAAGTCGGCGTCTTATGAGAATATAGTCGATTTGCGATTGTTCCCACTATGAAATATTGGAAGATGATGTACCCTGTATTCACAAGTACAAGGTCATGAGTGTCCGCACAGTCGACTAAACTCTCGCCACACTCAGTGCGTGCGCCAAACCATGGCACCTGTTGCCGTCTGCTTTTTCACCTACATGACCATTAAGGTCAATATTAATATAGTCATCAGCAGGCATGTCACAAGTTCTTGCATCGAGACGTGCCAAAAGGCATCTTTCTCGGCATTAGGTCGACCTATCTCTGATGCGTACGCGGTCAAGATGTGAATAGTGTGATCAGCTGATATTATGGTGAGCTTCATCAGCCAAAAAACCTTAGAAATGGCAACTCTAACATCGTATTCAGTATTGGGCTACCAAAAAAAGAAATTTATAGCCCAGTACCAGATCATCGCGTGTATTGTAGAGCGCAGATATCAATGCGCCTTTTCCGATGGGCACTTGCGAGTTCTTCGGCGTTTCCAGTGAGAGTGCCAATATTTAGCGTGCAAACACATATTAGATTTGTTCAGTCTAATTAACTTACGCCCTGACACCGTCCATGTGTCAAGAACCCTTCTCCACTTCTTGAAGAAGGCCCTAGCATTTTTCCGAGGCATTTTATTGGTCAGTCTGTGGCTTGATCTGTGACAAAGAGAGATCAGGAAAAATTTAAAATAGGGGAATACCTCAAACTATACTTATTTATCCCTTCTCCTAAGCTCTGCATGTAATTTTTGCTTTACTGAGGACAGTACAAAGTTCGTTGCCTCAAACCCTCTCCTGGGCTTGGGGGCAGCATGTTATACCAATAACATAGCGAAATTCTGAGTAACTTAGATTTAATATTAGTAATTGGTGCACCAGACGCTGTTGGATCAATTAGACATAATTCGCCATTTCTCGTGGTCATAGACTTGTTCCGAGTGATGTCAGCAGCTTTTAAATCACCATCTAACGCATCGACGTATATGATCAGACCGGTGTTAGCTAGTGAAGAAGAGGCAAAGCCCATCTACTTCTACCCTGAACTTTTAAAATATGGCATTTACTTGTAAATGTTCAACATTTATTAATAATGTCAGTTTGTTTTACAAATCAACTAGGATTTTGTTGTCACTATGTACTATTTATTTCAAAGTAAATTTACATGCGGTATGTTTCAGAAAAATTATTTTGGTGTGTGTAATAAAGCTTGTAAACCTTTCTGATTTATTTTCAGCTCATGCACTTCATCTTTCCATCCCAGCGCAGGGTCTTTCTAACGGTGACACAGCACTGCAGCACTCTGCTTATACTGGTATGCAACCTTATGCCGGAGTTGGTGAGTACAGTGTTCAGTTTCCTATATTATATCATGCAGTGGAGAAGGTAGAATGTGCGAGTTTCGTGTTGGTTGAATGCAGCTTTTTATTGGCTTCCGCATATAAAATCTATGTTTAATATAATTTTTTGTAAAGTATATTGTAAATACCTGCAGCGTAAATATAAATTGATAGTCGTAGTTTTTTTCTTATGGGGTGTAAAGTTGCAAAAGTCAATGGTAGTCATATGTATAAGTGTACATTTCAACAAATGGGAATAAAATAATAGAAATCATAATGATTAACAAATATACTTTACCACCAAGTAGCTTCTTACGAGCGACAAACGTTAAAGAGTAGTGCAAACATTGTTTTCTCCAATTAAACCGTGCGGGGTATCAAACGAAAGATCAGACCGTTGCATATTGTCCTAATGAAAAAGCACACTTCCAGTTTTTATAAAAGGGTAAATTCCTGCTCTAGAACCCTGTTCTCTTTTTCAGCTCGGTGTAGAAAGGGGCGCGAGGGTTGTTAGAGTGGGCCGAAGGGGGCGAGGCGGGTTGGTAAATACGTTTATGCACGAAGTGATTGGCTTCCGCAACGGTATGCCGTCTTACTATCAACTGAACACCTACCCATCTTTCCGAGATTATTCATAATAATAAATACGATTTAGCAAAGAGTTATAATAATTCCCAATATCTTGAAGAGAAACTGTAGGCCAGGCTCTTTTAATGGCAACAACTGGATATTAGTGTTATCAAATTGTCCCCCCCTATATAATGTTCAATGAAAAAAATAATACACTTTAAATAATATTTAGGTCGGGAGAGTATTGAGCCACTTGAACAATTTGACATTTCCATTCTAGATGGACTGTTTTATCACGCTGGTAGTTAGAATCAGGGCATCTTTGGACTGTACACGTAAGTGGCCAAAAATGTTCGGGAAGTGTAACGCAGTTTTATATGTACATTTTTAGTTTATAAGTTGCATCCAACGTCCAACGCCCTATACACTGCTTTATGCATATAGTGATTTCCTAGCGTCTAATAGCAAAAAGGATCTCGAGCAACTTGTCCAAAAATGGAATGATCGCCTCATGCAGCAAGGTCTCAGATTGAAACTAAACAAAACTGAATTTTTGACGACCGATCCCCAGAAACAAACACAATCACTGTCAGCGGCAGTGTCTACCCAGAAATGAGCGATTTAAATACCTCAGGTCAACACCAATCGTGGCGATTCATCCCGGTGGATGTCAGCTTCCCCATTTTAGGCGCAGACTTCTTGTGTCACTATGGGTTAATGGTGGACTTGCTGAACAGGTCCCTTGTAGACTCCTCAACGAACCTTAATTCGTCAGGCAGAATCTCATCTCTTCCCAACAACAATCTATCGGTACTTTTCAAGGACGTTACTGACTCTCGTGTTCGGGCATTTCTCCAAAAGTTCAGCCAGATTACTACCGAATATAGTCTCTCTAAACCAGTGAAACACAATGTGCATCACCACATTAACACATCTTCTCGAAGGTGCGTCCCCTACCATCCCGGAGGTGGCTATTGCACGGAAAGAGTTTGAACAACTTATGCAACAGGGTATCTGCAGCCCTTCGTACAGCTGGTGGTCTTCCCCATTCCATATGGTCCCTAAGCCAAACGGCGAATGATGCCCCTTTAATTACAGAAGGTTAAATGCACAGACTGTTCCAGACCGATATCCTATTCCACTCATCCACGACTTTGCGCATCATCTCGCTAACTGCCGCATTTTTTCGACCTTGGATTTCACCAAGGCGTATCACCAAATCCCTGTAGCTCCAGAAAACATTCCAAATACGGCAATATACACACCCTTTGAACTCTTCGAATTCACACGAATGACTTTCGGGTTGTGCAATGCGGCGCAAACCTTTCAAATGTTCATTCACTCGGTCCTATGAAACATCGACTTCTGTTTCGTATATTTGGATGATGTATTGATCGCTTCTTCCTCAGAGTCTGAGCACTTAGCTCATCTCGAGTGCATTTTTCAACGTCTCATTGAGGCTGGTTTAATCATAAACGTTGAGAAATGCGTTCCTCCAGACACAGGTGAGATTCCACAACCACTTCATTCCCCTGAAGGAATACAGTCCGACCCAGACAAGGTGCTAGCGATTACAAGCTTTCCGCGTCCGAAAACTGTGAAGGATTTGCGGAGGTTGTTGGGCATGTTGAATTTCTACCGTCGTTTCCTGCCCAAGGCCGCCCAAAACGAGTCCGTTTTGAACGTGTACTTGTCTGAACCCAAAACAAAGGACACACGAGAGATTATGTGGTCTGAAGAGGCTGTCCGCGCGATTTATAAATCCCGACCGCAACTGGCTGATGCTACACTCTTGGCATTTCCTCGACAAGATACGCTCCTTGCCGTTTTTGTTAATGTCTATGACATCGCAGTAGGTGCTGCCTTTCACCAAAAGTACATTAAGTACTTCCGCTTCTCCCTAGAAGGCAGGCCGTTCACAGTGTTCACGGACCATAGGCCTCTCACATATGCTTTGAAACAAACGCCCAACAAAGCGTCCCTTTGTCAGCTTCACCACGTGAGCTTTATAAGCCAGTTCACGTCCGACATATAGCATATGTCCGGCAAGGACAACATAGTTGCTGACGCTTTGTCTCGTGTCTCAGAAGTTAACATCCCCGTCTCACTAGACTTCTCGGCTATCGCCAAGGCGCAGGTAGATGACGCAGTAGTTCAGAGCCGCAAATCCAACCCCAAATATAAATTTCGGGATTTGCCCATCTTCGGCTCGAACCTCTCTCTCTGCAGCGAATACGCGGAAAAGGGACCCCGGCCATACATTCCGGGCACCTTTGGCAAGGAATTGTTTCACGCAGTTCAGGACGACAAATCGGTTAGTGACCAACAAATACTTCTGGCCCTCCCTGAATAAAGACATCAACTCCTGGGCCAGAGAGTGCATCGCATGCCGGAAGTGTAAAGTCACCAGCCATTTACGAAAAGAAGTGGGCCCATTACCCCGCACTACCAAGTGCTTCCGCAACTTACACCTCGACATCGTATGCCCTTTGCGAGACTCGCACGGTTTCAGGTATTGCCTCACAATCATCGACAGGCTTACGCGGTAGCCTGAGGCAATACCAATGGGATACTAGAACGTTGGCACCGGACGCTGAAAGCCACCATTATGGCTCGCGACGATGCGTCCTAGACTCAGCTCTTGCCTCTCGTCCTACCTGGCCTCCGAACAACCCGCCGAGAGGAATTTGTGCCAGCCCCGTGGTGCTTGTATACGGGGAGAACCCAAGGCTCCCAAGTGATCCGGTCTTCGACAAGAGATCGGGTCTTGCAGATTCAGGATTTCTGCGCCTGCTGAAAGACAACCTCAGCCGCATCAAAGAATTGGAGACGGACGCGAGGGCCGCCTGGGTGCTCTACGGAGGTCATCGCAGCCAGAACGACTTCAACAGATCTTGCTCCCACCTGGCAGTTTGGTCGCCCAACGTCAAATCTCCCAGCAAGTGATACCAAAATTCCGTCTTTCGCAGTTACGAAAGTACACTTTAGTTTTGTACTCTTTGGCCTCGCGTCTAGGAGAATCTCAGCATATTTAGTGAATGCGACCTGGAATGCGGTCAAAGCCCCATAATAAATTGGGTTGACATCCCCCGCCATTAAGCTTTTCCTGATTACTGGGTTGATGGGGTGCTTTATTGGTGGAGTATTCGTATTGCTCCTTTGTTCAGTCCAATAAGTTGATGACTCCAAACCGAGCTCAAGTGAAACTTCGTGGAAAATTTGTTACCTAGTTGGTAGGGCAACTTCATTATTTTTCACTATCACCCGGTATTGATTGACAACGTTCTGCTCCGGAACGTGACTTAGTTCCGGGAATCGGGTTATGAACGCGTCATGGAGTCGGTGTCTGTACCCTGATGGATTTCGTTCCAAATCCGTCACACGGTAATAGGCGTGGACGATAAATTCGTTAAGTTGGTTCGTTCAAACCATACGACGCCTAGGTCTCCCGTCCCTGATGGTTGCCGGCATAACCGCCAAAATATCCAAGTGCGAAGAGCCGCTCTGGTGTTGTTGAACCACCCTTAACCGTGTTGGGTACTGTCTTCGTGTCCCTGGGGTCACATCAAAAGAATTTGAAAAATTATCCCCAATTTTGTCCCCACGAGTGCTGTGGAGGCAGTCAACCCTGCAACAGAGCCCCAATGTTGCAATATCCCATGGTTACCTCCAAAAGTAGGGAAGTTATTTGAAGGGGAGCCGCTAGAATATAGTGTAACGTCACTACAGCTCATTCCATAGGCATTGCCAGTCCTCCACCCCGGATTACAAGTTTGTTAATTAGATTTACTCCCCCAGAAAAAGAATAGGTTAGGGAGGACGTACAGAAAAGGGAACGTTCTGCTTGTCCGCGGCTACTCATTTACAAGATCATCTTCCAATATTCGTAGCTGACCCGGTGGGTGATGTTATTATCCGCAACTCGTGACACGCGCCTGGTCGCATGCAGCTCTGCGTTTGCAACTTAGTTCAGGATTAACCTGGCACGACAGGTTATATATATATATATATATATAGTTAAAAAAGCCCACGAACCGTCTTTCCCCCAACCTCAATTTTTCGGTAGCCCTATTGTACATGTTATTGCTTACAAGAACTACCCTTATATTACTCCACTGTATCACACCGAACGTATAAAGAAGGACGGGAATGCGAAAGTGTTGATCACCATAACTTTATTTTTCCCGAATAGCTCAGTTTTCAGGAAAAGATCCAGACGCCGTTTAAATTCCCCAGTAACTTTGATTTAATTATTGCCACAGTATTTTTAGACGTCCGAATCCATACCCTCAATTTGGATGTTATTTTGGGTGTCGGTTGTCAGTGTGTTTTCCCAATTGCTTTTATGCAACATTTCTCCAAACCCAACTGCATGTCGATATCCCTGCCGAACTGGATGGTGATGTGCAGCAAGGAGCGAAATTGTTCCTCGTCTTTGGTATACAATTTGATGTCGTCAATATACGTTAAAGGGCTTAATGTACATTTCGACAATATGCCATGTTTGACTTGGAACCCATATTTGGTTTCATGCAAAAGATGGGATAGCGGATTCAAAGCCAAACAAAACCATAGTGGACTTAGAAAATGTCACGCCTGATTGGTATCTCTCCTGATGTTTGTGAGGATACCGATAGCTTCGTGCGCCAATTCTTCATTATCGTTCTTAGGAGAAGAACGACATTCGGGTTGATTTTGTACAAGCGTAACGCTTGTACTACCTTCGAATGTGAGATCGAGTCAAAGGCTGACTTATAATCGATGTAGGCTGTCGATATATTTCGTTTTTGGTGGACAGGCTGCTTTATAGCGACCGTATCGATTACAAGCTGTTCTTTATAGCGTCGGGAGCCTTTTGTGCATCCTTTTTGCTCCACAGCTATCAATTTATGAACATCAAGATGTTTTGAGATGTTTGCGCACAAAAGTGAAGAAAAAACCTTGTAGATAGTAGGAAGACAAATAATTGGTCGATATTTTGTCTACTTGGTGAAAAATTCTGGAACTAATTTGGGATCGACAATCATCTGATTAAAATAATTTGCCAATATCCTGTGAGTGCTTTTGAACCGCTTCAGCAAGAAGTGGTGAATCTTATCAACTCCTGGCCCTTTCCAATTATCTGCCTTTCAAAGGGCTGTTTATACGTCAGCTTCAGTTATGTCAGGCATGATCATTTCGCGGAGGACCTCGCATGTAGATATGGGAGCCACGCTGCTTCTAAATTCCAACGACTAGGTTCGCTCCAAACGCTTCTCCAGAAGTCGTCTGCCTGATCCAGATCGAGGTTACTTTCCCGACTTGAGCTGGTGAGATTTTTATAAAATCCCCATTGGCTCTGGAAAAACAAAGTGTTGTCTACCCTTCGCTGGCGGGTAGTATAGGTCCCAGAGCGAAACGTGGATTGGTACCCACGATGGAGCATAAAACCTGGGAAACGCCTGCTGAACCAACACCAACAGCTCTACTACCAAACCCTATCTCCACCTCCACATGGTGATCGCTGGGAGTTCTTTCTTTGTGAAAATTTACAGACGGAGAAGGATGAAGGCAAGTCTCCTGCGCTTAAAAACGGGAAAAAATGTACCAACTGGTCCTCCAGGTTGGGGGTTGTGTAGGGCTGACAACCCTAAACGGAAAACCGATGTTACGAAGCCACGAAAGGGGCCTCGGACTGGATGGATAACACAGCGACGGACTCGCGCATTTTCTTATGGAACGTGCGGTCCCTGTACAGACCCAATGCTGCTGAGCAACTAGCCGATGCCCTGTCCCAACATAGGGCTGATGTAACAGCGTTGCAAGAGATGCGATCGACAGGGACCGGTTTCCAGGAGAAGAGCCGCTACACCTCGGAGTAGGTTTCTTAGTCAGCCAAAAAATGATACCTGCTGTTATCGGCTTTGAAAATATAAGGGAGAGGCTATGCACTCTGCGTTTGCGGGACAAGTTTACAAATATAAGCCTCATTAACGCCCCTACAGAGTAGACTGCAGAGTCGGAGAAGGATCCCTTCTACGAGGCAGTTGAGCAGACCCTCGAAGCCTGTCTCAAGTATGATATCCAAATGATGCTTGCTGGAAGTACCTGGTTTGCGCGGAAAGCGGTTCACAAACATACGTGGGCCTCTTCAGACGGAACTACTTTCAACCAAATTGACCACGTGCTGATTGAACGCCGCCACCTCTCAGCCTTGATGAATGTGAGAACATATAGGCAGGCTAATATAGACTCGCATCACTACCTCGTTCGCATAGTGCTCCGAGCTCGAATAACAACACCACCTAGGATCCTCTCTGACAATCAGGTGAGAGTTAACACTGAAGCCATCCACAACACAGCCCTCCGCAACACCTATAAGACGGAAATGGATGCCGCAATAACCGCAGTCAACAGAGGACCTGGAGATGAAGCATAAGCAAATGAGCTTCACAATCACCTGAAGAACGTTAGCATTGATACGCCCACAAACATACATGGCCTTAGCCGCAAAAAAAGCTAGCAACGGAACGGAACAATCGAATGGAGTAATGCTGCACGCGCAGAGACTTATCACGAACTCCGTCGAGCGGAGTAGCGACTTCACAGACGGAAAAAGGAAGCCTGGGAGAACCAACAAGTCGGTGAACTTGAAAAATACAGGAAGCAACCGCACCAGGTGCGGAAGTTTTACCAACAAGTCAGCAGGATAAAGCCTTATACACCTCGATGCTCATCCGGCCGAGACAAAGAGGGAAATGTGATACATATATATATATATGTATCTTGTGTGGATGGAGGTGGAAATCGTAGAAAGACGCTGCTGCGCTAAGTTGCAGCAATGTGTGGGATTCGTACTCACTAAACCCACCCCCACTCTTCCGCCCCTCCCCACGGGACCACCGTCAAGTGTTACTTCGCGGGGGAGACTCTGGTTCGCTACACCGCACGCATGTCGCGTCTCCGTCGCGACACCTTCTGAGCACGATCCAATTCCAGGAGTTTTGATTGCACCACGCCTACTGCCTCATTTACCGCCATCCAGCTTTCCTCCGACTTCAGCATCTCTTCCACCAGGTTGGAGGGCTCGATGTCCGCCCCCAAGACGCTGTTCAACCTCCCCTTCTGCTGCAGAAATCTGGGACAATGGAACATAACGTGCTTCGGGTCCTCGGGTGTAGCACCGCGTTCAGGACAGTTGGGAGACTCGTCCAACTCGAAGCAATACAAGTACTTCCTAAAGCCACCGTGTCCCGTATGGAAATGTGTCAGGTGGTAATTCAATTCTTCGTGCTTTCGGTCGACTCATTTCTTGATACACGGGATTAATGTATGGGTCCACCGGCCCTTGTCGGAGATATCCCACCGTTGTTGCCACTTGCCACACAATTCTCTCCTGATGGCTTTTCGCAAATCCGCATTCACCTCGGCTGGATTTGCCTTCCGTATTTCGTAGAGCCAGTGTGCCTCGCTCACTAGAAGATCTATAGGGATCATTCCCGCGATGACACACACTACCTCCGTCGATACCGTCTTAAATGCGCTGTACATCCTTAGCGGAATTGGTCGGTATGCCGAACATATCTTCCTCCGGTTGACAGCGTGGTTCAATGCTGCCGCCCAGACAGGGGCCGCGTATAGCATGATCGACCTCGCCACTCCCGCGACGAGTAGCCTGCGACTATACTTCGGCCATCCCATGTTAGGCATCATCCTTACAAGGGATGAGCTGGCATTTGCTGCCTTCTCTCGCGCATAATCCAAGTGTCCCTTGAAACTCAGCTTGGCATCGATCATCACCCCCAGGTATTTGACAACCGATTTTGAGACGACCTCACGATTACCAACCTGGATAGTAACTGTGTTTTTCTTCCTACGGTTGGTAATGAGGACCGCCTCCGTCTTTTCGTCCGCCAGGTCCAACTTGGCCATTCGTAACCATGACTTGATGGTATGAATGGCTTCATTTGCATAAAGCTCCACGTCCTCGGGATGCTTTGCAATTGCAACTACCGCCAAGTCGTCTGCAAAACCAATCAGCGTTGTCTCCTCCGGCAGGCGTAGGCCAAGCACTCCGTCGTACATTATGTTACACAACAGTGGTCCCAATACAGAACCTTTAGGCATACTTGCTGTCACAATGTACTCCTTCGGCCCGTCGTCCGTCTCGTACCAGAGAAGTATGTCCGAAAGGTAACTCTCGATTAGCGGAGCCAAGTAACTAGGAACACCCAGTTTGTCCAAAGCGCCTTTAATCCAGCCCCAGTTGGCTAAGTTAAAAGCATTTTTGACATCCAGCGTCACCAGAGCACAGCATTTGCCCAAGGCCATTGCATTTTGAGACAATTCCACGACCTTTGCTGCATCGACCGTAGAACAGGCTCGCCGAATCCCATATTGCCGCTCTGAAAGACCACCCGCAAGGTCGATAAACGGGAGCAGCCTGTTGTATACCACCCTCTCCAACCTCTTCGCCATGGTGTCTAAGAGACAAATAGGGCGATATGAAGAGGGCAGGCCGGGTGGTTTTTGGGACTTCGGTAGCAACACCAGCTTCTGCCTCTTCCACTGGGCGGGAAATACTCCTTCCGCCATGCACGATTCAGATGTGCTTGCGAAGCACCTTGGTCTGGCCTTGACCGCCACCTTCAGAGCCTTGTTTGGAATTGCGTCCAATTCCAGAGCCTTGTTATCCCCATTACGTCTGCAGATTTCCCAAAGTTCATCTTCGGTAATATCAGGGATCGAAAAGACGTCCTGCTGAGCTGCCAATTGGGGTTCTCTTTTATCCTGCTCCTGCTGCGGGAAAAGAGTTGTAATTATTTGCAACAAGAGCCGTGGGCATGTCACCTGAGGTGATTTTCGCCCGCGGATCTTGTTCATTACAACTTGGTAGGCTGTGCCCCGCGGATTCGAATTAGCTTCCATGCAGAGCTTCTGGTAGCATTCCCGCTTGCTTCTTCGTACGGCCTTGTTAAGGTTGCTTCGTAGATCCCTGTATTCCTCCTCACGCTCCCCGTGCTTCGGTCTTCCCCTTGTCCTGTGAGAAGGTCTCCTTACTTGGAGACAAGAGGATCTCAAAGCAGCGATCTCCGTGTTCCACCAGTAGGTGCAAACGTTGTCGCGGCATCGTAGCATCGGATGTTTCGGTTACACGCTGAGACAGCTGTGTGGCACTTTCCACCGCTGCTCCATCCGGATCATGGGCTCCCTCCAATGCGGCCAGCGTAGCAACTGTAAATATGGGCACCATTGACCTTCGCCCTTATAAAACCGGCTGCAGGGGGGGCCATGACTTCTTGAATGGCCTGTCCTCCGCACGCCCAGATTGCGGTGTTGCCAGACGTATCCACCACCCAAGTCGCACTGCCGTGGTTTCTGTACGGCTCGCAAATTACCGCGACATCCACATTCGACTCTCGAATGCGAGAGCAGGTCCTGAGCTGCCTCACAGTGATTGAGATTGATTTATATCAAATTCATTTGCCCGTACGGTTCAGCTCCCTTCTTTATACCGGACATCTGCTGCTTCCCGCAACATGCTGGTCGTCCACGCCCTCTGTCCCACTACAAAGCATACACTGAAGATCTCCGGTGCAATCTTTGATGAGGTGGCCCTCTAACCCACACTTCCGGCAACTTCTCGACCTATCATGCTGGCTAGTGCATGCCGCCGCAAAATGGCCGAAATCGAGGCATCTAAAGCATCTCTTTAGAGACATTTGCTCCGTGAGCTGAGGTTGAACTATTGTTTTAGCGCAGCACAGATGTCCCCCCGTGAGGTGACCTCATGTAAGTTCTTACATTCAACGACTCTTCTCCTGTTTCCGAGCTCTTACCTCAGCTTCCTCCCCTAGTACCTTTTCCACCTTGCCGCGGAAGTTATCGGCCGACTTGTCGGCGGATCTACTTAATTCCAGCATCAGATCCCCTCTCTGCGTTCGCCTGATACGGCTTACACTACCCCCAAATCCATCAGTTCAGGGTCTGATTTCACTTTCCGGATGATGTCGGCATTGGACATATTTCCCTTCTTGGAAATAATTATTATTTCCGGGCGGAGCTTCTTTTTGTTCTTTTTCCTCTTGTTGCTCACCTTAATCCATTGTTCGGGCCTCCGGGCGTTGGTTTCTTCCACTTTTGTAGGTGTTGTGGCTGCAATCGTGAAATTACCAACTTTCGCGGGTACTCTCGCCGGTTCCGCCTTCTTTGGTGAAGAGGCTTTTTTCTTCTTCGGGACGTGCTGTCGTCCTAGAGGCTCACTGGTACCGTCTCTAGTCCGTTTTCCTGTCTTCCCGCCTGCCTTATCATGGTGAGGCGTCACTGCCGTTTCCCTTGTGACCTTGCCACCTGACGCTTGGGAATTCTTTTCTTCGAGTGCCTTGATATAAGACAATTTAATGCCTCTTATTAAGGCTCGAATATTTTGGTGGATATTCCGCCTCTTCTTGATGAACTCGCACAGTTCATTTATTCGTTCCCCGAGTGTAACGAACGCCATTCCGGTATGTTCCCGTTTACTTTCGCGCCTTGCACCACAAGGAATGATGTCGATCAAGGGACTATTCATGTTTCTTTCAGAGTCCCGCGACGAATCTCACTTACCAAATGGAACCATTGTCGTCGGTGGTGATCTCCCAAGCTACGAACTCCTCCTAAAAGGATCCGGCGTGGACCTAATTTCCACTCCACCATTATCTCTTGCACCATTAGATGCCACAGTAGCCAAGTTTCTCACTACTGAGGCACTGCGGTCGTTGGATATCGACAGCCGGGAGTCCGCTTGCTCACTCCCAAAAACCGCCGGCACTGGGTTTCCGAAGCCCTGCACTGTAAAAAAAACTACTTTTCTCCGCCTCCATATTTGGTTTATTTTCTGGGTATCCTCCCAAGGCCAATTTTTATCCACGGGTGGGTGTTTACTCCCCACCTACCTGGTCTGCGTATAATTACACCCATACACGCACCACTCCGGATACGTACATGTGCATGCCCATGACCCATTCGCCGAGCATTCCCTTATCCGCACGAAGGGACGCGATGGGAGGTGTGGCAACTACACACAGGGGTAAAAAAAGCTCCACAGGGGTAAACAAATATATATGTATCCGGAGTAAACTTCCTTAACAAATCCGTAATCCGGGGTGAATGAATCGACGCGCCAATCGGATGAATTGCAGTGACGTTACACTGTATTTCAGCGGCTCCCCTCTAAATACCTTCCCTACTTTTGGAGGTAACCATGGGATATTGCCACATTGGGGCTCTGTCGCAGGGTTGACTGCCTCCCCAACGCTCGTGGGAACAAAATTGGCGAAAATTCTTCAAATTCTTTTGATGGGACCCCAAGAACACGAAGACAGTACCTAAGGTTAAGGTTAAGGGTCGTTCAACAACACCAGAGTGGCCCTTCGCCCTTGGATGTTGTGGCGGTTATGCCGTCAACCACCAGGGACGGGAGACCTAGGGATCGTGTGGTTTGGAAGAACCAACTTAACGAATTTATCGTCCACGCCTATTACCGTGTGACGGATTTGGAACGAAATCCATCAGGATACAGACACCGACTCCATGACGCATTCATAACCCGCTTCCCGGAACTAAGTCATGTTCCGGAGCAGAACGTTGTCAATCAATACCGGTTGATAGTGAAAAATAATGAAGTTGCCCTACCAACTAGGCAACAAATATTCCAAGAGGTTTCACTTGAGCTCGGTCTGGAGTCACCAACTTACCGGACTGAACAAAGGAGCAACACGAATACTCCACTTATAAGGCACTCCATGAACCCAGTAATTAGGAGAATAAAAATAAAATTAGGTAGCTTGCTCCTACTACAATATATTTTAATAGTTAGTAAATACGTATTTCGAAAGCTACTTACTCTCTTCCTCAGTACTTAAGCTAGCTTAGTGACTGGGGATGCCGACCCAATTTATAATGAGGCTTTGACCGCAGTCCAGGTCGCATTCATTGAGTATGCTGAGATTCTCCCAGACGCTAGGCCAAAGATCCTAAAGCTGAAGTTTACTTCGGCAACTACTAACATCATTGCTGCCGTTGACAGAATTTTGGCTGATCGTTTGGTTAGCGAGATTACCGCTACAGAGGTTCACAGCTTGATCTACGTTGCAGCTGCCATGGTTATTCGTCTCCATAATCAACATCTTAGAGCGAATAACAGAGGTATGCGCAGAAGGACTTTACCGTTCTGGGTGTTTCGACTCAACAAAAGAGTCGAAAAGTTGAGAAAGGAGATTGGTCGTGTCACGCAAGCACTCCTTGGAAATCCATCAGCAAGAGTGCACAGATGCGTTGCGAACATCATTGGAAACTACCATCTGTCCAATGATATGCCAATCGAAGAAATCCTCGAGGTGCTGAGACAGAAACTTGCGGTATGCTCCAATCGCATCCGCAAGTATGAAAAAAGCTTTCAGCGAAGGACAGACAACACTTTGTTCTTCCAGAATCAACGAGGATTCTACACCAACTCAGGTAGGGAAAGTAACCTCGATCTGGATCAGACAGAACACTTCTGGAGAAGTGTTTGAAGTGAATCCAACCGTTGCAATTTAGAAGCAGCATGGCTCCCACACCTTATGCGAAATGACCATGCCTGACGTAACTGAAGTCGACGTAGAAACAGCCCTTGACAAGGCAGGTAACGGGAAGGCGCCAGGAATTGACAAGATTCACAACTTCTGGCTCAAGCGGTTCAGGAGCACTCACAGGATATTGGCAAATCAATTTAATCAGATGATTACCGATCCTGATTTAGTTTAGTATAATACATGTTGCACACGCTGCAGAGGGTGTGATCAAATTTTTGTATTACTGTGGCGCAAAAGTAAAAGATTGCCAACATGACTCCCAAGAACACAACTGAAGAAATCTCCTTTTTCACAATGCCCTCAGAAACAAATTTACGAAAAAAATGCACTGACCGTTGTAATTGATCCACCACAACAAAATTATCGAAGTTTACACCAACCGGACATTTTGTCCAACAAAAGTCCACCGTTCAAAAATCACTCTATCATCGTTCATCGCGGTCATGCTCCTCTCCTTTTGTCAAGCACAATCGACTCTTGTCAAAACTCTTCGCCATTCCTCCTATTCTCTTTTCTTTCTTCTCTCCCAAGAAAAAAATTACCCCGCCATGTAGCGCGGTAAAGCAGAGCATGGGAGCCACAACGATAAACTTCCCTTCCATGGTCGAAGCTTGATGGTTCAAATTTGAAATTTCAAATTTCGATATTGAAGCCTCGAAAGTGGCTAGGAAAATTCTACTATATTCGGTAGAAAAAGAAGTTTAACTCCTCTTTTAGGTTTATGCCCACCTCCCTTAACCTCAACGTGGATTAGTGTAGTTCCTCTGAAGGTTTACAGATCCAATCTTTTTAACAAATTGCATGTCAATGGATGTAACCGTTTCTGAGAGAAGTGCATGTGGCCGACAGATAGACAGGCGAACAAACAGACAGGAGTGACGCAAATTTAACAAAAATAAAAAAAAAATAAAAACCTGCTGTTATTTCCGGTTTATCATTTAAGAAGTACTGAAACCGAAGCATAAACTCATTAAAAAGAAAGTATGGAAAAAAATAAGTCGGAAGCTTAAAGCTGGGTGATTCTGTTGAATTATATAGATATATATATATATATATATATTTATTCAAAGGAATGGAAGATGTAACAATTTTTAATTTATTTTGCACTTGAGGTCATTTTGAAGCGAAATATCTGTCTGGCAGAAATGAATGAAGTCGTCAAAAGTGAAAGAAAACTACTCAATTAATCAAGAAAATTGGAAGAAGTTGAAGATACATGCAAAAGGGGGGTTTACAAATTTCTTTCATCAAATATAGTCATGTGGGGTACGAATTTAAAGGTCTCGGTTAGTACTTTTCAAAGCCGCTCTTAGTTTTGATATTTGTTGGAAAGGTCGGGGGAGTTTATAGTGATTATTTTTTTAAGGGGGCCATTCTCAGAAACTACCCAACCGAAAAATCTGAAAAAATCAGGAAGCTGCCACTATATGGGGCCTGGGCTCTGAAATACCTTCCATATCGATATCTCGACAAATAAAGTTAATAATAGTGTATTACTATAATTTTTTAGTAATTCGCTGCAAAAACCTCCCTTCAGTTCATGCTGGCATCACAAAATTTCGCAACAATATAGAGTATATCATAGAGCATGATCTTACCAATTTGGTGGAAATCGCACTATTACTAATAAAGTTATAATACATCAAAGTTATTGCTTCTTTGAAAATTGAAG
Source organism: Hermetia illucens (assembly GCF_905115235.1). Lineage (NCBI taxonomy): Eukaryota > Metazoa > Arthropoda > Insecta > Diptera > Stratiomyidae > Hermetia > Hermetia illucens. Next base: position 71,469,193 of record NC_051850.1, on the reverse strand, counting down.
ACTGTGAATGTCAATATCACCCGAAAGTGGATACCCTCACATAATATATGGATATATTACGTGCTACGTTCTAAGAAATGCACAAAACCTTTCGTACCTGAAGCGCCCAGCTTCCGGCTTCCCGACTGGTTAATGGATTGACTTATGGCAGACCGATAAAATACTGATCGTGTCAGATCAGTCATATGTTTGGTAAATTTCGCTTCGTATAATAAGCATTCAGATTACAAACCGATCTTGATACGCACAATTCACATGCACATAAATCGGTTCGACAAAGCACGTGTATTCGAATTACTCGTAACAGCGATGAGACGTCTAAGTAAAAATAACATTCCAGGAAGAATCGTACTCGCTTCTAATTTAACACCAAATGCCATATCCGAGCCTATCAAAATAAAGGCAAAAAAATGATAGTTGAAATTTGGTGGTTATTTGCTAATCAGCGGTCAGATAAAAGCGACAAGATTTCCCTTTATTAATTAAAATTATTTGTTAGAAATCACACATACGGTATTTCGGGATTTAACTGTCCCTTTCAGAGAGAAGCGAGTACACCGTCCCCTTCATAACTTGAGAGAAGAGAGTAAACTGATAAAGGGAGCACTTGCTTCCCCAAATGTAGTATTTATGATTTCTAACAAAGTGAAATGGTCACCCCTTCTGCCGAATAACCCCAATGATACAAGCACCTGCCGAGAACTGAACGATTTAAATATCTCGGAGCAATGCTCTTAGTTAACGTCGAACTATGTATCAAAGCAACTTAGATGAAAGGACTATCTAAACCTGGCTTTCTTTGTGATCGACATATCAACGGACATCGAAAATCCAAAATCTAATGCCGTACCGCCCTGTTGGGCTCTATGATCGTCAGCGCTTGCCGACTAATAAAGACAATGTTACAAGTGCTATAGCTATCTCTCTCATGTAAATTTAATGTGCCCTAAGCCAGCTTAGAATATTAGCATCACATAAAAGTGAATAATCTGATGCGGCATTCATATGTTTGCAAAATCTCGACAAACCCTTGAAAACGCAAACGTGTGAATAGGCTGTTTGGTCTGGTCTGTGTAAATTTGCAAGCGCTTGCCACCGATCCGAACAAGTGTCGGTTTTTGGACAAATCAAATTTAACAACCGTGCGCCCAAACTTTTTTAGGCCGAGTCCACATGTCTGACAACCTTGAGCAAACTTACGCAGACGCAAACTTGTGGATAGGTGGTTAGGCTTGGCTTGTGCGCTTGCCACCGTTCCATCGAGTGTCAGTTTGTTGGACAAATGAAAGGGAGTTTGCTTGCCTGCTCAGAAAACAGAAACACATTCGCAAATGTGTGAATGTAAATGTTTAGTCCGCCAAACAGGAGGTTTGGACTTTCGGGTAAGCGCCAAATATGTTGAGTCGGCATTACATAAGGAAACCACATTTTGAATTTTCGGTTGCGGATTTGTTCTCGGTTATTCCCGGAAAGTTTGAACCACTTTTTCCTTCAGTCGGTATGTCAATTAAACTTGCTTGTTATGAAATCATTCGAGTATGTTCATATGCATGGTTCGCACAATTTTACTTATAAACCGCTGAAAATTGTGAATAGCAAATTTGTTTTATATTTGTCCGCAGGCAACATGATCGATGTATGTATACAGTGGAGCCCGCTTAAATGCATTCAATTGCCGCTTGAAAATCTTGTGCACTTAACCGGACTGTGCCTTTATTCCGAACTCGAATAAGTGCAATATTATTCAATTAACTGTCCTTTATATACAGGCAATTGCGAAATATTGCGTCAAGTCGTGGATTTAAAAAAAATCGCTTAAGAATTAATGAATTTACTTTATTACATAAGATAAAATAAAATATAAAATTCTGTCGTTATTTAAATAATATTCAATGTAAATTGTTCCTAGGAATAGGGCCAAAAAAAAAAAGGAAAATTATATTGAATCAGTTAAGAAATTCTGTGACCTTTGTATAAAATGTAGTTTAGTTGATCTCTCTGAAGTGGTTTCCTCAACAAATTGAGGATGAACGTTTTCATTATTATGAAAATGGAATACTTGAGGAGTACAGAAAGTACAGATAATGCGTTACCATATGCAGAAATTAGTTTTATATTTTCAATTCCTAGAGATGTTTGTCTTCGTTATTTCGATGTTGCATTCCACCACCTTTGCTACAATTTGCTCATGTGTAATCTTTTCATAGCACTTAATATTTGTATCTCACAGAATGTGTTCTTTAACTGCATCTATCGAAATTGGCAAAACAATGACTTCTTCATCGACAAATGCATCAAGACTTCGATTATTTAGATTGACCAACCATACCTTTTTGAAACAGTTTCTTATCTTTTAGTAAGTTTTGCAGGTTCTAGGATAGACGTTGTTTTTGCAAAAGTTTTCCAGCGAAACTTCGCCTTCTAACTCGAAATGCTGTTTTCGTACAATATGCGTACGGTAATACGTTTCCAAACACTTTATTATTCCTTGATCGAGTGTAAGAGTGTATATGTGTAGAGTCTTCTTGATCGGGTGACTGAATCGAGCTGGCTGCATTTGGAGGTAAAAAGCTATTCTAAAGTTGGTAAATGTTCTGCTTATGGTGTGGCAATTTGCGTTGTCCACTATAACCATTTGAATTATAATATGGGACTATCTGCATCTAAAGATTCTTTTGCACTTTCGATCATAAAAGTATGCTCATCAGATCCATAAGAATCGCATATAAGAAGCAAAGGTAGCCTCCGCGACGAGGTGCTTTATAGGATAAGTCTGATTCATCCCTATTAAAGATGTAGCTATTTCCGTGTTCTGAGTTTAAGAAGAATTCACCAGCAAATTATTACCAGTTTGGTGGTCAGCTTTAGCAACCTCTTTTGATTGTACTGGGACCCATCCCCCTTTAAATTCACCCTAGAATGATGTAACTCACTGTATGCGTAGGCGTTCACAGTTGCCACCTCTCCACCAAATATAATGTCAATTGGCGTAACAATTTCTAAGAATATTGCTTGTGACAGACAGGCGAACATACAGACAGACAGACAGTAAACCGGTTTTTATAAGGTGTCTTTTGAACGAAACAATTTAAACAACTCCACGTTGTTTAACAGAAGCTGGACATTCCGACGCTAAAAATTGAAAATATGCCTTGATATATCCAACTACACCGTTCATATCAGTTCACTTTATATGGTGATGGCGTCATACACGTCTTGGATTCTCATAAATTCACTTGAAATACATAATGTGACCCTCTATAACCTTGTTAATAATAGTTGGATTTCCTTCAAAGATTCCAAAATTGTGTGTTATATTATTACTTATAATGGACCAACATTTTGTACTTTGAGGATGAACTTAAGGGGGTCATCCCGTGTGAAGGCTGTTTTCTTGGCTTTTTTTAGAAATTTTTTGTGAAGAACTGGATAAAGATACAAATACGAATTTTTCACCAGATTTATTAATATCTCGAGCGTACATAGTAATTTTTCCACCTCGATCGCATAGTTGGTTATTCAAATACAAGGCAATTTATGCACCCATCTCCACAAAAAGGTATTTTTCTGGTGCCCCGCTAGAGGGCGCTGTCATCATCTTAAAAGAAAAGGTAAACGGCATTTTAACGTAGAGACTTAAGGGGGTCATCCCGTGTGTCGGGTTGGACAAATCGATTTTTTTTGGCATAAATTGTATCTATATATAGTGGAGAATATGTGGGCAAAGGGATTTTCCGATATTCCGAGTCGTTCAGAAATTACAGTGTTAAACAGGTGAGGAGTTTGCAGCTACGGCTAGAGTACTCGATGGGAAAGAGCATCGAATCTTTTTTTACCTGTTAGTTTTTTACCTAAGCCTTATAAATTCGAACATAGGTATAAATATAAAAACATGGAAAACCAATCAATTGTCTAAACTTATTTACTGTTTCGAATAAAAAGGATAATCCAGTCTAGAGTGAGCACAGAAAGGCTTTCAAACTATACTCAGTTATATTTTGTTGTAAGTATTGTGCTGCTTGTGTGTTCAGTGATTTTTTTAAATGGATCGTACGAAGAGAGATCGCTTTAACGTTCAACGTCATGCTCGCACTAAAAAACCAGTATTTCATGGGAATCGATACTTATCAGAGAAGAAAAAGGACTTCGCATTAACACCAGTGAAGAAACTTTTAGCAAGCTCATGATGTTCCAATTGCGACAAGTTTTGTATATTGTATATTGGATTTTGCTGGAGTTTTCTCTGGTATTGCTGCAAATTTCTGCAAATAATAAAATATACGTAGTAGTAAAAAGGAATGCGTAGGACATGTCGAGAAAAGAATGGGAACGCGGCTTAGAAATGCATAGAAGAATCACAAAGGCATTGGTGAAAAAGGGGCTGGAAAACTTACTGATAAGGTTATTAACGACCTCACTACATTTTTTGGGCTAGCTATTCGTTGACATGCAAATTCGATAGAAGGAATGAAGCAAGCAATTTGGGAAACTTTCTTCCATAAATGTTCTAGAGACGAAAATCCTCAGCATCAAAATTGTCCAGCAGGTGAGGACAGTTGGTGCAAATGGCGCAAAGCGGAAGCTAAAGGAGAACTGGATAGTTTCCACCACGAGAAGGCACCTTTGACTGAAGAAGTTCAAACAGTCATCAAACCAATCTGCGAAGATTTGTCACGTGATGATCTCTTGAACAGATGTTTAGGAACAGAGACCCAGAATAACAATGGGTCGTTAAATGCATTGATCTGGAGTTTCGCTCCTAAACACCTTCATTCTGGGGCCAAGGTCGTAGAAATAGTCACTTTTCTCACTGTAATTATTTTCAATGAAGGATTCAATGGCATTCTCAAAATCCTAGTGACAATGGGATGTCAAGTTGGTCACATATGTCAGGTTTATGTCGACCGCCGTAATGAAGGGCGAATTTGGCGGTCCGAACGACGATCGACTGACCTCGCTAAAAGAGCCAGAATTGAAACCAGAGAGCAACAATCGGCCTTATAAGACTTTTTTGAAGAAACGGAGGGTGCTCTCTATGGACGAGGTATAGCAGATTAATGGTGAGTTAAAATTTTACTGTTGATAATCACATTTAAATTTTTAAACGCGTTTTTTTCCAAACTGCATCTTGAAAATCGGCTGTCTCCATAGCTCAAAATCTATCCAACCAAATTTTTTGAAATTTTCACGGCTTCTTGAATACATAATTTTACGGTCCGCAAACTAAGATAATTGCAATCGGACGGGTCGTTTTTTTTTATTCATAAAAAAAGCCGTAAAAAACACCAAAATCCAAAAAATTAAATTTAAAAGCCCACCAAAAATTTACCTTTCAATATTTTCTAAGTATCCTAGTTTGCAGACCGTGGAATATTGTCCACATTAAAATGCCGTTTAGTTTTTTTTCCTCAGATGAACACAGCGCCCTCCAACGTGGCAGCAGAAAAATATCTTTTTTTGGAGATGGTTGCATAAATTAACATGTATTCCGAAAACTAGCTATGATATCAAGCTGAATTTATCGCATATATTAGAGATATATGTGTGAGATATGTGTCCGGATAGCTCAGTGGTTAGAGCACAAGGCTGTCGTACGGAAGGTCGCGGTTCAAATCTCGCTGGTGACAGTGGAGTTTGTATCGTGATTTGACGTCGGATACCAGTCGACTCAGCTGTGAATGAGTACCTGAGTCAAATCAGGGTAATAATCTCGGGCGAGCGCAATGCTGACCACATTGCCTCCTAGTGTACCGTTACGGTCTTGAATGAAGTGCTCTAACACACTTCAAGGCCCTGATCCAATATGGATTGTTGCGGCAACGATTATTATTATTATTAGAGATATCAATAAACATATGATGAAAAAATCACGTTTCTATCTTTATCCAGTCCTCCAAAATAATTTTACAAAGAAAGGCAAGAAAAACGGCTTTCACACGGGATGACCCCCTTAACTACAGCCCGCAAACTAGGATTATTAAAAATATTAAAAACTAAATTTTTTGGTGCCATATTAAACTTTTTTTTTATGAATTTTGGTGTTTTTTCACGTCTTCTTTAATGAAGAAAAAAAACTACTAAATGAATCGCAATTATCCTTATTTTCGGACCGTAGAAATATGTTCTGAATAAGTCGTGAGAATTTCGGAGAATTTCGTTGGATAGATTTTGGGCTATAGTGGCAGCCGATTTTCAACATGCAGTTTTTAGAAAAACGCATTTAAAAAGTAGAATGCGATTTTAGCCATGAAACCTTAATAGGCCATTAACCTGCTATACATATTATATATATATATTCCAACATCATTCGGATCAATAAATACGAGCTTTATTACGGGGCATAAATCTGGCATGTGACTTATAACGTCTATAACACTGTAATTTCGGAATAACTCCGAATATCAAAAAATCACTTCGCCCATATATTCTACGCTGTATTTATTAGGTTGTTGCAAATGAAATGGCCGTTTTTGTACAAAAATTTGAAACGACTGTAAAGCTTACAAAAATTTATTTATTTAATCAAAATAGGTGCCAGTCGATTCAAAACACTTCTCCCAGCGAGATTTAAGAGCATTTATGCCAGTTTCGTAGAAGTCCAACTTTCAGGGGTTGATAAACTCATTGAATTTTGATGACCTCTTCTTTCCTCAATTGTTATTCCGCCAAAAAATTATCCAAATGCTTAAAAAAGTGGTAGTCGGTTGGCGAAAGATCCGGTGAATATGGTGGATGAGGCAGAGTCTCATACTGCATTTCCTTCAACTTTTGAACCGTTGTTCTGGAAACATGAGGTCATGCATTGTCGTGAAGGAGTATCACACCATCTCTGTTGACCAATCTCGGCGTTGAATACTCAATTTTTGGTGCACTTCCTCGAGTTGGACATTTCTGTGCATTTATCGTTTCTTCGGGTGCGAAGAAAGAATAGTGGATAACTCGAGCTGTAGAGCACCAAACAGTCACCATTACCTTCTTCGGGTGGAGGTTCGGTTTCGGCATGTGCTTCGGTGGCTCATCAGCATTTAGTCATTGTGGTGATCGACGACGATTGTCGTATAATATCCACTTTTCATCACATTTCACTATTCTGTGCGAAAAGGGATCGCTTCTGTTGCGGGGGAGTAAAGAACTGCAAATTTCCATTCGAAGCGTCATGTTTTGCTCCATAAGGGCATACGGAACCCATTTGTCGAGCTCTTTACCTTTCCAAGTTGTTGCAAGTGCCGGGAAACTGTCGAATAGTATACGCCCAGTTTCTCTGCAATGTTTCTCACAGACTGATGTGTGTCGGATTCGACTAGCAAACGCAGCTCGCCGTTGTCAATCGATGGCCCTGGATGTCCACGTGGCCCACTTTGAAGCTATACGTCCCCTGATTGGAATTTTTCGAACCGCTTTATGGACGAGTTTGAACTCATACAGAAAAAGTATACGTTCTTGGCCCTTTTCCTTTCTATGCCCTGTTATCCCACCGATGGTCAAAACTGAAGTGACTCCTTAATTAAATGTAGGAGTATTTATACTTCAATATTCAACACCAACAGCGCGAACTGGTGGTGGTTTGATACACCAAAATCGCTATTAACTTCACTGATTGCCAAAACGGCCATTTCATATGCAAAAACTTAATAGATACAACTCATGCCGAGAAAAAAAATCGATCCGGCGGATTCACGGACACACGAGATGACCCCCTTAAGCAGAGTTTCCGGGTAAATTTCCAAAATATGATACTACACTTTTATTAGCTTTATTTGAATAAATATCGAAATGGGATATTTTTTGAGGCCTAGATTGTGCATAGGTGCACCATTTCAATTTTTTTCAGATTGTTCGGTTGGATAGGTTCTGAGAACGAGACCTGTTACACTTTTCGGGGCACATCTTTTTGAGCCCAATGTTTTCCTGAATATAAGAAATATGATCAGTTTTATAATACTAATCAAGCCCTTTCATACCCCCCATGACCATATTCTTTGAAAAACAAAAATACACTGCATACTCTTAAACTCAACAGGAAAGGCGCCACTTGCTATATAAAAAGGGATTCGCAACATATGCCGTTTCCTAAGAAATCGGGTGTGACAGGCAGACATTGAATCGATTCTAATAAGATTTTGTTTCATACAAAACCTGCAGATATGTGAGATTTGCTATTTAATCGGATCTAAATACATGCACTTATACGTGTTGCAATTATCAATCGCTTCTCCACTCGACGGAGTTCGTGATAGGACTCTGTGTGTGCCTGCTTTCTTTGAGTGCAGCATTGGCCCATATGCGGCCTTCTTCCGTTCCGTTGTTACCTTAAATTCATCGTGGAACCAGCCGTTCCGACTTTTTTTTCCGGCTGGGGCCAAGTATGTCTGTGGCCGTATTAGTGATAATGCTCTTCAGGTGGTTGTGAAGACTACTTGTTGATGCTTCATTTAAAGGACGCTGGCAAACAGTTATTGCGGTATCCATTTCTCCATTAAAGGTGTTACGGAGGGTTTTATTGTGAATGGCTTCAGTATTTATTCTGATCTGATTATCAGAGGAGATTGTAGGCGAAGCTGTAATTCGAGCCTGGAGCATGATGCCAACGGGATAGTGATCCGAGTCTGTATTGGCCTCCCCTAAATGTTTTGATATTCGTCACGCCTGGGAAGTCGCTTCGTTCAATCAACACGTGATCAATTTGGTTGAAAGTGGTCCCGTCTGGAAAGGCCCATATATGTTTATGGACCGCTTTCCGTGCAAACTCAGTGCTTCCAACAACCATTTCCTGCGATACTGCTTAGTGAATAATCCGCAGTCCGGGGGATGCATCGCCTAAATACCAGCTCCGTCCCCACATGACTGTCAAAATCTCCAAGTAAAGTGCGGAGTATACTGGCCCCAAGCCCAGGTAAAGGAGGAGGGTTTGAGGCAACGTACTCTGTACTATCCTCAGTAAAACAAAAATAAAATGCTGAGATCAGGGAAAGAGATAAATAGAGTATAGTTGGAGTTATTCCACTATGCCAAATCCTACCTGATCTCTCTTGGTGACAGGTCCCACGACAGGCCGACCAAGAAAACCCTCGGAGAAATGCTATGGCGTTCACCTCAGTCGACGCGGCAGGACGGGCCCCGGTCCTGTCGAGAAATGGGTAAGGGTTCTTGACGCATGGACGGCGTCAATGCGCGTACCGTACTCCTTAGTTCGGTATAGATTTAGGTATGTCTTGCATCCACCAGTATAAATGCTAAGCCATGCACTTGGTATAGACTGGTACCGTTGTTGCTTGTCTCAGCGGGGCTCTGATTGTGGTCACAAAATCAATCCGCGTCTTAAGAGGACCATGGGATTAAGTCGCAAGACAGGTGCTCACGTTAAACCCTCAAGAACTTAACTGTCAGCGCAACTGAAGTCGAAAAGGCAATAAAACGAATGAAATCGGGAAAAGCCACAGGAAATGACGAAATCGCATCTGAGCTCTGGAAAGCGAAGATCTGGGACCCAACACTATGACTCAGTGAATTCTTTAATCGGGTTATTCAGGAAAGAAGAACACCATCTAACTGGTAAGAAAGTACCACTGTTCCAATATGGAAAAAGGAAGGTAGTTCAGCAGCATGTTCAAATTGCCGTCCGATCCCGTTACTTTCCCATACCATGAATATTTTTGCACGCATTCTTGACAACCGTATTTGTAACTTCGTTGAAATAACCGTGAATCAAGCAAGATTTGTCAAAACAGCGGAACTACTGACGCAATACACACTGCGCGGTGACTCACGGGGAAACACCGTTGCATTTCTGGATCTAGAGAAGGAGTTTGACCGTGTGCCACACGAACTCATCTGGTATTCTTCACGACACCACTTAGTGTCCGAAGATCTCGTGCGCTGAGTTCAATTGCTCCACCACGATCCGAAAAGTAAAGTTCGAAGTATGGCGGGTGTATCACACTGCTTTATGCAAATGATGTTTTTCTAGTATCGAATAGCAAAAATGATCTCGAGCAACTTGTCGAAAAATGCAATGATCGCCTCATGCAACACGGTCTCAGATTGAACCTAAACAAAACTAAACTTTTGACGACCGATCCTCATGAAACAGCACAGTCACTTTCAGCGGCAGTGATCTGCCAAGAACTGGGTGATTTAAATACCTCGTGTCAATGCTATCAGCCAATGGAGAACTGCATTATGAAATTGCTTCACACATTAACGCAACCTGGATGAAGTGGCGTTCCACAACTGGTGTTCTTTGTGATCGACGTATCAACGAACGTCTCAAATCTAAAATTTACCGGAATGTCGTCCATCCTGTCGCTCTCTATGGTTCTGAGTGTTGGCCAATTATAAAAGGCAATGAACGACGTCTTGCGATAATGGAGACGAAGATGTTGCGTTGGACTAGTGGCGTCACACGTTTTGATCACATCCGAAATGAGGATATCTGCGATCGTTATGGGGTTGCACCGATCGTGGAAAAGTTGCGAGAGAGGCGTCTTCGATGGTATGGTCATGTAATTCGTACTAACGAATTCACTTGGTAAGTTTGGACTGAACATCGAAGTCGATGGTAAATGACCAAAAGGCTGGCCTAAACAATGGTGGCTTGATACGTTGGATGGGGATTTAAAAGCCTCGAGATTGCACCCAGATCAGGCATTCGATAGAGCCAAATGGCAAAACCGATCACGATGAGCCGACCCTACTTTTGAAAGGGAAAAAGGCTGAAGAAAAAGAAGACAAGCGCAGAGTACACAGTCATTCGCTTGTTGTCAAAGCCAATGGAGGCATTTTTTGGCTGACTGGGAAATCTACTCGGAGCATGTGGTTTACTGTAGAGGTAATTGAAAATTACAATAATATTAATTCACAGCGCGAACGCAATGCTGACCACATCGCCTCCTAGTGTACCGTTACGGTCTTGAGTGCTCTAACACACTTCAAGGCCCTGATCCAACATGGATTGTTGCGCCAACGATTATTATTATTATTAATTCACACTTCAAGGCCCTGACCCAATTCGATTATTTCGCCAACGATTATTATTATCATTATAATATTAATTAATTTGTAATTTTCTTTTTAAAAATTATTCAAACGACATTTCTGTCGCACAAGATCCCAGATTTGATATCGTAATCTATATAAGACTTAAATTAAAATTTATTTGCGATTTGGTCATTTGTTAAATTATTTATCATTTGCTTTGTACTGACGGCGTATTATTTTTTTCCTAACTCACGACGTAATATTTTTCACGACTCACGGCAGACTTTTCTGCCCGGTTGTTTGGCTGGCCCGTTGCTGTCAACCTGCCGCCAACATGTAGGCAAGCCATTCAGGTGGGTGAGTTCCAAGTCGTGGTAAGTTACGCTACTTTGGTATGGAGCTCGGATGAATCTCCTAAACATGTGGAAGGGAGTGTAAATTTGTTTTTCACAGAATGTGTGGTCATGTGGGACATCAAATGAAAGGGTTTAGTATTTTCCGAAAATGATCTCGTTTCTGATATTGAAGGATGAAAGAGTGAAGGCTCAAAATGTGTGCCCCAAAAAGTAAAGCAGGTCCGATTCTCAGAACCTATCCAACTAAGAAATCTGAAAAAAAATTCCAGTGGTGCATCTCTGTGAAATCTAGGCCCCAAAATACAAGCGGTTCTTATATCTGCACAAATAAAGTTAATTATAGTATATATCATATTTTAGAAATTTACCCCGCAACCCCCGTTAAGTTGATTCTAGAAGTACAAAATTTGGCATTTGTGTGAAGGATAACATAAGACACAATTCGGTTAAGTTTGAAGAAAATCTTACTTTTATTAAGAAAGTTATAACTTATACAAGGAAGAAACTTTTCCGGTTGAATTTCATGCATTCTACAGCGCTTATGAGGTCATCCTCACATATCAATTCGTCAATACCACACCAAAGTGAGCTAATGTTTGCAGGTAGTGTCTAATTCAAATAGATATATTTGTACATTAATCCGGCGGTATTCAATGTACATACTATATATGTACCTATGTATACTTTTATGGACGAAGTGAATCGGAAATAATTTATATACGTGCATATATAAGTGCAGTATTCAGTTTGTTTACGGTGAGGATGATATCTGTCTGTAATATGTACGTAAATAAAATATGAAGGAATATGCTAGATTTGTAGCTATATACGGATGGAAAAATGTGCGTAGAAGTTTCTTACATAGAATGAGCACAATCTTTATACCTGAAGCGTGAGCTTCCTGTATTCCGACTTGTTTTCGTGAAATAACGGTTCAGGATCGCATATTGTTTTCGATAGAAAAACTTGGGGGTGGCGATCTTTGAAATTTTGGAACAAGTCCGGAAACCGGAAGCTGGACGCTTCATGTACGAAAGATTTTGTATATTTCTTAGTACATAGCACGTTATATGTGCATATATTATGTGAGAATATCCACTTTCGGATGATATTGACATTCATAGTCTTGAATTTGCAAAGAAGGGACAGCTTTGACGTATTATAACTTTGTTAGTAATAGTGCGATTTCCACCAAATTGGTAAGATCATGCTCTATGATATACCCTATATTGTTGCGAAATTTCGTGATGCCAGCATGAACTGAAGGGAGGTTTTGCAGCAAATTACTAAAAATTATAGTAATATACTATCATTAACTTTTTTTGTGCAGATATCAGTATGGAAGGTACTTTGGAGCCCAGGCACCATATAGTGGCAACCTTCTGATTTTTTTCAGATTTTTCGGTTGGGTAGTTCCTGAGAATGGCCCCCTTAAAAGAATGAACAATTTCAACCCCTCGCACTCTCCACCTTTCCAACAAATGTCAAAACTAAACTCGGCTTCGAAAAGTACTAACCGAGACCTTTAATTTGATACTCCACATGACTATATTTGATGAAATAAAAATTTACATTTAATTCGTCGTAAAAAGAAGAAACTCGCTATATGCGTGAGCGTTCACAGTTCCCAGTTTCTACCAAATATGGTGTCAATCGCTGTAACCGCCTCCGTGAAAAATACGTGTGATGGACAGACAGACAAACAGTAAACCGATTTTAATAAGGTTTTGTGTTTACAAAACGGTTGCAATTGAGCTTGTTGTTTTGTTTTAGTCATTTTCATATAATTACCACAAAGGTGTGAAATTTTCCAAATAGTTTGGGATTTCACTCCGCCAAAAATTTTGAATCGGTGGAATGGACAAGCGGAAATGCTTCTATAGGGAGATCGTCAAGGTCGGTGGCTTTAGTCCATTTGACCAGGTTGATGGGACATGATGTTCCTTCTGTTTGGAGGAGCAACCTATCCGTATTACGATGGCTTATCATATCAGTGGATTGAGCAGTGGTTCTTCCACCTCGTCAACTGCTCGTAATCCTGAATAATACTGTCATTGTCGTGGGCCACCAGAAGGTTTATAATCACTTACAATCTTTTCCGTAATGCGATGTACTTTGTCGCCGTAACGGAGTTCCAGCGCGTCTCACTCACCTCCAATCTCAACGTTCAACGGAGCTCTCAGCTCGTTGTGAACATTAATCCAATCCCAATTTTCGGGAAAATGAGTCTTCTAGTCGCTCTCGACACCGTTGTCGACGAGCCTACGCACATTGCGGGAATCAGTCAAAAACTGTTTTGATAGCCAAAGTTCATAGGCTTGGGGTGAGATCCTATCTGGGTTGTTGTTGACCTTTCTGTAAAAATTTAGTTATAAAATTTGATAGTTGCTACTCCTCAGACGGAATTAGCAGATTTTCGCTCTGGAAAGGGACCACATTAACATCCGTCTTTAAGATTCCCACTTATACTGTTTTTGATCGATTTTGAGAAGGCTTTTGACAGTTCCAGTGTCCAAAAAGCTAAGTGGTTAGAGTACAAGGCTGTCATACGGAAGGTCGGAAAGTCGACTCACCTGTGAACGATTCTCTGGGTCAAATCAGGGCCCGAGATTATTTCACGGGCGAGCGCAATGCTGACCACATTGCCTCCTTCAGGATACTATAATCCTGTAGTGTACCATTACGGTCTTGAATGAAGTGCTCTAACACACTTCAAGGCCCTGATTCAATTGGATTGTTGCGCCAAAAAGTATTATTATTATTTTGACAGTTCCCCATAGAGAAACTCCGGAGTATGCAAACAGCGTGAGACAACAAGGCCACTGGTCAGCTCATTTATCGAGGGCGTCGAACAATATGTATATACAGTAGCACTCATAAAAAACCGACTTCATCTTGTAATGTTATCACCACATTATTCGTCAAAAATCATACAGATTATTCACTGAGATTGTAATACATGTTAAGATTCAGTTTTTGGTGAAGTGACTAAAGTAATTTTTAACAATAATATATTCTCACTGCCACCACTGAGACTCGAACCACAACCTTCCATATGAGAGCCTTGTGCTCTAACCACGCAGCTATCCGGACACCTATTACCGAATACGAACGCATTCTTGACAAGCGTATTCGCGAAATCGTTGAAACAACCGTGAATCAAGCCAGATTTGTCAAATCTGCGGAACTACTGACGCAATACACGCTGCGCGGTTACTCATGGAGAAACACCGTGACAAGCATCGCCCTCTTTACATTGTATTTCTGGATCTAGAGAAAGCATTTGACCGTGTGCCATCATCATCTGGTATTCTTCAGGACAACACTTAGTGCCAGAAGAACTCGTGCGCTGGGTTCAATTGCTTCACCATGATCCGAAAAGTAAAGTTCGAAGTATGGCGGGTGTATCAAACCGCTTCGTTTCTCTGTTGGCGGTCATCAAGGAAGCACCCTCTCACCACTCCTCTTTGTTCCTGTTATGGCTACCGTCACACGGGACATCCAACGTCCAGCGCCCTATACACTGCTTTATGCAGAGGATGTTTTTCTAGCATCCAATAGCAAAAATGATCTCAAACAACTTGTCCAAAAATGGAATGATCGCCTCATGCAACACGGTCTCAGACTGAACCTAAAAAAATTTTTTGACGACCGATCCCCATGAAACTGCACAATCACTGTCAGCGGCAGTGATCTGCCCAGAACTGAGCGATTTAAATACCTCGTGTCAATGCTATCAGTCAATGGAGAACTGCATTATGAAATTGGTTCGCGGATTAACGCAACCTGGATGAAGTGGCGTTCCACAACTAGTGTTCTTTGTGATCGACGTTTCAACGAACGTCTCAAATCTAAAATTTACCGCAGTGTCGTCCGTCCTGGCCCCCTCTATGGTCCTGAGTGTTGGCCGACTATGAAAGACAATGAACGGCGTCTTACGAAAATGAAGACGTAGACGTTGCGTTGGACTAGTGGTGTGACTCGTTTTGATCACATCCGAAGATCCGCGAACGTTATGGGGTTGCACCGATTGTGGAAAATTTTCGAGAGAGTTGTCTTCGATGGTATGGTCACGCAATTCGCGGTAACGAGAATGTCAAGATTGGTTTGAAGATCGAAGTCGATGGTAAACGACCAAAGGACAGACCAAAACAACGGTGGATGGGGATTTAAAAGCCTCAAGATTGCATCCGGATCAGGCATTTGATAGAGCCAAATGGCGAAACCGATCACGACGAGCCGACCCCGTTTGTAAACGGGACAAAGGCTGAAGAAAAAGAAGAATATACATACACGTATATAAATCATTTTCTGATTTACTTATACATACATTATACGTATGTACGTATATAGTATGTATGTTAAATACCGCTGGTTTATATAAATTAAATATTATTATGTTAATATAAATAAATAATATTAATTAATTATTTCCGATTTACTTCGTCCATAAAAGTATACATTGGTGCATATACAGTGTGTACATTGAATACAGCCGGATTAATGTTCAAATATATCCATTTTAATTAGACACTATCCGCAAACATTAGCACGTCTATATACCTACGTACACATACATGTCTGTCTAGAGTAATTAATATTGATAAACAAGCCGCTAAAAAAATAAAACAAAAGGTTATTTTGCGGACCCCATTCATGTCAGCTCAATTTATTGTGATATTAACGAATTGATGTGATGATGACGTCATACACGTTGTAGAATGGACGAAATTCAACTGGCAAATTTTCATCCTCTATAACTTTTTAGTAAAATTGTATTTTCTTCAAACTTAACCAGATTGTGCTTTATGTTATCCTTTACACAAATGCCAAATTTTGTACTTCCAGGCGGGTCAATTTCTAAAATATGGAAATATTCTATAATTAACTTTATTCGTGCAGATTCTGGAACCACGACTGTGATTTTTTCTGAGAACAAGATCTACTGGACTTTCACATTTTGAGCCCTCACTCCTCTACCTTTTACCCAATATCAAAAACGCGATCATTTTCACGAAGTACTAAGCCCTTTCACTTGATACCTCACATGGCCCCCCATTCTGAGAAAAACAAATTTACACCCCCTTTCAGGTTGAGCCCCCTCAACCTCAACAGAACGATTGGTTTAGCAATTTTCGAGTAAATCAGGTGTGACAGACAGACATTGAATTCATTTTAATGACACAAAATTCTAAATGTTAATTCTAAAATTCAGTCATATACTAATAATTAGGATTGCTTATTGAATGTTAACTCACATTCAAAAGATCTCCACCACAATTTAAACCTGACCGCAAAGAAACCGGGAACAGTTAAAACGGCTTTTAGCAGGGGTTTTGTGTAGTTATTTGTAGAGCAAGGCACGAAACAATATATCACCGTCCTCCTTAACATTTCACGCGTGAAATCAACTTTGACCCTTTTATATTTTTATGGGTAACAGCCAATTGTTGGTCTAATAAAGTGCCATGGTGCGACTTGTGACGTCACACAACATGGCGCGGGATTGTCAGGGCGTCTGAATTTAGTTGAAATTTAAAATGCTGACTATTTCAAAGAATTAGCCGGAAACAGGAATTATGAGGAACCCGTTAAGTTTATCCGTAAATTGCAGTAACATAGGTTTTAATATGTAGCAAGATACTGAAACGTTTGATGAAAATCATGCTATTATTAACAAAGTTATAATAGGCCAAACTTGCCTCTTTTGCACTAAATTACTACTCTCAAGGAGTTAAAATGTCAGTACCACGTCGAATTCAATATGGGGCATATTGACCATATGTACACTACGAACTATATATCAATGCAACTATTGTGTGCAAAAATATTCTTACATAAAAAATCAGCTAACCTTTTCATACCTGAAGTATAGAGTTCCCGGTTTCCGACTTGTTATGGTTTGTATTATGCAATGCCTTCCAACAATATAATTTCTCCACCACTTATTGCTCCTCAGCCCACAAAATATGGGGGGTGCTTTACAAAACCTTTTAAATATTCAGCACTGTATCCTTTGATGCTTCTATGTTGCACCATTGCTCCAGAGTGTGTGAGCATTAATTAGAAATGTTCACCAGCGAGAGAAATACCCATTAAATTATTGGTTCATATCCTAAACAAACAAGCTTTCACGCTCATTCGTCTTCTTTAAGGACCCAGTGTCCGACTGACGCACTAAACTTTCCCTTTTCAAATAATTCGTCCAAAATTTTCTTACTGATAATTCATGGCATTTCTACAAGCACAAATAATTTTATAAGGAATTCCCTTTTATTTTCACTAAAAATTCACTTATATCAAGAGTTGATCTGCCAACATTGATCAAATTGATGCGATTTTATCGCTTTGACACCAATAATCCCAAAATAAATAAAACAAGTCGGAAAACCGGAAGCTGGACGCTTCAGGTATGAAAGGTTAGTATGTAACACGTAATATTATATATGCATATATTATGTGAGCATATCCACCAAGCTTGTTAGAATCAAGCTCTATTATGGCCTACATTGCTGCAAAATACCGTGATGCTAGAATGAACTTAAGGGGGGTTCGATGGCAAACTACTGAAAATGATAGAAATATACTATAATTAACTTCATTTGAAGGGATGTTGGTATCGAAAGTATTTCGGAGCCTAGCTATCATATAAGGGCAGCTTATTGATTTTTTTAAGATGTTTGGGTTTGGCTGTTTCTGAGAATGGAGAATGGTCACTTTTGACCCCCCGAACTCCCCGCAATTCCCACAAATCTCAAAACTAAGGCCAGCTTCGGAAAGTACTAACCGAGACCTTTCTTTTGGGGGGGGGGGACAGGCAGACAGTAAACCGACTTTAATAAGGTTTTGTTTTACACGAAACCTGAAAAAAAGCCTGATGGGATAAGAGCTAAGAAAAATTGCCCTTTGTAGTTTTTTGAGAGCGAGTTTATATGAACCCTTGTTTCTGCCGACGACGGCACTGAACTTTATGTCGATTGTTTTAACTGCGCTAAACCCACTTTTGCTATTTCAATCAGAATTTAAAATAAATAAATAAAATAATAAAAAATAAATTTTTCTCTAAGTAAAAACTGCAGCTTTTCTGACTGCTGGCCATCCCAATCGTTTGGAAAATGTACATTTATACATACTGGAATATTCGGTAAACATATTTTTGTTAGCTTACCTTCATTAGATGTATTTTGTTCTTTTGTATGTACAAAATCCTTGATTGTAATTATCAGAATCTATCATCAAATGCTAACTTTGCTCTTGTTTACTTAAAGCGCCAATTTTCCCTTCGCTTAATGTACTCGCTGGAATCTGTGTTTCAAAATTTTGAATTTGTATCTACTACCTTGTTAATGCATATGTGTTTATGTATTCATTTGTGTATCTGCTGTTAGTGAAAATTGAGGGAACCCAAATTAAAATCTTTGAGAGACTAGGTAAGTTTATCTTACATTAAAACTGTACGTTCGAATAATTCAGATGTAAAAGTGTCAATAAACATTCAATATTTCCGTAACAAACAAGAGGTAAATTCCTTATTTTTATATATCTTTAATTGATATCAAGTTGCCTTCTCTCACCAAATCATTTTCATTTGGCTCAAATAGGCCTGATTAGCTAAGTGTCATGAGCTATTATGTTATCTTCACAGGGATCACAGTATTGTGACGCTAACTAATCTTCAAAGTCAATATATTTGAAAATGTTGACATTTCTGCTATTTCTTGTTTTATCGCGGAAAAGTATTAATGATGTATGTTGTCCAATGTATTTAAACTCAGCAGGTTTGGATATATTTGGATTTTTTTCTCAGTAAATTTTGCTAGTAAGGGCGTTGGTGTATAATATCGGAAAAGTTTGAATAACGAAGTGATACTAAGGTCGAACATGTTCACATCGAAACAGACAAATTGGCTGGATATTCAGATTGTACTCCGATTTCCAATACTCAAAAGTGATTTCAGATCCAGAAATGCATGGACACATAGGTATCTACTCGATTTTGTTGAAAATGATTTAAGAACTGCATTAGAAACTATGTAAAATATGGCACAAATTGGAGGATAGTCGAAGTAACCTCTGCAAAGTAAAGATATTGTAGAAATCGCATCAATGAAGGATCAAGAACATATCTGGCAATATGTCCCTAATGGGAATCAAAATTGACCCAACTGCAACGAGTCAGTTGAAGAAAGTTTGCGAGTGTGGTACCGCGCAAGCAGATAGACGAAGTAGCGAACAATCAAAAGGGGCCCGAATTCTGAAGAAGAAAGCTATGACCGACTATTTACAGGTGCTGAGAGAATAAGGAAAACCTCAATATTGGCTGGAGATGACGGATGAGAACTAAAAAAAATTTAAAAAGGGATGAAGACGGCTTAAGTTCCGTACTAAGGCAGAAGTAACTCATCGCACTGCTTCACCTCTGTCCTGAGTAAAGCGGATCGCAGGTGTTATACGCTCCTTTTTAAGGTTTTGTGTAAACACAAAACCTTATTAAAATCGATTTACCGTCTGTCTGTCTGTCTGTCTGTCTGTCTGTCTGTCTGTCCGTCTGTCTGTCTGTCTGTCTGTCTGTCTGTCCGTCACACGCATTTTTCTCGGAGACGGTTATAGCGATTGACACCAAATTTGGTAGAAAGGTGGGAACTGTGAACGCTCACACATACAGTGAGTTACATCCTTTTACGTTGAATTTAAGGGGGCGTCCCCATACATGCAAAAGGGGGGTGTAAATTTTTTTTTCATCAAATATAGTCATGTGGGGTATCAAATTAAAGGTCTCGATTAGTACTTTTCGAAGCCGGTCTTAGTTTTGACATTTCTTGGAAACGTGGGGAGTGCGGGGGGTTGAAAGTGAACATTTCTTTAAGGGGGCCATTCTCAGAAACTACCAAACCGAAAAATCTGAAAAAAAATCAGGAGGCTGCCACTATATGGTGCCTGGGCTCCGAAATACCTTTCATACCGATATCTGTTCAAATAAATTTAATAATAGTATATTACTATAATTTTTTGTAATTGCCTGGAAACCCCCCTTAAATTCATCCTAGCACGAAATTCTGCAGTTATGTAGGCCATAACGTATAGCATGATCGTACCAAGTTTGATGGAAATCGCACTATAACTAACAAATTTATAATACGTTGAAGTTGTTGCTTCTTTGAAAATTGAAGACTATGAATGTCAATATCACCCGAAAGTGGATACTCTCACATAATATATGGATATATTACGTGCTGCGTACTAAGAAATACACAAAACCTTTCGTACCTGAAGCGTCCAGCTTCCGGTTTCCCGACTTGTTATGATTTGCAAAACACAGCTTGGCTGCGAATTATATTGAACGTCGGAGCGAGGAAAACATTTTTGTTTAAGGATTGAGGAGTCCTAAGTCCGCATCCACTTGAGAGCAACTTACTCCCACTTTTTTTGGTTCACGGACGGAAATTTATTAATCGTTTATGCCATAAAATTATAGTAAGGACATCTGAAAATGAGGACGCTTGGTCTATGAATCCCCTTACATTTAACAAGTGGTGCTATTTTCTGCTGAGTGTAAGGGGGCCCATACATGAGAATGGAGATGGAATTTTTTTTGCCGAATTCGGTTGTGTGGGGTATCAAATGAAAGAGCTCAATTAGCACTTTTTGAAACTAGTTCTATTTTTGAACATAGGGTAGTGACTCAAGCTCAAAATATGTGCCCCAAAAAGTAAAACAGGTCTCATTCTCAGAACTTACCAAACAGAAAAATATGCACCCATTTGAAATCTAGGCCTGAAAATACACCCCCAGATATGCTCACATAGAGGAAATAATATTATAGGTTGGTTGGTTGGTAATATGTTACCACAATGTAGAAATCCACCAGTAAACCAGCCTTAAGTTCACCTTCATTCATGATAAAATAGAATATAACCCTCAAATTTGAAGTAAATCCAACTATTTATTAACAAAGTTACAGATAGTCAATGCTTTCTATTTGGTTATTGCTATTTGATATTTGCTATTTCACGTGAATTTATTGCATTCTAAGCCGTGTAGTGATGAAGTGAAATCATATGAGCGGTGGGTCACAAGAATACATCTTAATTTTCCTTTTTCAGCTTTTTGTACTTATTTACATATTAGTATTAACTACTCGAGACAGACATTATATACCAACGAAGTTTGCGGGTAGTATCCAATTAAGATACAGAAGTTTTCAGCTTATTTGATACAGTTAATTTTACATCACTGTAATATCGAAACTACGAGATTTATCGATAAATTTTGAATGCAGATGTGTAAGTGTATATTCAATAAACGAGTTTGTTCGAAACTCGTCGGGTAATCCGAATAATTGTCATTTATGGCGTACATGGCCTATTATCTAGGTAGTTTGCCAAATTTCAGCTTTCAGCTTACTTGATACCGTCTCCTTCAGTGCCAAAAATCTTACGTTTGTCGCGAATTTCAGAGGTATTTTTTATTTTACAAATTTTTTATCATGTTTGGGTATTATAACATGACACTTTTTGAGTAATTTTGGAACCCTCAGTACAACTATTCTTGAGTTTTCTCTCAAATATATGGTCATTCAACAATGGAGCAGCCTAAACTCGTAGTTTACCGCTTGGAAAAAAGGTTGAAGCGTCCGCAAAATTTCTGAAATAGTCAATTTAAGTCCCTCCACCGTCCGCCAAATAAAATGTTTCGCCAACCAGACGGACCTTGATTTATCCGAAAAGTCAAAGTAAACTCCAAGCTATCTGTTCAGGTAGCAGTCATAAAAGGCCAATCTGCACGCGTATTCGATGCATGCAAAGAGTATTTACATATCGATCAAAGGTGAATATTCTTGCATGCACGTATATTGAGCAGGTAAACAATTTGTATTGTATACGTAGCAAGTAAGCATTTTGTATATTTTTGATTTGTTATTAACGTGTAAGCACTTTTGTGCTATTTAAGCTCGATCAATTTATAAAGATTTTCTCTCTGCGGCAAGCGATAGAAAAACTGTTGGAATATGGACATCAATTGCATAATCTGTTCATCGACTCTAAAGCCGCCTATGACAGCATAGCCAGGGTAAAGCTATATAGGGCCATGAGAGAATTCGGTATCCCGAAGAAATTGACAAGACCTACTAGGCTGACCCGGACCAATGTGCGAGGCTAAATAAAAGCAACAAGATCACCCTCAAGACCATTCAACATCAGCAACGGTCCAAGAAAAGAAGATGCTCTATCATGCGTCCTCTTCAACCTGGTCCTGGAAAAAGTGATTCTCGATGCAAATTTAAATGCGAGAGGCACCATCCTCTTCAAGTCCACCCAACTACTGACCTACGCTGGCGATATTGACATTGTGGGAAGAGCCACCCGAGTTGTACAGTTTACTTTCATACAGACCGAGCAGGCGGCGCGAAATCTCAGGCTACACATTAATGCAGGCAAGACGAAATACATGGTGGAAACGTCAGCGCCAAAAACTAAACAAACAACATCTAACCGTACTGGTCAAACGGGGAGAATAAAGATAGGAGACTACAACTTTAAGACCGTTGAAAATTTCTCCTATCTAGAGTCGAAAATCACAACCGATAACAGCTTTGACGATGAAACCCGCGCACGGTTGTTTGTTGCCGATAGCCTACTTCAGCTTACAAAAGCTGTTTCGCATGAAACGTCTCATCATAGGGGCATAGCTCTTATTGTACAATACAATGATCCTCCCAGTCCTTATGTATTCCTCAGAGACTTGATTTCTGAGCAAAAAGAAAATGCTAACTCTTGGCCGCGTTCGAGAAAAGATTCCTCTGAAGAATTTTTGGCTCCCTACATGAGGATGGACGATTCCGTCGCTTACATAACGACGAAATCTATGAGCGATACCATGACCGTTTGATTGTGGATAAAATCCGGCTCAACAGGTTGCGGTGAGTAGGTCACTGAATCCGTATGAATGAGGATGATTCAGCCTGGAAAGCCTTTAAAAGCTATGTCTATGATAGAAAAAGAAAACGAGATAGACCCTGCCTGAGATGTAGCGATGGCGTAGGTCAGGATGCCACAAAGCTCTTAGGGGTATCGAATTTTGGGCCTCGACGTAAAACCGGTGTGCCTGGAGTTCCTTACTAAGGCAGGCCTAGACCGGATACCGGTTGTTGCGCCGTTGACGAGGCGAAACTCGACTTGATTCGATGTTGCCACCCAATTAAGACAGATCGACTCATTTGGTATATCACCGAATGAACCTTTCTGGACATACATTGTACTGAGGACTGAAATTGTATTTCATTTCATTTGGTGTTCCGCCTTATCAAGGGGAAAAACTCACTCGGTGTTTCACCGTCGAGATTAGATAATCTAGAGAATTTCTGGTCAGCATTTTCGGAGAGAAATGAAAAGCTCCGAGAGAAATGATCAACAACACTGCGAGAAGGAATATTTTTCTTCAATACAGCGCGAGTGCAACAAGTGCACGGAGGACTGCGCCTTCAAGGTCTAGAAGGCACCTCATAGCAGAATGCTCACTTTGGTACCCCAGCCACGGGAACTTTAGATACACGGGCGGCTAGGGCAGCAAACAGTGGTCAGATCAATCTTCCTAACTATATCGTCTAACGAGATAACGAGAATCTAAGATAATGACTGTTGAACATATCATCAAAGGCATCGGCGCCATTGAGCAGGCAAAACCCAAATCATACCACGAGCTGAAATCAGCTACTTTGACGAAATACTGGGAAGAGCTTCGTCAAAGCCATCAGAACATATGGTTATATTCCAGTGACCCAAATGAGTTGGGATACGATGAAGAGAATTTCTCAACATCGAAAAGCGAATTTAAGACACCTTAACTTTCCTCGTTGACTGCCGTTCAAGCCTACAATCTAGCATAGCTCCCACTACAAAGGCCTCTCCAAGTATCAACGTACCACATGTGACAATTCCTACTTTTGACTGCGGTTATGCACAATGGCCATCCTTCCACGACTTAATGCTCAGAAAATTTGGTAAAATTGTGACATAACATGGAGGACGCTAATCAACCGCTACATCAATCACCGTTTGATGGTATTCACATTATTGCGGAGACTAATACAGCAGCCTACGAATACTTCTGAATCCTCCAATGCTTTAAAAAAACTTCATGATGTTGCGAAGGAATGTCTAGTGTGACTCAAGAACTTCTATATCCTATCTTCCATATCATTCCATATCTAGTGAGACTCAAGACCTTCCAAGATAGAGAGTTGGGATCCCATCCTACTACATATTTTACTGAAGAAGCTACATAGATAAGACTACGCACCCCTTATAAGACCAAACTTTGACTTCACCATATGAATTTCAGCCAGTTGATGCATTTCTTACGTTTTTGGAAAGACGCTTTCAGTCGTTAGAAGCTTCGTGTAACGACAAGAGGAGTACGACACAAAACAAATTCACAAACAACCGGACCTCGGCTCTAATACCCATCAAGGACAGTCAACCTTTACAGTGCAAGAACTGTAGGGAAGGCCATCGAATCTACACATCTGAAGCTTTCAGGTAATTACCCATCTGGGATCGAGTAGCTAAAATCAAATAGCTGAGACTATGTTTGAACCGTCTACATGAAGGACATCGGAATTCACAGTGCAGCGCAGGAAGTTGCCTTAAATGTGGCAAAAGGCACAACACCCTGCTACATATATACGCAATCAATCAAGACAAAATAATACCCTCCAGCACCGCAAACCAAACAGCAGCCAACGCCACCAAACAGGGGCAAGTATCACGTACTGTGAACCACAAGGGCTCTAAAGATATCAACCATCCCATTGCATTGTCAATTTAAATATCTGCATTGGAGAGGCCTTTTGTTCTATTAGCTACCACGCTCATATAGGTGTTAAATCGAAAGGGCAAGTCGATAGAAATGAGAAGCCTGTTGGATAGTCGTTCACAAATAAACATTATTCCAGCAAACGCTGTAAAAAAACTGGGATTAAAACCCACTAGCTATCATATACATATTTGAGGTCTGGGTGGAGCATCGCAGCAAACACAGCAAAAGGTTACGTTGTCACTGTAGTCAAGCATCACCCCGTTTGCAAGGAAGGTAGGCACTATAGTTTTACCGCATATAACATCCTTTCAACCATCGCAAGCTTTGGATACAAAGAATTGGGCGATGCCCGTCTACATTCAACTAACCGATCCTCATTTTGACCAGGAAGGACTTATTGATCTACTTCTCGGAGCTTACATCTACTACGAACTATTAGCTGCAGAGCAGATGCGATCAAGGGACCTTCCACTGCTGCAAAACGCAACCTTCGACTGGATAATTGCTGGAAGGGGAACATTCTATCAGAAACAGTTTACATGTGGCATCCTCAACACTGATGATTCCAAACTCAGCGAGCAGATAGAGCGTTTTCGGAGATTGGAAAAACCCGAACCTATGGAATGATAGCACAGGAAATAACCACGAGAAGAACAAACAATGGACGTTCCATTGTGAAACTTCCTTTAAAGGTCGATCCAGGGAAAATCGACAATTCCATAGGCAACGCGGAGAAGGCACTTTTCAAATTAGAATGGAGATTAGCACGAAACCCAAAACTACGCAAACAATACATTAAGTTTATGGACGAATACAAGCAACTAGGGCATATGACAGTCGATGAAAGAAGAATTCCGAGTTTTCATTACTTTCTTCTCTATTAGTCTGAGAGTACCACCGCTAAACTTAGAATAGTCTTTGACGCCTCCTCGAAACTCTCTTCTGAATGTAGTTTGAATAATGTACTTGCTGCAGGCCCCACTATCCAATCCGCTTTGTTTTTACTGCCGACATCGAAAAGATGTATCGACAAGTCCTGGTGTCGGAAGAAGACAAGAGATTGCAACTAATTCTATGGCGAGATGAACCTAAGGAACCTATAAGATGAACACAGTTAGGTATGTTACTTCTTCTGCACCATATCTAACCACCAAATGTTTACAAGAATTGTCGCCATAACAGCGCATAAATATCCATCCGGTTCGGCTACATTAAGACGGACGACATAATGTCAGGGGCATACACCGGGTCAGAAGCTCTTGAGAAGCAGCATCAATTTCGCACAATAGTACAGTCAGCCGGCTTTAAGCTTCGCAAATAGTATGCGAATAACAAGAATCTCTTAAACAACATTCCTGTTGAGGACCAGGCACTTCAACTAAATATAACGCAAGAAAAGGAGAAAAACGTAAAGACACTAGGATTAGTTTGGACACTCAAGCCAGATGAATTTTAAATTAGATGTCTATTCCTGGAATCTAAGAAAATAACCAAGCGATCAGCTCTATCAGACTATTCGATCCGCTAGGATTGATGGTACAGTTACTGCTAAAATTTTCCTTCAAAGACTGTGGAACCACAAAATAGGCTGGGATGAAGAAATGCCTTTAGAACTACAGACGAAAGGCTAAAACAAATTTAGGTGCCTTGTCATATGCATATTTGGAGGGAAGGTAACAGAAAATATACAGTCACATGTCTTTTCGGTTGCAGTATATTTACGAGTTATTCATTCTGATGGAGTTCGCACGGTTCGTCTTTTATGTGCAAAGTCGAAGATAACAGACTCACAAATTGTCCGCAATTGGATTAATGCAAAAAGAACATCGTCATTTTATACGTTCGCGGCTAATCGAGTGGCTTTTTTAAAACAAACATTCTCACCATAGCAATGGAACCAACCAACTTATCAATCAAATTGACCATAAAACTCTTTTCAAGGACTACAACGTATAATAGCACACGTACTACGGTTCATTAGAAATGCTCGAACACAGAACCATAAGGAACGAGAAAAATTGCTCTCAACTGTAAGCGAAATAGAGGATGCCCTGCCGAAACCCAGGTCGAAACGTGGATTGGTACCCACGATGGAGCATAAATCTGGGAAACGCTCGCTGAACCAACACGAACAGCTCTACTATCAAACTCTACCCGCACCTCTACGTGGTGACCGCTGGGAGCTCTTTCTTAACGAAAAGCTTCAGACGGAAAAAGATGCAGACGAGTCTTCCGCTCTAAAACGGAACAAATTGTACCAACTGTTCCTCCAGGTTGGGGGTTGGGTAGAGCTGACAACCCTACACGCAATCCAACGTTACAGAGCAGCAGAAAGACAGGATGGACTTTACAACGACGAACTCGACAACGACAACGGAATAATGAGTTCCGCATTAACTCATGGAACGTGCGCTCCCTGTACAAAGATGGAGCTGCCAAGTAACTAATCTGTACCCTGTTCCAATATAGTGCTGATGTAACAACGTTGCAGGAAATGCGTTGGACAGGGTCCGGTTTCCTGGAGAAAAGCCACTATACCATATATTATAGCGGCCATCCAGTAAACCATGCGTTCGGAGTAGGCTTTGAAAATATAAGCGAAAGGCTATGTATTCTGCGTTTGCTAGGCAAATTTAGAAATATAAGCCTTATAAACGTTCACGCCCCTACAGAGGAGACTGCAGAGTCAGGGAAGGATACCTTCTACCAGGCAGTTGAGCGGACACTCGAAGTCTATCCCAAATATGCTGTACAAACGCTGCCACCTCTGCTGGATGGAAAAACTGTTGGAATATGGACATCAAAAGCAACATTTTTTCATTGACTGTAAAGCCACCTACGACAGCGTAGTCAGGTTAAAATTGTACACGTCCATGAGAGAATTCGGTATCCCGATGAAATTAATAAGATTAACCAGGCTTACCCTGACCAATGTACGTGGCCAATTGAAAGGAGCAGGGCCACTCTCGAGACCATCATTTGACATCAATCACGGTCTACGACAAGGGTTGCCCCATCGTGCGTCCTGTTCAACCTGCTCCTGGAGAAAGCGATTCGTGGAACAAACGTAAATGCGAGAGGCACCATTCTCTTCAAGTCCACCCAACTACGGGCCTACGCTGACGATATTGACATTATAGGAAGAACAGCCAGAAATGTACCGTCTACTTTCATCAAGATCGAGCAGGCGGCGCGAGATCTTGGGCTACACATTAATGAAGGCAAGACGAAGTACATGGTGGCATCGTCAGCTTCAAAAACCAAAGAAACCGAACAACATCGAATCGCGCTGATCAAACGAAAACAATAAAAATAGTAAACTACAAGTTTGAAACCGTTGAAAATTTCTTCTATCTAGGGTAGAAAATCACAACCGATAACAGCTATGATGATGAAATCCGCGCACGGTTCTTGGCAGCACACAGATACTATTTCACCTTACAAAACCTGTTTCGCTCGAAACATCTCACCATTGGATCAAAGGTCTTACTGTACAAGACTATGATCTTGCCAGTCCTTTGGTAATCTTCAGAAACCTGGGTACTTAGCAAAAAAACTCTTGGCCCCGTTCGAGAGAAGAATCCTCCGAAGAATTTTTGGTCCACTACATGAAGATGGACGATTCGGTATCTTACATAACGACGAAATCTATGAGCGATACCCCGACCGTGAGGTTGTGGATAAAATCGGGCTTAACAGGTTGCGTTGGGCGGGTCATTTAATCCGTATGGATGAGGATGATCCGACCCGGAAAGGTTTTAAGAGCAATATCTATGATAGAAAAGGAAGATGAGGCAGACCCTGTTGAGATGGAGCGTTGGCGTAGGTCAAGACGCCAGGCAGCTTGTAGGGATATCGAATTGGTGGCCTTCGGCGCAAAACCGGGGTGTCTTGAGTTCCTTATTAAGCCAGGCCTAGACCGGATTCCGGTTGTTGCGCCGCTGATGATGATACAGTAACTGACGTGTAACAAGCTATTAAACAACAGCAATCCATTAAACAGTCTGCATCCATTCTTAGACGAAGTCGGACTTTTGAGAGTTAGCGGTCGATTTTAAGCTTCAAATTTAACTTATGATACTAAAAACCTGATTATCTTTTCTACGTAACCAGATTGATTTTAAATGATCTGCATCATAAGCATCTTCATGCCGGACCACAACCCTTATTAGCAATAGCAATGCAAAGATCTTGGCCTATCAAGCGCAAGGCAGCAAATCAAGCGTGCGTCGTGTGAAATGCGCAAGGGCAAAACCAAAACTCATGACTCAATGTATGGGAAACCCACCCGCTCTCCGAGTGCAATCAGCCCGATCCTATAGATCCTGTTTTTTGCAGCTGAAGTGGTTCAGCTAGAACTAGTGACGAATCTAACGATTGAAACCTTCATCAATGCGCTGAAACGTTTCATCCGAAGTAGAGGACATTGTCGAAATTTATATTGTCACAATGCAACTAACTTTGTAAGCGCCAAAAATCAACTAGCAGAATTAAGAGAAAGCATATACGGGAAACAATTGTAATGATAAGTATGGAGATAAGGAGATCAAGTCGATCCCTTGAGTGGCCGATAACGACCTAGAGGGCAGAGCTATCCCAAAAAAACTAAACAATTTGGCAAAATTTGACCGTGAAGGTCCGCCCACGAAGATTGCAGCTCTATCAAAGCTCTCGGTCGACACGTTCTTGCACGCCTCTGTGCTAGCCAGGCTCGGGAATGTGGGGGGGTCCTTTGAGCGCTTTGATCCCTCACGCTTCATTACTAAAAACAACGTCTCTTTACCGGTGCGTGGGTCCGCACCGGATTTTAAAATCGAATTTTACGTAAGAATTCGCGACGGCCTATCGAATAAAACCAGAACGCGAGCTAAATTGGAAAATAAATATAAAAAAAAAACGGCTCGACCGCGCGCGTGGAGCCGTTTGTCTCCGGACCCGAGTGCCGCGATCAAGTAGTGGAAAATCCACGACGGATCACCTTCCCGATTGCCGTCCCTTCCGCCTCAGATCTTGAACGAGGCGCGGCCGGTGAGGTTCCCACCCTTCCTCGACATCCTCCGGCCAGTTATTCTTTTAGAGGATGTCCCTTTTCATGAGAATTCCGCGGGAGTAAGGAGGAACTAAGGGGAGGGAGTCCTCAAACTACTTCCGATTATTCCAACATTATTTATACAATTCCGTAAGATTTATTATAAACACCACAAATGAAAATAAAAATAAACAGTGGTTCAAATTCAAAAGAAATAAAAAAAAAAAAATACTAAAACAAGTGAAAAAAAATAAATAAAAATAAAAAGAAAGTAAAAATAAAAAAAAAAGGAAATTCAAACAATTACTCACTCTAGTCGTCACGCCGAGCTCGGTTGGCGGCTGGTGTAACAGGTTCTAGAAAAAATTTTTATAAAAAAACAATTAAGTACAATTAATCATGAATATACATATATGTGTATATATGTGTTAATATATATATATGTAACACTTGTCATCCAGCAGGCGTATTGCTTAAACTCTTACTGAAACGATGATTATATTATGTTCGAATTCACCTGTTTCCTAGCTGTTCAAAATCTGTCTCTTTCCATTAATGAAAATTTTTTTCCGGAATTTATCCCCAACGTTTGAAAATGAACCAATCCCGTCACAACGCAAAGCACTCTACTTTCTTGCCCTAAATCACTGTGCATTTATCATTTGTTACCAATTGAACGATTTGTCCATGATTTGAAATTATTCACGGAATTTTCTTTCTCTCGCGAAAACCTTCACATGTTCCGGATCTTCTTCTCTTCTCTCCACGACTTTAAAAATTCACTTTTTTGCTCCTCTTTTTCTTCTCATCTCCTTTCCTTCTCAGTACTCGCGGCACCTTCCTTCTCCAAGTCCACCAGACCTCCTCAAGATCAAAAACTTCACTCCTCCAGATCAAAAATCTCACTCCTCCAGATCAAAAACCTCACTCCTCCAGATCAAATACCTCACTCCTCCAGATCAAATACCTCACTACCCCAGATCAAAAACCTCACTACTCGTTTTTCCTTCCCGCCAAAAACCTTCTCCCAGCAACATTCTCGCTGCCTTTGTTCGTGCACCGCTTCTATTCCCGCTACATAGCCTTTCTCACTCGCTAGGCAATGTTGCGGCAACATGCGCATGCGCCTGCGGATGCGGCAAATCATTCCCCTCCTGTCAAGATCAATTCGCTTGAATACATTGAATAATGTGCAATCTGCGGCGAACTTTAAGGCAATTGCACACTATTAAATGCATTGTTTAAGCAAATTGATTAAGAAAGAGCCGAATGAAATTCCGCTCCCGTCGCGCAGCCGCGGTCACTACACAATCCCAAGGACAACTGATCAACTTCTGCACATCCAAGGGTATTAATTTTCATTTCAGTCCGCCAAGATCACTTTTTAATCAGAAAAGTTTTGGCAGCAAAACTTACATATGAAAAATTGCAACCTTAACAATCGAAATTGGGGCAATTTTGAATTCAAGGCCACTAACGCCTCGATCATGCCAAAGACCTTACGGAATTGACCCCTGGCTATTTCTTAATTGGGGAATAATTAACGAACTTAGGTGACGTACACGCCCAAGCAGTAAAGGCTAATTTACCGCAAGAAACCAACGACATGAAGCATAAATTCTGGCAAAGAATTGTTACGGCCGTTCAATAAAGAGATGTCACGGAGACATAAAAGAGGAGTTCTAAATTTCGTTGGTAACCTTACCAACTCACTCTTCGGAATACTGGATGCTGACTATGGTACAAGGATGTCAGAAACTGTAAGAATTTTAAAGGGGAACAAGGAACATCTCTTACAATTAATGAAAAACCAAACGTCTATCGTTGACTTCACACTGTTCTCAACCATACCGTCACACAAGCAAACAAATTAGCTAAGGAAATGTGGAGACAAGAAGCGATGAAGACTTTTCCATCAGCAACATTGCAGTTCTTATTATTAGACAATCACTATCAAAAGGTACAAACAAGCTTACTAGACGTCCTTATTGACTTAAATCATGGAAAATTTAACCCACAATTGTTGGCGCCACAACAATTACAACAGGAGTTATCCAACATCAAGGAGGACTTGTATCCACATCTTCGGGTGCCACCTAAATCGAGCGGTCCACTAGAATTGTATAATATCATGGCTATTGAAAGACGCATCATGGCAGAGCATATTATCTTCCGATTAAAACTAAAACTAATTATTGTAATATCGGTCGAAAGTTTCCAGCTATTCTATATTGTACCTATACCCATTGCTACTAATTAGAAGCATCGTGGCAATTATGATACAATGGTGCTACGTTATCTAATCGCTCATTGCGATCGGTACCAGTGCTATCCGTTGTCTGATCAGGAGGTGGAGCACTACCACCGAACCAGTGTTAACATTTCATTTACATCGATTCAAAACCTTACCGAATTCGTTTTACCCCCCCATAGTAAGGAATTACGTAATGACGAAAGCATAGGAAAATTCCTTCTAAAAGATCTTACAGAACTTAAGACGGACTTACACAGTTTACAACAATGGGAGCATTTACATTACTACCAAAGGACGTTTACCAGATCACTGCCAGCTACATTGGCCTTGGTGGTATTCTAACAATAGTAAATTACCTTTATTGAGGGGTATTACAACAACGAACAAGAACGCCGATTTACCTTTGCCAGGGAGCACATAAATGCAGATTCTACGTCTTAAAATACCGTAATTTTTGGGAGCGAGTTAAAATTAAACATTTTCGGCTCCTTTGGAATGTCTTATGACTGGCGCAAAACAAATACCAAGCTGGGAATGGTGGTGGGTTAGGGCCTGAATGTCTGCGGCTGGAATTGGTAGCCTATTTTTAAGGTTTTGTGTGAAACAAAACCTTATTAGAATCGATTCGATGTCTGTCTGTCCGTCTGTCTGTCTGTCTGTCTGTCTGTCTGTCTGTCTGTCTGTCTGTCACAGCCGATTTATTCGGAAACGGCTGAACCGATTGTCACGAAAATTGGTAGGAGTATGTGATCTGCCGTTCCCTTTACATGCAGCAACTGGCGCCATTTTGTGTTAAGTTTAAGGGGGGGCTCCCCATACATGTGAAAGGAGGGTGCAAAATTTTTTTTCATAAAATGTGGCCATGTGGGGTATCAAATGAAAGGTCTCAATTAGTACTTTTCGAAACTGGTTTAATATTTGATATTGGGTGAAACATAGGGGAGTGAGGACTCAAAATATGACCCCCAAAAAGTGTAACAGGTCTCGTTCTCAGAACCTGCCCAACCGAAAAATTTGAAAAAAATCTCAGTAGTGCATCTCTACGAAATCTAGGCCTCAAAATATATCCGGTTCCGATATCTGCACAAATAAAGTTAATAATAGTATATTTCCACATTTTAGAAATTTACCCGGCATCCCCTTTATGTTCATCCCAGAAGTACAAAATATGGCATACGTATAATGAAGAACATAATGCACAATTTGGTCAAGTTTGAAGAAAATCCAACTATTATTAACAAAGTTATAGGGGGTAAAACTTTACAATTTTTTATGAATTTCGTGCACTCTACAACCTGCATGACGTCATCATCACATATCAATTTGTCAATACCACAACGAAGTAAGTTCGTATGAATTGGGTGGAAAAGAATTATTTTGTTTTAGTTCTTTAATCATTTATATATGAATATCAATTATTCCAACGAGACATGTGTGTATGTAGGTATATAGTATACGCGTGCTAATGAACTTTGCGGGTAAAGCCTAATTCAGATAGATATAAAAAGTAAATCGGAAATATAGGTACGATCAATTTATATACGTGCCTATATGTATACAGTATTCGAAAATAAGCAGTTTGTTTGTTTAGGGTGAGCGTAACATGTACGGCTGTAATATGTACTTATGTCTCGTAATTTTGTAGCTGTATACGGGTAGAAAAATATGCGTTGAAATTTCTTAGATAAGATGAACACAAAACCTTTATACCCGAAGCACGAGCTTCCGGTATTCCGACTTGTTTATACTAAATTCATTACCTCGATATATTACAAACAAGTCGGAATACCGGAAACTCGCGCTTCGGTTATAAAGGTTTTGTGTTCATCTTATGTAAGAAATTTCAACGCACATTTTTCTATCCGTATATAGCTACAAATCAAACATATTCCTTCATATTTTTCCAAACAACGAGACATACGTATATTTTACAGCCATAGATATTACGCACACCCTAAACAAACAAACTGCCTATTTCCGAATACTGTACACATATATGGACGTATGTCAATTGATCGTACCCACATTTCCGATTTACTTCTTATATCTATCTAAATTAGGCACTACCCGCAATGTTCATTAGCACGCATATACTGTATACCTACACACACAAATGTCTGTTCGGAGTAATTGATATTCATATACAAATGGCTAAAAAACTAAAACAAAATAATTCTTTCCGATCCCATTCATAAAAACTCATTTCGTCGTGGTATTGACGAATTCACATGTGATGATGACGTCATGCAGGTTATAGAGTGCACGAAATTCACAAAAAATGGTAAAGTTTTATCCCCTTTAACTTTGTTAATAATAAGTGGATTTTCTTCAAACTTGACCAACTTGTGCATTATGGTCTTCATTACACGCATGCCAAATTTTATATTTCTAGGATGAACATAAGGGGGGTGCCAGGTAAATTTCTAAAATGTGGAAATATACTATTATTAACCTTATTTGTGCAGATATCGGAACCGGATATATTTTGAGGCCTAGATTTTGTAGAGATGCACCACCGTGATTTTTTTCAGATTTTTCGGTTGGATAGGTTTTGAGAACGAGACCTGTTACACTTTTTGTGGGTCATATTTTCAGCCCTCATTCCCCTATGTTACACCCAATATCAAATATTGAACCAGCTTCGAAAAGTACTAATTGGGACCTTTCATTTGATACCCCACATGGCTACATTCTGTGAAAAAAAAATGTACACCCTCCATTCACATGTATGGGGAGCCCCTCTTAAACTGAACACAAGATGGCGCCACTTGCTGCATGTAAAGGGAACACCAGATTACATACTCTCACCAATTTTCATGACAATCGGTCTAGCCGTTTCCGAATAAATCGGGTGTGACAGACAGACAGACAGACAGACGGACAGACAGACACCGTCTCAATTCTAATAAGGTTTTGTTTCACACAAAACCTTAAAAATTACTGCAAAGTGTCGAAAAGTGGGCGAACAGGAAGAGCTCCGATTCTACCAAGATAACGATCCGGGACACAAGTCCGGAAATTTGCAACCTTGGCTAATTTGGAACCGCTCTCACGTACTATTTCCACCGGCACAGTCTCCCGCTGGGCAAGTTTGGAAAACAACATATAATTTTCAAAAGGAAGACCTCAAAAAAGTCTTGCTGGCAGAATAGCAAAAAAAATTACTCTTGATTTTACATAAAAGCTGGTTAACTCAATACTAAGTAGACTCCAGTGTTATTAACACGAAAGGATATCAAACTAAATAATAATGTTACGTTCTTGCTTCACGTGGACTCGTATCACTGGATTGCGTAGCACTAGACCAAAACTTGTTCCAAAACTTTAGTATAATATAAACGTTTACTTTACACTAAATTATACAACCGTACTGCACAATTAATTATAGAAGAATGCCTCCAACTAGTACAATTCGAAGCGCATTTATAACCGACGGGTTTAAGTCTACTTTTGAAACTTGATTGATTTATTAGGCGGTTTTCTGGCCTTTTTATACCCCGCGGAATATTCCAGAAAGGCATGCAAACAATTTGCTGGAAAACTACACTGCGCCTTTGATAAGATCACCTTACTAGCATTAGAGCCATCTGCTAACGAAAATAATATTCGTTGGCGCAACAATCCAATAGCGCCTTGAATTGTGTTAGAGTACCTCATTCAAGAGCATAACGGTACACTACAGGATTACAATACCCTTTAGGAGGCAATGTGGTCAGCATTGCGCTCGTCCGAAATTATTACCCTGATTTGCCTGAGGTACTCATTTACAGCTTAGCAATTATCCTAACTTAAAATTCGCTCTATTGTTATACAATTTTAATGTGATTGACGTCACACTGCCCACGGCCTAAACTTGTTCGTTCCGAACAAGAATCACTGCTCTCCTTTGGACGTTTTGAAGGGGGTCTGTCTAGGTGCACTACTTTAAATTTCGCATTGTTATTATCAAACCTTTGAATCCGATAAACAACGTCATTTATTCTGTTTAATACTTGATAAGGCCCTTTCCATTGTAGCTGCAGCTTAGGCGAATTCCCTTTCTGCATTGTGGATTATAAAGCAGCACCAATTGTTCTTCTAGAAAGCTTTTAAAATTCGCCCTTAAGTCGTTCCTTGTATTCATCCAGTCACTTACGATTTGTAATTGTCTCCATGGATATCGAGCTGGCTATGCTTCTTTAGTACACAATTTTTGCCGCCTCCCTCCGTCATGTGGGAAATTCCGAATTTCAAATGTGCTGGTAGCCGCAAATCGTACAAGAAGATTATTTTCGCTGGAGCATGCCGATCCATATGCCATCAAAAGTAATGATGTTGCTGCGTCCTAGCTCTTCTGATCTTTGTCGACGACCTTCTTAAAATGTTCTTCCAGTGTTCAATTAAATCTTTCCACCATTCCATCTAATTGTGTGTCTGTATGTAATTCTAATGGAACTCCAAACCGGCATACCCAATTTTCTACAAATACGTCCGCACACGTTTTTTGGCTCCTGGTTGAGTACTCGATATACTTCCGGCCATTTGCTAAAATAGTTGATAACGACGAGCACATAATTTTGGCCTTTGGTGCTTGGAGGAAACCGCCCATATCCATGGCAATTCGCTCGAATGGTGCTTCAACGTTATATTTCTGTAGGATTCCTCACTTTGTGTTTGGGGTCCTTTTGCGGCTACACATTGCACGCATGTTCCTATCCAGTCGGCTACGGACTGTCAACCCAGTAAAATTGACGCTTAATTTTCTCAACGGTTTTGGTTATATCCAGGTGTTCACCGCTTGTTCCATTGTGGTATTACTACATGATTTCATTTATTTTCGCCTTTGGAACGATGATAAGATTTTGTAAAGCTTTCCGATCCTCGCTTCCCCATACACGATAAAGATATCCATCTTTCAACTGGAGGCTCTGGCATTGATTCCAATAAGCATTTGGGGTTAGATTTCTATTTGAAACTTCTTCCCAGATAGCCCTCAGGTTTTTGTCCTTAAACTCTATTATTGGTCTATTCATGGTTGATCTCTAGTCCATTCTTTATCGGGTAAAAATTTAGTAGATGAATGTTGATGATTCCGCCATTTCCTTCTGCACTGCTATAAATAACACTCCGCGTTACATGAACGTTTTCACAATTGTCCCTCCGGATTCTTGAACTGTAGAAGCTACCATAAAGCGATATCGTCCGTCCTCAAATGAAATGGTAATCCTTAGAGATACTTATTGAAATGATTTACCGATTCAACTACTGCCAACAACTCCCGGGGCGTAGCACAATAGCTCCTTTCAGGTTTCCCCAGGACTTGAAAAAATAATATAATAATAATACGGTCAGAAGATTCGCTTTTGTGTTGTTGGTTTGAGTGACCAAAGAGATCTACCAAAGAAAATTCGTCTGGAAGGTCGGCGGGGCTCACTAAGGCAGGACATTGCTAGACTGATTCAGATCAGCACTGACAATGCCAGCAGACGGGTGACAAATAAAGCACAGAGGATTTACCGGAACTATGCCATCCCCAGTGAGACACCCGTAGTTGAAATTCTGGACACACTAAAACAGAAACTTTCTGTCATATGCATTCCGTTACGACGGTATGGCGAAAATCATTCCAGACGTGTCCAGAATGCAACATACGCGAGGAACCAGTGGAGTTTTTTTCAGATTTCTCAACGAATCCCAAAAGGACGTCCAGACAGTTCAGTTTTCGGTGACGAAAGCGAAAGAGTATTGGGGTGAACTTTGGGGGTTACTCGTCCACCATGCTGAGCATGCTGAGTGGATCACCGCCGAAGACATCCGGCATGGGGGCCACGTCTGGATCAAGGACACGGTGCAGGACTGCGCAGACACAAGACCGATTACTTGCTTACCAATCCTCTACAAATCCATAACGTCCACGTCCGTGAAAGGGCAATGCGCACCTCGAGATCAACACCATTCTGTCCGATGAGCAGGATGGCTGCTGAGTTGGGTCAAGGAGTTGCAAAGAGCAACTCATTATCGACTCCACAGTTGTAGGACAAGCAACTAGAGGCCAAAGAAACCTTTTTAGTTGCTATATCGATTATGCCAAGGCTTTTGATAGCGTCCCGCATACCTGGCTAATCGACGTCCTACATCTGTATCGCATTGACCCGAAACTAATAAAGCTTTTTTGCGACAGTCATGAAAGGGAGATATACCACCTTAGCAGTGCGTACATCTGAGGGTGCTAATACCTCGAAGCCCATACGGGGGATTCATTGAGTCCCCTTTGGTTTTGTATGGCACTGAATCCCCTTTCATGGCTACTGAATGAAGCTAGAGGACATGGGTTTGCAATAAAGTATGACCTACGTGCTAAGTGCGAACTGACATACTTGATGTACTTAGATGATATCGAGCTGTATGCTAGGACCGATGACCATTTTAGAAGTCTGTTGCGAATAGTAGACATGTTCAGCCGTGATATTCGGATGGAGTTTGGATTAGACAAGTGTTGAATCCAAGATTGTGACGGAAAATAATAATAAAATACCCTGTAACTTTTTCTTGTTCATTAATAACCTGTGATAGGACTCCTCTAATTTCGTAATTGTTTGCGACAGTATCCAACACGAACTTGTTTCCCGGGATCGGGTATGACCACTGTCTTTCTTTTAGCTGGACCAATGATTTTTCCTGCTCCTTACCTCACGAGTACTTAGAATCCTTTCTCGTAAGCTCATGCAAGGTTTTAAACATTCCATCTACCTTTGGGCTGTTTACGTTTCGTGCTAGTTGGGAAATGGGGATACTAGGGCAGTCCGTTGCGGGAACCAGCTCATACCAGTTTAAACTGAGTCCCATTAGTTTGTCGATGACTTAGTTTGGCTTTTGTCTATCCATTTCCTTTTCTCCCTAATGAGGTTTGGACAAATGGGATCTTCTTCAGGCCTTCCGGCAATCTCGAGCCATATGCCTTACCTTATCACAATTGAAATGTTAACGTCAATGTTATCAAAATTGAAATGTTAACGTGCTTTGGGGCGCTGCTAATTCCAAAGTCTTTACTATACTGTCAACTATCATTTCGAATTCGTCAACTTCGAATTTCAAATCCCGCAACTTATATGGGTTCGACATACTGAAGAAGCAGGTTCTGACGCTAAGCATTAGAAACCGTCTGCATGAAAGTTTGTTTTGACGCGCTTCGTTTCGGCAGCACGAATTATCAACGGCGCAACAACCGGTATCCGGTCTTGGCCTGCCTGAATAAGGAAGTCCAGACATCCTGGTTTTGCGCTGAAGTCCACCAATTCGATATCCCTAAAAGCTGTCTGGCGTCCTGGCCTACGCCATCGTTCCATCTTAGGCAGGGTCTGCCTCGTCTTCTTTTTCTACCATAGATATTACCCTTATAGACTTTCCGGGTGGGATCATCCTCAACCATACGGATTAAGTGACCCGCCCACCGTAACCTATTGAGCCGGATTTTATCCACAACCGGAAGGTCATGGTATCGTTCATAGATTTCGTCATTGTGTAGCCTACGGAATCGTCCATCCTCATGAAGTGGGCCAAAAATTCTTCTGAGGATTCTTCTCTCGAACGCGGCCAAGAGTACACAATTCTTCTTGCTAAGAACCCAAGTCTCCGAGGAATACATGAGGAGAGGCAAGATCATTGTCTTGTACAGTAAAAGCTTTGACCCTATGGTGAGACGTTTCGGGCGGAATAGTTTCTGTAAACTGAAATAGGCTCTGTTGGTTGCCATCAACCGTGCGCGGATTTCGTCGTCGTAACCGTTATCGGTTGTGGTTTTCGACCCTAGATAGGAGAAATTATCAACGGTCCCAAAGTTGTATTCTACTATCCTTAACATATTCTTCCTGTTTGACCAGTGCGGTTTGATGTTGTTGGTTAGTTGGTTTTCGATGCTGACGTTGCCACCATATACTTTGTCTTGCCTTCATTGATGTGCAGCCCAAGATCTC
The DNA here is from genome assembly GCF_905115235.1 of Hermetia illucens. Taxonomy (NCBI): domain Eukaryota; kingdom Metazoa; phylum Arthropoda; class Insecta; order Diptera; family Stratiomyidae; genus Hermetia; species Hermetia illucens. The sequence goes on along the minus strand of NC_051850.1, from coordinate 71,428,807 downwards.
GCGCCGCCTGCTCGATGTGGATGAAGGCAGTTTGTACGTCTCGGGTGGTTCTTCCCATGATGTCGATATCACCAGGATAGACCAGTCGTTGGATGGACTTAAAGAGAATCGTACCTCTTCCATTTACCTCAGCATCACGAATCTCTTTCTTGAGGGCCAGATTAAAGAAGACGCATGATAGGGCATCCTCTTGTCGTAGACCGTTGTTGACGTCGAATGGTCTTGAGAGTGATCCTGCTGCTTTTATCTGGCCTCGCACATTGGTCAGGGTCAGCCTAGTCAGTCTTATCAATTTCGTGGGGATACTGAATTCTCTCATGGCCGTGTATAGTTTTACCCTGGCTATGCTATCATAGGCGGCTTTAAATTCGATGAATAGATGATGCAACTGTTGTCCATATTCCAACAGTTTTTCCCTCGCTTACCGCACAGAAAAAATCTGATCTGTTGCTGATTTGCCTGGAGTGAAGCCTCTTTGGTATGGGCCAATGATGCTCTGGGCGTATGGGGTTATCCGGCCTAGCAAAAGAGAGGAGAATATCTTATAGATGGTACTCAGCAACGTGATAACTCTATATATCTCCCTTTTTATGTATGAGACAGATAATGCCTCGTTGCCAATCGTCAGGCATTAATTCGCTGTCCCATACCGTGAGCACAAGTTGATGAACCATTAGGTCTAATTGGTCGCCCCCATATTTAACTAATTCGGCTGTCATTCCATCGGCTCCTGGCGACTTATGATTTTTAAGCCGATGAATTGCACGGACTGTTTCTCCTATACTTAGTGGTGGCAGTATTTGTCCGCCGTCTTCAGTTGACGGGACCTCCAACTTGCCGATGTTCTGGTTGTTCAGTAGCTCATCAAAGTACTCAACCCACCGCTCCAATATGCCCATTCTGTCGGAAATCAGATTTCCCTCTTTGTCTCGGCAGGATGAACATCGTGATGTATAAGGCTTCATCCTGCTGACTTGTTGGTAAAACTTGCGCACCTGGCGCGGTTGCTCCCTGTACTTTTCAAGTTCACAGACTTGTTGGTTCTCCCAGGCTTCCTTTTTTCGTCTGTGAAGTCGCTTCTCCGCTCGACGGAGTTCGTGATAAGTCTCTGCGCGTGCCCGCGTTCTTTGAGAATGCAACATTACTCGCTATACAGTATTTTTCCGTTCCGTTGCTAGCTTACGTTCATCGTCAAACAGCCGTTCCGACTTTTTTGCGGCTGGGGCCAAGGACCATTGTGGCTGTCTCAATGATAACGTTCCTCAAGTAGTTGTGAAGATCATTTGTTGATGCTTCAGCCCTATATTGGGACAGGGTATCAGCTAGCTGCTCAGCAGCATTCGGTCTGAACAGGGAGCGCACATTCCATGAGAAAATGCGCAAATCATTAATCCGTTGTCAGTGCCGGGTTCGTCGTTGTAAGATCCATCCTGTCCGAGGCTCCTTTCGTGGCTTCGTAACATCGGTTTTCCGTGTAGGGTTGTCAGCCCTACCTAACCCCCAACCTGGAGGACTAGTTGGTACATATGGTCCCGTTTTTAGGCGCGAAATCCTTCTCCATCTGCAGTTTTTCATAAAGAAAGAACTCCCAGCGATCACCACGTGGAGGTGGAGATAGGGTTTGGTAGTAGAGCTGTTGGTGTTGGTTCAGCAGACGTTTCCCAGGTTTTATGCTCCATCCGCGTTTCGCCCTGGGACCTATACTACCCTTTGACCGCCCTTACATGTAAATCCTGAAATCTAATGTTGAAATCCTCGACTACTAGATCAAGTTTTCTGGTGGCGTCGTCAAATTTGGTATCAAGGCTTCCAATGTGCTGTTTGAGCTCTACGATGTCTTCTTTCTGTTGTTTTACCAACACTCGCTATTCTTTCGCTGGTTTAATAAAATCTATTAGTCTTTGTTGGGTATTTATAACTGCCGCTTTTAACTTTACATTTGAAAATTCACTAACTTTGTGGGCGGACTTATGGCCTTTTTTGGTGGTTTTCGCCTCAATATGCTTATAGCACACACGTTTAATTTAAGAGGGTCACCCCGTGTGAAGGCTGTTTTTTTTTTTTAAATTTTTTGTGAAGAACTGAATAAAGATACAAATACGAATTTTTCACCATAGGTTCCGTTCATATCAGTTCACTTTATATGGTGATGGCGTCATACACGTCTTGGATTCTAATAAATTCACTTGAAATACATAATGTGACCCTCTATAACCTTGTTAATAATAGTTGGATTTCCTTCAAAGATTCCAAAATTGTGTGTTATATTATTACTTATAATGGACCAAAATTTTGTACTTTGAGGATGAACTTAAGGGGGTCATCCCGTGTGAAGGCTGTTTTCTTGGCTTTTTTTAGAAATTTTTTGTGAAGAATAACGTACATAGTAATTTTTCCACCTCGATCGCATAGTTGGTTATTCAAATACAGGGCAAATACATCTCCAAAAAAAGAGGGCGCTGTAAGCATCTTAAAGAAAAAAACTAAACGGCATTTTAATGTACAGACCTAACAAACTAGGATTATTAAAAAATATTAAAAGCTAAATTTTTGGCGCCGTGTTAAACTTTTTTTTTTGCGAATTTTGGTGTTTTTTTCACGGCTTCTTCAATGAATAAAAAAAAACTGCTAAACGAATCGCAATTATCCTAGTTTGCGCACCGTAGAAATATGTTCTGAGTAACTCGTGAACATTTCAAAGATTTTCTTTGGGTAGATTTTTGGCTATGGTGGCAGTCGATTTTCAACATGCAGTTTCGAGAAAAACGCATTTAAAAAGTAGAATGCGATTTTTAGCCATAAAACCTTAAGTGATCATTAATCTGCTATACCTGACCCATAAATGTTAGCTTTCTTCAAGAAACACATGTACAACCTTGGCTTCAATTTTTGTCTGTTTAGCGAAGTCATTCGAACGTCATTCGGATCAATAAATACGAGCTTTATTACGGCGATCGGCATAAATGTGGCATGTGATTTAGCACATGTTTAACACTCCGAATATCGAAAAATCACTTTGCCCATATAATCTACACTATATCTAGATGCAATTGATGCCAAAAAAAAATTCGATTCCGCGAATCCGACACACGGGATGACCCACTCAACATTAATTTTAATCTGTATCAAATAAGCAATGACCTAAAATATTCAACTTTTTTTCGTTTTCACGTTTAATAGCTCCTACACTTTTGAAAAACAAAAAAAATCTTAACCAAACAACAACCTCCCTTTTTATTAAGGTTTTGTGTACAACAAAGCGTACTTTTCTACGAGACCGAAGCATTCCTAACTTCAATTCAGAATGCCTCGCTCTCAACAAAAAACTAAAAACGGTGCATCCTTCAAGACTCCTCAATCATCAACTCCATTTGCAGGCTGTGCAACTGTAAAGAAGAGACCAACCACCGAATAACATCTGCGTGCAGAAGTACCGAGTTCACCAGTCGTTATAACTCCGTCTGCAAGATTCTCCATCAAAATCTTGTGGATAACCTTGTGGTCTACCATCCTTATAATCTTGGAGAGAATCTTGGAAAATGATCGGGTCAAACTACTGTGGGATCACACTTTTGCCACCGACCACAGTGTTCATCACAGTAAACCTGATTTGGTTCTGCTTCTCAAGAAGAAACGAGCGTGCATCATAGTCGATGTAGCCGGCACCTTGGACCGGAACACTGTTGAAAAATAGCACAAAAAAATCCGGATGGACGGTTCCAGTGGAAATTTCAGCAATAGGGTTAGTTCCGCAAAATTTACATAAAGAGCTGAATACGCTTGATCTTAGGGCTCGAGTATACAAAGAGACGCAAAAAGCGGTTACCCTTGCAACCTGTGTTATACTCCGAAGAGTCATGTGCGGTAACAATCTGACCTAGTGGGTTTCGGTCTTGATTCGTATTGTCTTCCATTTAAGATTCATGTCTCTGTAGTTTAGAACCACCGCGTCACTGCTTCAAGTGTTTGCGATAATCGGAATGTAGCAATATATTTTCGCATGGTTGCACAAACTTTGCGTTGAAACGCATCATCGCTGTGATGTGGGAGTTTGGATGTTCCCTGCTCTGAACTGGATGTTGATGTCCAGCAAGGAGCGAAGTTGGTTCTCGTCTTTGGCATACAATTTGATGTCGACAATATACATTAAATGGCTTAATGTACATTTCGACAATATGCAATGTTTAACTTGGAACCCGTATTTGCTTTCATGCAGAAGTTGAGATAACGAATTCAAAGCCAAACAAAACCACAATGGGCTTAGAGAGTCGCCTTGAAAGATGCCACGCCTGATTGGTATCTCTCCCGATGTTTGTGAGGATACCGATAGCTTCGTGCTCCAACTCTTCATTACTGTGAGGAGAAGAACGGCATTCGGGTTGATTTTATATAAGCGTAACACTTGAAGTAACCACGAATGTGTAAAATTATCCCCTTGGTGAAAAATTCTGGAACTAATTTATGATCCACAATAATCTGATTAAAATGATTTGCCAATACTCTGTGGGTGCTCTTGAACCGTTTCAGCCAGAAGTTGTGAATCTTGTCAACTCATGCGCCTTCCAATTACCTACCTTTTCAAGGGTTGCTTCTAGGTCAGCTTCAGTTATGTGAGGCATGGTGGTTTCGGGGAAGGCCTCATATGAACGCATAAGGTGTGGGAGCCACGCTGCTTTCAAATTGCAGCGTCGGAGTTCGCTCCAAACACTTCTCCAGAAGTCTGCTGCCCGATCCAGATCGAGGTTATTTTCACGACCTGAGTTAATGATGAATCCCCGTTTATTTTGGAAAAAAAGGTGGTGTCTGTCCTTCGCTGAAAGCTTTCTTGATACTTACGGATGCGATTGGAGCGTACCGCATACCTGCTTCAGCACCTCGAGGATTTCTTCGATTGGCATATCATTGGACACATGGTAGTTTCCAATGATGTTCACAACGCATCTGTGCACTCTTGGTGATAGATTTCCATGAAGTCCTAGTGTGATCTCCTTTCTTACTTGGTAGGTAACTCGAGTATTTTTCACTTTCACCCGGTATTGATTGACGACGTTCTGCTCCGGAACATGACTTAGTTCCGGAAAGTGGGTTATGAACGCGTCATGGAACCGGTGTCTGCTCCCTGATGGCTTCCGTTCCAAATACGTGACACGGTAATAAGCGCGCACGATAAATTGGTTACATTGGTTCGTCCAAATGACGGCATAACCGCTCTGATGTTGTTGAGCGACTCTTAACCATGTTGGGTACTGTCTTCGTGTCCCTGGGGTCCCATTAAAAGAATTTAAAGGAATGGCCCCAATTTGATTCCCACGAATAATGGGGAACCAGTCAGCCATGCAATAGAGCCCCATGATTAGCTCCAAAGGTAGGAAAGGTATTTGGAGGGGAGCTGCTAAAATACAGTGTAACGTCGCTGCAATTCCTCCGATAGGCAGTGAAGTTACACTGTATTTCAGCAGCTCTAGTGTTTTTGAGCGACTCTTAACTGTGTTGGGTACTGTCTTAGTATTCCTGGGGTCCCATTAAAAGAATTCAAAGAAATGTGCCCAATCGACGTGACCATATTCTGTAAAAAAAATTTTACAACCCCGTTTTCGCATATATGGAGAGGCCCCTTAAACTCAATATAAAATGGTGCCACCTGCTGAAAGTAAAGGGATTCATAGACCACACATTCGCACGAAATTTCGTGACATTAGCGTGAGCCCTTTCCGAATAAATAGAGTGTGACAGACAGACAGACAGACGAACAGACAGAGTCGATTCTAATAAAGTTTTGTTTCACACAAAACGTTAATATCGGGTTCCAATTTGTTGCCCATATCAAGAATTTTTCATCATAACTGCCACGCACACTATTAACTCCACAAATCATTCGTTCACAACAAATAGAAGAACAACACGAAACAGAACACTAATTCAGGGAGACTGTGACCATTTGAATCCCCATTGAATTCATCCTAGAATCAAAAAATTGCAGTAATTAAACTGTATTCAAGTTGAAATCTTTATATTGTTTGCGGTTGTACGCTGCTAAACCGATTGCATAATGGACTGCCTGTTATTATACTGTTTATTAATGTTATTCGGAAAACAAAAAATTTCTAAATATGTTTTCCAGATATCTCCAGAAAAGTCTTTTTGCTATGAGCTATCACCATAATATGAAAAATGTTTTATTCAACAAAATATTATCTTTCAATAAAGAAAAGAACCACTTTTCAGGTTTTGTGCAAAATACAACTTTGTAAAAATTTGTAAGTGCGGCTTCATCAAGAAGACTATACACGGGAGGTGAAACTAGTTAGAAAAAGTCGGCCATAAAATGAATCATCCGGTTTAAAGTGTAGTCAACATCGCAGTACGTCCTGTGCATCTGTTAATATACGATACGAATATCGTATTGGGTGTAATGCTTCTATAGCACTTTTGTGTAGGCAAATTCATGTAACTAGGCAACCACTACAAACGACCAGGACATACATAATAACAATAGGACATTGATAAAGTTGGATTGCGATATCATTCGGATCGCTGCTTTCTACGATTGATTTTGGCACCAAGCTGGAGGATTTCTGTATCAAACGCAGCCACGTGCATAAACACTATCCCCCAAATAGCAACCAATACTAATGAAGATGCGCAGAATAGAACTGCAATCTTGACTGAAAAACTCCGCCCAACGGATGCTATAATTTTTGTCCTGCAAAAATTCAATGCTGGCCTAGGCAGTTCCACCTCCTGTATATAGTCTTCTTGGGCTAGATCGAAAATTACGTGATGGAACGTTTTCCCGAATAATGGAGAAAAATTCCAACAGAATATATTCAATGTTTGGTCAAATCCATGCCACTGCGCAGTGAAGGATGTATGTGATACTAGGAGCCTCCATACCGACTATTAACTAGTAATTTTTGGAGTTTTTAATATCATTATTACGGTTTTTTGGCACTGTCCGGATTTTAACTGTCCGTACGAAAATAACTCTATTTGTGTTTTTTAAACTCAGCAAGGGTTTTATCTTATCCTTTTTCGTTGATCCTTTTTGCATTCAGCATCTCACAATAAAGCTGAACAAATTAGGTGTCGAACAAGTTTAGTCTTGTCTTCCTTCCTGATAAATATTTTGGATTTCGCTTACCACCTTTAGAGCCTCGTAGAGTTGTTTATAATATTTCGTATATTTAGCAAATTAATGTTCTTCTTTTTCTTCAGCTTTTGCCCCGTTCACACGTGGGATCAGCTCGTCGTGATCGCTTTCGTCATTTCTTCATGTTTTTCTTCAGCCTTTGCCCCGTTCACAAGCGGGGTCGTCTCGTCGTGATCGGTTTTGCCATTTGGCTCTCTCAAATACCTGATCTGAGTGCAATCTCGATGCTTTGAAATCCCCATCCAGCGTATCAAGCCACCGTTGTTTAGGCCAGCCTTTTGGTCGTTTACCATCGACTTCGATGTTCAGACCAATCTTGGCAAGTGAATTCTCGTTAGTACGAATTACATGATCATACCATCGAAGACGCCTCTCTCGCAATTTTTCCACGATTGGTGCAACCCCATAACGATCGCGGATATCCTCATTTCGGATGTGATCAAAACGTGTGACGCCACTAGCCCAACGCAACACAACGTCTCCAGTACCGTAACACGCCTCTCATGGTTTTTTTACCATAGAGAGCGACAGGACGGACGACATTGCAATAAATTTTTGATTTGCGCCGTTCGTTGATACGTCGATCACAAAGAACACCAGTTGTGGAACGTCACTTCACCCACGTTGCGTTAATGCGTGAAGCGATTTCATAACGCAGGTCTCCATTTCCTGCTAGCGTTGATTGGATGTATTTAAAGGGGTCATCCCGTGTGAAGGCCGTTTATTTTGGCCTTTTTTAGAAATTTTGTGAAGACCTGGATAAAGATACCAATACGAATTTTTTGCCATAGATTTACTAATATCTTGAGCGTACATAGTAATTTCTCCATAAAATACAGAGCAATTTATACACCCATCTCCACAAAAAAGTGTTTTTCAGCTGCCACGCTAGAGAGTGCTGCGATCATCTTCAAGAAATAAAGTAAACTTTCTTTTTCTTCAGCCTTTGTCCCGTTCACAAGCGGGGTCGGCTCGTCGTGATCGGCTTCGCCATTTGGCTCTATCGAATGCCTGATCTGGGTGCAATCTCGAGGCTTTCAAATCCCCATCCAGCGTATCAAGCCACCGTTGCTTAGGTCTGCCTTTTGGTCGTTTACCATCGACTTCGATGTTCAGACCAATCTTTGCAAGTGAATTCTCGTTTGCACGAATTGCGTGACCATACCATCGAAGACGCCTCTCTCGCAACTTTTCCACGATCGGTGCAACCCCATAACGATCGCGGATATCCTCATTTCGGATGTGATCTAAACGTGTGACGCCACTAGTCCAACGTAGCATCTTCGTCTCCATTACCGCGAGACGCCGTTCATTGTCTTTTATGGTCGGCCAACACTCAGAACCATAGAGAGCGACTGGACGGACGACATTGCGGTAAATTTTAGATTTGAGACGTTCGTTGATACGTCGATCACAAAGGACACCAGTTGTGGAACGCCACTTCATCCAGGTTGCGTTAATGCGTGAAGCAATTTCATAACGCAGCTCTCCATTGGCTGATAGCGTTGACCCGAGGTATTTAAATCGCTCAGATCTGGACAGATCACTGCCGCTGACAGTGATTGTGCCTGTTTCATGGGGATCGGTCGTCAAAAATTCAGTTTTGTTTAAATTCAATCTGAGACCGTGTTGCATGAGGCGATCATTCCATTTTTGAACAAGTTGCTCGAGATCATTTTTGCTATCAGTTGCTAGGAAAACATCATCTGCATAAAGCAGTGTGTAGGGCGCTGGACGTTGGATATCCCGTGTGACGGTGTCCATAACAAGGACAAAGAGGAGTGTTGAGAGGGCACTTCCTTGATGAACTCCAACAGAGACGCGAAGCGGTTTTGATACACCCGCCATACTTCGAACTTTACTTTTCGGATCGTGGTAGAGCAATTGAACCCAGCGCACGAGTTCTTCTGGCACGAAGTGTTGTCGTAAAGCATACCAGATGAGTTCGTGTGGTACACGGTCAAACGCTTTCTCTAGATCCAGAAAGGCAATGTAAAGAGGGCGATGCTTCTCACGGTGTTTCTCCATGAGTAACCGCGCAGCGTGTATTGCGTCAGTAGTTCCGCAGTTCTTGACAAATCCGGCTTGATTCACGGTTATTTCAACGATTTCGCGAATACGGTTGTCCAGAATGCGTTCAAAAATCTTCATGGTATGGGAAAGTAAACGGATCGGACGGTAATTTGAACATTCTGCTGGACTACCTTTCTTTTTCCATATTGGAACAGTGGTACTTTCTTGCCAGTTAGATGGTGTTCTTCCTTCCTGAATAACCCGGTTAAAGAATTCACTCAGCCACGGTGTTGGGTCCCAGCTCTTTGCTTTCCAGAGCTCAGATGCGATGTCGTCAGGTCCTGTTGCTTTCCCCGATTTCATTTGTTTTATTGCCTCCTCCACTTCAGTTGCGCTGACTGGTGGAACTGCTCCAAACGTCGGCAATGATTGTGGAAGTGGAGGATGAGCAAATTCTTCAGTTGAAATCTGCTCGAAGTATTCTCGCCATCTATCCGTCGCGGCTCGACGATCAGTAAGCAAAGTACCGTTCTTGTCATTAACACAACAGAAGTGTTCGATATCCTGTGTGCGTTCATCACGGCTTTTAGCAAGTCGGTATAGATCCCTCTCGCCATCCCGAGTGTCCAGTTTATCGTAAAGATTTTTGAAATGGTTCGCTCGGGTGACAGCGACCGCTTTCTTTGCTTCCCGGTTGGCATTCTTATAAATTTGCCAATTACCAGGCGTTTTATCGTCGAGAAATTTGTGGTAGAGGCGTTTCTTTTCACGGACCTTCATTTCAACATCATCATTCCAAAGCCAAGTATCTCGGTTGATGTACCGCTTACCCGGCTTGGTGACCCCGAGGGTTGCAGAGGCCGCTTTGTGGATCGTGTCTTTCATTTGGTTCCATGATTCTTCCACATTCGTAATGGTTGGCAATCGTATGAGTGAGACCGTTTCTTCGTTCTTCTCACCAAATCGCCACCATTTAATGCGCGGCGGGCCAGTGCGTTCCTCACGCCGTTTTATCGGTGGCTTAATTCGCAGGACAGCAATCAACGGCCGATGTTGAGGTGCGATGGTCTCATAGGGAACGACTTTGCAATCAATGACAGTGGTAAAATGTTGACGTCTTATGAGAATATAGTCGATTTGCGTTTTATTGTTCCCACTATAAAATGTGGGAAGATGAGACAATCGTTTGATGAACCATGTATTCATAAGTACAAGGTCATGGGTGTCCGCAAAATCGATTATACGCTCGCCACCTTCGTTGCGCGCTCCGAACCCCTTTCCCCCATGGCACCTGTTACCGTCTGCCTTTTCACCCACATGACCATTAAGGTCGCCGGCAATGATTATGTAATCGTCAGCAGGCACGTGACAAGTCTTTTCATCGAGAAGTTGCCAGAAGGCATCTTTCTCGGCATCAGGTCGGCCTGTCTGTGGTGCATACGCGGTGAAGAAGTGAATAGTGCGATCAGCTGATATAATGGTGAGCTTCATCAGCCGATCATCAAATCGTTCGACTTCTTTAATGGCATCACGGAAACCCTCTGAGATGGCAATGCCAACACCATATTGAGTGTGTGGGTTACCAAAATAGAGAAGTTTGTAGCCATTTTTACCGCGTTCGCGTTCAATGTCGCAGCTTTTGGAACCAGACCATCGGGTTTCTTGCAGAGCGCAGATGTCAATGCACCTTTTCCGAAGGGCTCTTGCGAGTTCCTCGGTCTTTCCAGTTAGGGTACCAACATTTAGCGTGCAGACACGTATTTGTTTTGTTCGTTGTGTGCGGACTAACTTGCTTACGTCCTGACGTCGTCCATGCGTCAAGAACCCTTGCCCATTTCTCGACAGGACCGGGGCCCGTCCTGCCGCGTCGACTGAGGTGGACGCCCTAGCATTTCTCCGAGGCCTGTGACTTAATCCGATCATCATGTTTGTAACGACATTCTATGCATTTTCTTGGTCGACCTGTCGCGGGGCCTGTCACCAAGAGAGATCAGGTAGGATTTAGCATAGTAGAATAACTCCAACTATACTCTATTTATCTCTTTCCCTGATCTCAGCATTTTATTTTTGTTTTACTGAGGATAGTACAGAGTACGTTGCCTCAAACCCTCCTCCTTTACCTGGGCTTGGGACCAGCATACTATGTTAATAGCAACTAGGATTATTAAAAAATATTAAAAGCTAAATTTTTGGTGCCGTATTAAACTTCTTTTGTGAATTTTGGTGCTTTTTCACGGCTTCTTCAATGGTTAAAACAAAACTACTCAATGAATCGCAATTATCCTAGTTTATGTTCTGAATAAGACGTGAAAATTTCAAAGAATTTCGTTGGAGAGATTTTGGGCTATGGTGGCAGCCGATTTTCAACATGCAGTTTCGAGAAAAACGCATTTAAAAAGTAGGATGCGCTTTTCAACTATAAAATCTAGCTGGCCATTAATCTGCTATTCCTTGGCCATAAACCGTAGGTTTCTGGAAGAAACACATGTAAAGCGGCGATCGACATAAATCTGGCATGTGATTTATCAAATCACTTTGCCCATATATTCTTCACTATATCTAGATATCACGCAGTGCAGTAATTATAGAGGTATCACGTTGCAGAGTACCATCTATAAGATATTCTCCGCTATCTTGCTAGGCCGGATAGCCCCATACGACCAGAACATCATTGGCCCACTCCATGCAAATTAGCAACATATCAGATTTTCTCTGTGCGGCAAGCCATGGAAAAACTGTTGGAATATGGACACCAGTTGCACCATCTACTCATCGACTTTAAAGCCACCTATGATAGCATTTTTTTTTTTTTTGAGGTAGGGTAGGTGAATGCATTTATGCACACAGTGTTGGACTCCCGATTCGGTACGTCGTCGGACTACCAACTAAACACCTCCCCATCGTCAGAGAGCTAGCCTGGAACCGTTGGTCACATTACTTCGGGCTAGTGCCCGAACTCTCCCGCCTTACGGAGCCTTCAAATCAGGGAATTCCTTTCACCAACGGGAGGAGAGAGGAGGCAGGGAACTGTCAGTTCAAGGAAGCCCCTGCCATCCGGCTCCTCCAGCGGTCGAGTTCTATTTTCTTAGCAACGAGAAGGGCCCGAACGTAATGGGCAACACGGTTCCACCTGTCAACGGTCCTCAGCATCTCTTCGACAATGTTGTCTGGACAGAGATCCCCTGTGTTTAAATAGAGCTATGGGAATTTGGTATCCCCACGAAATTGATAAGACTGACTAGGTTGACCCTGACCAATGTGCGAGGCCAGATAAAAGCAGCAGGATCACTCTCAAGAACATTCGACATCAACAGCGGTCTACGACAAGGGGATGTCCTATCATGCGTCCTCTTTAATCTGGGCCTCGAGAAAGCGATCCGTGATGCTGAGATAAATGCAAGAGGTACGATTCTCTTTAAGTCCACCCAACTACTGGCCTATACTGATGATATCGACATAATGGGAAGAACCACCCGAGACGTACAAATTGCCTTCATCCAGATCGAGCAGCCGGCGAGAGATCTTGGGCTGCACATAAATGAAGGCAAGAAAAAGTATATGGTGGCAACGTCAGCACCGAAAACCAACCAACCAATAACATCAAACCGCACTGGTCAAACGGGAAGAATAGAGATTGGAGACTACAACTTTGAGACCGTTGATAATTTCTCCTATCTAGGGTCGAACACAACCGATAACAGCTACGACGATGAAATCCGCGCACGGTTGTTGTCAGCCAACAGAGCCTATTTCAGTTTATAAAAGTTTCCGCTCTTACAGACAATGATCTTGCCAGTCCTCATGTATTCCTCGGAGACTCGGGTTGTTAACAAGAAGAATTGTGAACTTTTGGCGGCGTTCGAGAGAAAAATCCTCCGAAGAATTTTTCACCCCCTACAGGAGGATGGACGATTCCATAGCCCACATAACGACGAAATCTATGAGCTATACTATGACCGTCTGATTGTGGATAAAATCCGGCTCAATAGGTTACGGTGGGCGGGTCACTTAATCCGTATGGATGAGGATGATCCCACCCGGAAAGTATATAAGGGCAATATCTATGGTAGAAAAAGAGGACGAGGTAGACCCTGCCTAAGATGAAGCGATGGCCTAGGTCAGGACGCCAGACAGCTTTTAGGGATATCGAATTGGTGTACCTTGGCGCAAAACCGGGATGTCTGGAGTTCCTTATTAAGGCAGGCTTAGACCGGATACCGGTTGTTGCGCCATTGATGATGATTTATTTCATTTTATTTATTTTATTTTATTTATTTATTTATTTAATGAGGACAATACACAGAAAGCAAATTTCTTATTACATATTGTCCTCAGAGGGAGGAGCAAGTAAATGGCATATTTTGCACTTAAAACTAGAGAGGGACATAGAGTCAAAGGAACCAAGCTGTAGGGCATTGTAGGACCGGCAAAACCTCGGGATCGGAGAGTGAAAGTAAATCATGAGCTCGGCGAAGGGTACATCAAAAATGTCCGCATTACGTGTGTTATGAGACGAGGCGATACGGAGAGTAATATCCGAGTTAGCGGAGCAGTCCATCAGATCATTGCAGAGTTTGAAAAGAGTACACGTATCAAGGAAGATACGGCGTTGCTGTAGGGAGGGGAGATTGAGGGTGCAGAGTCGTGACGGATAATCAACCCGTGGAAGGTTCTTTTTGTAAAAGAGGGTCCGGGTGAATTTGCGTTGTACAGCTTCAAGAGCGCGGCCGTCACGGATGCGGTAGAGGGGCCAGACTACACAGCAATATTCAAGGATGTTTTTAACAAGGGAATTGAAGAGTGTTAAGGAGGGCTGGATTGAGGTAAAGTCGGACGAGGAACGTAGGATAAAACCAGACATTTTGGAAGCTCTATTGATGATGTCAACGAAGTGGGAATTGAAACGAAGTTTATCGTCGAATATTACACCCAGGTCTTTGAAGGAGGTCAGTAGTGAAAGGGGTTGACCACTGAGAGAATCGGAAAAGGATGATCGGGAGGGTTTCATGGAATAGCGCATCCAGTGGCATTTGTTGACATTCAGTGTTAGCTTGTTGACCGAATACCAACGGGCTAAATTATCAAGGTTGGATTGTAAGAGAGCACAGTCCAATGGCGACGAAACAGAGGCAAACAATTTAAGGTCGTCTGCGTAAAGCAAATACGGACAGGTGAGGATGGAGGCGAGGTCATTGATAAAAAACAGGAAGAGTAGGGGGCCAAGTGTAGAGCCTTGGGGAACACCAGAGGAAGGAGAGAAGGAACGAGATGAGTGACCATGAAAAGAAACTTTGCAGGAACGGTATGAGAGATAGGAGGAAAGCCAGGAGATGACTGAGGGAGGGAAGTCTAGCGAAGAAAATTTAGAGAGGAGAATGTTATGGTCAACGGTGTCAAAGGCTTTGGAGAAATCAGTATAAACAGCATGTACCTCCTGTCGTGAATTCAAGCGTTTAGCAATAAAGTTGGTAAAGACCAGAAGATTTGAAGCCGTTGATCTATGTTTCACGAAACCATGCTGCTCTTTGACAATGAGGTGACCGAAGTGTGTGGTCAACCAGTCATTGACGTATCTTTCTAGGATTTTGGAGCAAGAGGAGAGAAGGGAAATGGGGCGGTAGTTCACAGCAAGGGAAGGGTCTCCGCTCTTGAGGATAGGAATGATAAGGGCCTCTTTCCAGAGACGGGGAAAGTAGCATTCGTCTAGATTTTTGGTGTAGATTATACACAGGGGGAGGGAAATGTGTTTTCCACAGTTAAGGAGGAAGAGATTAGGAAGCCCATCGGGGCCAGGCCCGACATTGGGGTCAAGGTTACCAATGAGGAACTCAACCAAGGAAGACGTGATTCGGAGGAATCTGTGGTTATGAAAGGTGTAGAGGGTGAAGGGCTCGAGGGAGAAAATACTGAAGAGAAGTAGGTGCAGAGAAGGTCGCAGGATTGTTGTGGGGAGTTGGCAGTGGAGTCAGCGAAGCTGATAGAAGAAGGGACAGATTGAGTTGGATTACGAGAGTTGCGAGCGTGAGACCAAAAGGGTTTTAAGTTACCGCGGGCAAGGGCGGCTTCGACGCTCAATAGGTACCTTTTACGCGCTTTCCTGACCATTGACTTCACAGTAGATCGTATAGCTTTAAAGTGAGCAAGGTCGGCGTAATTTTTAGAAGCCCGAAACTTCTTCCTCAGTGTATGTTTCAAGCGAATGTTAATATGAAGTTCCGTTGTGAACCAAGTTGGGTAAGAACGTAGGCAGGGAGGGGAAGAAGAGACATAACAGGAGAGGAGATCAGAGAGGATATTGTAGGTGTTAAGAGCTTGATCACACGATGAATTACTTAATATATGTACCCAGTTGAAAGACGCTAAAGCTGAGTTCAGACCGTCAAAATTGGCTTTGCGGAAGTTGAACTTAGTGGGTTTACGCTTGGTTTTGGGTTTTGAACGAGGGAGCTCCGCTTCAAATTCAACCGCGGGATGGTGAGCGTCGGTTTTTACATACGGGGATGTGCCAGGAAATAAAGAGAGGTGGCGCTCGGGGAGGTTGGAATGGAAGATGATCCAGAAATGCAATGTAAAGTGGGCGATGCTTCCAACGGTGTTTCTCCATGAGTAAACGCACGGCTTGTATTGCGTCAGTAGTTCCGCATTTTTTGACAAATCCGGCTGAATTCACGGTTATTTAAAGGAAGTAGCGAATACAGTTGTCAAGACTGAGTTCAAGAATCTTCATGGTGTAACCGAATGGGACGATAATTTGAACATTCTGTTGGACTACCTTTCTTTGTCCATATTGGAAGAGTGGTACTTTCTTGCCAGTCAGATGGTGTTCTTCCTTGCTGAATACTCCGATTAAAGAACTCTCCGAGCCACAGTGTTGGGTACCCGCTCTTTGCTTTCTAAAGATCAGATGCGATGTCGTCTGGTCCTGTGTACTCGCCAGTTTCATTCGTTTTACTGCTTCCTCGACTTCAGTTATGCTGACAGGCGGGACTTCTCCAAATGTCGGGAATGATTGTGGAAGTGGAGGATAAACAAAATTCTTCAGTTGAAATCTGCTCGGAATAGCTAAGCAAATTACCGTTCTTGTGAATAACGCAACAGAAATGTTCGATATCCTGTGTGCGTTTGTTTCGGCTTTTGGCAACTCGATATAGATCCCGTTCGCCATCCCGAGTGTCCAATTTATCGTAATGATTTTTGTAATAGACCCCTCGGGTGACAGCGATTGCTTTCTCTGCTTTCCGGTTGGCATTCTTATAAAGTGGCCAATTGGCGAGCATTTTATCGTTGAGGAACCTGTTGTAGAGGCGTTTCTTTTCAAGGACCATCGGGTGAATACCGATATTCCAAAGCCAAGAATCTCGGTTGAAGTACCTGACTGTGTGACCCCAAGGGTTGCAGAAGCCGATTTGTGGATTCTGTGTTTAATTTGGTTCCACGATTCTTCCACATTCATAAGGTTGGTAATCGTGTAAGTGAGATCATTTCTTCTTTCTTCTCACGAATCGTCACCACTTAATGCGCGGCGGGCCAGTGCGTTCCTCACGTTGTTTTACTGGTGGCTTGATCGCAGGACGGTAATCAACGGCCGATGGTGAGATGTCATGGTCTCTTAGAGAACGACTTTGCAGTCAGTGACGATAGTGAAATGTCGGCATCTTATAATAATATAGCCGATTTTACTATTCCTACTATAAAATGTAGGAAGATGAGACAATCGATTCATGAACCATGTGTTCATAGGTACAAGGTCATGGGTGTCCGCAAAATTGATTATACGGTCATCACCCTCATTGCGCGCTCCAAACCCCGTCCTCCTGCCTTTTCACATACATTGCTATTAAGGTCGCCGGCGATGATGATATAGTTATCAGCAGGCACGTTGCTGGTCTTTGCATCGAAAAGTTGCCAGAAGGCATCTTTCTCGATATCAGGTCGACATATCTGTGATGCATAAGCGGTGAAATAGTGAATAGTGCGATCAGCTGGTATAATAGTAAGCTTCATTAGTCGGTCATCAAACCGATCGTCTTATCTAATGACATCACGAAAACCCTCCGAGATGGCAATAGCAACCAACAAACCAACGTATTGAGTGTATGGGCTACCAAACTAGAGACGTTTATAGCCAATTTAACGGATTCGCTTTCTATGTCGTAGCTTTTGACATCAAGCCGTTGGGTTTCATGTAAAGCGCAGATATCAATGCGCCTTTTCCGAAGGGCTCTTGCGAGTACCTCGGCCTTTTCAGTTAGGGTGCCAACATTTAGCATGCAGACACGCATTTGTATTGTTCGGACTAACTTACTCACGTGCTGACGCCCTCCTTGCATCGAGAACCCTTGTCCATTTCTTGGTCTTACCGGTTCGACTGAGCTGAACGCCATAGCATTTTTCCGAGGCTTGTTATTCGATCCGAGCATATTGTTGCTAACGACTTTGGTTGCATTTTCTTGGTTAGCCTGTCGCGGGATCTGTCACCAAGAGAGAGTAGGTAGAATTTAGCATAGTGGAATAACTCAACTTTGTTTATCTCTTTCCCTGATCTCATCATTTTATTTTTGTTTTACTGAGGATAGTGCAAAGTACGTTGCCTCAAACTCTCCTAAATAACTGCCGCCAACTACGGGGAAAAAAATTCCCTGGTTTGACAGACCCTGAGTGCTTCTGCCCGTACAGTGGTCGGGTCACCCCATCTAGATCGCTATTTTTCTCGGCCATAAGCTTGATACGGTGGAATCAATAAGCTCTTAAATCACCATCCAAAGATATCCAGGCCAATCTTAGATAGGAAATTCCCGCCAGCGTGAGTTACATGACCATGCCACTTTCCTGATTTTTCCACGATGAAATCAACCTCATATTGACGGCGGATGTGCTCATTTCGAATGTGATTATATTGTGTTACGCCACTGATCCAACGCAATATGTTTATATCCATTGCCTCAGGGCACCCTTCATATTCTTTGGTGAACAGCTAGTAGTGAAAACCGTAAAACGCGATAGAATGGATGGTAGATTTGGGATTTGAGACGATGCGTCCACCGGAAAGAACGCCAGTTATGAAATGCCATTCCATCCAAGTTGTACTGATGCGTGAATGTAATTCACAGTTGGTTGATAGCGTTGACCCAGGATACACTGTTTAACTCATATTTACTCGGAGATCCTTCTACCTGGGGCAATCATTTCATTCATTTTTGACAAGTTGCTCCAGATCGGGTTTGTTATGAGAGCTCACGAAAACATCATCTACATGGGAAATGAGTGGAACTCTAGACATTGCACGTTCCTCGTGACAGTGTCCACGATAATAACAGGAGAGTTCAGAGGAAACGGTATGGAATTAGTCCGCAAATTAAAGATAAAGTTTAGTAATTCTGTCCTTTATTTAGACATTGAACTTTTAACATAATTGATTCAGAAATCATAACGCCTGTAAAGTTCGAAAGCTGAAATGATCAAGTACCGACCATCTCCGCTGCATCACATCCGATGTGGAAAATGCTCCACATTTTCAGGCATTCCTGGTATCTGCCCGCGTTGTTGGAAGTTCTAACATTCTATCCTCATTGAAATGCTCTTGCCTGGAAAATTTAATATCTAGAACGGAAGATTGTCGCCGTGAGAGCGCGAATGCTGAGAAGACTGTGGTCAGATTTGTGTACCTAAGTGTGTAGTTCCCTAAGTATTACTACCGGAAATGGGGTTTGCATTAACTTCAGACGCAAAACTTTTCATTAATATACATAAAACCAGCTTTGAATCAGCCGGTGATAGTCTTCATATTATGATATTTTTATCTTCAAGGTGAGAAATAAACCCAACCATAACTTTTGTCGGATACTAGTCGACTCAGCTGTGAATGAATACCTGAGACAAATCAAGGTAATAATGTCGGGCGAGGGCAATGCTGACCATATTGCCTCCTATAGAGTACTGTAATCCTGTAGTGCACCATTACCCCCATATTCCGCCCATGTAAAAACAAAAAAAAAACTGTTTTTAAAATTACTAATTGAGCCTTTTCATTTAATATCCCCCACGGCCCTATTCAGAAGAAAAAAAATTTGCACCTCCCTTTCGAATGTAAGACTATGTAAAGGGATTCACAGACCACAAGTTCTCACCAAATTTCGCCATTTCCATTAAGTTCGGCCTAACTCGATGCAGAAAATTAAATTTTGCGTTATCATAAGCTTTGATACTAGCTACTTCCTCAGAACGCACCTTTTGCATAGAATATACTAGATACATAAACGGAGAGTTCATACTGTCGAAAACTTTTTTGAAATCGGAGTAGGTAGGACCTAAACTCCGCGCACTGCAGCACAATGATTCGAAGGATGATGGTGTGTTCAGTGCGGTAGCAACGAGGCAGGAAACTAGCCTTTTCCTTATTGATTAAGATTTCGAATCGGGGCTTTATATAAAGTATAAAGTGCCTTTATATAAGTACTCCTCAAGTCGGCTTCCCCTCTGCTGAATCTTAACGATAAATCCCCTTCTTCAACTTCATCATCATTATCAACATCTTCAACGGCGCAACAACCGGTATTCGATCTAGACCTGCTTTAATAAGGAACACCAGACATCCCGGTTTTGCACCGAGGTCCACCAATTCGATATCCCTAAAACCTGTCTGGCGTCCTGACCTACGCCATCGCTCCATCTTAGCCAGGGTCTGCCTCGTCTTCTTTTTCTACCATAGATATTGCCCTTATAGACTTTCCGGGTTGGATCATCCTCATCCATATGGTGATACGTTTCGAGCGGAACCGTTTTTGTAAGCTGAAATAACCCCCCCCCCCCCCCCCCCCATTAGTGGTTTCCAACAACCGTAGCTGTTATCGGTTGTGATTTTCGACCCTAGATAGCAGAAATTATCAACGGTCTCAAAGTTGTAGTCTCCTATCTTTATTCTTCCCGTTTGACCAGTGCGGTTTGATGTTGTTGGTTGGTTTTTGGTGCTGACGTTGCCACCATATACTTTGTCTTGCCTTCATTTATGTGCAGCCCAAGATCTCTCGCCGCCTGCTCGATCTGGATGAAAGCAGTTTGTACGTCTCGGGTGGTTCTTCCCATGATGTCGATATCATCAGTATAGGCCAGAAGTTGGGTGGACGTAAAGGGGATCGTACCTCTTGCATTTACCTCAGCATCATGGATCACTTTCTCGGGGGCCAGGTTAAAGAGGACGAATGATAGGACATTCCCTTGTCGTAGACCGTCGTTGATGTCAAATGGTCTTGAGAGTGATCCTGCTGCTTTTTACTGGCCTCCCACATTGGTCAGGGTCAGCCTAGTCAGTCTTATCAATTTCGTGTGGATACCAAATTCTCTCATGACCGTGTACAGTTTTAGCCTGGCTATGCTATCATAGGCAGCTTTAAAGTTGATGAAAAGATGGTGCAAGTGATATCCATAGTCCAATAGTTTTTCCATGGCTTGCCGCATAGAGAAAATCTGATCGGTAGCTGATTTTCCTGGAGTGAAGCCTATTTGGATGTATGGGGCTATCTGGCCTAGATAGCGGAGAGTATCTTATAGATAGTACTCAGTGATACCTCTATAATTGTTGCACCGTGTGATATTTTTCTTTGTTATGTATGAGAGAGGCATGACTTTTTGCCAATCATCAGGCATTGATTCGCTGTCCCATGCTTTGTGCATCAGTTGATGAACCACTTGATGTAATTGGTCGCCTCCATCCAATTCCGCTATAATTCCATCGGCTCCTTCCGACTTCTGCATTTTTAAACCGATGAATTGCACGGACCTTTTCTCCTATTCTTGTTGGTAGCAGTATTTGTCCGTCGTTGGCGAGACCTCAACTCGCCGATGTTCTGGTTGTTCAGTAGCTCATCAAAGTACTCAACCCATCGCTCTAATATGCCCATTCTGTTCGAAATCAGATTTTCCTCTTTGTATCGGCAGGGTGAGCATCGAGGTGTATAAGGCTTCATTCTGCTGACTTGTTGGTAAAACTTCTGCGCCTGGTGCGGTTGCTCCCTGTACCTTGCTAATTCACAGACTTGGCCTTTTGGTTGTTTGTCATTGGCTTCAATGCCCTGACAAATCAAGGCAAATGAATTATCATTAGCCCGAATTACATGATCATACCCTCGAAGACGGTCCTCTTGCGCGTACAACCCCATATCCCATATCCTCATTTCGGCGTATTACGCCTTTGGTCTAGTGTAACATCTTCGCCTCCATTTAAGCTTCATTGTCTTCAATTTCTGCATGAGACGATCGTTTCATTTTCGGACAAGGTGCTCTAGATCAGCTTTGGAATGAGAGCTCAGGAAAACATCATCTGCATGGGAGGTGAGTAGAACTCTGGACATTGGACGTTCCTCAACAACGTTTCATAACAAGAACAAAGAGGTGTGGTCAGGGCACTTCCTTGATGACCACCGACAGAGACGCGAAGCAGTTTTTATATACCCGCCACACTTCGAACTTGACTTTCCGCACCATGGGAGAGCAATTTATTCCAGCGCACGAGTTTTTCTGGCGCTAGGTGTTGCCGCAGAGCATACCAGATGAATTCACGTGACACACGGTAAAACGCTTTCTCTAGATCCCAAAATGCAATGTAAAGGGGATGATGCTTTTCACGGTTTTACTCCGTGAGTAACCACGGAATTCGCATTGCATCAGCACAATCCTTGACAAACCGGGCATGATCCATGGTTATTTGAATGAAGTCGCGAATACGGTTGTCAAGAATGCACTTGGTAATCTTCAGGGTTTGGGATAGCAACCCCATCGAATGCTAACATGAATATTCTCCTACTTTCCGTTTTCGAACATCTGTGCTTCTTTGCCAGCCAGATATTGTTCTACTTTATATATAACCCGATTAAAGAGCTCACTAAGCCACAGATTCTGTTGCTTTCCCCGAGTCGTGCTCACAGGTTGAATTGCTTCCAAATGTCGTCAGTGCTTAAGATGATCAAATTCCTCCATTGAAATCCACTCGAAATATTCCCACCATCTATTGGCGCTCGCCGATCGTTCTGTAAAGCACCATTGTTGGTATTAACGCGATGAAAGTGTTCAATATCCTGTGCTCTTCGATGTCACCTTTTGACAAGTCGATGCAGATCTCTCTCGCCATCCAAGTGTCCAGCTTATCGTAAAGGTTTTTGTAATGGACGGAAAAGAGCCATTGCTTTTTTTGCTTCCCGATTTGTATTCTTGTAAACTTGCGAATTGGCCAGCGTTTTATCGTTGACAAACTTATGGTAGAGGCCTTTCTTTTCACGGACCCTCGTTTTATTTGTAGTTTGGTTCCACGGTTCTTCGATATTCCAAAGGAGTAGTAATCTCGTTCTTACGAAATCGCCATTATTTAATTCGTGGCGAGCCAGTTTCTTACGCTGTTTTATCGGTGACTTGAAACGTAAGACAATAATCAACGGCCGATGTTGAGAGTGCGATAGATTCATAGTGAACGTTTGTTCAGTCAGTGATGGTGATATACCGTCAGCGTTTTAATGAGGATATATTCGATTTGCTTTTTATTGTTCCCACTATAAAATGCAGAAAGATGAGGCAGTCATTTGATAAACCATGTACAGGTCATGGGTGCCGCAAAGTCGACTATACGCTCGCCGCTCTCATTGCGTGCTCCAAACCCTTTTCACCCCTGGCACCTGTTGCCGTCTCACTTTTCACCCGCTATGATGATGTATGTAGTTATCACCGGGTTACAAGTTTTTGCATCGAGAATTTGCCCGAGGGCATCTTTCTCCTCTAAGATAACAATGTCAGTACTGCATTGAATGAGTAGACTACCAAAATAGACAAGTATACAGCCATTTTTACCGCGTTCAGATTCAATGTCGCAGGTTTTGGCAACACTCCATCGAGTTTCTTGAAGAGCGTAAATATCAGCGTGCTTTTTCTGAATGGCTTTTGCGAGTTCCTCGATTTTTTCAGTAAGCGTGTCCAAAATTTAGCGTGCAGGCACGTATTTGCTTTTCCCGGACTGATTTACTTACATCTTGTCTCTAGCGTCGCGAACCCTTGCCTTCCTCCTGCCGCATCGAATGAAGAGAACGCCAACATTAATTCGACAGTGAGATCAAGCAGAACTTAGCATAATCGAGTAACTCCAAATATACTTTATTTATCTCTTTCCCTGACCTCAGCATTTTTTTTGTTTTTTTTTTTTTGTATTTTTCTGAGGATAGCACAATGCATGTCGCCTCAAACTCTCCTCCTTTATCTCAGCTTGGAGCCAGCAAGTTATATAAATAACATAGCACTATTTTCAACATAATATAGTTCGAAAAGCCCACGAACCCTTTTCTCGCCCAACTGGACCGAGGGCGACCAACATAAAGATGGGCTGAAGGCAATATATTATACAAAGGCCCGCATCACGCGTTTCAACGCAAAGTGTGTGCGATCATGCGGAAGTGTATTACTACATCCCCGATTGTCGCAATCACTTCAAGCAGAGACGCGGTTTGGAATGCTTCGGTCTCGTAGAAAAGTACACCATTAGTTACCCTCCTTCCTCACTGATGACGTGGGAGGGTGATCCTCGGTAGCCCTATTGTGCATGTTGTTGTTTGCAAGAACTACCCTTACCCGTCTATTGACAGATCAGTATCATACGAAAGTATATAAAACGACGGGACTGGCGAAGGTGTTGATTGCCATTATTTATTTTTCCCATACAGCTCAGTTTTCAGGACTAGATCCAGACGCCGTTCAAATTCTTCCAGCAATTTAGATTTAATTATTGCCACAGCAGATGTCGTTGCTTGCAATATGCCGGGGTATTTATAGACGTCGTCCGAATCCATACTCTCAATTTCGATGTTATTTTGGCTGTATTCTTCGTTGTCGCTGTGTTTTCCCCGAACAATTGTTTTTGTGCGACATTTCACCAAACCCAACTGACTCCCGATATCTCTGCTGAACGGGATAGTGATGTCCAGCAAGAAACGAAGTTGGTTCTCGTCTTTGGCATACAATTTGTTGTCGTCAATATACATTAAATGAGTTAATGAGCATTTCGATAATATATCATGTTTGACTTGAAACGCGTATTTGCTTTCGTACAAAAATGGGATAGTGGATTCAAAGCCAAACAAAGTTCTGCGGAGTAAAACCACATTAGGATTGATTTTCTACAAGAAGTGACACTTGTAGTAACCACGAATGTGATATGGAGTCAAAGGCTGATTTATAATCAATGTAGGCTGTCGAGATATTTCGTTTTTGGTGGACAGCCTGCTTTATAGCTACCGTATGGATTATAAGCTGTTTTTTACAGCCTCGACAGCTTTTTGCATATCCTTTTTGCTCCTCAGCTATCAATTTATGAACATCAAGATGTTTTGAGATGTTCGCGCACAGAACTGAAATAAAGACTTTGTAGATGGTAGGAAGACAAGTAATTGGTAGACGTTTCGAAGGGCAAGAGGCATTCTATTCCTTGGGGATGAGGAAAGTTACCCCCTTGGTGAAAAACTCTGGAACTAATTTAGGATCGGCAATCATCTGATTAAATTGATTTGTCAATATCCTATGAGCGCTCTTGAGGCGCTTTCAGCCAGAAGTTGTGAATCTTGTCAACTTCTGCCGCCTTCTAATTGCCTGCCTTTTCAAGGGCTGTTTCTATGTCGACTTCAGTAAAACCAGGCATGGTCGCTTTACCGCGTAAGTGTGGAAGCCATGCTCCTCCTAAATTTCTAGGTTCGCTCCAAACACTCTCTTCTCACTTCTCCTGAAGTCTTTTGCCTGATCCAGATCGAAGTTATTTTCACGACTTGAGTTGGTGAGATTTTTATAGAATCCCCGATGGTTTCGGAAGAACAAGGTGTTGTCTATCCTTCGCTGAAAGCTTGTTTGACACATACGGATGCCATTGGAGCATACCGCAAGTCTCTGCTTCAACACCTCGAAGATTTCTTTGATTGGCATATCATTGGAGAGTAGTTGGACTGCCTACTGGTCAGACCATTCAGAGATATGTCGGGCTTAAGCGCCATGGAAAACGTATCCCCCGCGAAAGCTTTCGCTGTCCAGCCAAGCATACTGCCCGGCATTCTGCGGGAAACCTTTTTCCAGCTCAATACGCCGTTTTTATGCAGATTGCTTTGTGGTCGCTGTGAGTATAGTCCTCACTGACATGTCAAGCGACTCTACTGGCTAAAGTGGCACTCACGTACGTCAGGTCCACTATAGACCCCAGTCCCCTTCCCCCGGAAAGTGTACTTCTAGCTCCGCGAATGCTTCGAGGATAACACGTCCCCTCACATTAGTTGTCCGGCTGCTTCACTAAAGAGCCCACGCATTAAAATCGCCTGCTATTATGGGCGGCAAACGTCCTCTTGCATCCAAAACTAGAGCGGCAAGCTCTCGAATTCTCCCCGTATACTAGCTCAGCGGACCTGCCGGAAAACTCTTCACGTTGCGCTGTACGTAGACCATGTAAAATGAAAGACAGGACTTGCCACCACGAAGAGTCATCCTGTGCCATAATAGCGACCTTCAGCGTCCTATGCCAGCGTTCCAGCATCCCGTTGGATTGCGGGTGGTACGCAGTCGTCTGGTGGTGTTTGAAGCCCAAGAGTTTGCCGAGTTTGCCGAGAACAGGGTAGACTCGAACTACCTTTCCTAATCAGTAATGACTTCGACTGAAACTCCAAAGCGTGGGATCCATTCCGATAAAGGCAAGATTGTGAGGCAATACTTGAAGCAATGCGAATTTCACAAGAAGCCAATGATGTCGATGTGGATCGTGTGAAAACACTTTGTAGATCGAGGGAATGTACCGACTTCTTTTGTACGTGCTTGGTCACTTTACAGTTCTGGCACGCGATGCACTGTCTGCCCAGAAGTTAACATATTTGTTAGTGACCAACCGATTCGTTGTCCGAATGCCTGGGTGCGCTAAATCGTTTACTGCATGGAATATTTCCTTGCAAAAAGCGGCCAGAATATATGGCTTAGGTCTTAGGTCCCCCCTAGGGCGATTGCCAAAAATCGACCATTGCAGGGATTTTGACCTCTAAAATGCGTGACGAAGCGTCCACAAATACATTGTCTTTGCCGGACACCTGCTCGATATCGTAAAGGATATCGGATATCGGAGTTGGTGAGGGGATGCTTTGTCGGGCTTTTGCTTAAAAGCAAAGGTAAGAGGCTTGTGGCCCGCGAAGTAGCTTCACCTGGTGTTAAAGAAATTTGCATTATTCAGCGTTAAGTACTAGACCAGCCTGGAGAAGATGTTGAAAACTGCATTCGAGACATTCCAAATACTCAGACTCAGAAGAAAAAGCGGCCAAAACATTATCCAAGTACACGAATAAAAGTTAAGGTTTCGCAGGACTGAGTTCTTGAACCTCCGGAAAGTTTGCACCGAACGTGTGAACCCGAAGAGCTCGAAAAGTGGGAATATTACCGTTTCCAAAATCTATTTTGGAGCTACAGGGATTTGGTGGTACACCTTGGCTAAAGTCCAAGGTCGTGAAAGCACGGCAGTTATCGAAGTTGTGCCCAAAGCTGTGGATGACTGGTTACATACCACTGCCTGGAATGGTCTGAGGATTCATATATCTGTAGTGGTCTCCATTCACATTTGGGCTTTGGGATTATGTGTAGTGGAGAAGACCAGCAGCTATTTAAAAGTATGTCAAATTCTATGTCAGCAACGGCTAACTTCTGGAGTGGTAATGGATGTACCTTCGAGAAGCTAGGGGAGTAAGTAGTGAGGATATCTGTGCTGTATATCATGCTTAGCTAGCTGCGAGAGACTAGTTTCGGTAGTTATATTGTTGTATCATATTTTTGAAGGAGCGCGCGAATGCGACTACTTCTTCAAAAGTGATAGAAAGACTGACTTTTGGGCAGGTGACAAGTTTTCATGAAGACTTGAACGAGGTTGTGGGGTCTATAAAAAACCTGTTCTTGAGATCAAACAGCAACCCATATTGGCCTAGAAAGTCTGCGCTTAACATGGGACTTCTGATTTCCCCTATAACAAAACGCCATGAAAACGTTCGTCGAAGTCCTAGACTTACCTCCACTTGCCTGTAGTCGCAAGTGTGTATAGTTGAGGAATTTGTTGCGGGAGGGCTGAGACGTATCGCCCGTGTCTTTTAGGAAATGGGGCTTGCTCAAGGCATTGTAGACCAATAGGCAGCATGGAGCTGCGTTCTGGGTAGCCGCCGCCGGAGGTTCGAACGAGTTTAGTTTTTTGATGCCGTGTACCTTGTCGGTAAAGATGCGGTAGCACCAGTAAATTAAAGGACTCGTTAAGGTCCCTGACGCGCGACTACCTGATCACCCATTTCGGTTAGTGGATCGCGAACGAGATCGGGACCTACCTTTCGAACGCAAATCTCCCACTCCTAATAATAATATAATAATCGTTGGCGCAAAAATCCAATTGGACCAGGGCCTTGAAGTGTGTTAGAACACTTCATTCAATACCGTAATGGTACTGTAATCCTGTACAGTACCCTATAGGAGGCAGTGTGGTCAGCATTGCGTTCGCCCCAGATTATTATCCTGATTTGACTCAGGTACTCATTCATAGCGGAGTCGACTGATATCCGACATCAAATCGCAATACAAATCCCACTGCTACTAATGATATTTGGACCGTGACCTCTTGCCACTAACTTAGAGACGGTAGCCGCGAGGGTGGCCATCGTCTGGTGAAGCCCGGTAATTTGGCCCGTGGCCTCCCCCGATACTTCACTGCCCACGGGCCGCACATGCACCTCGTGGATCTTATCAGCGGTGTTCATTAACATTTCCAAAGACTCGGAATCCACACAAGCCAAGATAGCTTCGGTGTTCTCCGGGAGTCGCTGCTTCAGAAGCTCAACCGCGACATTGTCCCTACCCAACTGCTTCATCTCACGCAGCAAGAAGCGAATCTTTTACTGACATTCGCTTGATGAGGGTGCCCTTTGACTTTGAGTAAGCACTCTTCTCGAGTACGTCGGCGACGAGCTAAATCAACTCTGGGTCCAGGCCGACGAAAGTGTGATTAAATAGCGTGGCGTTAGTAGTAATGTCAGCAAGTGCAAACTACGTCTCTAATTGGGGAAAGCAGGCCTCCGAGTTACGCCGCCAAAACAGTGGCCCCCGACCACCACTACGGTCACGGGGTGTACGGAGATGCCCGAGACGCATGCAGTGTTTTTGTCTAATGACATTGAGCGAGCTTGGTTGAATTCACAAGTAGAAAACGAAGAATCCTCCGAGTCCCATAACGAGGGTAAAACGTGACCACAGACTCACCCCCGAAACAGAAGTACTCGAACACCAATGTCAATACCAAGGGAAGAAAACCACGAAGCGGCCGAAGCCAGAACCTACACGACTTTGTCTTTCTTAAAAGAAACTTTGCGCCGAATTTCGCGGTCTAACTTGTTTTACTGTAACAAGAGACTAATAACAATAAGATTTAGATTTATGACAATTTGCAAACTAAAGCTTTCGTTAGTTTTATTATTCCACTTGTTGATGTCGACTGCAGAACATCTTAAAGGTTGAGTGACAAACACTTCTTCCTCCTCAGAGAATTTGTAATTTCGCTCTCACTATTTAAAACGAACATTATAAATTCGAAAATTTAGCCGATAAGACTGGTGAGTCGTCAATTTATAAGTAATTATGATACCAAATCATTTATTGGAAAAACCAACTGACATGAGGAGATTTAAGTTATTAAACCGATTAAACTTTTCTTCTTAAATATTAATTAAGCCGGGAAACCGGAAATTAGACGCTTCAAGTATAAAAGGTTTTGTATTGCCCTATGTGACGAACGATGAATGCATGGCAGTTCCGCGTGTAGATAGTTAAATATTCAACTGTGCCCTATTTTGTAAAGATCCATTTACATAAAAACAAGTCGAGAAACCGACAGCTCGCGCTGCGGGTATAAAGGTTTTTTGTTCATCTTATCTAAGAAATTTCAACGCACATTCTTCTATCCGTAAATAGCTACAAATTCAACATACCCCTTCATATTTATTACGCTCACCCTAAACAAACAAACTGCCTATTTCCGAATACTGGACACATATTTTTTTCTCTTTTTTTTTTGTGCGTACACGGAGGTGGAAAATCTTAGAAAGACACATCCGCCGCAAGCTCCGCCGCCCGAACGGCGGAACAACAGCGGGCGCGTGTGCGTTTCACACCCACTAAAAACCACCCCCGGTCTCTCCAGCCCCAGCCCCGCGGGACCACCATTGAGGTATTACTTCGCGGGGTAGGTTTGCTCTTAGGCACTCATCCTTCTCCTATTTGTAGCTTCCCTCCTTCTTTGTTCCTTCTGCAACTCTTCCTGCATTTGGATGATTGCGGAGCCAACCGCAAGCCACTTCTCCTCGGACTCCAGCATCTCAGTAACTAAGCTCTCCGGGGTCCCGCTCCTGCCCAGCACCTGGTTTAAGCTCCTTCTCTCCATCACAAATCGTGGGCAGTGAAATATCACATGCTCTGGATCCTCCGGTATGCCATCGCATCTGGGACAGTTCGGAAAATCATCCAACCCAAAGCGGTGCAGATACTGCCTGTAGCAACCACCGTGTCCCCGTGAGGAACTGGGTAATGTGGTAGTTGGTATCCCCATGTTTTCGCTCAAGCCACACCCTAATGTTGGGAATGAGCCTGTGCGTCCACCGACCTTTCGCAGACTCGTCCCATCTGCGTTGCCAGAGATCAAGCGACTCTGACCTTGCCGCATTTCTACGCTGTGCATGCCCCTCCATATGTCTTGCATTGTACAGGACACTCATTTCTTTGGCCAGAATGTCAACCGGGATCATGCCTGCCGCCACCAATACTGCCTCATGTGATGTGGTTCTAAAAGCACTGCAAACCCTCAAAGCCATCCGCCGGTAAACCGAGTTCACCTGCTTCCGTCTCTGAGAGTTTGCAAGCGCCTCTGCCCACACAGGCGACGAGTAGAGCAGGATGGAGCGCACCACTCCGGCTAGCACCAACCTCCGGCAATGTTTCGGCCCACCAATATTTGGCAACATTTTTGCAAGTGCCGTGGTGGCACTGGCTGCCTTTTGGCATGCATACTCTAGGTGTTCCCTAAAACTCAATTTGGTGTCAATTATTACCCCCAGGTATTTAATAGCCAGCTTTGATACGACCGTATGTGCACCGACCTCCACTTTCACGGTGTTATTTTTTCTGCGGTTCGTTATTAAGACCGCTTCCGTTTTCGCCTCCGCCAAGGTCAGCCCGGCCACTGTTTCCGTTGCGTAAACCTCCACATCTTCTGGGTGTTTTGCTGCAACAACCACAGCTAGATCATCAGCAAAACCGACAATCGTAGTCCCCTCTGAGACGGGAAGAGCAAGCACCCCATTATACATGATATTCCACAACAGGGGACCAAGTACCGATCCCTGTGGTACCCCGGCTGTGACAATGTACTCTTTGGGGCCCTCATCCGTCCCGTACCAGAGACTCCTCTCTGAGAGGTAGTTTTCCACCAAATTCGCTAAATATCCGAAGACACCTATGTCAGCCAACGCCCCTTTAATTCTAATCCAGTTGGCCGAGTTGAATGCGTTTTTGACATCCAACGCCACCACAGCACAGCAGCCGCGAGAAATCAGTGCACCTTTTGCCAGGTTCACCACCATGCCAATTGCATCCACCGTAGAGTGGGCGCGTCGGAAACCAAACTGGCGTTCCGACAAACCATTGCTGGCTTCGACGATGGGCAGGAGTCTGTTGTGGATGACTCTCTCCATCATCTTCCCCATTGTATCCAGCAAGCAGATAGGACAATACGACGCTGGGTTTCCAGGTCGCATGCCAGGCTTCGGAAGCAACACCAACTTTTGCTTTTTCGACTGGGCAGGGAATATTCCTTCGTTTAGGCACGCCTCGAAGGTGTTGGCGAAAAGGTCGGGCCTAGTCTTCACTGCCAGTTTCAAAGCTCGGTTGGGGATGCCATCCAAACCTGGGGCCTTGTTATCACCGAACCTACCACATATTTCTCGCAGCTCCTCCACAGTTACAGGCGGTATTATGCCGTCATTTGGCTGGACAAAAATTTGCCATTCCCCTATTTTCGTGGTGAGGGAACAGAGTGGTAACAATCTGTTTCAGGAGGCGCGGACAGGTCACCTGGGGTGATTTCCGCAGCCTTTTCATCACCACTCTGTAAACTTCGCCCCAAGGGTTTATGTCGGTATGGTCGCACAGCTGTTTGAAGCAGTTCTTTTTGCTTCTCCGAATGGCTTCCTTTAGGCGGCCACGTAATTGCTTGTGTGCCCCCTCTCGACCGTCGCCACCGGGTTTTCCTCTGAGCCTCTGGCAAAGCCTCCTTGCCCGAAAACATGCGGCTCGCAAACTTGCGATTTCATTGTTCCACCAGTAATTGGGTTGCCTACTGGGGAGCAATCGTCTTCTGGGCATAGTAGCATCGCATGCTTCCGTCACCCATCGAGTGATCTGGGTGGCTTTCTCTCCAGCCGTACCATTCAGGGATATGTCGGATTCGAGCACCGCGGAAAACGTGTCCCCCTCTCACTGTCCAGCCAAGCACACCACCCGGCATTTTGCGAAACCTCTTTTTCGAGCTCGATCCGCCCTTGACCTCTATGCAGATTGCCTGGTGGTCGCTGTGAGTATAGTCCTCACTGACATGCCAAGCGATTCTACTGGCTAAAGTGGCACTCATGTATGTCAGGTCCACTATAGACCCCAGGCTCCTTCCCCGGAAAGTGTACGAAGACCCAACATTTGCCAGTACCACGTCCTGCTCCGCGAATGCTTCGAGGAGAACACGTCCCCTCACATTAATTATCCGGCTGCCCCATTCAAGAGCCCACGCATTGAAATCGCCTCCTATTATGATCGACCAACGTCCTCTTGCATCCAAAACAAGAGCAGCAAGCATCCGCTCATACTCGACGAGTGTAGCGCTGGGTGGAGCATAGCAGCTGTAGATATGGATGCCCTTCACCTTCGCTCTGATGAAGCCCTCCTCCGGGTGCTCCATTATTTCCTGGAAGGCTTGTTCTCCACAAGTCCACAGCGCTGCTTGGCCCGTTTGGTCTTTGACCCAAACGCTACCACCGCGGTTTCGGTATGGTTCACTTAGTATGGCCGCGGATGGTTTGCGCGAGTAGATCCTGCGCCGCCTCGCAGTGGTTGAGGTTGATTTGTATCAACCTCATCTGCGATTTGTGCTAGGGGCTCTCCTGTATTCCGGGCACCTGCTGCTGCCCACAATTTGCCGATGGTCCACACCCTCCTTTCCTTTGCACAGTAGACAATTTGGGTCAGCTCCGCAGTCCTTGCTGTTGTGGCTTTCCACTCCGCATCTCCTGCATTGCTTTACCTGTCATTTGTGCATGACTTCGCAATGTGACCAAAGCCAAGGCATCTAAAGTACCTGTTCCCTAAGGCGACACATAACCCAGCCTATTCTCACTCTCCCTGCTGCTAGCAGTTTGAGTGCGTTCTCCACTGGTAGGCTGATGATGGCGGTTTGTGTTCCCCCATAGGCTTTCCTTAGCGTTTTCACCATTGACTCCTGTAGTCCGGCAAGATCGAACTGTTTCTCCAACGCTTCGCGAACCTTCTCCTTCGTCGTGATTTCATCTATATCTTTGCAGATTATAGTGATCTCCGGCCTGCTAGCTCTTATGTCGGCTTCCTGCCCTAAACTCTTCTCGATTTGACTTAAGAATTTGTCCGCGGTTACATCCTTGGATTTCTTAAGTTCCAACATAAGATCTCCCTTCTGGGACCGTCTAATGCGGCTGACGTTGTCTCCCAAATTGGTGAGTTCGGGGTCTGCCTTCACTTTCCTGAGAATGTCGGCGTATGACCCTTCGCCTCGTTAGGAAATGAAAATCACCTCCGGTCTAATCTTCCTCCGATAATTTCTTTTCCGCGGTTCTACCTTCCTCCAAGCTTCCGCATCCGCCTTTGAAGGTTCGATCCCTTTTCTCGAGGTAGCCACTGCAGTATTTTCCCTGGTAGCTTCAGACGTACTTTTCATGAACTCCGCCTTTTTGGGAGTTGAGTCCCTTTTTCTTTTCGGGGTTTGCTGGCCTGTTGAATCATTCAGCTTCTCGCGCAGCCTCTTCCCCAGTTTCTCCCCTTTTGTGTTTTGAACCGGCGTTACTTGAGTTGCCTGGTTCACTTTTCCAATCGGCGAACTTCCCTACTCGTTCATCCTGGGCCTTGCCGTACGTCAAACGGATGCCTCTTATCATGGCCCTTATATTTTGGTGAATGTTCCTGCGCTCCTTTATAAACTCACACAGCTCCATGATCTTTTTACCGAGGGCAGTAAAGGCAGCTCCAGACTGATCATTGCCCAAAACATCGCGCGGGTGAATCGGCGTCAGGGATTCTTCCTCATCGAAGACTCCCGCTATACGCTTCCCACTGGGGGTAGCGATCGTGGGGGCTTGTGCCCGTGTGGGAGGGGATCTGCGAAAAATCGAGCTCCTTCTGAACGGATCCATCACTGGAGCCAGTTCAAGTTCCTCCCGTACGCTTGTAACATTAGATGCCACAGTAGCCAAGGTTCCCACTACTGAGGCGCTGCGGTCGTTGGATATCGACGGCCGGGAGCCCGCTTGCTCACTCCCAAAAACCGACGGCACTGGGTTTCCGAAGCCCTGCACCGTAACTTCATTCTTCTTCTGCTCCTCCATGTTTGGTTTTATTTCTGGGTATCCTTCCCATAGCCAATTTTTATCCACGGGTGGGCGTTTACTTCCCACCTACCCGGCCTGCGCATAAACATGCCCATACACGCACATCTCCGGATGCGTGCATGTGCATGGCCATGACACATTCGCCGAGCATTCCCTTATCCGCACGAAGGGACGCGCCTGATGGGAGATTTGGCAACTCCACACAGGATACTGCACACATATAGTCACGTATATAAATTGATCGTACCCATATTTCCGATTTACTTCTTATATCTATTTGGATTAGGCACTACCCGCAAAGTTCCTTAGCCCGCATATACTATATACCTACATACACACATGTCTCGTTGGAATAATTGGAATAATCCTTTTCCACCCAATTCATACGAACTTACTTCGTTGTGGTATTGACGAATTGATATGTGATGATGAGGTCATGCAGGTTGTAGGGTGCTCGAAATTCACAAAAAAATTGTAAAATGTTACCCCCTATAACTTTGTTAATAATAGTTGGATTTTCTTCAAACTTGACCGAATTGTGCACCATGTTCTTCATTACACCTATGCTTTTGCGATGCACATAAGGCGGTACCGGCTAAATTTCTAAAATGTGGAAATATACTATTATTAACTTTATTTGTGCAGATATCGGAACCGGATATATTTTGAGGCCTAGATTTCATAGAGATGCACCAATGTGATTTTTTTCGGATTTTTCGGTTGGATAGGTTCTGAGAACGAGACCTGTTACACTTTTTGATGGTCATATTTTGAGCCCTCACTTCCCTACGTTTCACCTAATATCAAATATTGAACCAGTTTCGAAAAGTACTAATTGGGACCTTTCATTTAATACCCCACATGGCTAAATTCTGTGAAAAAAAATTTTGCAGCCTCCTTTCATGTATGGGAGCCCTCCTTAAACTTAATACAAAATGGCGGCATTTGCTGCATGCAAAGGTAACGGCAGATCACATACTCTTACCAATTTTCGTGACAATGGGTCCAGCCGTTTCCGAATAAATCGGCTGTGACAGACAGACGGACCGACAGACAGACAGACAGACCGACAGACGGACAGACAGACATCGAATCGATTCTAACAAGGTTTTGTTTCACACAATTTAATTTAATTTACAACAGATACAAACAAATCGGGATACCGGAAGCTCGGCCTTCGTGTATAAAGGTTTTGTGTTCATCTTATGTGAGAAAGTTCTACGTACATTTTTCCATCGGTAAATAGCTACAAATCCAACATACTCCTTCATATTTTTCAAACCACAAGATATATGTACGTATATATTAAAGACGTAGATATTATCTTCACCAAACAAACAAACTGGCTATTACCAAATACTATTCACATGCATGCACAAACTTCGTGCACAAAAGCATTTACATATATAGTACGCATATTGAATACCGCTGGTTCAAGGTATTATAGAAATATATGTATCTGATTTAGACACTACCCGCAAACTTCGTTTCCAGATGTCTGTCTGGAGTAATTGATATTGACATGCAAATGATTAAAAAACTAAAACAAAATGTTCCTTTACGAGAACCCATTCACATGAGCTCACTTTTAAGGTTTCGTGTGGTGGAAAGTGATGATTTCTTTAACAGACCCATTCTCAAAAGCTACCCATCCGAAAAATCTTAAAAATCAGAAAGCTGCCTCTATATGGTGTCCAGGCCTCAAAATACTCTCCATATCGATATCTGCTCAAATTAAGTTAATAATAGTATATTTCCATATTTTTGGGGAAATTGGTTAGAAAAACCCCTTAAGTTTATCCTAGAGTTATAAAAGTTGGTAGTGGTATAGAATATAATATGCAGCATGTTATACCTGAGTTTGATCAAAATCAACAAAGTTACAGTAGCTGAAAGTTGACTTTGCCGTGTAACCAAATATCAATATCGCACTAAAGTGAGTATTCTGACATGCTAAATGCATATGCAAACCGGCCTCCTCACAAATGGGATAGTTTTACACTCAAATATACTCACAGAAGAAACAAACAAAACCTTTCATACCTGAAGCGCCGAGCTTCCGATTTCCCGACTTGTTTGCAGTGTTGACGAATTGATATGTGATGATGACGTCGCACGTTGTAGAATGCACGGAATTCACAAAAAATGGAAAGTTAAAACTTTATAACCTTGTCAATAATAGCTGGACTTCCTTTAAACTTGGCCATATCGTGCTTTATGTTATCGCTTACACCAATGCCTTTCGTACTTCTAGGATGAACTTGCTAATAATGTCCTATTATTAGCTTTATTTGTGCAGATTTCGGATCGGGACGTATTTTAAGACCTAGATTTCATTAAGATAAAGCACTCAACATAAAACATCGCCACTGGTTATATGTGTCCGGATGGCTCAAGTGGTTAGAACGCTGGGCTGTTGTAGCGGAAGGTAGCGGTTCAAATCTCACTGGTGGCAGAGGAATTTGTTATTGTGACTGGATGTCTGATACCAGTCGACTCAGCTTTGAATGACTACCTGAGTCAAATCACTTCAAAGCCCTGATCCAATATGGATTGTTGCGCCAAGATTATTATTATTATTACTGGTTATATGTAAACGGATTCACAGACAATTGGTTCAACCCTTTTTGGAGTAAACCGAAAAGCGGACAGACAGACAGATATTGAATCGATTTTAGTAAGGTTTTGTTTTACAATCAATTTTTAAAAGTGGGTAATATACTTTTAGTAAGTTTATTTGAGCAGATGTCGGAATGGGACTTATTTTGAGGCAAAGATTTCGTAAAAGTGTTTTACCCAACACCTTAAAAAGGGCTGGAGAGAAGTAGATTCTTCATAAATGGGACTTTAATATTCCGTGCGAATGTCATTCTTTCTCGTTAATATGACGTCAGCCGAATGTCTTATCAAAGGGTGTAACCGTTTCTGAATAAACCATGTGTGATAGACAGACACACAGCAGCTGAAAGAACAAACCGACAGTAAATCGAATTTATTAAGGCTTTGTTTCAGATGACACCATAATACTTGAAAACTATTATCTATCCAAAGGTGTATTTATAAATAGGCTTAACGCGACCATCTCTGTTTCACTAAGTTTTTCCATTCCGCGGTTATTCTAGCTTATACATATTCGGACCATATAATTGAGAGTACTTAGATGTGTACATTTAATTGCCAAGAAGATAACGTGACATCTGCATAATCTGTAAATTTACTATATTCATGCATACATACATATATTGTAGTTCTCTTGTTGACAATGGGATTTGCCAACGCCAATTCATACACAAATAAGCTATATAATTAAATGCTTTGCGTAATACATAAGCACATATGTATAACTTTCTTGCGAGTTATTTTATGCACTTTCTCTGAATATTTTGAACATCTTGAAAAAATTACTATTATACAGCCTATCCAGCCATGTATGGACAATTCTCCCAGGCAATACCGAATCCAATAGCAGCTGTAGCACCAACGCAACGAGAAGGTAAGACCTCAATATTCAAAGTAAACGTATTGAGTTGAAAGCGCAGAGAAGATTCATTTTAAATATATACATATAGTATGTGTGAAAAAAGGAATAGAATGAATATGAAGTAGTTCTGCAAAAATGTTGACATGTTTTTAGGCCGCGTTTATTTGCCGGCGTAGAGGACTATATTGATTTAACCAGAGTTTACAGATCACAAATTAATTTTACGATAATATTGCAATCTTACTGGAGAAATGGTTTATAGTAAACAATCAAAAATTTTAATATCTTGCGCTTTGATAAAAAATAAATCCATTTATTTAATACCGTAGAAATGCATTCTTGCTCATTTCCGAAAGGACTGTTGATATAAAATTTACATATATCAGAAAGCCAGTTGATATGCACACCATATATTCCAGTATAAGTACTATTAGCTCCATTTCACACTCGGTGCTAATAACGCTTCGACCAAATACTTGGTGCATTTCGAGGAGTAAACAAAACTTTTTAAGGTTTTTAAGTTTATTATAATTGCTAGCGGGTGGAAGCTCCTACCATTTTATTGTGCACCAGCACATTCCATTAAATATGAGTACAATCTCCCTACCTCATTTTGAAGCCATGCTAAGCGTAATCAAATTTCTCCAGAAAAAGAAGTATGCAATGTAATTATTTTGCGCAAACTGATGCGTAAATATTTATACGTATACATACATTTATGTATCTATCCTTTTTGCTTGCTTAAACTGTTGTTAAGTGTAATTTATAGTTGTTATTTTATCATCGGAACTGTACTGTTTTGGCATTTCATTTGAGATTAAAGTGTTTTCAAACGAATCAAAACGTCAAATATTTCCTTTATTAAATGGGCCAGTAGTTAGGGCAGTATTCTGTAGACGGTTCTAGATGCATAAACTAGGTTCGAAATTAAACTGTTAGAGGATGCTTGCTGCACATAAATCCTAATGTTCCAAACATTAAAGGCATCCCCTAACTACATTCATTTCCATAGTGCCTACTTTGAAAATATAAACATATACATGTACATTAATCAAAATTTCCCTAACTACTGAGCTAAAAGCAAATTTCTAATGTTTACCTGAAATTGATAAAACTATTTAATGTTCTTTAAAGATTTTCTGATGTTCCCAGGATGTTCTATTTCGGGACCTGAAGGTTGCAATCTGTTTATCTACCACCTTCCACAAGAGTTTGGAGACGCAGAGCTAATGCAGATGTTTTTACCTTTTGGTAACGTTATCAGTTCGAAAGTTTTCATCGACCGGGCTACGAATCAGAGCAAATGCTTTGGTAAGTACTTCATCAAAATAAGTTCATGTAAAATTATTTCAAATGGTTAGAAATCCCAAATTGTAAAGACAATTTGAAATCGTTATAAACGGAATGGAAGCTAAATACTTCAAGTATGATGCGTTTTATAGGTTTCTTAGATGATGAACTTTGGGTATGATGCTCCATATGTAAGTCGCATAAAATTCAATTAGGCACTATTTTTCGATTCAGGATAGAGAATAGTACTTCATAAATAAAGTAAACATCAAAACATAATTGGAGAATAGTCGCTACTAATCTGTCTTTATCAATTCTACAGTAACTGTATTAGTTCCGCCATCAACTAAAACAAGTCGGAATACCGGAAGCGCGCGCCTCGGGTATAAAGCTTTGTGTTCACCTTATGTAAGAAATTTGAATGTACATTTTTCTATCCAACATACTCCTTCATATTTTTCCAAGCTACAAGACATACATACATATTACAACCATAGATATTATAGTCACCCTAAACAAACAAACTGCCTATTTTCGAATACTGTACATATTTATGCACGTATGTAAACTCGTACCCATATTTGCGATTTGCTTCGTGCACAAAAGCACACATGTGTACATATATAGTACGCATATTAAATACGGCTGGTTTAATGTATAAATATATCTATTTGAATTAGACACTACCCGCAAACTTCGTTAGCATTATACCATATACCTATATACACACACATGTCTGGTTGGAGTAATTGATATTCATATACAAACCACTAAAAAACTAAAACAAAATAATTGTTTGTGTCCTCATTCATAAGAACTCATTTCGTTGAGGTTGAGGATGATGACGTCATACTGGTTATAGAATACACGAAATTCACAAAAAATGGCAAAGTTTCACCCCCTTTGTTAATAATAGTTGAATTTTCTTTAAACTTGACCAGATTGTGCATTATGTTCTTCATTACACCCATGCCGAATTCTGCCGGGTAAATTTTGGGTAGGTTCTGAGAACGAAACCTGTTACACTTTCTAGGGGTCATATTTTGAACCCTGACTCCAATATGTTTCAACCAATGTCAAATATGAAACCAGTTTACTAATTGAGACCTTTCATTTGATACTCCACATGGCCACATTTTATTAAAAAACATTTTGTACCCTCCATTCACATGTATGGGGAGCCCCCCTTAAACTTAAACTTAAACACAAAATATCGCCACTTGCTGTATATAAAGGGACAAATATATCACACACTCTTACCAATTTTTGTGACAATCGGTCAAGCCGTTTCCGAATAAATCGGGTGTGACAGGCAGACAGACAGACACCGACTCGATTCTAACAAGGTTTTATCTCACACCAAACCTTAATAAAACAAGTCGGAATACCGGAAGCTCGCGCTTCGGATATAAAGGTTTTGTGTTCATTTTATGTAAGAAATTTCAACGCACATTTTTCTATCCGTATATAGCCACAAATCCAACATAATCCTTCCAAATTACGAGACATACCTACATATTACAGCCGTAGATATTACACTCACCCTAAACAAACAAACTGCCTATTTCCGAACACTGTACACATATATGCACGTATATGATTTGATCGTACCCATATTTCCAATTTACTTCTTATATCTATTTAAATTAGGCACTACCCGCAAAGTTCATTAGCACGCATATATTATATACCTACATACACACATCTGGTTGACAAATAACTAAAAAACTAAAACAAAATAATTCTCTGTGACCCAATTCATAAGAACTCATTTCGTTGTGGTATTGAGGAATTGATATGTGATGATGACGTCATACAGGTTGTAGAGTGCACGAAATTCACAAAAAATTGTAAAGTTTCACCCCCTATAACTTTGTTAATAATAATTGGATTTTCTTCAAACTCGACCAAATTGTGCATTATATTCTTCATTACACACATGCCAAATTTTGCACTTCTGGGATGAACATAAGGGGGGTGCCGGGTAAATTTCTAAAATGTGGAAATATACTATTATTAACTTTATTTGTGCAGATATCGGA
Organism: Hermetia illucens; assembly: GCF_905115235.1. NCBI lineage: Eukaryota > Metazoa > Arthropoda > Insecta > Diptera > Stratiomyidae > Hermetia > Hermetia illucens. Next base: position 71,388,139 of record NC_051850.1, on the reverse strand, counting down.
ACCGGATATATTTCGAGGCCTAGATTTCGTAGAGATGCACTACTGTGATTTTTTTCAGATTTTTCGATTGGATAGGTTCTGAGAACGAGACCTGTTACACTTTTTGGGGGTCATATTTTGAGCCCTCACTCCTCCATGTTTCACCCAATATCAAATATTGAGCCAGTTTCGAAAAGTACTAATTGAGACCTTTCATTTGATACCCCACATGGCTACATTCTGTAAAAAAAAAATTTGCACCCTCCACTCACATGTATGGGGAGCCCCCCTTAAACTTAACACAAGATGGCGCCACTTGCTGCATGTAAAGGGAACACCAGATTACATACTCTCACCAATTTTCGTGAAAATCGATCTAGCCGTTTCTGAATAAATCGGATGTGACAGACAGACAGACAGACAGACAGCAGACGGACAGACGGACACCGTCTCGATTCTAATAAGGTTTTGTTTCACACAAAACCTTAAAAAGGAAAAAAGATAAAAATAAAATGTTTTGGATCGTTCCCAACAACGCTTAACTTGGGTAATTTTAGAGTAATTTTCCAGTAATTTACAACTAGCAAGGATAATTTTGTCGTATATATATCATACACTTCTAATATATCATATACTTTAATATGATAGCATAAAGTAGAGTAAATTCTTCCCAAAAATTATGACAATTTCCATCAAACTTTCCAATATTGTACCCTGCGTTCTGCATCGCTACGTTCGTAATGTAAGAATGAACTTGTGAGCAATTAAATAAATTCAGTAGCTAAGCAATTATCATTTGCCAGCCGACATTGATACTTCGGCCAGCTTCGGAAAGTTCTAATAGGGCCCTTTCATTTCAGAGTCCCCTTCACTGTATTCTTAGAAAAAAAGATATACACTCCCTCTTGGATCGACGCTCGACAATCGGGTATGAAAGTTTTGTGTGAGAAGCTTTTCAAGCACGTTTTCCCACTCTCATACAGCGAAAAATTTAAAATATTCTCTGATATGCCTCCACCTCCAATTGCGCAGTGGATATGAGATCACTTTATGTAATGACACACGTGTTAGAGTGCAATAAATTCACGTGAAATACAAAACTTTCACCTTTTATAACCTCATTAATAATAGTTGGATTTCCTTCAAAATTTTGCACTTCTAGAGTGAATTTTAGGGGGTTTCCGCGTAAATTTCTAAAATACGGTAACATGGCATCATTAACTTTATTTCAGCAGATATCGGAATCGCATTGTGTAGATGCATCACTGATTCACTTTTTGAGGAAAACATTTTGAGTCCTCAATCTCCTGCATTTCACCCAATATAAGAAAGGAGATAATTTTCAAAGAGTACTAATCGAGCCCTTTCATTTCATGATCAAGGCCCTTACTGATGCGAGAATAAAATTGAATCGATTTTGTTTTGCACGAAACCTAACTAGTGATTTGCAATGTGTAGTAAATAATCTTTAGAAAACATTTTTAGAAACTAGAAATAGTTACGGCACGAATCCTGCTTTGTCATAACTAGTCATAAAGTCGTAAATCTATTGCTATTGAATTACATTTTTCTATACGAAATAACTTTTATTAGAGAGCTGTGCAATTTGTTCTAAATTCGCCTCCTAAAACTAAGTAATTATTTAATTTTATTCAGTTACATCCTGCACGAAGCTGTAGCTGGGATTTCTTGACACGTTTCGTTTCTACTTCCCTGACAAACCGCAGCTATTATTAAAACCTTAAGTTCCATACACTAGCCGATCCGCTTCTACTTTTTCGCAGCAACCAGGATTTCCAGTGCTTACAAAACCTTTCTAGAGAGGCTGCAAGGAGTTCCTCCTCCATATGAGCGCCCGTCAGAAACTACCGGCAAACCCTACTTTCCACTTTAATTGTTCTGCGCCAAGGTCTTCGAGGACATTTCCAGGAGAGGAGGGGGTGAGTTTCACAGTCAGTAACGCAATTATCACGTCTTCTTAATATGTGACCTATTCATTCCCACTTTCGCCTTCCGATACCATCGCGTACGGGCGCCAGGTCTATGCGCCGACCAATTTCATCACTTTTAATAATGTCATAGCAGCGTACTCCAATGATACGTCGCAGACAGGTGTTCACGACAGCGAGGTTCACTTTCCATATGCTACTCCTATTAAGCAACACAGAAAGAACGCTAGATATAAAAAGATGAGATGATTTTTCTTTTTTTGAAGGAACAATCACCATCTGCATGTTAGGATGATTATTCACGAGAGGTGAAATCTTCACTGGATCCGGAAATGCAATGTAGAGAGTGCGACGCTTCTTACGGTGTTTCTTCATGAGTTGCAGTTGATGCTTTTCACAGTGTTCATGAATAGGAGCGTGTATTACGTCAATAGTTCCACAGTTCTTGACAAATCAGGCTTGGTTTTCCGTTTTTTAATCAATGTCGGGAATACGGTTGTCGAGACTGCGTTCGAAAATCTTCATGGGATGGAATAGCAACCTTATTAAAATCAGTTCGACGTCTGTCTGTCTGTCTGTCTGTCCGTCTGTCTGTCTGTCTGTCTGTCCGTCTGTCTGTCACATGCACTTTTCTCAAAGACGGTTATACCAATTGACACTAAATTTGGCGAGAAGGTGGAAACTATGAACGCCATGCAGTAAGTTACATGTTTCTACGTTGAATGTAAGGGTGGTGTGATTTTTTTTTGCACCAAATATAGCCACGCTGGGTATCAAATGAAAGGTTTCGATTAGTACTTTAGCATTTCTTCCTCCACTATTGTCTTTCGGATGAGGTCCATCCTCTTCGGTGAGATGACTTGCATTTCCGCCTGGTTGGGGAGTTTCTTAAAAGTTATTATCGCGACGAAGATAGCTGTAACATCATCTTGGAAGCCGTTTTCACGAGATGCTACTTTCATGTACTAAGGAAACACAATGCCAGCTCATGTGCAACCTCTATTCGCAATAGTTTGCTAAATCATAAATCAATGCCATGCCGGGTCGTCGTCGTTGTCCCCTGTCGGTCCGAACCCGTCCTGCTACAATAAATTTTGTACGAAGCGTGTTGAAAATGTTTACTAACGGCTTTGCGAAGCTGATAAAAAAAACTTAGGAGAGCAATATATTGCAGAAATTGTGATTGAAACACCCCTACTGCACATATCGATGTGACTGCATATAGTCCTAGACGGCTACATGAAAATTTACATGACTCGTTGCATGAAAAAATTTACATGCAAATGGTTGGATTGTTACCGGTGAAGCTGCAGCCAGACAGCCAGAAGGGCTACTGGAAAACTAAGACTTTAGTGGGCTTTCAATCTTATCAAAATTTCGTAAGAAATAAGGTGACTCTTGCATGGTTGAATTTTTACATAGTTATCCAGCAAAAACCCTCAAATACAGGACAGATTCAAAAGGTTGTCAGAAGGGTTAAAGCTACAAAAAACACGTAGAATTTCCATATCAAAAAGTACTTTGACATCTCGAATTTATATCCTTATACAAAGTGCTTCAAAATTAGCGGACAAACTTTATGTCGGTCGATTCCTCATGCAATTCTAAGCAAAAATATTCAGCATTTTTTCGATTTCTTAACCCTTTAGCGACCACAGGCACTTTAATTTCTAACAAAATCGCAGCCTTTATGCCACTAAAATCATACTAACTCAAAACATACAATTGAAATGAATGTTGAACCGCAGCTAGGATTTCACTCTTTCATAGAACGTTTGTTTTTGAAAATAGAGTGAGTTGTGTAGAAACAATAGCTTTCCAAAGGCAAGAATTGTGTTTTACTCTCCAAAAATTTTGATATTTAGCCCAATTTTTCTCGAATTTTAACTTACACACTTCCTACTCACTGTGTTTGTTTCTTTTACTTCCTTTCTTCTCTGCCCGGAAATTTTAACGGAGTGTAAATTCATGGAAAAGTGGTGCATCAAGATGTAAGTCCCCACACAAAATAAATTTCTTTTGCTACTGCGGAATTTGAGAAAATTATGAGGTGTTCAATGTATCTATGACAATGCGTAGATTAACCGCAATTAGTTGAGTATGGTGAATTCCCGCCGGGAGCTATTTATTCTTGCTCGATTACTTTATAATAATAATCGTTGGCGCAACAATCCATATTGGATCTAGGCCTTGAAGTGTGTTAGAGCACTTCATTCAAGACCGTAACGGTACACTACAGTATACTGTAGGAGGCAATGTGGTCAGCATTGCGCTCGCCCGAGATTATTACCCTGATTTGACTCAGGTACTCATTCACAGCTAAGCCGACTGGTATCAGACGTCAAATCACGATACAAATTCCACTGTCACCAGTGAGATTTGAACCGCGACCTTCCGCACGACAGCCTTGTGCTCTAGCCACTCAGCTATCCGGACACGTTCGATTACTTTGATCCAGATAAAAATACGTGCTAACAAGTCGGGAAACCGGAAGCTGGGCGTTTCAGGTATGAAAGGATTTATTTGCTACTTGTGTGAGTATATTTGAATTTAGACTATCCCATTTGTACGTAGCCCGTTAAGAATATGCAATCAGCATGTTAGATTTAGTACTTCGGGTTGTAAATTTACACAGTAAAGATAACTTTGAGCTACTGTAACTTTGTTATAATAATAATATTATTTTGATCAAACTTGGAGATAATATGCTTCATGTTATATTTTATACTACTACCAACTTTTATAACTCTGGGATAAACTTAAGGCGGGTTTTCTTCAATTTTCCCAAAAATATGGTAATATATAGTATATTACCATATTTTTAACTTAATTTGAATAGATATCGATATGGAGAGTATTTCGGGGCCTGGGTACCGTACAGAGGCAGCTTCATGATTTTTTTCAGATTTTTCGGTTGGTAGTTTCTGAGAATGGGTTCGTTAAAGAAATCATAAATTTGCACCCCTCCCACTCCCCGCCTTTTTAACAACTCTCAAAACTTATTCCGGCTTCGAAAAGTACTATTCGAGACCTTTCATTTGATACCCCACATGACTATATTTGGTGAAAAAAATTTTACACCCCTCTTTTACATGTATGGGGACCCCCCTAATTCTCAACGTAGAAGGATATCACTCATTGCATGTCTGGGGATCCACAGACCCCACTTTCTCACCAAATTTCGTGTCAATCGGTATAGCCGTTTCTGAGAAAAATGCCTGTGACAGACAGACAGACAGACATTGAACCGATTTTAATAAGGTTTTGTTTTACAAATAAAACCTTAAAAATATTCTTATCGCATGTAAATAAAATAAATTATCAGGAAAAATTCTTTATGCCACATGCAAATCATGAAGGTGGCTGTGTTAACAAAATTTGTGGGTAAAATCGAAACAATCGTGGAGCGTATACACAAATGATTTTAATTGTTTCCAAGCGGCGAAAATTATCCTTATTTATTGGGAACCGGACCTTGTGAACTCATAAGGAAAGGCGAAGGTTTTATTTGATTTGAATTTTTTATTCTATATATTTTTAATCTGTGGCATATCTTCTTTCAAATTTTTATTTTTTTTAAGGTTTTATGTAAAAAATCGATTTCAATAATAATAATAATGTTTGCGCAACAATCCATATTGAATCAGGGCTTGAAGTGTGTTAGAACCCTTCATTCAAGACCGTAACGGTACACTACAGAACACTGTAGGAGGCAATGTGGTCAGCATTGCGCTCGCCCGAGATTATTACCCCGATTTTACTCAGGTACTCATTCACAGCTAAGCCGACTGGTATCAGACGTCAAATCACGATACAAATCCCACTGTCACCAGTGAGATTTGAAACCACGACTCGTCGTATGACAACCTTGTGCTCTAACCACTCAGCTATCCGCACATTTTAATAAGGTTTTATTAAAATCGATTCACTGTCTGGCTGTCTACCTGTCACACACCGATTCAAACCAAATTACGTGGACACGCATACAGTGAATGACACAAATTAAGGTGGAGTTTAAAGGGGGGTTCTCCATACATACAACAATTTTTTCTACCTTACGTACCCATGTGGGGTATCATATGAAAGGTGTTGATTAGTACTTTTCTTGCGCGAACAAGGAGCCAAAATATGAACATTTAAAATGAGACAGGACTTATTTGTATGAAATCTAGGCCTAAAAATATATTCGATTTCCATTTCAGCTCAAATAAACTTAATAATATTATCTTACCAAATTGACCAGAAATCTCCCCTTAAGCTTATCTTAGATTTGCCAGCAGCATAGATGACAGTATCGTGCACGATATTGCGCGGATTTGTGAGAATCCGGCTATTAGTTTCAAAGTTATATCAGTTCAAAATTATCAATTTCACGTGAATTTACTGCATCTTGAGCGATGCAAATAAGATGCTGATGTCATAATTAATGAGAATAATTGACATTCCAGTGAAATATTAAAGTCCCGTATATGAAGCTAATTCTCCCCAGTCCTTTTACCTTTGTGTGTACCCCTACTGTGAAGCGTGTGGAATTAACTATAATAGACAGAGTACCGAGCAATATAATAGATAGTTGCCGAGCAAATTATTTGTGTAAATGACTACTGAACAATGGTACGCACCTAAATTTTGAATTATTCTGCAGCTGCAACCACGCCGCACTCAAAGTTCTTCACATAGGGAAACACAAAACGTTTTATACCTGAAGCGTCCAGCTGGCGGTTTCCCGAATTGTTCATTCGTTAGTTTAAGATAATCATTATTATTTTTTTAATTATCATTTTTTTCTTTTCCAATTTGAGTTTCTGTTTATTTTTTTATGATGTCTGGATTATTTGCTCTTTTATTGTAAAGCTGTTAATTTCGTGTTTACGAATGTAAAGGAGTACTGGGCCAATTGGAAGGAAAGTTTCTTTCTCTGGTCCACTGACCCCTGGTTTTGGTCTGGTACCCAAGGTTTTATAAAAATAGAATAGGACCTAGTCCAAAGCAGAAGCAACTCATCAGACGCTACCTCACCTCTGCCGTGGGAACAGCGTGACCGAAGTGGTTATAATTTTTATATTTATTTATCATCATCATCAACATCAACTGCGCAACAACCGGTATCTGGTCTAGGCCTGCCTGAATAAGGAACTCCAAACATCCCGGTCTAGCGCCGAGGTCCACCAATTCGATATCCCTAAAAGCTGTCTAGTGTCCTGACCTACACCATCAACCATCTTAGGCAGGGTCTGCCTCGTCTTCTTTTTCTACCATAGATATTGCCCTTATAAACTTTCCGGGTGGGATCATCCTCATCCATACGGATTAAGTGACCCGCCCACCGTAACCTATTGAGCCGGATTTTATCCATAACCGGAAGGTCATGGTATCGCTCATAGATTTCGTCGTTATGTAGGCTACGGAATCGTCCATCCTTATGTAGGGGGTCAAAAATTCTTCAGAGGATTCTTCTCTCGAACGCGGCCAAGAATTCGCAATTCTTCTTGCTAAGAACCCAAGTCTCCGAGGAATACATGAGGACTGGCAAGATCATTGTCTTGTACAGTAAGAGCTTTGACACTATGGTGAGATGTTTCGAGCGAAATAGTTTTTGTAAGCTGAAATAGGCTCTATTGGTTGCCATCAACCGTGCGCGGATTTCGTCGTCGTAGCTGTTATCGGCTGTGATTTTCGACCCCAGATAGGAGAAATTATCAACAGTCTCAAAGTTGTATTCTCCTATCTTTATTCTTCCCGTTTGACCAGTGCGGTTTGATGTTGTTGGTTGGTTGGTTTTCGGCGCTGACGTTGCCACCATATATTTTGTTTTGCCTTCATTGATGTGCAACCCAAGATCTCGCGCCGCCTGCTCGATCTGGATGCAGGCAGTTTGTACTTCTCGGTTGGTTCTCCCCGTAATGTCGATATCGTCAGCATAGGCCAGTAGTTGGGTGGACTTAAAGAGGATCGTACCTCTTGCATTTACCTCAGCATCACGGATCACTTTCTCGAGGGCCAGATTAAAAAGGACGCATGATAGGTCATCCCCTTGTCGTAGACCGTTGTTAATGTCGAATGGTCTTGAGAGTGATCCTGCTGCTTTTGTCTGGCCTCGCACATTGGTCAGGGTCAGCCTAGTCAGTCTTATCAATTTATTATTATATATGTATTCAATTTATATATATATGTATTCAATTTATGATTTGGATAGCAATTTAATGAGGGGATTGAAGGGGAGTCTGTTGATACGGATGGAGTTAACACTGTCATAGAGGAATTGATAGGAGGGAGATAGGAATTGTGTGTGGCTAGACGGAAGAATCCTCTCTGGCATATGCGTATTAGTTCCATTTGGTGAGACGAGAGGTTGCACCAGGCGACAAAGTCGAATGTCATCAGACGTCTTATCGGCTGTTTTTAACAAAACAGTTAGTTTTATTCCGGGGCGGATTGAAAACATGCGTGTCGGACCCACGTAAGTGCAAATCGCGGTGAGCATCACATCGAAAAAAAAAAATTTTAACAGCGAAAATAGTTTTCCGGTGTCAGAGTAGAAAAGAGAGTACAGGATGGAGGACGTCCAAGAAGACATTTTATTGTTCTAGTTAATAATTAAGTAATTAACGTAGCAATTGATAATAAAGTTATTGTTTTAACAAATCTTTGACCCTGAAAGTGGCGCACAGTGCTTATCGAATCGTTCCAATAGTGCAAATGTCTCACACTGTCATTGGATACAGTTAGTCGAATTTTCTACGCGTCTTTCGAAGACAGTATGTAGGAACGGAATTCCTACATCAATAGCGAGTACAGCGATATTCAATTTTAGGGCCAAGGCGGTCAAGCTTGCTGCAACGACAGCTTCAATCGCTAGGTGGATAACTTTCAACGATTCGACGTTTGGGAGTCGGCTTCCAAGCCAGTGTATTAGACACTAAGCCAAAGCAAAATATTAAAATTTGGGACGCTTTGGGAAACCTAACCATTCAAAAAGTGTACAACTTCTCGAGACTTCCTTAACTTTCTTTGAAAAGGTTGAGTAGAAACCAGTAATCCAACTATTCCTTGTTACACAATCTGTGAATGTGGACAATATTTGCGGGGGAGATTCGTTAGAAGATACTAAAGGGGTTCTCGAGAACTGCTCTTATAAGGGGCTAACAGAACAGCTTATAAAACGCCTGTCAGTAAGTGAGACGACTAGACTTAACCACTTACTGACAGAACTAACGCTAGCTGACCGTTAGCCAAGCCAAGCTAACTGGTGTGTGAAATGAAGCAATTGGGTTGTGACAAAACTCAACACCAATCTTCTACTGGCTTTGCAGTTGCAGAGGCCCCCGGAGAACACACAGGCCATCCTGGCGTGTGCGGGTTCGTAGTCTCTAGGCATAGCCGTCATTGCTTAGCGTTTGAAAAGTAGGGCGCGACCGGATAGTAGATCGTCGGGAGCTTCGGCAAGTACCGGAGTATGCCGGTACCATCCTATAATAAGTTCGCCGAAAAAAAAAGAAATGTACCAGACCCGGCAATTTATCAGCAAAGAACCAGACTTGCCGGGATTTCTGGCGACTGCTACCCAAAATATGGCACCACGTTATATCACGATAACAAATTCTTGGTCCTTTTGCACGTATAGCTACAGGAAGGTAGACTTGAGTTTAGGACTTCGATAAGTGTTTTCTTGGGGCTTCATTATCGCGGACATCAGTATACCCATCTTAGGCACGGATTTCCTGTGCCACTATAGATTGCTATTGGATATACATAATGGGTCCCTCGTTAACTCCACAACTTCCCCTAGGTCATCAGGCAAAATCTCATCCTGCTGACCCAGCACTTTTTCCATCGTTTTCGGAGGCCGACGCACGCATTCCCGCACTCCTTTAAAAATACCGCAACATTACTACCGGGTGTCGTCCATCTGAGCCCGTTAAGCATGATATTTAGCACCACATCAACAGTACTGGCTCCTCATTTTTCTCCAAGACGCATCCATTACCACAGTAGAAGCTCGGAGTAGCGCGGAAAACGTTCGAAGAACTTTTAAAGCAGGGTGTTTGCAGACCTTCAGACAGTTGTTGATCTTCGCCACTTCACATGGCGCCAAACGATGAATGGAGACTTTGTGGCGACTACAGCCGTCAGAATGCTCAGACCGATACCGCATCCCACTCATCCACGATTTTGCGCACTCTATCGCTCAACTGCCGTACTTTCTCGACCTCAGACTTAGTGAAGGCATACCATCATATCCATGCAGCTCCCAAAGACATTCCGAAAATGCTAATATGCACACCTTTCGAACTATTCGAGTTCACTAGGATGACTTTTGGACTGTGAAACGCGGCGCAAACCTTTCAGAGATTCATCCACTCTGTGCTGCGAAATCTCCACTTCTGTTTCGTATATTTAGGTGATGTTCTTCCCCTGAGTCCGAGCATATAGAACTCCGGCCAGTCTAGTACTTTACGTTGAAAAGTGAAAATTGCTACAATCGCAGGTAAGATTCCTCGACCACCTGATTGCCCCTGAAGGCATCCAATGGAACCCAGCAAAGGTGCAAGCGACTTCAAGCTTCCCACTTCCAAAACTGTTAAGAATCTGAGAAGGTTTCTGGGCATGTTAAACTTCTATCGTTGTTTCATGGCCAAGGTCGCCCACTATCAATCGATCCTTAACTCCTTCTTGCCTTTGCCGAAAACCAAAGATTCCCGTCTGATTGTGTGGTTCTCAGAGGCTGTCAAAGCGTTTGAGATTATCAAGCAGCAGCTGGTGGATGTTACACTTCTGGCATTCATGCACTCCTAGCCGTAATCGTCGATGCCTCAGACATTGTCGTAGATGTTGCTCTTCACCAAAAAGTGAATCAAATGGGCAGCCGTTGAGCTTCTTCTTCAAACAGCTGTATTCCGCCCAAGAGAACAACAGCACCTATGATCAAAAGTTACTATCCGCGTACTTTGCAAGTAAATACTTCCGGTATTTCCTTGAAGGTAAGCTCACATTGTTCGCAGACCATAAAACTCACACTTTTGCTTTGAAACAAAAGCCCGACGAAGCGTCCTCTCGCTAACTTCGGCACTTGAGCAGTATCAGCCAATTCACTTCCGACATTCAATACGTGTCTGGAAAAGATGTTGTCACGTCTTGCAGAGGTAAGATCCCCGCCACAGTGCATTTTCCAGGAATTGCCGAGGCCCAGCAGGAGGACACAGTTCTTCAGAGCTTGAGGACCAACTCCAAACATACATTTGGAGAGTTTTCTACCTTCGCCTCAACATCTACTATATACTGCGAGGTCTCAGACATAGGACCATATATTCATATATTCCCACCGATTTTCGAAAGGAAGTATTCCACGCTGTTCACCATCCGGCGCATCCCGGCATTCAGACAGCCAATCGCTTAGTCACCATGGCTGGCCGTCCATGAACAAGAACATTAACTATTTTTTTTTTGGGAGTAGGGTAGGTGAATGCGTTTACGCACAGAGTGTTGGACTCCCGCAACAGCACGCTAGCGGACTACCAACTAAACACCTCCTTGTCATCAGAGAACTAGCCTGGAACCGTTTGACACATTACTTCGGGCTAGCCCTCCCGCTCTCCCGGTTTGGGAGCCTTCAAGTCAGGGAATTCCTTTCACCAACGGGAGGGGAGGGGACGAAGGGAGTTGTTGTTATTTCAGGGAACCCCTTACCGTCCGATCCCTCCGCCGATCGAGTTCAATCATAATGCGCAATACGATTCCTGCTGCCAGCGCTCTTCAGCATCTCTCTGACAATGTTGTCTGGAGAGAGCTCCCCTGCGTCTGCATAAAGCTGCTGGCGGAGGCCGTCCCACTTCTCGCAAGAGAAAAAGGTGTGTTCAGCGTCATCCGCCACTCTATTGCAGAACACACAATCAGGAGATCGCGCCTTCCCAATCATGTGCAGGTAAGACTGAAAACCTCCATGCCCACTTGAAGTTGGGTAAGGAAGTAATTAATCTCACCGTGCTTTCTGCTCAACCATGGGTCTAATTTGTCGATGAGCCGCGCAGTCCACTTGGCCCTTGGCTCATTTTGCCAAGAAACTTGCCACTCGCTAAGGGTGCGTTGACGTTCTTCACGGGCAACCACCTCTCTTAAGTTTTCGCCCTTACGGCGATAGATAGCTTTGCGCTCCTTGGCAAGGAGGGCAGCGGGGATCACTCCCGCAATCACCATCATAGCCGGTTCGGAGACGGTGCGATAAGCAGATGCCACTCGGAAAGCTCCCCGCCTCTGCACTTGAGCGAGGCGTTTACGATGCACCTCCTTGTCAAGGGCATCAGCCCATACCTCCGCACCATAAAGAAGAACAGACTGCGTTGCTCCCATGAGAAAACGTCTCCTAGTTGATATAGGGCCCCCGACATTCGCCATTAGCCGGCTCAAGGCCGCGATTCCAGGTGCAGCCCTGTCCACTGCTCCTTTGATTTGCTCGAAGAAGCTCATCTTCGAGTCGATCATTAAACCAAGGTATTTAATCGCTGGTTTTGACTCTATAGTCAACTCGCCGATCGATATGGGACGGAGGGTCGGGATTCTTCTTCTTGTCAGGATGACTACTTTGGTTTTTTCCTGCGCATGGTTGAAACCGTGAGTATTCATTCGTCCGCTTACCCGTCGCATCAATATGCCAAGTCTGCTTTGCGCCTGTTCAACAGTGCGTCCGGCAACAAGAGCCGCAACGTCGTCTGCATAACCGACCAGGCGCGACTCTTCGGGCATATCGAGTCTCAGCAAACTATCGTAGGAAGCGTTCCAGAGGTCTGGCCCTAGAATGGATCCCTGTGCTACTCCCGACGTGATTTCCATCCTCCTCTGGCCCTCTAGCGTCTCATAGAGCAGGGAGCGGTCTTTCAGATAATCCCTCAATATCCGCAAGAGATAGCTTGGCACGTGAAAAGAGTTCTCTAGTGTGCCTAGCATATCTGTCCATCTTACGGAATTGAAGGCATTTCTGACATCAAGCGTTATGAGGAGCACTATCCGTCAAGAGCGGCGGCTGTGTGCCCCAGCTCGATTAAACGCATCTACGACCTCCACAACAGCATCCACTGTAGATTTCCCCGTTCTAAACCCGAACTGCCTTGCGGATAAGTCCCGGCAGCACGGATCGCTTCAGCGAGTCTACCCCTAATGAGCTTCTCGAGCACTTTTCCAGCCGTGTCAAGCATACACAGCGGGCGGTATGCAGACGGGAGCTCCGAGTCTTTTACCCTTACTGATCAACGCGAGTCTGGCCACTTTCCAGCGACAAGGAAAAATTCCCTCCTTCAAACACGCGTTGAGCACTTCAAGCAGCAATTCTGGCGTTGGTGGAACACCAGTTTGTAAACTTCCGCCGGGATGCCATCAGGACCTGGCGCCTTCCTGTTTTTCATAGTGAGAACCGCTTCTTCTAGCTCTCTCATTGTGAAAAGGGGGCAATCCACGATGCTTTCCGCGCTATTTACATCAACCCGTACAGGGTGTCTGGGGAACAATGCCCGCCCAATGCGGTCCATCTGGTCGGTGCTCAGTATGCAGGGCTTCCGCAGAGCCCCGATTTTCCGAGCGACAAGCTTATAGCCAAGTCCCCACGGGTCCTCATTCACCTCATTAACAAGATTCTGCCAGCCGCGAGCTATGCTTGTATTAACAGCGGTGCGGAGTCTCCTTTTTCCTGATCTATATTGTGTCTTTATGGCACATGGCTCCTCGTTGGCGTACAAACGTTGTGCCAAAAGGCGGAACTTATGACACTCCTTCCGTAGGTCGGCAATTTCTGCCCTCCACCAGTACATATTATAGAAGGCTTGTCGCGCCTGGGGCCTCTCCGGGGCATGGAAGCCTCACACGCCGTCGTTATCAGATTCATCACCGAATTTCCGACGGTGTCAGCCGCGACACTACCACCCTCCAGAGTGCCCCCTAGCGCGGCACCCTCGCGACATTCCACACGCGGGGGGAGCGTCGTGTTGATGCTCGCCCGCAACTAGAGTCAAACACTTCGAACGCAATGTACTGATGATCACTTGCCGAAAAGTCTTCTAGGACTCGCCACCTGTCCACCGATAATGCCAGAGATTCCGACGCAAAAGTGATGTCAGGAATGCTTCCTTCACAACCTGGGCGCCGAAATGTTGGCGTGGATCCGATGTTTAAAACTACGAGCCCGGTTCTCGCCGCCATTTCCAGAATCCATTTCCCTCTGGAGTGTGATTGAGGCATGCCCCATTCAAGGGCCCTGGCATTAAAATCACCGTCAACCAGGATTCATCCCTCCGTGCTCGAAACGGCCTCCTCCAGAGCATCAAGCCGGCGCCGAAAGTCCGGTATCGTCTCATTCGGCGTCAGGTAAATGCTAAAAAACGTTATCCCTAAACACCGGATCGAGACAAACCCGCCCCCCCCCCCGGCCTTCGGCAAGAACACGAAGTCGAACGTTGTCCCGAACCCAGATGCAGCGGTGCCCGATAAGTCGAGATACCATGGGGACGGGTCCTTGTTTCGGTATTGCTCGCTAATCAGCACTAGATCAGCATTTACTTCCGCGGCGAACTGTGCAAGCAACTGGTGAGCGGTTGCACTCCGGTGCATGTTAATTTGCAAAATGCGGATAATGGCGTTCGCACCCTAGCCCTCTCCAATTCCGCCCTGAAGATCGCACACCATCCCGAGCCCGCAGTGTGTACGACGCTTTCGCCGGACGCGCCACGATCCCTGCAGAGAACACAACTCTCGCTTTCCTTGCAAGTCTTCGCTTGATGACCCACTTGGCCGCATCTCCGGCATGCTGTCCTCCTGTCCGGACCCTTGCAAGCTGCTAACGTGAGTCCATAGTCGAGACACCTGTAGCACTTGGTGGGGACTATCCGCATTCGTACCCTGCATACTACCCATCCGATTTTGATTCTCCGGCTGTTAAGAAGTTTCCTCGCATATTGCTCGGGGACTTCCACCACGGCGAGTTTTTGGCCTCGAGCATTTACAGAGGTAATACCTACCCGGGCATTGGTTACCTGTGGACATTCACGCTTTAGCGCCTCCTCTACTTCGACCTTTTCTGTGTGGCAGTCAAGATCCCGTATTTCTAGAGAGCACATGGGTTCTAGGCTGGAAACAAGAGCCTTCTCCCCCAATAGCCCCTTGACCACTTCGCAGAACGTGCTCTTGTTGGTCGTCTTTGGGTCCAGTTCGACGAGAACTCCACCACTCCTCGTTTTCCATATCGAAGACACCTCTACTCCGTTCTCTTCGGGTTTCATCCTGTAGCGGATTTCACTAAGGACTTCCGCAAATGTCTTGCCTTCCGTCGGCTTAATGAGCAGAGCCGACGGTCTAGTCCTTCTTCGTTTCCTCGTTTTTTCCGCTCCTGGCTTTTGGTTGGCAGCCTCCTTGTTTTTGGACAGACGTGTCTCTGGCGGCGGAGTCCGTTGTTTCTCCTTTTTCGCCTTCTTTTTTTGGGCCCTGGAGACTACTTCCTTCAGGCACGTCGTCCTCTTTCCGCTTTTTCCTCAGTTAACTTTGCAGAGGGCTATCTGCGGTCCGTTTGAAGCAAGCGGCATTCTCCGCGGGAGTGCGACTGTTTCTGCTCTACAATCGTCTTCCGCTGCTCTCCACGTTCGTCTATAAAAGGAAAGTTCAATCAGCCCGTTTTTGACGCCTTTGCTGACGTTCCTCTGAAGGAACGTTGCCGACCGCATGCGTTTCATGACTGCTGCGCACTTTCTGATGAGCCTTTCCCCTTCGGCTCTAGCGAGGACGGTCGAATGCACTTCCACTCGATTTGTGTCCAAATCCATCTGCTCAGGACTAGCGATTCTCACTGAGCTTGCTTCCCGAACAGGGGCACTGCAAGGTATTGGAGTTGCCACCTCCGCCCGGTCAGTCGCGCCACTTGATGAGACTTCCTCTTTATTTGGGCGCCCCGGTGTCACATCGGGTATGTCAGCCCTCGTTGCTTCTTTTACTGATCGCTGCGGTGAACGACGCATTTTTGTGCTCCGCCCAAACACGCTCAGCTCTTCTTCCTTGTCTATTGTTTCGTCGTTTTTTTATAAGTTTATGAATATTCTCCATGAAAAAGTAACCAGCGCATCGTGTGCAAGGGAGCGGGCCCCAATAGTCAGGAACGGGTATAACCTCGGGGATACAGCCCCTACCCAGTTCCCTGAGGGCTGACCTACGCTTAGCTGATCCCGGAATTCATGGAACGATGAGCGCTCACTCGGGGCAACGCGGTCTACTAACACCGGTTCAATGCACATTTCCCGATCAGGGTTCCGAAGGGGCTGGCTCCTGAGACACGTCGCAACTACCACCTTGGCAGAGCCACGCTCACATCACCCCGTCGACGCCGCCAGAGAGTTTTCGACGGCTCCGGAGATTCCCAGTGTGTCCCGACGTGTACCGGTCATTCGCGATTCGCTCTTCACCGAGAAGCTTTCTCGAGGCTACTATCTAGGACGCAGGTATGCTGCCAGCTAGGGGGCACCTCGGGGACGTCACACCCAGTATCGTAAGCGATACGTAAGTTGCTAACGACCCCTGAGGGTCTTAACTCTTGGATGAGACAGTGCGTCGCATGCCAACAGTTCAAAACTATAATACAAAGCATGTGAGGAAAGATGTAGGAGTGTTGCTTCGGTCGACCAAGCGTTTCAACACAATCCGCCTTGACATAATTGGCCCTTTGCGAAACTCGCACCGCTTCAGGTATTACTGTAATGTGGTGTTCAATAGGATATCATATAGAGGGAGAAAAGGGTGGATAACAAGACTGGTCCTCGTGGGGTACCTGCTGGAGGGGTGTATAATTTGGACAGTAAGTCGGAAATGCAGACGTTAGGTTGACGGTTGGATATGTAACTTACGATTAATCTGCAAATATGGGGTGGAATTCGAATGAGTTGCATAATTTAAAGAACAGGGCTTCGTGCCAGATAGAATTGAAGGCCTTTTGTATATCAAGGAGGCAGGCAGTAGTAAGGACGTTGTTGTTAATGTTGGTGCAAATGGGGGAGGCATGGGAGGTATTATGGGCTCGTTTGTTTGCGAAATGAAAAGGTGGTATAGTGTTATTATCAGAGATGTGGGAAAGGATGATGTCGTGTGGTACATGTTCAAAAAGTTTCTAAGTGGTATTATGGAGGGAAATTGTTGTTCGGGGAAACAGAAATATGCTATTTTCAACCATAGATATTGCCCTTATAGACTTTCCGGGTGGGATCATCCTCATCCATACGGATTAAGTGACCCGCCCACCGTAACCTATTGAGCCGGATTTTATCCACAACCGGACGGTAATGGTATGGCTCACAGATTTCGTCGTTATGTAGGCTACGGAATCGTCCATCCTCATGTAGGGGGCCCAAAAATTCTTCAGAGGATTCTTCTCTCGAACGCGGCCAAGAATTCACAATTCTTCTTGCTAAGAACCCAAGTCTCCGAGGAATACGTGAGGACTGGTAAGATCATAGTCTTGTACAGTAAGAGCTTTGACCCTATAATGAGACGTTTCAAGCGGAACAGTTTTTGTAAGCTGAAATAGGCTCTGTTGGCTGACAACAACCGTGCGCGGATTTCATCACCGTAACTGTTATCGGTTGTGATTTTCGACCCTAGATAGAAGAAATTGTCACCGGTCTCAAAGTTGTATTCTCCTATCTTTATTCTTGCCGTTTGACCAGTGCGGTTTGATGTTGATGTTGGTTTTCGATGCTGACGTTGCCACCATATACTTTGTCTTGCCTTCATTGATATGCAGCCCAAGATCTCGCGCCGCCTGCTCGATCTGGATGAAGGCAGTTTGTACGTCTCGGGTGGTTCTTCCCATTATGCCGATATCGTCAGCATAGGCCAGTAGTTGGGTGGACTTAAAGAGGATCATTCCTCTTGCATTTATCTCAGCATCACGGATCACTTTCTCCGGGGCCAGGTTAAAGAGAACGCATGATAGGTCATCCCCTTGTCGTAGACCGTTGCTGATGTCGAATGGTCTTGAGAGTGATCCTGCTGCTTTTATCTGGCCTCGCACATTGGTCAGGGTCAGCCTAGTCAGTCTTATTAATTTCGTCGGGATACCGAATTCTCTCATGGCCGTATACAGTTTTACCCAGGCTATGCTATCATGGGCGACTTTAAAGTCGATGAATAGATGGTGGAACTGTTGTCCATATTCCAACAGTTTTTCCCTCGCTTGCCGCACAGAGAAAATCTGATCTGTTGCTGATTTGGAGTGAAGGCTCTTTGGTATGGGCCAATTATGTTCTGGGCGTATGGAACTATCCGGCCTAGCAAGATAGCGGAGAATATCTTATAGATGGTACTCAGCAACGTGATAAATCTGTAATTGCTGCACTGTGTGATATCTCCCTTTTTATGTATGAGACAGATAATGCCTCGTTGCCAATCGTCAGGCATTAATTCGCTGTCCCATACCTTGAGCACAAGTTGATGAACCATTAGGTATAATTGGTCGCCCCCATATTTAACTAATTCGGCTGTCATTTCATCGGCTCCTGGCGACTTATGATTTTTAAGCCGATGAATTGCACGGACTGTTTCTCCTATACTTAGTGGTGGCAGTATTTGTCCATCGTCTTCAGTTGACGGGACCTCCAACTTGCCGATGTTCTGGTTGTTCAGTAGCTCATCAAAGTACTCAACCCATCGCTCCAATATACCCATTCATATTCTATTATTATTTAGATTCACATACTATTATTATTTCACACAATGCCTTAAAAATGGGATAGGACTATGGCCCTCAGTGCCCTTCTTTTGAGCAATAATTGGAATGTGGGATATGGATTTTAATGTGTGGAGGATGCCGGCTAGAATAGGGGAACAGGTAACAGACTAGAGGTTTGTGGTCCGGTGGAGGGATTGGGAAGTGTAGAGAGGATGGATGAGAAGCTGTAAGGTTCCGGACATTACTTCATTACTTCTTGATATTTCAAGGATCTGGAATGGATGGTGTGGCGGCAAACGTCTAACCATCGTGGTCTGGGATGGTTGGAAGATGTAGAAGACTGATGATGACATTGGACTGGGTAAGAAGGCTGTTGCTTGCAAGGAATAGGTTGATGTAGGATATCATGCTCGGACGGTGAAGAGACGGTCGATTCGTGGGAAGGAGCGTTAGTAGGAGGGAGAGGGAGTTTTGGGGGTTCCAGTTGGCCAACTTATTGCCGTTGATGGTACTATTTGTTTGACACAAAACATTAAAAAGTTTTTTATTGGATGTTTGCTGTCAACCATCAATCCCATCCAGTAATTCCCAGACAAGAAGGAAACTTGCACATAAAAATCTCTTAGTCGAGCAGCAGTGGGAAGTCAGGGACGTTTTCTCCACAGTCTGTTTCCTCGCAGTATGAATCATGACAGTGATATACAACCACAAGGAGCTCCACCGATGGTGGATGATAGTGCCCCAAACCAAAGCTTAGAACACAACATGATACGTAAGATATCAGATCGTCTGCATATGACAAGATTTTGATGGGGTTACGGTCGACAGGAGGCGGGGAGATGTCCGCACTAAACAATGAGAAGAGGGAGGTTGAAAAAACCGAACCTTGTATATGCCGGCTGGAAAAGTATGTGTCTTAGAGAGTTGGCCATGCACAGAAACCTAAACTTTCCTCGCGTGAAAATGGGACAAATCTGCACTCAAATATGCTTATAAAAAAAATACACAAAACTTTTCATTCTTGAAGCGTTTAGCTTCCGGTTTTCCGACTTTTTTGAGATTTGATCCAATTGCTCCTGCGTTTTTGACCAAACCGTGATCCCGAAAAAGTTTTGTTTAGAACACATATCGTTATGGCCCGAACTAGAACTAACGGGAGCGGTTACAAATCCGTCCTCATTGTTTTAACTAAAACATCGAAATAAAGGAACGTAATGTTAACGAGTCTAAAAAATTCTAGTCTAGTGGCCATAATGACGTGTGTAGCGATTACTTTGATAAAAGTTATTAAAATGAATCCAGTAGCTCCTGAGAAAAATAAGGAGAAGTTTTGAAAAACGTTTTTTCGAGATAAAGCCGTCAAAGTTTTAGAAGATGTTTAAAAAGCAAATCAAAAATAATCCAATCTGCTGTGCAGTAGTTAACTAATTTGTTAATAAGCTAATTATTCAACTAATAATTAGTTAAATTGTTAATGGCAATGATCGACTAACAGTTAAGTAGTCCTAATTAGGAAGCAATTAACTTTTTATTTATTGTTCTAACCTTGCAATTAACCATAAAAAATTAGAAAAATTAGTTGGCCACTAATCATTTGTTAGTCGTTAATTGAAATTTATAACTAACTTTCTAACCAATTCTATAAAAATTGAGAGTACGAAGGTGCCCGAGTTAAAAGTAAAAGTTTTATTAAAGTTTTGTCTAAAACGAAATATTTTTGAAAATGCCGTCCATCTGCCGGTCACATTTACTGGAAAACGTCTAAATCTACCTATTATTTCGAAATGTGATAAGGAATAGGAGTACGCAGTCTGCGAAACTTTTCACATGTAGTCAGTGACACAAGCTTAGGTGACGAGAGGTGGAAGGTAACATTAGGCGCTCATTGTTGGGTTGCTACCTTCTTTTACAGGATGCACTGGGATAAATTGGTGACGATTTCATAAGAAAAGAGAAAAACTGTTTTCTAATCAGTATTGGAGCTGTTTTTATGAGTATTTTGTGAACGAATGAAGGAGTCAGGATTGCCGCTCTTGATCCTTTAGGGGGCTAATTTCGGAAAAACCGGTTCCAAAACAGTTAGTTCCCGCGCTTGAATATTTTGCCACTTGGTGAAAATGATAAAAACTGCTAAAAACTACATCAGGAGTCTCGATTGATATGCTGAAAAGCAACTACAAAACAAGGTCCATAAAAATTTGATTGATATGCTGAAAAGCAACTACAAAACAATGTCCATAAAAATTTCAAGAATGGAAATTCTGCATGCGCTGCAACTCTTATTTCTCAGGATTTTACTTCGTGGCAAATAATTAAACGGTAACCTTTTTTATAGCCCTGTACTCTTAATTCTGAAGGGACCAGAAACTAACGACCGGTATTGGAAATTCGGTTGCTACTGGAAATAATAGTGTTTTATTTACACCTCCGTTTGAGCGTTTGATGTTCGAACGGACCTGAACAACTCACGGAATACATAATTTCAATTGCAGGTAACTATATTTTTCTTTAACCATTGTTTAGTTCACAAGCGGGGTGTGCTCGTTGTAATCAGCTGATCCATTTTGTTCTGTCAAAAGTCTGATCTGGATGTAGTCACGAGGCTTTCAAATCATCAACCAACGTATCAAACCACCTATTGGTTGCTTACCATCGACTTCAGATATTCAGATGTTCAGGCCAATCTTGGCAAGTAATTTTCGTCA
Organism: Hermetia illucens; assembly: GCF_905115235.1. NCBI lineage: Eukaryota > Metazoa > Arthropoda > Insecta > Diptera > Stratiomyidae > Hermetia > Hermetia illucens. The sequence continues at coordinate 71,366,816 of NC_051850.1, read as the reverse complement.
GCGGCCATACCATCGAAAACTCTTCTCTCGCAATTTTTTCACGATCGGTGCAACCTCAAATCGGTCGCGCATATCCTCATCTCGGATGTGATCAATGCGTGCCATGCCGCTAATCGGAGGAGACGCCGTTCATTGTCTTTTATATTCGGCCAACACTGAGAACCATAGAGGCGACAGTGCGGATGACATTTCAGTAAATTTTAGATTTGATACGTTCGTTAATACGTCTATTGCAAAGAACACCAGTTACGGCACGCCACTTCATTCAAGATCCAAGGCAGATAGACATATATACATATATATATTCTTATGTATATGCTTTTGAAGTTTGCGGGTAGTGTACATTAAACCTACGGTATTCAATATGCGTACTATATATGTACATATGTATGCTTTTGTGCACGAAGTAAATAGGAAATATGGGTACGATCAATTTATATATGTGCATGTATATGTAAAGTAATAGGTAATTTGTTTGTTTAGAGTGAGAATAGCATCTATGTCTGGGAAATATTCTCAAATAAGATGAACACAAAAGCTTTATACTCGAAACACGAGCTTCCGGTATTCTAACTTGTTCCCTATTGGAACCGCCGTGATTTCTTGCCAGTCAGACAGTGTTCTACCGTCCTCAACAACCCGATTGAAGAACTCAGTGAGCCGCAACATTGGGTCCCAGGTCTTCACTGATTTCCCCAATTTCATTGCTACTCCGACTTAAGTGTCACTGACAGGTGGAATTTGCTTTACATATTAGCAATAGAAATGGAGGATGAACAAATTCTTCCATTGAAATCTCCTCGAAATATTCCCACCATCTATAGGTCGGGGCTCGCTTGCCAGTAACCAAAGTATCATTCTTGTTATTGGTATGGTGTTCCATGCACATGGTGCCTAGGTCTTAAAATACTCTCCATACCGATACCAGTTTAAATAATATACATACATATATAAAATTTTGTTGCAAGTGGGTTGTAACTTTGTAATTCAAGAACGGGCGAACCGATTGTCCCCAAAATTTAAGAGGACGTTTATATAGAAATGGTTTATGTGGAGAGTTTGGACGAAATCGGTTCATGCGTTCGTGCGTTATGATTTTTTATGTCAACATCTTTTTTCTTCGTATAAAATGTATATGGGAAGTAAAAACAAAAGCAAATACATAGGTGCATATAAGCGTTTGCTGTATTACATATACATTTGAAATGAAAGTTCAGAGTAAGCGAACAAGGTGTAATTATACTGTAAATAATTTGTTTTTGCTTTCTAAATAAATTGTAGATACAAGATTTAGGTACCTAAACTAATCTGCAACGAAACGTTACTATAGAGATTGCAATATTGAATTATCACTCAGTTATTTTCCTTCTTGTGTCTGAATAGCTGAGTGGTTACACCACAAGACTGTCGTACGGAAGGTCGCGGTTCAAATCTCACTGTTGACAGTGGGGTTTCTATTGTGATTTGACATCGGATACCAGTTGACTCAGCTGTGAATGAGTACCTGAGTCAAATCAGGATAATAATCTCGGGCGAACGCAATGCTGACCAATTGCCTCCTAAAGGCTATCTTGTGGTGTACCGTTACGTTCATGAATGAAGTGCTCTAAAATACTTCAAGGCCCTAATCCAATTGCATTATTACGCCAGCGATTATTATTATTTTCCTCCTATTTCGCTTTGTTCATGAAATATGTATATACGCATTGAAAGGCGCAAATTTAGGTGGATTAGATACACCCAAGGCAAAATGAAATAAAAACACCCCACATAGCTCTAAAGCAGCACAGACAAAATAGAAATAAATTGAGGAAACAATGTTTAATTTAGCCCGATTTGTGTAATAAGCAAAGAAAACTAATACTAGCAAGGTGAAACAAAAATAACAAAAAAGTATAAACCACGATGACTTCTAGACTACAAGCAAAAACTAATGAAATACGGATTCGCACACATGCATGAATGTACATCCAAGTCTATGGTAAATGTATTTATATTTATTAAAAGAAGCTAATGTTCAGAAGATATAACAGATCAAGCGACTGCGATAGCCGCGGAGTAAAATTGTCTTGCAAATTGAGCAAATAAGTTAAATCATACCTAAAGTGAGATCTCTAGTTGGATGCTGGGGGCTGGGCGAGCACAAAATCCCACAACATAAGTAAGAATCACCAGCTGTTTATTTTCTGCTCACCCTCCACCTATCAATGTCTAGGATAAGAAGTAATAGGAAAAGCGTCCCAACAGGCCGTGTAGTATTTAACTTATATAAGTCGATCATAAAACGAATTACTGAGTATGTGTAACACAAGTCAAGCGACGACGGCTTTACGGTTTCTTACCAAAAGGTGGTCCGGTCCAGCATTAAGTTGATGCGGACTTAGGACCCCATCATTCTCAAAACAAATGTGTAACGCAGTGAAGAAAATGGAGAAAATGAGAAAAAAGATAACAAAATTAAAGGATTAAATTTAGGAGTCGTTTGTGTGAATTATTAGAAAGAGTGTACGCAATAGAAAAGATGAATCATTTAATGTAACATTGAATTCTTTTAAAACAAGGAGGTGAGAGAAATTGAAAAGTCAAAAAAAAATTGCTCAATGGAAACTTATTCTTAATACCTATACCGTCAATATTGTAATGTTTTGAAGTTATATCTGTCCTTTTCTAACCCTCCCCCAAGAATGCGTCAGTCCTCCCGTTTATTTAGGGTTCTCCCCATTATGTGTGAAGCGGCAGGGGGTGAACAATTAGGTTGGGGTTCGCCGCCGCAGGATCACCATGTCATCTGGCCCACATGAAGAGGAAAGGAAGATGGGGGCCACTTGTCGCGTAGATGCTAGAATCGGCTCAGGCTAGTTCTTCTCCGTCAATCCCGCGCGTTAGGTTTTTCCGTGATTTTTGTCCCTTTCCTTATCAGGCTTGGCAGTCTAACTGTTTTGGTGAAAATTTTTTCGATGCTATGAACTCGTCTTATGACTTCACGTCTCTATTAGACTAGTTCACCCCGCACCAGTTTAGTTTATGACTATTGAGTCTAGGCACGTGAGTAAAATCTCTGTGTTCTGACAGGGAAATGATATTTGAGAACCGAGAACCTCGGCTCTGATCTCGCCGAACTGCTAGCATTCGGGTTAGCTCCAGCACGTGCCATCTGGTTCCATATATTATCTCGCGCAGTCAGTGTTCACGACTGACAAACCTGTTAGTGGAGTTTGGTTGGTTGACAGCCCTGGTGACCATGTTGATGCTAAGGTGTTTCAATGCCCTGCTCTTTTCGTAATAGGACCGGGGTTCGTCCTGCCGTGTCGACTAAGGCTTAGGATCTCTCAACACAACGATTTTGTTTTCAACGACATTGGATACATTTTTTTGGTCGCCCTGTCGCGGGACCTGTCACCAAAAGAGGTCGGGCAGGATTGGGAATAGCATATTCGAATAACTTTACAAGGATCTATGTAATAAAATGTCCGAATTTCATGAAGGTATTTTTCCCAAGTAAAGATAGGCTGTTGGTTTGCACAGATGTAGAGGAGAATTTTTATTATCTGACCTGAAGGAGCAAGATTTAAACACATTTAGTAAGTTGTTAGATAATGCAATGAAAGTGATAATTTCCTTTTTGGTGTGATCAACTCATTCATTGCTGTCGTATTATTAAGGGCATCCGTTATTACCGTTTGGTGGGGCGAAGACATTCGTCAAATGTGCAGAGGGAGCCGAAATGTTTGCTTTCTCACTCACAAGCGCTGGTAGAAATCGTGACACTACACTATCGCAAACGAGGTTTGAAGAGAGAATGGGACAATTCATTATAAATTCAATAGTTCCATTTCGCGCCGAGGCATATGTGCTTTTGCGTGCCATTTTAAGAAACCTAAAAGCTAAAAGTCAGGGGTTGAAATTTTCGAACAGACGTGCAATAGTTGTGCTGTGTGGCGGGTTATTACAAACAAATAATATTGTATGTACAACTGCAGGCTTAAAGGCTTTCAAAAGTTTCGAGTGCATTAGAATGCAATGGAAGCAAGTGGCGATACTTTCGCTTTTCCTACTGATGATGACAATATTCTACAGAAATGTATTTGTCATCGTACCATCGTACATGGTTGAGCCGCAAGATCAATTAGCGTTCATGTGTTTACTGAAGCAATGGGACATCTTCTGACTCCGAACCCACAGTGCTGTTCGCACTCCCTAAATTTGTGTGCAGTTAATGATGTGCATCATATGTCGATGCACCTCAACTTTTTAATGTGCAATACGGTGAAATGCAATGTGTTAAAGACTTTGTGCTCGCGACTAAAATATGCCTTGTCTAGATCAGGATGCAATGAAACAAATTTGTGCCATCACCGCAGGACAACTTTTTATAGGTGAAAGAGTACATTAACTGTTTGCCCCTTTGGCCGAGGTATTAAATATATTACAGGAAGAAAAAAAATGAATTTTCTTGACGGCATACCCTCTCTCCTGTCAGTTTGCCGTATCAATTTCATCGCATTAGCAACCGGCTCCATCTCCATTATATCTATTTGCCGTATTTCAACTTTAGGGATGGCGCCAATGAAGCACAAATTTGTAACTATTTTAACGGCCAATGCAGTAGCTTTATTATTTTGGGAAATCCTACGATAAAAAAACGTTTCCAAAAACGAACACTCCTTTTCCTTTCTCAGCTCCAAAAGGTTTTTTAAAGTTTTGTGTGGAATAAAAACTTATTAAAATTGATTCAATGTCCGTCTGTCCGTTTGTCCATCTGTCCGTCTGTCCGTCTGGTCATCATTTCGTCATTTTTTTTTCGAGGAGGTGGAAATCTTCAAAATCCACTGGTCCTGACACACCAGTGTGTGGGATTTTTACCCACTAAAGCCACCTCCGACTCTGTTTTTTTCCTCCGCAGGTGTCAGATCTCTCTAGCCAACTTTTAACAGGACTGCCTGGATTGCCTGGTTTGAGTACAACTCAGCATCTTCGAGATGCTTTGCGACAACAACCAGCGCTATGTTGTCAGCGTAACCCACCACTGTGGCTTCCTCCGGAAGGGGACGATTAAGTACATCATTGTACATTAAGTTCCACAGCAGTGGTCCTAATACGGAGCCCTACGGGACACCCTTGGAAACAACGTACTCCTGGGGTCCGTCACCAGTGTCATACCAGAGCCTCCTTTTAGTTAAATAGCTATGACGATAGCAGCGAGATAGGCGCGGATTTCATCTTCAGCCAAACCAGTAACCAATTTGATGGCATTAATGGTTGATCTGGCTTTACGAAATCCATACTGCCGATCTGAAAGACCGCCTTGGCTCTCAACAACCGGGAGTAAGCTATTATAGACGACCCATTCTAACATTTTCCCCACGGTGTCCACAAGGCATAAGAGTCCGTATGAGGCCGGATCACCTGGAGCTGGTAATCCTCCTGGCTCCAGAAGAATCAACTTCTGCCGCTTCCATGCCACTGAAAATATTCCCTCGGATATGCACACTTCGAACAACTCAGCGATCATGTCCGGTCTGGATTTCACGGCAAGCTTCAGGGCCTTATTCGGTACTCCCCCCAGGCACGGTGCTTTATTGTCTTCCATTCTACCGCAAATCTCGAGCAGCTTGTCTCTGGTGACTGGCGGTATTGCCGGCACATTCAGAGGTAGTTGAAATGTATCGGTGCTCTCCTCATGCTGGGGGAATAACGCCCAGCAATAAGGTGGAACACGTGATCTGCGGAGACGAACGACCCCTGAATCGTCTCATCTCCATTCTATAAGCTCTCCCCCACGGGTTTACGTCCGCTTCTGAGCAGAGCTCTTGCTTCGCTGGATGGCGAGCTTGAGGGTTTTGCCGGCTGCCTTATAGGCGCACTCTTTCTGCCCCTGATCGACTCTACCTACCGCCTTCTGAGCCGCTCTTCTGACTCGGTGGCAGGCTGATCGAAGGCCAGTCAGTACATCATTCCACCAGTAGATTGTTTTCTACTGCGGAATGAGCACCTCCTACGCGTGGACGCGCGCATGCTTTGGCGATGCATTGATAGACGGCTCTTTCCGTAGAGGCGCTTGCTTTATCAGGTTGATCTAACCACACCTCTATGAAGGTCTGCTCATCCAAAGATGTTGCAGATCAGCATGAAATCTTTTTCTTTCTTCTTTGCCTGCACTTTATCCTTCAGCGTCTTTGGCATTGGTGGAGATCTCAAAGTTGACCAACTTCTTTTGAATGGATCTCTTCCTTGTTCCTGCAGCACCTCCTGCTGTCGCGCATCTTGAAAATATGCGGTGGTGTTACTAGGGTTTTTATCGTCCAACGATCTGCCTTCAGTTCATTTTTGCTTGGTCTTGTTACTGGTGTTCTCGGTAAGGTCGTACTTCGCTTGAACACTTCCTTCTCCAAATCCAAATCACTTGTAACATTATATGCCAAGGTAACCAAGTTTTCCACCACCGAAGCACTGCGGTCGAGGGATATCGACGACCGGGAGCTCGATCGCTCACTCCCAAAAGCCGACGGTACTGGGGTTTCGAGCCCCTGCACCGTAAGTTTCCTCCTTCTCTCGTCTTCCATGGTGGATTTATGTTCTGGGTATCCTTCCCATAGTCATTTTGGTCCACGTATCAGAGATGAGCAAACACCAGCCCATGCACAATCAGAAAAGAAAAGTGCATGAACACTTGTTTACACATCAATAGGTAATCCCCAATCCGCCAGCTGGGGTCGCGCCTGATGGGAGATCTGGCCACTCCTCACAGACAGTCTGTCCGTCTGCCCGTCTCTCCGTCTGTCTGTCTGTCTGCCTGTCCGTTTGTCCGTCTTTTTTATTTTTTGTTTTTGAGGAGGTGAAAATATTCGAAAGACACTGGCCTGGACACACCAGCGTGTGGGATTTTTACCCACTAAAACCATCCCCGACTCCCTCCCTGCCCCGCGGAACCACCATAAGGGTATTACATCACGGGGCGGAGTCAGCTCACTCTAGCTTAATCCCATTTCTTCTATACGCGGAGCACGTGACCGCGCTTTTCTCCTTTCCTCTCTCTGCCTTCCGCAATTTATCTTGAATAGATGCGATCATGGAGTTGACCGCGTCCCAATTCTCTTGATGTGCTTGCATTTTCGGCACCAGATTTTCTGGTACCAGCACTTCTCCTAGAGTCTCCTCTAGATTTCTCCTTTCTTCCACAAATCTCGGACAGTGGAAGAATACATGCTCTGGGTCCTCTGGGACTCCCTGCGTTGATTTTGATATCATACTTGGGACAGGCTTCGAGAATTCGTTCTGCTGCCTCGTAGAAGGTATCCTTCTCCGACTTTACAGTCTCCTCTGTAGGGGCGTGAACATTAATGAGGCTTATATTTCTAAACTTGCCTCGTAAGCGCAGAGTGCATAGCCGTTTGCATATATTTTCAAAGCCGATAACAGCAGGTTTCATTTTTTGGCTGACTAAGAAACCTACTCCGAGCACATGGTTTACTGGATGGCCACTATAATATATGGTGTGGCGGCTCTTCTTTCTTTTTCCTGTCCAACGCAAACCGGCCCCTGTCCAACGCATCTCCTGTAACGCTGTTACATCAGCCCTATATTGGGACAGGGTATCGGCTAGCTGTTCAACAGCTTCATCTCTGTACAGGGAGCGCACGTTCCATGAGAAAATGCGCAAATCGTTATTCCTTTGTCGTTGCTCCTGTTGTGGCTTTTTTCTTTAATTGTAGGCGGAAAACTTCGAAAACCGCTGCTGATTTCTGCCATACGGTTATGTTGGACTTTTACCCAGTAGAACCATTTCCTTCTCCATCCACTCTCCCCGCGAAACTGCCTTATGGTATTACATCGCGGGGCTGGATCAATCTTAACTGTTAACTGTAACATTGTGATAACATTCTTTATTGCTTGTTCCACCGCTTTCCATACGTCAATCGAACTCAACATATTCTCCACTATGTTTTCCGCTGATAAGTGGATATTGGGTACCGCTTACGTTTCTGTTCTGCATGTTGCGAACCTTGCGCAATAAAAGAGTACATGTCCCGCATCTTCCATTATGCACTCGCAATCGAGCAGCTCGAATAATCATGGGCAAATCGGTGGAGGTATCGTCGATAACCACCATGTCCGCGTATGAATTGCGTCAAATCATAACCTACATTACCATGCCTTCGTTTAGTCCAGCCTTCAACATTCGGTTTCAACCTGTGAGCCCAGCGTCCTTTTTTGCTCTAATGGTAATCGTTTCTGCCATTCTACCAGATAGATCTCTTACCGACTGTTGTTGAGCCACGTTAGGTTCACCAGCTTCACAAATCCGTAGAGTTTCAGTCGCCAAAATATCGATAAGCATTATCCCAGCTATTATACATGCTGTTTTGTCGGATGTCGTTCGATAAGTGCAGCATGTTCGTAGCACACTAAGCCTCGTATATTTGGCAGCATTCGTAGCTGCATATTGCAAATGTTATTTGAAGTTCAACTTCTGATCGAAAATAACCCCTAGATATTTAAAAGCAAGCTGTAATTGTGTCGTGACCTCCACTTTCACTGTCCACTTCTTTTTAACACTAAAACTGATAATGAAATTTTATTATTTATTACACTTAAATTTATTATTCATTACACTTAATTTTCACTTTACACTTACATTTACGTTACTTTACATTCCTTGCGGGTTCGCTTTTAAAAATCGACTAACTCTAACATTTCCTTATGCTTATTCTAGACCTACCTAAACCCACTTTCTTATTCTCATTTGCCGACCCACGATTACCTCAAAACATGTTTAAGAGGTCAGTGCTGTTATGCAAACACTCAGCATTCTACAACACAATACTGACCGACAAGTATGTTCCGCATATTGTAATACAAAACTTGCACTTTCTATCACAATATCTATTACACACTTCCAGGTCACCTTAGATGGAGCTATCCCTGGGAGCGACTTCACAATTGTTCCGAGTCAATCTTGGCCTGCTAAATGATACTACTAACTTAACTAGCAATTACTGTATATTATCATTATACAATATATTACTATATATTATCGTTGCAATGCCTTTTACCCCGAACAATATATATGAAATAGATAGTTTTCCTATTAATATAATTACAATTCACTTAACTTAACTTAAACAATGATCGACATGCCGATGATTTCTGTGAAGCTATTTCTCGTCGAGATGAATGTTGCTGACATTCGGCACTATTTTTCCCTGATAAAGCCTGGTTCAATGATGCTAACCCCTCTTGTTGTATGGTGTCTGTGCGTGTGTCCAACGGCAAAGGTGGTGGAATCGGAACTTTCACTGGACGGCTCCTTGACACTCCCGCTGCCTGATTTTGTCGAACGAATTCTTCCTCGTTAACTAGTCTTGCTAGCTCCTCCACCACCCAACCTTCGCTGCGCCACCGCTCACCTAATCCTTCAGCGCTCAGCACATGCAAGGGCCTTGTTTCGTTAAGTCGCACGAGTTCACGAATCTCCTCCGACAACGGTTGAACCACGTCACAGCATTGACCCGTATGAATGAAGAACTATTTCTTGACCACATCTTGCGACGTCAAGCGAAACCCGTCCGCCCGCAAAACGCACCGCTCTCCAAGTAGCAACACTCCCATTCCGCTGAGGGTGCTATCCTCCCCTTGCCCATCTGAGCAGAGGAGCGTAACTGCCACTACCTTCCTCAGGATAAAGAGCCAGTAATTGCGTGTGTTCATTATAATTATTCCATCCCAAGGGCTAGCCCAACTGCCAATTTTGGCAAAAATGCACATCCTTTCAGCCGACACAATGATAGGGACTTTCTTTTCACATGCGAAGCGTGTCTCATCAGCTGCCAACAACATCGGGGTACATTTGCTAATTCCCTTTTCACTCATCAGGGGGAAATGCTGGGCAACACTACTAACCGCCAAATAGTCGGCTTCCAAATGGTAGTAATGAAACCTTCCATCCAGGGCCGCCGGAATAGCATACGCTCGGAAGAGTAGAAACATTCGCTTCTCTAACAATGGCACATCAAGTCGGAACAGCAGCTCGCGACCACTTTGCACCAATAAAACCTTCATCAATTGATCCAGCAATTGATGATCCAGATTAAAAGTCTCCACATTCAGAGGATCCCGGTTTGGTAGCTGTTTCTAGAGTGCTAGGAGGTCCTGATTATGAAGTAGACCTGGGTTAGCCTTCCATCTTTCTCGCTCTCAATGATCCCTCTTAGAGTTCGTGGAAGGTCCAGCAAAATCTGAATTACATCACTCCGTCGCTCCTCGAAATTTACCGCACTCGCTGTCGAATTCAAATCTGCTGCTAAAGATGCATAGAGCAACACGATTCGCTTTCGTTTTTTTGCTTCCTGCCCCCTCGTCTCGTTGTATAATTCGTAATTGGACTTCATCACGCTCACTTGTTCCTCCAGTAAATGGGAAGTCCGATTCTCCTTGGCATCCAACTCCGCCAGCCCGTCATTAATTCGCTTCTCATCTGTGGAATCCATAGTACTAAAGAGAGTCTTGCTAAGCCTTCCAATACCATCAAAGAAAGATCGCCTTCCACGCCGAGGGGTTTCTGTTACCCCGTGGAGAAGTTGTCTCCTTTCACTTTCCCTTTCATCCAGCGATATGCTGCCAGAACTCCACACCTGGCGTCAATTCCATTCAGCTGTGCACATAGCCTGTCTGCATTTTTAGAGATGTTTGCCACCATTTCCCATGATTCGCTTGTATCTCCTAGTTGGATTTTCGTCAAGATAGACCATCGGGACGCAAAAAAATGCAAGCGCCCTATCTCCTCAAACAGAAGAGTTTCCATCGGACACAGCCCCGTTCCAGAGTGGGGCGTGTTATTGTAGGCGTGAGCCGCCGTCCTGAGGTATTCGTCCCAATCTCCAGGTGCATCATCCACGAAACATCTCAAATAGTTCGCCAAGGTCGAATGCTGCCTTTCTACAGCATTAGACTGCGGATGATATGCCGTCGTTTGCAACTTCTTCACATTCAAAAGTTTACATAAAGACTTGAAAACCTCACCTGTGAAATTTGTCCCTTGATCCGTCATAATGGACCGTGGTAAAAAATAGCGGCTTATTATTTCATTGAACAACACCTTGGTCACTGTATTATCTTCCTGGTCAGGCAGTGCAGCGAAATCCACAAACCTTGTCAAGTCATCCACCATTGACAGAATGTACTTGTGACCCCTCGGGGTCTCAGGCAACGGTCCCACCAAATCGATATATATCTTATCGAATGGCCTGTCCGATACCGAAGTAACCATCAACGGCATCCTCGTTTGACGATGATTCTTGTTCTTCTGGTATTTAAGACACTTGGCCGCATGTCGCTGGACGTCTTTTTTCATCCCCTTCCACCTGAAAAACCTACTGACTCTAGCGAAAGTTTTACTAGCCCCAAAGTGGCCTCCGAACCGTGAGTCATGATAGTCTCTAAGGGCTAGCCGTATTTCCTCTGGACTCCTTATTTCTTGCACGTCTTGCCTCTCTCGGACCTTAGGCTATCATAACTCCTCCTTACTAGTGCGCCTTTCATCTTCTACTTGCACCTGTCCTCTTGATCGCGTTACAACTAAGCAATCATACCCCGGCTCTGCTGAGGCTTCTCGCTGTACCACCCCACTCAAAGCATCTGCATTCCCCATATTACGGCCCGGCTTATATAGCAATTCGTAATCATACTCAGACAACTTCTGTTGAAGCCGAAGCATCCGGCTAGTGGTGTCTCTAGCCTTTAGGATTCCCTTCAACGGCTTGTGATCCGTAAACAATTTAAATGGCCTCCTCAGGAGGTAACAACGGTAATTTTTTGTCACCCATGTCAGTACCAAAAGTTCTCACTCAGAAGCTGAGTAATTCCTCTCCGCTCGGTTCAGCATACGACTCGCATACCCCACTGGCCGTCCCTCCTGTTCCAGTACCGCACCCAGAGCTTCTTCACTAGCATCTGTCACCAATGTAAATTCCTTATCGAATTGCGGATATGTCAAGACGGGCGGCGAGACTAGTTCTTTCTTCAACCTCTCAAAAGTCTTCTCGCACCCTTTATCCCATTCAAAATTCACATTTTTCCTCACCAGACGATTAATAGGCGCCGCAATATTCGCAAAACCGGGTACAAATCTTCTATAGTAATTGGCCAACCCAAGGATTGATTTTATCTGCTTATGGGTTTTCAGCCGCGAGAAATCTCTGACTTTCTCTGTTAGTTTAGGATCGGGTATAATTCCATCTTCAGAGCAAACGTGCCCCAAGTAAGCTACCTCCTTTCGCAGGAACTGACACTTCGCTGGCTGCACCTTCACGGAATCGTTGAAATATCTCCCTCAATTTTCGGTTGTGCTCGTCCAGGCATTTGGCAAACACGACTCCATCATCCAATTATACAAAGCATTTTATACCCTGTAAGCCTGACAAAACCTGGTTCAGCAAAGACTGGAAAAATGCAGGAGCAGTTTTAATACCAAAAGGTACCCTCTTAAACTGCAGGTGCTGGTACAAGAAACTGAATGCAGTTTTACACCTATCCAAGTTCATCCAAGACATCCTCAATCCGTGGCAATGGATATGACATAGGTACCACTTTAGTGTTAAGGTCACGGAAATCTACACATAGGCGAAAAGTTTTTTCCCCGCCCTTTAGCTGCTTCTTCGGTACCAGAATGAATGGGGAGTTGTACGGACTATCACTTGGCTCAATTGCATCATCCTCCAAAAGTTTATTTATCTGCCGATTACATTCATCCCGATGAGCCTGCGGTATCCGATACTGTGGCTTATTTGCAGGCACCGCGTCCGGCCACAGGGGTATCGAAAAAGTCTTTACTTCCGTGTACAGCAACTTGTCCCCAGAGAGTAGGAATATATCTCCATACTCCAGCCACAACTGAGTAATGCTATCCCTCTCTTCCTGATTAAGATTGTCCGATAACTCCAGTATCTCCTTTAACTGCTTAAGTCTATCGGTGTTCAGATGTCGGCTCGGTCCTTCCTCCGACCGCCAGAGTTTATAGTCAGACAAATACCCGAACTCAGGCCTAAGGTTCCTAAACTTCACTTCCTTCTCATTCACGTTGATGAGCCCAATGAAAACCGTCCCATTTCGAGTTTTCACTACGGCATTACTTATAAATACACCTGGCACTACTTCCTGACGAAGACAAATTCGGGTCTCTTCAAAATCTACGGGTAACTCAACGATCCTTTCCTCTCTAAGACCTACCTTAAAATTTTCTAGCTCTGCTTCCTCTCGTGTGGAACCTTCCCAGTTTTCAAGCTCCGACCCTACGCTGTTGCTGCTTTTTTCCGCCCTCTGCAGCTCTTCCATTGTTATTCCTGTATCCTCCGTCACAGCTTCCGCACTCCTACCGTGCAGCTGCTTCGAGCCTACTTGAACGTCCTCATTCCTTATTTCGCCACTTTGTACCGACGCAAAATTCCTTTCACAGTCTTCATCCAACAATGACCGAAATACTCTCCCCTCCAGTTCGTCCTCGTCGGTTACCGGTAAAATTCCTGAAATACAATCAATGATGGCGTGCCCCTGCAAGAAGTCCCTCCCCAAAATTCCATCATATAAGAGGGACTCCTGGTTCTCAACCACATTAAAATTACAATTGTCCCATTCGGAACGCAGTTTCGACCGACGTTCACATCGCCCAAGTGTTTTCCATTCTTCCCCAAATAGTCCACTAATCCTAATTTGTTCGGTTATATCTAAACCTACTCCTTTCCTCACTACTGAATTTTTTATTAAGTTACACGCCGCCCTTGTGTCTACAAGTAATAATACTTTTGTTCTAATTCCTATATCAACGGGGACTTCAATCAGTCCATCACAGTACACTTCAACTTCTGAAACCCTTTCTGTACCTCACTCTTCGTCTCATCACCCCCAAGGACGGCTTCTACTGGTTTTTTGATTGGTTCTGTTCCGCCAGGTACTTGCGCAAGCAATTCGAAAGGTCGTGATCCCGCGTAGCGCAAAAGTCGCATAGTGGCAACCCCTGCTCGCTCATATGTTGCGCCCCCTCATCATCCTGTAATCCTACAACGTTTACGCTATGTCGATCCTGCTGTGAAGACCGGGGAGATTTCTGTCGAGAGCATTGTCCCCAGGTATGTCCGTACTTCCGGCAGTGAACGCAAAAAGGTTCAACCTGTCTCATTCTACACTCCCTTGCCCGGTGAACGAATTTCCCACAATTGAAACAATCTACAATTTTCCCTTTCCTGCCAAGGGGTGGTCCTGAACTCGACGAAGGATATTGCCGGGGATCCTGTCTAGCCGAAGAGGAAGAAGTGTTATTGTGACTGCTGACATCATTAGAGACCGGACCAAAGGTGGCTTGTAGTTTCCCCCGGTCGTATATGACATACTCGCGAAAGGAACCCTGCTGGTAACCTCAAAGCTACTTCCCGGAAACTGTCTGAAGGGGCGATCACTGAAACGCGAATAACCTAAATGGCATCTGCTTTAGCTTGTTCCAATGTCGTGAAACTTCTACCCACCAGATGCCCTCTTGTACCATCATTCAATACACCTACCTTAAAAGCACTGATACAATCGCGCTCAAATTCTTTTTGAAGACCTTCATCACCCCCAGGATACTTCACGCTAATGGCATCCTGCGTCCGTTTTAGCAATAAGCTAACCCGCTGCGCATATTCCTCCAGTTCCTCTCCGACCCGCTGTCTGCACATTCTAAGTTCATCTCGAAGCTCATCTAATGATCTCTTTGGGACGTACGCATTGCTCAGAGTCAATTCCAAATCTTTGATTGTTCTACAGTCCGCCGTGGATATCAAGTAGTAGGCATCCCCTGTCAGCCTGTATTTGATGCAACTAGACAAAACAGCCTTTTGCTCCTCTGGTAATTGCTAATAAAGCTCCGTCACGCAGTCTACAAATTTAGATAGTTCCGAAACGAGGAAGTGTGATCTTTCCCCCGAAAAAGAAGGAACAAACTTTATCACCATATCCATGACCCTATCATAGATATCATTCCCTGCCGGAGTCATTTTGTTAATTTCGTTTCTGGACCTAGCCTGTACTTCACTTGCGCGCGTTTTCAATGAAGTGACACCAGCACTTTCTGTTCCAATCACACCACTGACACTTTTCCTCCTTTCGTATTTATTCAGTTCCTTACTTCTCCTTGTTCAATATTTACGCTTTTTCTGTCTAGCTGATTTTCCAATTCCACGTTGCACTCTTCTGCTTCCCTTAATTGCCGCTTTAGTTCATTCACTATCTTGCTTAATTGTTCCACGTCTTTATTCCTTTGCGCTAATTTCCCCTCCAAACCTTCCTCCCTATGCTGTACACTTTCTAGGAGGCTAGATAGTAGAGTATCCACAACCTCCACCGCACTAAGAGTATCACTCTTTATATTTACTTGCTTAATTTGGTTTCTATTTGCTCCGCAAAAAGGAAAAGGTTTTTGATTGTGTCTGCCTGATCCTTTTTCAGCTGAGCAATAGTGTCCGCCCACAAACCTTTCCCGACTTGCAGCGATTGAAAAAGAGCAAGCTCCTCTTTTGTCAATACGTTGGTCATTTAGTTCCAGGCACAATAACCTGCGTACAACAATTCAACGCCACAATATATTTAACATCACACTAAATTTAACGGCACACTAACTTCCCCACGCAGGATTCACTCAATTATTCTAAGATATAATTTATAATTTATGTAAAGTAAGGAATATAAAAACACTTACGTAATACCAGCTGCGCCAAATGTCGTGACCTCCACTTTCACTGTCCACTTCTTTTTAACACTAAAACTATTTATTTCCGTTTCTAATGAAATTTTATAATTTATTACACTTAAATTTATTATTCATTACACTTAAATTTATTATTCATTAAACTTAATTTTCACTTTATACTTACATTTACGTTACTTTACATTACTTGAACTTTTCCTACCTTGCGGGTTCGCTTTTAAAAATCGACTAACTCTAACATTTCCTTATGCTTATTCTAGACCTACCTAAACCCACTTTCTTATTCTCATTTGCCGACCCACGATTACCTCAAAACATGTTTAAGAGGTCAGTGCTGTTATGCAAACACTCAGCATTCTACAACACAATACTGACCGACAAGTATGTTCCGCATATTGTAATACAAAGCTTGCACTTTCTATCACAATATCTGTTACACACTTCCAGGTCGCGCGCGCCTCATGAGTCACCTCAATTGCATAAGTTCGTCTCTGACTTTAATCATTAGAGACGTATTCTTCCTGCGCTTAGTGATCAGTACTAACTTTGTTTTCGGCTCTGTGAATGATAGTCCAGCATATTCCAACCACGACTTTATCTCCCATATTGCTACTTTGCTACGATTGTAATTCCGATGTCATCTGCAAATCCAATGGGGTTGACACCTTCAGGGAGATGCTACGTTGACACTGCCTTATAGATAGTGTTCCACATTAAAGGGCCGGGGCTGACCCTTGTGGTACACCACAAATTGTTCGGTGTTCTTTAGGACCTTTATCTAAGTCGCAACGAAGCCACCTTTCTCTCTAACCTCGAGAACAATACGTATAAGATACACCGCAATACCAAGCCTGGCAAGTGCCTAAATGATATTGTGAGTAATCTATTATAGATTCATCATCATCATCATCAACGGCGCAACAACCGGTATCCGGTCTAGGCTATAGGCTATATTATAGATTACTCGCTCGAAAAGTTTGCGGAAAGTTTTATATATATAGTTTGGCCTACACGTCGATGGTTCGCCTAGTGACTTATTTGACTTCGGGATGAGTATCAATTTTTTTTCTTCCATTCTGCAGGGAGAATAAGTTCTTTCAAGCAAGCAGTAAATACTTGTGCGAAAGTTTTCAATGCTATCCCTACTGCCTATTTGATAGTTATGTTCGGTATGCTATTTAAGTCGGGAGCCTTGTTATCTTTGGTGTTTTATGTCGCTTCCAACAACTCTTCGACGCTGCTCTCTGGTATTTCATCGAGGTTGATTGAACGGAATTGATCTGAGAGGAATTGATGATTTGAACGGAAAGACGTCGTTAATATTCTGAGGGTATAGGATTTTTATTTTCTTGTTCTGCGACTTAGGACATGTAATCCGTGGGCAATGCTTTTCTTAGAATGATGCCATAATGGTCTTGTATGCACCACCCCAAGAGTCAGAGTCAGTTTTCCTGCAGAGCTGCTTGAAATGCATGGTTTTACTCTTCGCGATAGCGGTTTGGAGCTTTTTTCTGGTAACCTTGTATAGTTGTTGCAGCTCCTCATATCCTGGCCTGTTTCTGCTTCGTTGGCGTCGCCTACTCGCATTTAAGCATTCTTTCCGATAATCGTTGATTTCATCATTTCAGAAACTTGGTCTTCTCTTTAAGGATCCCGTTCGTCGCGGCATGGAAGCGTCACACGGCAACTGCGTTCACTCCAGAATCTGTGCAGTCATATCCATTTCATTGTCGATAAATGTGCCCTTGTAGCAATACCTCCGAAAATGTTTCTCCATCAAGCTTTTGAAAAGTCCATCCTATGTCCGCAGTTCTGCGTTGCTTTGGTCTAAGGGTGCGCCCCATTTGAAAAATAATTGCTTGATGGTCGCCCTGCGTGTAGCGCTCGCTTATATGCCATTGGAGATCCTTAGCTAGTGTATCACCCATTTCCCCTCTTTGGAATGGGTTTGATTCTCCGGTGTTTGCCAAAATGATGTTCAAGCGCGAGAAAACTTCAAGAAGTATGCGCGCTCTTGTGTTTGTTTCGCGACTGTCCCATTCTTCAGCACAGGCATTGAAATCACCCGCTATAATTTTCGGATGATGCAATTCTGTATCTCTGACAAATATTTCGATCAGCGATTTTTACTCATCCTGGGTAAGGTTTGGCACAGCGTAGAAACTATAGATATATATTACAGCTATCTTGGCTCGCGTAAATCCGCATTACTATAGATCACAGATCTAGATTCTGTCATGCAGACTGGTGCAGTTTTTCGCTATATGCCCGAACTCTAGACATTTGAAGCATTTTCTTATCAATATTTACTCGCGGAGTCAACAGATAACCCAACCAACTCGCACTTTACCTACAGAGATGGCTTTCTTCGCTGCTTCGGACGATAATTTTACTGTCGAAATTTGAGTAAGCTTTTCTCATCCTTATAATAATCACCTCGCTGACAGATTGTAAACCCAGCTGGAATCATAGAGCAAAGAGCATAACTCAGCCTTGGTGGTGATATCGCCTGTCCGTCTGCCCGTCTGTCCACTTGTCCGAATCGTGAACGAATCCGACTGTTATTAACAAAGTTATCAAAGGTCAAAGTTTCGCATTTCACGTTCATTTTTTTCTCTCAAAGGCGTCTATGGCGTCATCACCACATAAAATGAACTTACATGATCGGCTGGTTCCATGGGGACATTTTAGTTTTTTTTTTTTAGCTTTTTTTAGTTATTTGTACATCAGTATCAATTACTGGAGACAGATATGTGTATACATATATATGTTTTTTTTTTTTTTTTTTTTTTGTGCGTACACGGAGGCGGAAAATCTTAGAAAGACACGTCCGCCGCAGCTCCGCCGCCCGAACGGCGGAACAACAGCGGGCGCGTGTGGGATTCACACCCACTAAAAACCACCCCCGGTCTCTCCAGCCCCAGCCCCGCGGGACCACCATTGAGGTATTACTTCGCGGGGTAGGTTTGCTCTTAGGCACTCATCCTTCTCCTATTTGCAGCTTTCCTCCTTCTTTGTTCTTTCAGCAACTCCTCCTGCATTTGGATGATTGCGGAGCTAACCGCAAGCCACTTCTCCTCGGACTCCAGCATCTCATTAACTAAGCTCTCCGGGGTCCCGCTCCTGCCCAGCACCTGGTTTAAGCTCCTTCTCTCCATCGCAAATCGTGGGCAGTGAAACATCACATGCTGTGGATCCTCCGGTATGCCATCGCATCTGGGACAGTTCGGAAAATCATCCAACCCAAAGCGGTGCAGATACTGCCTGTAGCAACCACCGTGTCCCGTGAGGAACTGGGTAATGTGGTAGTTGGTATCCCCATGTTTTCGCTCAAGCCACACCCTAATGTTGGGAATGAGCCTGTGCGTCCACCGACCTTTCGCAGACTCGTCCCATCTGCGTTGCCAGAGATCAAGCGACTCTGACCTTGCCGCATTTCTACGCTGTGCATGCCCCTCCATATGTCTTGCATTGTACAGGACACTCATTTCTTTGGCCAGAATGTCAACCGGGATCATGCCTGCCACCACCAATACTGCCTCATCTGATGTGGTTCTAAAAGCACTGCAAACCCTCAAAGCCATCCGCCGGTAAACCGAGCTCACCTGCTTCCGTCTCTGAGAGTTTGCAAGCGCCTCCGCCCACACAGGCGACGAGTAGAGCAGGATGGAGCGCACCACTCCGGCTAGCACCAACCTCCGGCAATGTTTCGGCCGCCAATATTTGGCAACATTCTTGCAAGTGCCGTGGTGGCACTGGCTGCCTTTTGGCATGCATACTCTAGGTGCTCCCTAAAACTCAATTTGGTGTCAATTATTACCCCCAGGTATTTGATAGCCGGCTTTGATACGACCGTATGTCCACCGACCTCCACTTTTACAGTATTATTTTTCCTGCGTTTCGTTATCAAGACCGCTTCCGTTTTCGCGTCCGCCAAGGTCAGCCCAGCCTTTTCTAGCCAGGACTTTACCGCTCTCACTGTTTCCGTTGCGTAAACCTCCACATCTTCTGGGTGTTATGCTGCAACAACCACAGCTAGGTCATCAGCAAAGCCGACAATCGTAGTCCCCTCTGGGACGGGAAGAGCAAGCACCCCATTATACATGATATTCCACAACAGGGGACCAAATACCGATCCCTGTGGTACCCCGGCTGTGACAATGTACTCTTTGGGGCCCTCATCCGTCCCATACCAGAGAGTCCTCTCTGAGAGGTAGTTTTCCACCAAATTCGCTAAGTATCCGGGGACACCTATGTCAGCCAACGCCCCTTTAATTCTATTCCAGTTGGCCGAGTTGAATGCGTTTTTGACATCCAACGCCACCACGGCACAGCAGCCGCCAGAAATCAGTGCACCTTTTGCCAGGTTTACCACCATGCCAATTGCGTCCACCGTAGAGTGGGCGCGTCGGAAACCAAACTGGCGTTCCGACAAACCATTGTTGGCTTCGACGATGGGCAGGAGTCTGTTGTAGATGACTCTCTCCATCATCTTCCTCATTGTATCCAACAGGCAGATAGGACGATACGACGCTGGGTTTCCAGGTTGCTTGCCAGGCTTCGGAAGCAACACCAACTTTTGCTTTTTCCACTGGGCAGGGAATATTTCTTCTTTTAGGCACGCCTCGAAGGTGTTGGCGAAAAGGTCGGGCCTAGTCTTCACTGCCAGTTTCAAAGCTCGGTTGGGGATGCCATCCAAACCTGGGGCCTTGTTGTCACCGAACCTACCACATATTTCCCGCAGCTCCTCCACAGTTACAGGCGGTATTATGCCGTCATTTGGTTGGACAAAAACTTGTCTTCCCCTATTTTCGTGGTGAGGGAACAGAGTGGTAACAATCTGTTTCAGGAGGCGCGGACAGGTCACCTGAGGTGATTTCCGCAGCCTTTTCATCACCACTCTGTAAGCCTCGCCCCAAGGGTTTATGTCGGTATGGTCGCACAGCTGTTTGAAGCAGTTCTTTTTGCTCCTCCGAATGGCTTCCTTTAGGCGGCCACGCAATTGCTTGTGTGCCCCCTCTCGACCGTCGCCACCGGGTTTTCCCCTGAGCCTCTGGCAAAGCCTCCTTGCCCGAAAACATGCGGCTCGCAAACTTGCGATTTCATTGTTCCACCAGTAGTTGGGTTGCCTACTGGGGAGCAATCGCCTTCTGGGCATAGTTGCATCGCATGCTTCCGTCACCCATCGAGTGATCTGGGTGGCTTTCTCTCCAGCCGTACCATTCAGGGATATGTCGGATTTGAGCACCGCGGAAAACGTGTCCCCCTCGAACGCTTTCACTGTCCAGCCAAGCATACCACCCGGCATTTTGCGAAAACTCTTTTTCGAGCACGATCCGCCCTTGATCTCTATGCAGATTGCCTGGTGGTCGCTGTGAGTATAGTCCTCACTGACATGGCAAGCGATTCTACTGGCTAAAGTGGCACTCACGTATGTCAGGTCCACTATAGACCCCAGACCCCTTCCCCGGAAAGTGTACGAAGACCCAACATTCGCCAGTACCACGTCCAGCTCCGCGAATGCTTCGAGGAGAACACGTCCCCTAACATTAGTTACCCGGCTGCCCCATTCAAGAGCCCACGCATTGAAATCGCCTCCTATTATGATCGGCCAACGTCCTCTTGCATCCAAAACAAGAGCGGCAAGCATCCGCTCATACTCGACGAGTGTAGCGCTGGGTGGAGCATAGCAGCTGTAGATGTGGATGCCCTTCACCTTCGCTCTGATGAAGCCCTCCTCCGGGTGCTCCATTATTTCCTCGAAGGCTTGTTCTCCACAAGTCCACAGCGCTGCTTGGCCCGTTTGGTCTTTGACCCAAACGCTACCACCGCGGTTTCGGTATGGTTCACTTAGTATGGCCACATCGATGTTTTTCTCGCGGATAGTTTGCGCGAGTAGATCCTGCGCCGCCTCGCAGTGGTTGAGGTTGATTTGTATCAACCTCATCTGCGATTTGTGCTAAGGGCTCTCCTGTATTCCGGGCACCTGCTGCTGCCTGCAATGTGCCGATGGTCCACACCCTCCTTTCCTTTGCACAGTAGACAATTTGGGTCAGCTCCGCAGTCCTTGCTGATGTGGCCCTCCACTCCGCATCTCCTGCATTGCTTTGACCTGTCATTTGGGTTAGTGCATGACTTCGTAATGTGACCAAAGCCAAGGCATCTAAAGCACCGTTTTAACGCCACCTGTTCCCTAAGGCGACACATAACCCAGCCTATTCTCACTCTCCCTGCTGCTAACAGTTTGAGTGCGTTCTCCACTGGTAGGCTGATGATGGCGGTTTGTGTTCCCCCATAGGCTTTCCTTAGAGTTTTTACCGCTGACTCTTGTAGTCCGGCAAGATCGAACTGTTTCTCCAACGCTTCGCGAACCTCCTCCTTCGTCGTGATTTCATCTATATCTTTGCAGATTATAGTGATCTCCGGCCTGCTAGCTCTTATGTCAGCTTCCTGCCCTAAAGTCTTCCCGATTTGGCTTAAGAATTTGTCCGCGGTTACATCCTTGGATTTCTTAAGTTCCAACATAAGATCTCCCTTCTGGGACCGTCTAATACGGCTGACGTTGTCTCCCAAATTGGTGAGTTCAGGGTCTGCCTTCACTTTCCTGAGTATGTCGGCGTATGACCCTTCGCCCCGTTTGGAAATGAAAATCACCTCCGGTCTAATCTTCCTCCGATAGTTTCTTTTCCGCGGTTCTACCTTCCTCCAAGCTTCCGCATCCGCCTTTGGAGGTTCGATCCCTTTTCTCGAGGTAGCCACTGCAGTATTTTCCCTGGTAGCTTCAGACATAATTTTCATGAACTCCGCCTTTTTGGGAGTTGAGTCCTTTCTTCTTTTCGGCGTTTGCTGGCCTGTTGAGTCATTCAACTTCTCGCGCAGCCTCTTCCCCGGTTTCTCCCCTTTTGTGTTTTGAACCGGCGTTACTTGAGTTGCCTGGTTCACTTTTCCAATCGGCAACTTCCCTACTCGTTCATCCTGGGCCTTGCCGTACGTCAAACGGATGCCTCTTATCATGGCCCTTATATTTTGGTGAATGTTCCTGCGCTCCTTTATGAACTCACACAGCTCCATGATCTTTTTACCGAGGGCAGTAAAGGCAGCTTCAAACTGATCATTGTCCAAAACATCGCTCGGGTGAATCGGCGTCAGCGATTCTTCCTCATCGAAGACTCCCACTATACGCTTCCCACTGGGGGTAGCGATCGTGGGGGCTTGTGCCCGTGTGGGAGGGGATCTGCGGAAAATCGAGCTCCTTCTGAACGGATCCATCACTGGAGCCAGTTCAAGTTCCTCCCGTACGCTTGTAACATTAGATGCCACAGTAGCCAAGGTTCCCACTACTGAGGCACTGCGGTCGTTGGATATAGACGGCCGGGAGCCCGCTTGCTCACTCCCAAAAACCGCCGGCACTGGGTTTCCGAAGCCCTGCACCGTAACTTCATTCTTCTTCTGCTCCTCCATGTTTGGTTTTATTTCTGGGTATCCTTCCCATAGCCAATTTTTATCCACGGGTGGGCGTTTACTTCCCACCTACCCGGCCTGCGCATAAACATGCCCATACACGCACATCTCCGGATGCGTGCATGTGCATGGCCATGACACATTCGCCGAGCATTCCCTTATCCGCACGAAGGGACGCGCCTGATGGGAGATTTGGCAACTCCACACAGGTACATATATATGTGCTAATGAAGTTTGCGGGTAGTTCAATAAAATGGACATGTGTGAACATTAGTACCAGCGGAATTTAATTTACGTATATATGTGTATACTTTTTAGCACGGGGTAAAGTGGAAATTCGTGGAGATGCGTTTAATGCGATGCGATTAATTTAGATGCGTATATATATATTGTAATGATACTTATGGAGATATGAGATCAAGTCGATCCCTTGAGTGGCCGATAACGACCTAGAGGGCAGAGCTATCCCAAAAAAACTAAACAATTTGGCAAAATTTGACCGTGAAGGTCCGCCCACGAAGATTGCAGCTCTATCAAAGCTCTCGGTCGACACGTTCTTGCACGCCTCTGTGCTAGCCAGGCTCGGGAATGTGGGGGGGTCCTTTGAGCGCTTTGATCCCTCACGCTTCATTACTAAAAATAACGTGTCTTTACCGGTGCGTGGGTCCGCACCGGATTTTAAGATCGAATTTTACGTAAGAATTCGCGACGGCCTATCGAATAAAACCAGAACGCGAGCTAAATTGGAAAATAAAAATAAAAAAAAACGGCTCGACCGCGCGCGTGGAGCCGTTTGTCTCCGGACCCGAGTGCCGCGATCAAGTAGTGGAAAATCCACGACGGATCACCTTCCCGATTGCCGTCCCCTCCGCCTCAGATCTTGGACGAGGCGCGGCCGGTGAGGTTCCCACCCTTCCTCGACATCCTCCGGCCAGTTATTCTTTTAGAGGATGTCCCTTCTGTAAGAATTCCGCGGGAGTAAGGAGGAACTAAGGAGAGGGAGTCCTCAAACTACTTCCGATTACGCAAAATTCATTATTTATAAAAAAATTCTAGGATATTATCTATTAACACAAAGTTGACAATAAAATAACCAATTATACTAATTCAAAAAGGAGATAATAAGGCATATGAAAAATATTAAAAATAAAAAAAAAAAGAAAATAAAATAAAATAAAATAAAAGAAAAGTTCAATCAATTACTTACTCTAGTCGTCACGCCGAGCTCGGTTAACGGCTGGTATAACAGGTTCTAAAAGAAAAACAACAAATTATGTCAAGTATTCAATGATAATATGTTAATTACAGCTTTTCTGTTTCACTTTCTTTTTTTTTAGTTCCGAATATAGGTACAACTTTTTCAAAGATTTCTTAGATAAATGTATTTATATTGTTCGTCTGATCACATCATTAGCGAAACACTTCACCGATCTCTTCCTTAAGTCAGTTATGTTTTATTACCTTTCTAATTTTTGCTTTCGGGTGAAAAGTTATCCAGTTGCCTTTGCATCTTTATGGCGAATCAATTGCCATTACTTCACCTTCCTTCGCTAAGTTCACTAGACCTTCTCAAGCTCCAAAAACTTCCGCCTCCACCAAGAAGTTCTTCAAACCGCTCTTACAGCTCTTCAACCAAAACTCCTCTTTCCTCAAAATTCCCCTTCTCCTCCTAGATTCTCTCGCTCAAGAAGAAAAAAAACTCGCTGCTGCCTTTTCCTCCTTCTTCCACTCCACTCAACTCCTCAAAATCCCATCCAAATCTCCTCCAACCACTCGCCTCTAGATCTCCAACAAAACTCCCCCGTTTTTTTCTTCCCGCCAAAAACCTCCTCCCAGCAACATTCTCGCTGCCTTTTCATGCACCGCTTCTATTCCCGCTACATAGCCTTTCTCACTCGCTAGGCAATGTTGCGGCAACATACGCATGCGCCTGCGGATGCGGCAAATCATTCCCCTCCTGTCAAGATCAATTCGCTTGAATACATTGAATAATGTGCAATCTGCGGCGAACTTTAAGGCAATTGCACACTATTAAATGCATTGTTTAAGCAAATTGATTAAGAAAGAGCCGAATGAAATTCCGCTCCCGTCGCGCAGCCGCGGTCACTACAGGGCAGCTGGGTTTTCGAGACCCGCTCGAGGAAAGAAAGCTGAAGACCAGTGAGGGCCTCACTGCTGATAGCGGCTGGGTGTTGGCGGTTACAAGGAAAGGTAGACCGAGATCCAAACCCACATTAGGCCTTGAGGTCCTTCGCGTGAGCGATGCCCAGGTTACGACCCTCCATGTCCTCCAGCTCGTATTGAACCGTTCCGACTCGACCGATGACCTTCGCCTTCACGAACTTCTGATCCAATTTGGCATTATATCGTTTTGCTGCACTGCTTAAGTTGAAGAGCCGCTTATACACGATATCTCCGACCTGAAATTCACGAGCTCGGGATCGCAAGTTGTAACCCCTTTCCTGTGTCTCTCTTGCCTGGAGGATTCGCCCTTGAACCTCTGCTCTCAGAATAGCAAGTTTATCCTGAGAACAGATCTCCAAGGTAGCATCAGGCAAGGCGTTCAGGCGTCGTAAGAGGGCGTAGGTACTCCCATGGGTGACCATGCTTTGCCCAAAAACGACGTGATAGGGTGATGTCCCTATCGAGACGTGTTTCGCTGAACGCAAGGCACAGTTGATGGATGACAACTTGTTATCCCAATCTCTTTGATCAGGACCGATATAAGCGCGTATAGCAGCCAACAGTGAGCGATTCACTCGCTCCGAGGCGTTTGCCTGCGGGGAGTATAAAGCGGTGTAAATGTGTTGAATGCCATACTGGTTCAGAAGATCGTTGAAAGCCACGGATTTGAACTGTACCCCATTATCAGATGTGATCGACTCAGGGATTCCAAACACATGAAAGATTCTCTTCTCCAAGTATTCGGTCAGCACGTTTGCGGTAAACCGTTTAATCGGCTCCACAAATGAAAACTTTGAGAGAGAATCGAGAACGACTATTGCTCCGATATTTCCGGCGCGAGATCTGGGGTATGGGCCGATCAAATCGATATACAAACGTTGAAATACCCGATCGGAGATGAGCGCTTTTCCCATTAGAGGTTGGAGCGTTTGGTTGGGAGCTTTTGACGTCTTGCACGTTTCACAATTACGGATATAGTCCTTGACCTGTGAAACCATTTTAGGCCAATAAAACCACAACCGCAGTCTACCCAAGGTTTTACCAACCCCCCCATGTGCACTCAAAGGATGATCATGGGCACGGGTGATCACCTCCATCGTCAGCTCCTCCGGAATCCAAAGCTTCCAAGCCTGTTGTTCCTGCATCTCATCTCCTGAAGCATGATTGGTTCGTTTGTATACCAATCCATCGCATACCTGCAGATCAGGGAGTTTGTTGGAATTCTCCCTAATACGCTCTATTAACTGCAAATAGTTCGCAGACCGAAAATGTGGTGAATTAAAATCCACGTCTGCGTTGTTCCCACTTCTCTCCAAAGCATCCACCTCCGCTGGTGAATACATTCGAGATAGAGAATCCGGGACCAGATGTTGTGATCCCTTTCTGTGTTTAATGATGAACGAGAATCCTTGAAGCTTCAGTGCCCATCTGGCCAGTCTGCCGTGAAGGTCGGACTGGTTCATCAGCCATTTGAGCGAAGCGTGGTCAGTTACCACTTCGAATGTTGTGCCTTCAACATACGCTCGGAATTTGCGCACTGCCTCCACCGCTGCCAGACATTCTTGCTCAGTAACAGTGTAGTTTCGCTGAGGCTGTGTAAGCTTCTTCGACATATACGCTATAGGAACTTCATGTCCCTCCTCTGTCTTCTGCATCAGCACCGCTCCTATGCCATGTTGACTTGCGTCACAATGTATGGCGAAAGGCTTGGAGAAGTCGGGGCTGTGCAGAACTGGAGCCGAGGAGAGACTCGTTTTCAGAGCGTCGAAGGCCGAGATAGCTTCCTCAGACCAGCAAAACTGACGCTTCTTCTGAAGCATGTCTGTCAACGGTGCAGTCAGCGAAGCGTAATTTGGCACAAATCGCTGATACCACCCACACATCCCAAGAAACCGCCGCAGTTGCCTGACGGTTTTCGGCCGCGGAAAATCTTTAATGGCGTGTACCTTGTCGGGATCGGTACAAATCGTCCCGTTACCGATGATGTGCCCCAAGTATCGAACTTCCTTCATAACAAACTTGCTCTTCCGGATGTTCAACGTCAAGCCAGCGCGTCTCATACAGAGAGCCACTTCGCTTAAGAGCAGTAGGTGCTGGTCGAAGGTCTCTGTAATAAGCAGCAAGTCATCTAAATATACAAAGACTTGATGACGTAAGTGAGCAGGGATGACCTTATCCATCAGTCGTTGCATGGTTTGAGGTGCATTGCAGAGCCCAAACGGCATGGTCACAAACTGATAGAGTGGCCGACCTGGGACGGTGAAGGCAGTCTTATCCTTGGACGCCTCATCCAGAGGAATTTGCCAGAACGCATCCTTCAGATCTAGACTCGTAATGAATCTAGCCTTCGGGAGACGACTGAAAATCCCCTCGATGAGAGGTAAAGGATAAGCGTCCTTCACTGTTACACTATTCACTTTACGTGCATCAAGGCAAAGTCGCACTTTACCAGGTTTTACCACAAGGGTAACTGGCGAAGACCAGGCGCTTTGCGATTCTTCGATGACTCCCAAAGCCAGCATCCTATCAATCTCTTCGTAGAGGAGCTTTTCGATGGCGGGAGAGACTGAGAAGTGTCTCTGTTTAATCGGTTTGTTACCGCCGACATCGATGACGTGTGTCGTGAGACTTGTACGTCCTAAGCCCTCCGACTCGAAAGATGGAAAACTGCCAATGACAGCATCGAGCCTTGCTCGCTGGTGTGTCGTCAACTGATGTTGATTGACGTTCTCAACATTTTCGACAGAACAAACTGAAGGTACAAATAAGTCCTGTGCGAGATCGAACTTGCGCACAAAATCAGCTCCAAGGTAAAGATTTTGCGTTAACGACGGGATAAGGAGGAACGACATCGATTCCGTCCGATCACGAAACGTGATGTCAGCTGACACTCTGCCTACTGTCGAGTGGCTAGTCCCGTCAGCTGTCCTGAGATCGATGCGTAATCTCTCCCACTTGTACCGACCGTCGTTAATAATTTTCCGGGCGAAATCCGAAGCTAAGCAACTTACAGTGGCTCCGGTATCAATCAGTCCTGAAACACGCTCACCCAAGACTGTGACATCCGCATACGGGCGAATATCGTTAATGGGCCGACTCGTGAGAATGGCAGAGTAGTAAAGACGACGGTTGCGCATTATTCGCATCCAATAGTGGCGTAAGCGAAGAGTAGAGCGCTTCGGTTTTTTCGTCGCCACCTCTGCTACTCCGAAAATCCGTTCTCTGGCCGCTTGGTATTGTTGCAGTCTTACGTGCAACGGCCTCAGAACCGAAAGCATCGGTTTCCTTGAAACAATTGGTGGTGGGGTCAAATCCGGGTAGGTCATGTTTAAGTTATCGGACCGCTTCAACACGGTAACTTTCGGAGTTACTGTGGAAGACGTTGTCGCAACGCCTGCGCAGTCACGTGCCTCCAATGTAGGAACGCCCTGATGACTGGGGCTGGGCTCTGGAACTCGACAATTTGGACATACGGGCTTACGAGTGTTCGGGCGCCCGCAACCGAAACAAAAGACTTTGGGATCCTCCCAACAGTCTTCAAACAAATGTCCAATCTGCCGACAATTCCAGCAGACCAAGTCCAAATCATGATCTTGAATCTCAGTCTGAGGATTTCCTGAGATGTTCTTTATGTCAACACCCTCTTCAGATTCAGCAGAATAGCTGTGTAATTGGTGAGAGAGCCTGCTTGAGAGACGCTCCTCTAAAATTTCGCTCTGCTGCACTAACTTACGCAGCTCGCGAACCGTACTAGCCGGAAAATAGAGAAGTTGCCTCTGAACGTCGGGTCTCAACCCACGACGTAGCAACTCTACCAATTTGTCTTCCGTTAAGGAATTTTCTAGCCTATTGGCTAGCGAACGCACAGCTTTATAGTAACTGTCGAAATCTTCGGATGGACCTTGCATGCGGTCTCGCATCAGTTCAAGGATATCCCAATCATCTAGAGAATCCTTAAACTCATGGCGAAGAGCCTCACGAAAAGAGGTCCACTCGATTCGTCCGACAGACTGGTGATAGTCCCAGTACCAATCTGCTGCTCTGTCTCTGAAAAGAGTGTGTACATAAGTACACAGCAGGCCGAAATCCCCCTGTAAGGTTGTGTTGGTCAAAGCCTCCACGCGGAACAAGAATTGGTTGATGGGCAAAGTCTTTGATGTGCCATCAAAAACCAAGTCCCAGGATGCCAAAATTGAATAAACACGATCCGCTGACTTGGTACTAAGCGGTCGTGCCTGGCATCCATACGGCGATTCGTCCTCGTCAGAGTCAGTAAAATCGTACATATAGTCGAGTCCGGATCTGTCGTCATGTCGTTGAAAGTTCTCGGATCCGGACCTATCGTCAAGTCCGTCAAAACCAACGTCACGTTTATGGTCATGTATGTAAAAATTGTCTTTATTATGTCCATAGTCACGTCTGTCTGCAAAATGCACTGCACGAGTTGAAGCAGGCTGATGTTGAGCTGCCTGATGCATTGAGTGCGTGTTCTGGTTCGAGTTTCGAAGCGCAGCAAATTGCTCTCGAACCAATCCTTCAACTCGTGAAGCGTCCGTCGCCCTAGCATCCCGCGTGGAAGGATCAACCCAACCCACAGGATCTCTCCTCGCCGCCTCATGCCACCGTCAGTCGTCACGGCGTGCTGGCAGGTCAAGCTCAGCTGAGCTCCACTGACCTGGAGGTAGCGTGAAAGGAAGGCGATAAAGGTCGCGAGACCAGTGATCTCGTTGCTGTGACATATCGTTAAAGAAATTTAACAAAAATAAAATTGGAAACGACCAAAAGGAAGTCCAAGAAAAAAAAAAGAAAAAGGAAAAAGAATGCGAAAGAAAAAAAAAAACGAAATATATAAAAGAAAGCAAAACAAAATTTAAAATAATTGAATGAAATCGAAAAGAAAAAGAAGCAAAAAAAAACAAGGCAAAAGAAAGAAAATAGTGAAAAACAAGAACGAAAAAAGAAAAAAAAAATGAATTATGAGGACTCCTCTCTATCCAAATTTTCAACTCCATATTTAACTCCCGCAAAACTCTCGGATGACCAAAATGCCATCCCAACCTCATAAATTTTTCTCACATCTGTGTGCAGAAAACTTCCACACACAGTGTTTTTCATCATGAAGAG
Organism: Hermetia illucens; assembly: GCF_905115235.1. NCBI lineage: Eukaryota > Metazoa > Arthropoda > Insecta > Diptera > Stratiomyidae > Hermetia > Hermetia illucens. The sequence goes on along the minus strand of NC_051850.1, from coordinate 71,336,314 downwards.
ACAACAATCGAGTTGCTCCCCGTCGCAGAATATTAAATAAAAGAACAAACCAAAAAGGGATCGCGAGAATTCAATCTTCCTCGTCTGGAGTCAGAGAACAAAATGAAGATGAATCATTGAGGACGGAACGGCACAGCATATAGCCGACTACCTCCGTATTCCATCAAGGATCCATCTCACCCGTCACTTCATCCCTACGAAGAAGAAAGAATATTTAATTTTCTTCAAAATTCCGAAACGAAGAGATAGTCGTTTCACATAAAGGTAGGGAAGGACACTCCTCAGAAGCTCGGACGGCAATACCTTTCAGCTTATAGCCGCAAAGGCCCGTAGATCCAGAGACTTCTGGGAGGCAATCACCTACGAGACGTTAAGTCTCAAGACAAACACAACAAACGACTAGCTCTTTTGGTATTCTACCAAGGATAGGGCAGGAAACTCTACGTTACAAGGTGGGAAAGGAAATTGAGGCTTAGGAACACTTGCTTCCGGGGAAAAAGGCGTGAAACCTAAAACTAGAAATCTGAAGACAAGTGTACGTGGAGCCTAGCCGGGAACAATATTGAGAATCTATTGATTCTCTATCCGACACCACCAAACGAAGTTGTGAGCCGGAATAGGCTATCTTCCACATGATTCAGGAAACCTGTAAATAATAAATTATGCCTGAATCCAGGAAATGTTGTGCCCCACGTTGGGCGCCATTGATAATGATACTTATGGAGATATGAGATCAAGTCGATCCCTTGAGTGGCCGATAACGACCTAGAAGGCAGAGCTATCCCAAAAAAACTAAACAATTTGGCAAAATTTGACCGTGAAGGTCCGCCCACGAAGATTGCAGCTCTATCAAAGCTCTCGGTCGACACGTTCTTGCACGCCTCTGTGCTAGCCAGGCTCGGGAATGTGGGGGGGTCCTTTGAGCGCTTTGATCCCTCACGCTTCATTACTAAAAATAACGTGTCTTTACCGGTGCGTGGGTCCGCACCGGATTTTAAGATCGAATTTTACGTAAGAATTCGCGACGGCCTATCGAATAAAACCAGAACGCGAGCTAAATTGGAAAATAAAAATAAAAAAAAACGGCTCGACCGCGCGCGTGGAGCCGTTTGTCTCCGGACCCGAGTGCCGCGATCAAGTAGTGGAAAATCCACGACGGATCACCTTCCCGATTGCCGTCCCCTCCGCCTCAGATCTTGGACGAGGCGCGGCCGGTGAGGTTCCCACCCTTCCTCGACATCCTCCGGCCAGTTATTCTTTTAGAGGATGTCCCTTCTGTAAGAATTCCGCGGGAGTAAGGAGGAACTAAGGAGAGGGAGTCCTCAAACTACTTCCGATTACGCAAAATTCATTATTTATAAAAAAATTCTAGGATATTATCTATTAACACAAAGTTAACAATAAAATAACCAATTATACTAATTCAAAAAGGAGATAATAAGGCATATGAAAAATATTAAAAATAAAAAAAAAAAGAAAATAAAATAAAATAAAATAAAAGAAAAGTTCAATCAATTACTTACTCTAGTCGTCACGCCGAGCTCGGTTAACGGCTGGTATAACAGGTTCTAAAAGAAAAACAACAAATTATGTCAAGTATTCAATGATAATATGTTAATTACAGCTTTTCTGTTTCACTTTCTTTTTTTTTAGTTCCGAATATAGGTACAACTTTTTCAAAGATTTCTTAGATAAATGTATTTATATTGTTCGTCTGATCACATCATTAGCGAAACACTTCACCGATCTCTTCCTTAAGTCAGTTATGTTTTATTACCTTTCTAATTTTTGCTTTCGGGTGAAAAGTTATCCAGTTGCCTTTGCATCTTTATGGCGAATCAATTGCCATTACTTCACCTTCCTTCGCTAAGTTCACTAGACCTTCTCAAGCTCCAAAAACTTCCGCCTCCACCAAGAAGTTCTTCAAACCGCTCTTACAGCTCTTCAACCAAAACTCCTCTTTCCTCAAAATTCCCCTTCTCCTCCTAGATTCTCTCGCTCAAGAAGAAAAAAAACTCGCTGCTGCCTTTTCCTCCTTCTTCCACTCCACTCAACTCCTCAAAATCCCATCCAAATCTCCTCCAACCACTCGCCTCTAGATCTCCAACAAAACTCCCCCGTTTTTTTCTTCCCGCCAAAAACCTCCTCCCAGCAACATTCTCGCTGCCTTTTCATGCACCGCTTCTATTCCCGCTACATAGCCTTTCTCACTCGCTAGGCAATGTTGCGGCAACATACGCATGCGCCTGCGGATGCGGCAAATCATTCCCCTCCTGTCAAGATCAATTCGCTTGAATACATTGAATAATGTGCAATCTGCGGCGAACTTTAAGGCAATTGCACACTATTAAATGCATTGTTTAAGCAAATTGATTAAGAAAGAGCCGAATGAAATTCCGCTCCCGTCGCGCAGCCGCGGTCACTACAATATATACATCAGTACATGACAGTATAAAATGTTTATTTATTTCAGATAAGCAAAATACTTATGTCCTTAATATGTATGTACAGATTTATATCTTGGGGTTTGGCAATATATAAAGAACATTTTGAATTTATTGTTATGAAGGAATGGAAAAATGTGCATGAGGAGTTCTTCAAATAAGATGAACACAAAGCCTTTATACCCGAAGCGCCGAGCTTCTAGTACTCCCACTTGTTTCGTTTCCTTCCTTTTCAACTCTTCAAAACTCGTTTATTTGACAAAAATTTCAAGATGCCGGTTATTTTGAAAGCCAATTCATTTCATTTTGTCGATTACACCAACCGATTTCAATTATAATAACCAATGTTAAAATGTGAATTAATGTGTATATAGAAATAAATACTAGTATATTATTATTTTCAAGAATTTGCATACTGTAAACCAAAAAACGCTATGCTCAACTAATTTTACTGTGTCGAGTACAATACATTAAGGTCTGAGTGCTTAGAGGTTGACGCTTTACCCCTACATATACACGCATAGTGTAGAATAAATTAAATTGGATGCAAAAAGTACTTCAAATAATTTTAAAACAAGTCGGAAAACTGGAAGCTGGATGCGTATTTCTTTTAAAAAAGTATTTAAGTTTCAAAGTCTATTAATAAAAAATATGGTAATATACTATTGTCAATTTTATTTGAAAGAATAACAACTGAGAACTTAATAATAATAATCGTTATCGCTACAATCCATATTGGATCAGGGCCTTGAAGTGTGTTAGAGCACTTCATTCAAGACCGTAACGGTACACTACAATATACTGTAGGAGGCAATGTGGTCAGCATTGCGCTCGCCCGAGATTATTACCCGGATTTTACTCAGGTACTCATTCACAGTTGAGTCGACTGGTATCCGACGACAAATCACGATACAAATCCCACTGCCACCAAGTGAGATTCGAACCCCGACCTTCCGTATGACAGCCTTGTGCTCTAACCACTCAGCTATCCGACCACTAAGAACTTAGTTCTGAGAAAAAACAAGGAAATGGGTTCAGCTAAATGCGCTTCATTAACAGTAACGAAAATTTCCATTGTAGATAATAATTCCCTGATATCGTGGTAAACTACTAAACTCTTCAATCTCTCATTTTCTGAATTGCAGATCTCAGCAGCTTCCTAGATAATGATATCTGATATAAATACATACACATGCATTTCTTTTTTACAATTTAACCTCTTATTTTCATTCACCAAAAATTAACTTTTGCATTTATAATTCATTCTTAATATACAATAGAACAAAAGGTATATCAGGTGATTCACCATGTAATTCTAAGTAAAAAAATATAAAGTAATTTTTTTTTCGAGCTTTGACCTCTTTCAGGTGCCATTTAGACATTTTAATTTTAATTTTTTAAAAAAAAGTGCCTTTCTAAAATACTAAAATCGCAGTAATTCAAAAATTATGATAGCTAGGGGAGAAAAACACTGGATGAAGACTTCACTCTAAAATATGAATGTCAATTTGTATAAATGGAGGGAGCTGTTTGGAAGTAATAAATTTCCAAATGCAAAGATTGTATTTTCTCCCATGCTGCATAACTATTATTAACAAAGTTATTGAAAGTTAAATTTCTGCCTTTCGCCCGAATTTATTCCACTCTAAGATGCGTATGAAGTCATGATCATATAAAGTGAACTCATGTGAACGGCGGGGTCCATGGGGTCAATTGGGTTTTTAGCTTTAGTTATTTGAATGTCAGTATCAGTTACCGGTGACAGCTATATGTACTTGCTAATGGAGTTTACGGGTAGTGTTCAATAAGTTGGACATGCATGTACGTATGTAAGGCATGCTTTTGTACATAGAATAAAGTGGGAATGCGCCAAGGCTCGTTCGATCAATGTTTGTCTATTTAGTATGAACACAATATTTACGTATAACTTTGATATGTATATAAAAATAAAAGCTAAAGCTATCTAGAGCTTGCTCCTACTACAATATATTTTAATAGTTAGTAAATACGTATTTCGAAAGCTACTTACTCTCTTCCTCAGTACTTAAGCTAGCTTAGTGACTGGGGATGCCGACCCAATTTATAATGAGGCTTTGACCGCATTCCAGGTCGCATTCATTGAGTATGCTGAGATTCTCCCAGACGCTAGGCCAAAGATCCTAAAGCTGAAGTTTACTTCGGCAACTACTAACATCATTGCTGCCGTTGACAGAATTTTGGCTGATAGTTTGGCTAGCGAGATTACCGCTACAAAGGTTCACAGCCTGATCTACGTTGCAGCTGCCGGAACGATAACTATCTTTGATATGTAGTTTGGCAAAATATGAAGGAATATTTTATATTCTTAGTTATGTACAAATGGAAAACGTGCATAGAGAGTTGCTCACATACGATGAATACAAAATCTTTTACCTGAAGCGCCGAGCTTCCGGTATTCCGACTCAAGCGTTAATGGTATCTTCCAGTGAACCAAAGTTAACAGAAAACAATAATGTTCATTATCTAAAAGTTATGAAAGATTTGTATCTATATACTCGTATAGATATATATCTTTGGTTTCAGGTATTTGAGGTATTTGTTCAATGAGGGGATTTCCATTTAAGCTAGTATAACTATAATACTATAAATAAAGAAGTTAGGACAAATCCTTTACATCCAGTAAGTGGCGCTATTTTCTGTTGAGTTTAAGGGGGGCTTCCCATATATGTGAAAGAGGGGTGTATCTTTTTCCACAGAATATGATCCTTAGGGATATCAAATGAAAGAATGCAATTAGACCTTTCCAACTGATAATATTTTCAATACTGGCTGAAACATAGGGGAGCGAGAGCTCCAAATGTATAACAGGTCTCGTTCTCAGAACTTATCCAACCGAACAATATGAAAAAAAATCAGAAAGGTGAATCTATACGAGATCTAGGCCTCAAAACACACCCCATTCCGAGCGTGATTCGGCGCGGTTGGAGTTTGGAATTACATACATATGTAATATCAAGAAATATTTTGAATTGGGGTATATATGAATGGGAAAACGTGAATAGGAAATTCACGAAGTTAGTTGCGGCTGAATATTTTGAATAAATCAATTGCAGCATTAATGCAACTAAATATTTTGAATGAATCAGCTGGAATGTGTAGTGACGTGAGCTGAAAGAAGAATTTGTAATGGTTAGGTGTCATATAAGGGATATTTTGACTATGCACAAATGCTGGTGCACTGGACAGGGGGCATGGGCACTTTACTTTGCCTTCACAGTTGTTTGGGGAAGAGGGTAGAGTATTGTTCTCGCCCGCGCGGTAATTAGCAAACGGGGTTGCCGGGGTCTTTTCAGAATAAATGTTACAGGACTCGCGCCGTTGTTTTACACAAAACTTTAAAAATTAGCTGCTTATTTGCAAATTGATAACAGAATTGTTAGTCCCAACTGATTTTAGAATGAATTAGTTTCAATTGTTAGTTGTTAGTCGTAACTAACTTTTGAACACCACTGTAAAGTAAAGCAATCTTAAAAAGTTTCCGGAAAAACGTGGTGTCACAATAACAATGCATATGAAAAATGTAAATTTCCTTACTTGCCTTCAAAAAAATATTTCAAAAAAAATTATTGTGAGTTTCGAGTTGAAATTTTGAGAAATGATTCTTCAGACTATATTCTATCGATTAAGTAAAGAAAAAGAAATGTAAAAATGTCCTAATAAGCGGAGCAATCAAAGATTTCGATTATCCGTTTTCTTCCTTAAACATTTTTTAAAAATTTGTTTAATTGATTCCCACTACTACTGAAATATGTAATGTAATTAGATATTCCACTCATCTGCTAATTTTTTCATGTTTAAGGTTTTGTGTCGTTCGACAACCCTGCCAGCGCTCAGGCTGCAATCCAGGCAATGAACGGTTTTCAGATAGGCATGAAGAGGCTAAAAGTTCAATTGAAGCGGCCAAAAGACGCGAGTCGCCCTTATTAACAACGAAACTATCCGGTGGAAGAAAGTGTTATTCAGGTGAGTTTAATATTAATTTGCTGTCAAGTAAATGCCGAACTTTTCGAACTTTGCGCCCATAAATTTGGAAATGCAGCGAATTTTGTGAAGTAAATCTTATATACGAAAAAGAAGACGCTGGCTGGTGCATTTACCTTCCTTTTAATTTACGTATTATTTTGCAGCTGCCAGTGCAAAAGAAAATGCTATTATTCTAATGCGTATTCGGCCAAAACCGCTAATGAATTTGTGGTAAGCAAAAAAACACTTTCATTCCTTTCCTTAAAATTTCGTATGTGTAGCATCTATGATGAAAGAAATTGCCACTGCTATAATGGTGGATGAACGTCCCATCCCCTAAAAAGTTCGAAAATATGCAAAAATTAGCTACAAAAAATGAAGCAGCCATTCTAATGAAGACACGATTTCGCTCGTCCTCAACCGACTTATAAACTCCCAGGAAGCAATTTAAATGAAATTAGTTCCTGCAGTGTAAATATCAAGCATCATACTATCCTGCAGACCGAAAGATCCTATCCCCGGGTGTAGGTGCCTGTTTACAGTGGTATTATCGTACATGATTACTCATGTTATCAGAAAATTCTAGTTTTTAGTTAGATTACAAATCAGCTCTTTTGTAAAAGAGCGGAGAAACCCGGAGAGCACATCTCGTATTTCTAAAAGTCATACAACTACCCGTGATGTTAACTTTATCGATCAATATCGAAAGATTTCACAGAAATAAACTATTTTTCAATCACTATGCTTCATCAGATACTGCCTCATCTTTGCCCTGGAAGCAGCGTTAGCCTCAATTCAATTTTACACGGTGTATTGAGTAATGCCTGTCTCTAGGTGTTGTTAATCCAAATCCCCAGAATCCATTTTGTACATTAAAGTCATCTCCTAAATTGAAGCAGCTTCTGATGACCTAAAAGAGTCGAGCGAAATCTTCTTTTTAAGGTTTTGTGTGAAGGAAAACCTTATTAAAATCGATCCAATGCCTGCCTGTCCGTCTGTCTGTATGTCCGTCTATCACACGGAATCTATTCTGAAATTGAGACTTTGAGATATATCAAGGATTATTTTGGACTTTTAACAGTGTATGCGTGGAAAAACATGTCAAGTACAAGATGAACACAAATTTTTTATAACCGAATCATCCAGCTTCCGGTATTCCGATCAGGGTGGACAGTATACTGAAGAGATCTTTACATCTTTTCTAATAGTTTTATACAAGCTGCATTCTTTCATTTTCGATTTTCTGTTCTTCATGGTATCTCACATCTTCTTTAACGTTCGTGGACTCCGTGAGGAGACTTTCTAGGATAAGGCATATGTCTATTTTCTAAGTATGAAGACATTTGTCATTTGCTTTTCTTGTTATGTTTTTGTCTCTTTAGGTTATACTCCTTAACTTTGTCAAAAACTTGTTTGTTTTTGTTTTGTTTGTTTGTTGCATGAATAGTGGGAGTCCTCACTTACTGATTATGGTTTCTCCTTTTTTATTGGAATCTTTTTTATTTCTAAAGTTTCGTGTAAAACAAACCCTTATTAAAATCGATTCACTATCTGTCCTTCTGTCAAACGCACGGCTGCACCCATTCAAACAAAATTTCGTGGACATATGGGAACTATGAAATTTCACGCATACAGTATATGCAAAAAGGGATCCAAGAACGTATACTTTTTCTGTATGAGTTCAAACTCGGTTATAAAGCGGCGGAGGTAACCAAGAACATAACCAGCGCATTAGGAGCTGATACGGTAACCTAACAAACCACTCGACGGTGGTTCGAAAAATTGCGGTCAGGCGACGATTGACAACGACGGGCTGCGTTTGCTAGTCGAATCCGACACACGTCAGTCTGTGAGGGGCATTGATAACAGAGAGAAACTGGCCGTACACTATTCGACAGTTTCCCGGCACTTGCAACAACTTGGAAAGGTGAAAAAGCTCGGCAAATGGGTTCCGCATGCCCTTACGGAGCAAATCATAACGTTTCGAATAGAAATTTGCAGTTCTCTACTCACCCGCAACAGAACCGATCCCTTTTTGCACAGAATAGTGACATGTGATAAAAGGTGGATATTATACGACAATCGTCGGCAATCAGCACAATGGCTAGATGCTGATGAGCCACCGAAGCATATGCCGAAACCGAGCCTCCATCTAAAGAAGGTATTGGTGACTGTTTGGTGGTCTACAGCTGAAGTTATTCACTATTATTTTTTGACACCTGGAGAAACGATAAATGCACAGAAATACTGTGCCCAACTCGAGGAAATGCACCAAAAATTGAGTATTCAACGGCCGAGATTGGTCAACAGCGATGCTGTGATACTCCTTCACGACAATGCCCGACCTCATGTTTCCAGAACAACGGTTCAAAAGTTGAACGAATTGCAGTATGAGACTCTGCCTCATCTACCATATTCACTGGACCTTTCGCCAACCGACTACCACTTTTTTAAGCATTTGGATAATTTTTTGGCGGAATAACAATTGGGGAAAGGAGAGGTCATCAAAATTGCCTTCAATGAGTTTACCAACCCCTGAAAATTGGACTTCTACGAAACTGGTATAAATACTCTTGAACACAAAACTTATTATACCTGAAGCGTCTAGCTTCGGGTTTTCGACTTATTTCAATATATTCACGCCGTCTAGGATCTTAAACCCCTTTTGCGTTATGTCTTCTACAATGTCGTCTTTTTGGCAAGTTGAGTGCAGCTCCCTAGTTATAACCTGGTGTGTTGTTGTTGTCTTCATACGTGTACTGTTGGATTTTTTCCATGCTCGAGATGGCCCTATAGTTATTCGCGATTATAGTGTGTACTTTCCAAGCATTGTTGTTTAGAGAAAATATTGAGTACCCCTTTATCATGGCTGCCAACAGTATGCTTTTAACTTTTTTGTGCTTATCGATTCCCCTAATATTAATCGACAGAGGAAATTTTACTTTCAATTTCATTGCGTTTTTCGCTTAGATGCTGGGACCTTGTTTAATGATTTCCGGTGACGAGTCTGCCTTTTCTTTCTTAGGTGCTCTTCTTGTTTGCAAAATCCAGACAGTTTATCTAGCCAATTCTTTTTCATCGATGTGGTATCCTTGGCGTAAGCAAAGGCCCTCACTCAGCTATTCCTTCTACCTATAATCGTTTCGGAACCATCCTAGAAGACACCACATTATTTATATTGTCAACAACACTTCTCGAAGACATGAAATTCTATCCCTCAATGAATTAACGCAACGGTCAGAAGTTTTCTATGGTTTTTGTTGTGTCTTTCTCTATCATCGATTGGTTTAAGCGGAACAAGAGGTCATTTCGAAATAATTGGTAACAGAAGATATCACCGTCTTTCCTCTGGCGAGGAATGCTTAGTGCTTACCATCTAGACAACAATTTGTATAATAATATTTGTACTTTAGTCGAACATACCAGCAGTTTAAATAAATAAATTGAAAATAGCAAAATTTTAATGTAATTTTGTTTGTTCTCATTTATTTGTCCACATCCAAAAATGATGTGTTGAAGAGAATGAAATGAAAGAATAGCGTAATTATCCTAAATATGACCCAACATCCTTGCACATTTTTTTCGATATATTCTTTACAAACAAAAAAATTATTGCTCTTTACTAAAGAGATGCAAAGCTCGCATCGTTCAAGTCAAAATACATAAGCCCTAGGAACGATGTTACGAAGTTTCCATACTAGCGTACTGTCAAAATCCATAACTGACTTCTCTAGGGACAGGCACAGCAGGAACACATGCCCTACGAAGCCAGGACCCATTGTAATCAGATCGAAAATCGAATGTGTAACTCCTTCGATCATATTCAACTTCGGTTATTAGGATGAAAAGTTTTGAAAAATCTGGATATTTTAAACCATGTAAATCTATGAATTTGTTTTTAAGGTTTTGTGTGTATCGAGACGATGTCTGTCTGTTTGTCTGTCTGTCTGTCTGTTTGTCTGTCTGTCACACCCGAATTATTCGGAAACCGCTAGACCGATTGTCATGAAAATTGGTGAGAGTATGTAATCTGGTGTTCTCTTTACATGCAGTAAGTGGCGCCATTTTGTGTTAAGTTTAAGGGGGGCTCCCCATACATGTGAATGGAAGGTGCAAATTTTTTTTCCACAGAATTTTGCCATGTGGAGTATCAAATGAAAGGTCTCAATTAGTACTTTCCGAAACTGGTTCAATATCTGATATTGGGTGAAACATAGGGGAGTGAGGGCTCAAAATATGGCCCCCAAAAAGTGTAACAGGTGTCGTTCTCAGAACTTATCCAACCGAAAAATATGAAAAAAATAACAGTGTTGTATTTCTACGAAATCTAGGCTTCAAAATATATCCGGTTCCGATATCTGCACAAATCAAGTTAATAATAGTATATTTCCACATTTTAGAAATTTTCCCGGACCCCCCCCCCCCCCCTTTTGTTCATCCCAGAAGTACAAAATTCGGCATGCGTGTAATGAAGAACATAGTGCATGATTTGGCAAAGTTTGAAGAAAATCCAATTATTATTAACAAAATTATGGGGGGAAAACTTTTCCATTTTTTGTGAATTTCGTGCACTCTACTATCTGTATCATCATCAGATATCAATTCGTCAATACCACAACGAAATGAGTTCTTATGAATGGGGTCGCAAAGATTTATTTTGTTTTAGTTTTTTGGTAATTTGTATATGAATATCAATTACTCCAAACAGACATGTGTGTATGTAGGTATATAGTATATGCGTGTTAATGAACAGTGCCTAATTCAGATAGATATAAGATGTAAATCAGGAATATGGGTACGATCAATTTATATACGTGCATATATGTTCAAAGCTTAAATACCTTTTTTTACTAAACTATTCAAATATTTTGATAATTCGGCAAAATTGGTATGAATCTTCTATAATAATTCGTCTGCATTTTTCGGTGTAGGATATTGTTCAACTGTTTTGTTTTTACAGGATCTGTACGAATACCTAAATAAATAACTTGACGTTTTAAGAATGAACATTTGTTTGGATTTAGTTTCAAGTTACATTCTCTTAATCTCCTAGATAGGAGAAATTATGGTTGGCGGGAACTCGCCGATATTTTGGTTGTTGAGCAGTTCATCAAAATACGCAAACCATCGCTTCGATATGCCCATTCGTTAGCAAATCAGATTTCTCCCTTTATCTCGGGAGCATGAGAGTGGTTCGTCATTCTGCTGACTTCTTGGTAAAACTTCCGCGCCTGGTGCGGTTGCTCCCTGAACTTTTCGAGTTCACAGACCTATTGGTTCTTCTAGGGTTCCTTTTTGTGAAGTCGCTTCACCACTCGACGTGATAAGTCTCCGCGCGTACCCGCGTTTGCTGAGAATGCTACATTACTCGATATGGAGCATTCTTTCATTTCGTTGGTAGCTCATATTCATCGTCGAACAAGTCGTTCCAACTGTTCCAATTTTTTTGCAACTGGGGCCAAGTATGTTTGTGGTCGTATCAATGATAACGTTCTTCAGGTGGTTGTGAAGATTATTTGTTGATGCTTCATCTCCTGGACCTCTGCTGTGGATGTCTTTAGTGTTAACTCTGACCTGATTGTCAGAGGGGATTCTAGGTGATGTTGTTATTCTAGCCCGGCGCACCATGCCAGCAAGATAGCGATCCGAGTCTATATTAACTTCCCTGTATGTTCTGACATTCATCAAGGCTGAAAGATGATGGCGTTAGTTCAACATTGGTCAATTTGGTTGAAAGTGGTCCCGTCTGTCGACGTGCACGTTTGTCTATGGACCGCTTTCCGCACAAACTAGGTATTTCCAACAACCATTTCGTGGGATACTACTATTTGAATAATTCGCAGTATCCTTATGTAAGCCATGTATTGCCTGAATAAGGGCTCGCTCCCTATTTGGCTATTAAAATCCCCAAATATGATTTTGATATCATACCTGCGAGGGTCCCCTCCACTGCCTTGACTGTTCTTAAAGCCGATAACAGCAGGTTTCTTTTTTTGGCTAACTAAGAAACCAACTCTGAACACATGTTTTAATGGATGAGCACTATAATATATGATGAAATGGCTCTTCTCCAGTATACCTGTCCCTGCCCAACGCATCCCCTGCAACACTGTTAGATCAGCCCTGTATTGGGCTCTTTCTCTGTAGAGGGAGCGCACGTTCCATGAGAAAATGCGCAAATCGTTGTTGTGTTGTGAATCCAGTCCAACAGTTCTTTTGTGGCTTCGTAGCATGTTTTCCGTGTAGGGTTGTCAATCCTACCCAACCTCCAACCTGGAGCGGAAACTTTTATCTAACGTAATTTGATGGAATGAACTTGTCATATCCAGGGTTGAAAAATATTTAGCTCAACCTAATTTATCTAATAAACACTCGATTCTAGTTATTTCTGTATTCAATTGTCTAAAGTCTACAACAACTCCCCATTTCTTTTTGTCGCGGTCGGTCTTTTTTGTCACAACAAGTAGTGGTGATTTATATGAACAAACAGAATCCTCAATTATTGCAATCTCTTTTAATTGAGATAATGGTCATCCATAATTTTTCATGCAAACGAGTGTTTTATCTGAAACCTTTATAAAAGTGATTTAACATTTTTGTTTTAATTTTTTAAAATGTAATTGTTGAAAGGTTCAATATCAGATTCAATATTTTTTAGTTGTGCAGCCTAATTAGTGGGCAATTCCAATATTTGGAACTATGTAATTACTGAACTATACGACGACGTCCTACTATTCCGTCAGTTTTTAAAGAAAATTGCCTTCTATAATTTGAAATTTATTGTTAATACTGTTGTCGAATATGTCAAAAGACATATTCATAGAACCATATAGTGTGAATAATTCGTTTGAAATACTAGATGCTTGTACGCTATTGGAATTATCAATTGCTGTATTCAATGACAAACTTTTTTTTACTTAGAGAAAACTTAAATGATTGTTTAAATATCTAAGGTTAATGAAATTGGTTACATCCACTGATGCCACTCCAAAAATTGTTTTATGTCTGAAGGGTTTATTTATTGGTTTGGTTTGGCTCCCTCCCGAGCTTGCGAGTTTTCCTGCACCAAATTTTCATTTCGGTACCTAACACAATTTTGGTTGATTCTACAATTATTACGGAAGCTATTATTATGATGTCTGCTATTATGATTGCGTTTTCTTCTATGATTAGCTCTTTGATTGCCTTTCTTCTTCATCTTTTTCGTCAGTCTTTGCCCCCTTCACAGGCGAAGTCAGTTTCACCATTTTGTTTTATCAAAAGCCTGATCTGGATGCGCGGAATTGCGTATCATCTAGCGTATCAAGCCAATTTTGTTTAGTGTCTTTAGTGTTAACTCTGACCTGATTGTCAGAGGGGATTCTAGGTGATGTTGTTATTCTAGCCCGGCGCACCATGCCAGCAAGATAGCGATCCGAGTCTATATTAACTTCCCTGTATGTTCTGACATTCATCAAGGCTGAAAGATGATGGCGTTAGTTCAACATTGGTCAATTTGGTTGAAAGTGGTCCCGTCTGTCGACGTGCACGTTTGTCTATGGACCGCTTTCCGCACAAACTAGGTATTTCCAACAACCATTTCGTGGGATACTACTATTTGAATAATTCGCAGTATCCTTATGTAAGCCATGTATTGCCTGAATAAGGGCTCGCTCCCTATTTGGCTATTAAAATCCCCAAATATGATTTTGATATCATACCTGCGAGGGTCCCCTCCACTGCCTTGACTGTTCTTAAAGCCGATAACAGCAGGTTTCTTTTTTTGGCTAACTAAGAAACCAACTCTGAACACATGTTTTAATGGATGAGCACTATAATATATGATGAAATGGCTCTTCTTCAGTATACCTGTCCCTGCCCAACGCATCCCCTGCAACACTGTTAGATCAGCCCTGTATTGGGCTCTTTCTCTGTAGAGGGAGCGCACGTTCCATGAGAAAATGCGCAAATCGTTGTTGTGTTGTGAATCCAGTCCAACAGTTCTTTTGTGGCTTCGTAGCATGTTTTCCGTGTAGGGTTGTCAATCCTACCCAACCTCCAACCTGGAGCGGAAACTTTTATCTAACGTAATTTGATGGAATGAACTTGTCATATCCAGGGTTGAAAAATATTTAGCTCAACCTAATTTATCTAATAAACACTCGATTCTAGTTATTTCTGTATTCAATTGTCTAAAGTCTACAACAACTCCCCATTTCTTTTTGTCGCGGTCGGTCTTTTTTGTCACAACAAGTAGTGGTGATTTATATGAACAAACAGAATCCTCAATTATTGCAATCTCTTTTAATTGAGATAATGGTCATCCATAATTTTTCATGCAAACGAGTGTTTTATCTGAAACCTTTATAAAAGTGATTTAACATTTTTGTTTTAATTTTTTAAAATGTAATTGTTGAAAGGTTCAATATCAGATTCAATATTTTTTAGTTGTGCAGCCTAATTAGTGGGCAATTCCAATATTTGGAACTATGTAATTACTGAACTATACGACGACGTCCTACTATTCCGTCAGTTTTTAAAGAAAATTGCCTTCTATAATTTGAAATTTATTGTTAATACTGTTGTCGAATATGTCAAAAGACATATTCATAGAACCATATAGTGTGAATAATTCGTTTGAAATACTAGATGCTTGTACGCTATTGGAATTATCAATTGCTGTATTCAATGACAAACTTTTTTTTACTTAGAGAAAACTTAAATGATTGTTTAAATATCTAAGGTTAATGAAATTGGTTACATCCACTGATGCCACTCCAAAAATTGTTTTATGTCTGAAGGGTTTATTTATTGGTTTGGTTTGGCTCCCTCCCGAGCTTGCGAGTTTTCCTGCACCAAATTTTCATTTCGGTACCTAACACAATTTTGGTTGATTCTACAATTATTACGGAAGCTATTATTATGATGTCTGCTATTATGATTGCGTTTTCTTCTATGATTAGCTCTTTGATTGCCTTTCTTCTTCATCTTTTTCGTCAGTCTTTGCCCCCTTCACAGGCGAAGTCAGTTTCACCATTTTGTTTTATCAAAAGCCTGATCTGGATGCGCGGAATTGCGTATCATCTAGCGTATCAAGCCAATTTTGTTTCGACTGGCCTTTTGGTCGCTTACCATTGACTACAATGTTCATACCAATCTTTCCGAGTGAGTTCTCGCTTTGATTGCCTCTATTATTGCCTCTATAATTAGAACCATTAGGATTTTCTGCAGTGTGGCTACTATGTTTGTTATTATTAGTTTTATTTCTATCGTTGTAATTTTTTACCCCTATTGTTTCTAAAGTATATAATTTGATTCCTCTCTCTATTAAATACTCCTCTTAAGCTAATTGAGGCGTCCACTACATTTTTAGGTATAGATGCGAATATGGTTGGTTTCAACTCATTGCTCAAGCTATTTTTAAATGCAGTTAAGGTGTAGTTGTTGTTGAGTTTTTTGAAAAAATGTTCTCTCCTTCGGAAACATTTAATTCTCTATTTATTTTTGATTAAGTTCCTTAATCAAACTAAAAATGTTGTCATTATATTCCCTGGAAGAACTATTTTTCTGACAGTGAATTGAAGTTGACCAATGGTTTTATTACTGCCTTTATAACCTATATTCTAGTTCGCTTTTCAAATCATTTATGCCGCAAGAACTCAAAATTGTTCTAGCTTTTGCCTCTAATTTTACAGTTGAGGCTAAATCTAACAGTATTTTTCCCTGGGATCCCTGAGATATATTATCTCTATAGCTTTTCAGAAGGTTTCGAGTTCTTTATGAATTGTGTGAAACTACCACTTCCATTACAATTTATATGTTAATGTTTTCTTTCTTTAAGGTTACCCATGACTCGCTTGTCTAGCAATGACAGGTTTTCAGGTCGACCAGAGCACGGTTTTCTGTCAACCCTATTCACAATTTTTTCACCAAATAGGGGCATGTGGGGTAGCAAATGACAGAAATCGATTAGTATTTTTTGAAAACGATCTTGTTTCTAATATTGGATGAAAGGTAGAGGAGTGAGGGCTCTGAATGTTAATTCACATTGATGCAACTCTATGAAATCTAGGTCTCGAAATACATCCGGTTCCGATATTTCCACAAATAAAGTCAATAATGATTTATTTCCATGTTTTAAAAATTTCGTCAAGTTTGAAGAAAATCCAACTATTATTAACAAAGTTATAGAGTGTGAATTTTGCATTTTTTTGTGAATTCCGTGCATTCTGCAACGTATTTGATGTCATCATAACATATCAATTCGTCAACACCACAACAAAGTCAGCGGATATGGATGGGGGTTCACAAGGAAATATTTTGTTTTAGCTTTTTAGTTATTTGTGTATAAAAATTCAGACAGACATATCTGTGTATGTAAGTATATTATACGTGCTAATGAAATTTGCGGATAGTGTTTAATGCAGATAGATATATTTATATATTAAACCAGCGGTATTCAACGTACGTACTATATATATACATTTTTTTTTTTTTTATGGATGGAGGTGGAAATCTTAGAAAGACGCTGCTGCGCCAGGTTGCAGCAGTGTGTGGGATTCACACCCACTAAAACCACCCCCACTCTTCCGCCCCTCCCCGCGGGACCACCGTGAAGTATTACTTCGCGGGGGAGGCTCTGGTTCGCTATATCAGCTCGTCCATGTCACGTCTCCGTCGCGCCGCCTTCCGAGCTCGATCCAACTCCAGGAGTTTTGTCTGCACCACGGCTACTGCCTCATTTACCGCCATCCAGTTTTCCTCCGACTTCAACATCTCTTCCACCAGGTTGGAGGGCTCGATGTCCGCCCCTAAGATGCTGTTCAACCTCCTTTTCTGCTGCAGAAATCTGGGACAATGGAACATAACATGCTCCGGGTCCTCGGGTGTAGCACCGCATTCAGGACAGTTGGGAGACTCGTCCAACTCGAAGCGATGCAAGTACTTCCTATAGCCACCGTGTCCCGTAAGGAACTGTATCAGGTGGTAATTCAATTCTCCGTGCTTTCGGTTGACCCATTTCTCGATAAACGGGATCAATGTATGGGTCCACCTGCCCTTGTCGGAGTTATCCGACCGTTGTTGCCACTTGCCACACAACTCTCTCCTGATGGCTTTTCGGAAATCCACATTCACCTCGGCTGGATTTGCCTTCCGTTTTTCGTAGAGCCAGTGTGCTTCGCTCGCTAGAAAATCTATAGGGATCATTCCTGCGATAACACACACTGCCTCCGTCGACGCCGTCCTAAATGCGCTACACACCCTTAGCGCAATTGGCCGGCATGCCGAACATATCTTCCTCCGGTTGACAGCGTGGTTCAACGCTCCCGCCCAGACAGGGGCCGCGTATAGCAGGATCGACCTCACCACTCCCGCGATGAGTAGCCTGCGACTATACTTCGGCCCTCCCACGTTAGGCATCATCCTCGCAAGTGATGAGCTGGCATTTGCTGCCTTCTCTCGCGCATAATCCAAGTGTCCTTTGAAACTCAGCTTGACATCGATCATCACCCCCAGGTATTTGACAACCGATTTTGAGACGACCTCGCGATTACCAACCTGGATGGTAACTGTGTTGTTCTTCCTACGGTTGGTAATGAGGACCGCCTCCGTCTTTTCGTCCGTCAGGTCCAGCTTGACCATTCGTAACCATGACTTGATGGTATGAATGGCTTCATTTGCATAAAGCTCCACGTCCTCGGGATGCTTTGCAATTGCAACTACCGCCAAGTCGTCCGCAAAACCAATCAGCGTTGTCTCCTCCGGCACGCGAAGGCCAAGCACTCCGTCGTACATTATGTTCCACAGCAGCGGTCCCAATACAGAACCTTGAGGCACACCTGCTGTCACAATGTACTCCTTCGGCCCGTCGTCCGTCTCGTACCAGAGAAGTCTGTCCGAAAAGTAACTCTCGATGAGCCGAGCCAAGTAGCTAGGAACACCCAGTTTGGCCAAAGCGCCCTTAATCCAGCCCCAGTTGGCTGAGTTAAAAGCATTTTTGACGTCCAGCGTCACCAGAGCACAGCATTTGCCCATGGCCAATGCATTTCGAGACAATTCCACGACCTTTGCTACTGCATCGACCGTAGAACGGGCTCGCCGAAACCCATATTGCCGCTCTGAAAGACCACCCGCAAGCTCGATGAACGGGAACAGCCTGTTGTCTATCACCCTCTCCAACATCTTCCCCATGGTGTCTAAGAGACAAATAGGGCGATATGAAGAGGGCACGCCGGGTGGTTTTCGAGGCTTCGGTAGCAAGACCAGTTTCTGCCTCTTCCACTGGGCGGGAAACACCCCTTCCGCCATGCACGATTCGAATGTGCTTGCGAACCACCTTGGTCTGGCCTTGACCGCCACCTTCAGAGCCCCGTTCGGAATTCCGTCCAATCCCGGAGCCTTGCTGTCCCCAATACCTCTGCAGATTTCCCAAAGTTCTTCTTCGGTAACATCAGGGATCGAGAAGACGTCCTGCTGAGCTGCCAGTTGGGGTTCTCTGTCGTCCTGCTCCTGCTGCGGGAAAAGAGTTGTAATTATTTGCAACAAGAGCCGTGGGCATGTCACCTGAGGTGATTTTCGCCCGCGGATCTTCTTCATTACAACTTGGTAGGCTGTACCCCACGGATTCGTATTAGCCTCCATGCAGAGCTTCTGGTAGCATTCCCGCTTGCTTCTCCGAATGGCCTTCTTAAGGTTGCTTCGCAGATCCCTGTATTCCTACTTATATATATACATATGTATGCTTTTGTACACTAAGTATATCGGAAATATGGGTACGAACAATTTATATACCTGCATTTATATGCACAGTATTCGTTATTATGCAGTTTGTTTGTTTAGGGTGAGGATAATATCTATGCCTGTAATATGTAAGTATATTTTGTAGTTTGGAAAAATATGAAGGAAAATGTTGGATTTGTAGCTATTATACATACGGATGGAAAAATGTGCGTAGAAGTGTCTCATACAAGATGAACACAAAACTTTTATACCCGAAGCTCCAGACTTTGTCTATAGACTTTGTTTTCATTTTAAGTTGCTTATCATTTTTAAGGTTTTGTGTGAAACAAAACCTTATTATAATAGAATCGATTCGATGTCTGTCTGTCCGTCTGTCTGTCTGTTTGTCTGTCGGTATGTCTGTCTGTTATAGCTTTTTAGTCATTTGTATATGAATATCAATTATTCGAACGAGACATGTGTGTATGTAGGTATATAGTATATGCGTGCTAATGGACTTTGCGGGTGGTACCTAATTCAGATAGATATAAGATGTAAATCGGAAATATGGGTACGATCAATTTATATACGTGCATATATGTGTACAGTATTCGGAAATAGGCAGTTTGTTTGTTTAGGGTGAGCGTAATATCTACGGCTGTAATATATACGTATGTCTCGTAGTTTGGAAAAATATGAAGGAGTATGTTGGATTTGTAGCTATATACGGACAGAAAAATGTGCGTTGAAATTTCTTAGATAAGGTGAACACAAAACCTTTATACCCGAAGCGCGAGCTTCCGGTATTCCGACTTGTTTCTTTTGTCCTATGCCCGTGTATTCAGTTATGTTTCTTTAGTATGTTACCAAGAATTTGGGCATACTCAATTTTTTTTCTCTTACTATGCATTTTTTTACCGTTGTTGACAAGCTTTTTATGTTTCATCTGTGCTTTTATGTGAGGAATTCTCTATCACGATTTTCCATTCGTACATAGGTAACAATACGAAATATTCAGTCATACTTTGCGAAAATCCAAGGTACACGTATGTACATATGTATATATGAACGACATAAATACTGTGTTGATCCTAAATAAACAAACATTGTCCATTACTGCATGACGATGCATACATATATATGTGCCTATCTAAATTGATCTAACGAAAATATACATGTCATCATCATCAACGGCGCAACAACCGGTATCCGGTCTAGGCCTGCCTTAATAAGGAACTCCAGGCATCTCGGTTTTGGGCCGAGGTCCACCAATTCGATATCCCTAAAAGCTGTTTTGCGTCCTAACCTACGCCATCACTTCATCTTAGGCAGGGTCTGCCTCGTCTTCTTTTTCTACCACAGATATTCCGGGTGGGATCATCCTCATCCATACAGATTAAGTGACCTATTGAGCCTAACCTATTGAGCCGGATTTTATCCACAACCGAAAGGTCATGGTATCGCTCATAGATTTTGTCGTTATGTAGTCCATAGCCTACCGTCCTCATGTAAGCGGCCAAAAATTCTTCGGAGGATTCTTCTCTCGAACGCGGCCAAGAGTTCGCAATTCTTCTTGTTAAGAGCCCAAGTCTCGTCATGAGTTGTAAGAGCACGTGAAATACATAACGATTTGATCAAATTAATAATTTAAATAGATGGATATGTCTTTATGCAATTAATGTCTTTATAATGTGGTCTTATTTTATTCGATATTTTACGTTGTTATGTATGTTCATAATAGTTACTATATCAATAAATCATGGATTTCTGAAATAAAGAATGGCAAGCACACCCTCTAGTATATAGTCCCTTTTTCGCATACAACTCCGTACGTACAATTACAATAGTTCCTCCTCTCAACTATAACTAGCAGCTCCCAAGTAAAAAGGGCGCACTTTGAGGTCGCCGTAAGTATTAATCCAACACCGGGTTCACGCTTGCTTCTGTCAGACATTCCAGAGTACAACGGTACGGTGCCACAAGAGGGAAAGGAATGCTTTCCAGAGTTTCACAATCTAACCCCATAAGCTCAGAATGTCCGGCTTGCAATGTTGGAAATCTGGCTCAAGTTGAAGAAAGCAAGCATTTTGGGAGTCCTTGATACTGTTGCTGAGGAGTGTACACACATACCAAAGCCTATTTATGGCTGTGTACGATGGTGAAAGCTCGCAACTGATAAGCCAGTCCTTACTCTAAGCATGGAGGACGCTTCATTGGCATTGTGGAGTATTAGCCATTCTCATCCTTCAAGTCTCCACAAAATCGTTCCTATGACTGGATTGCATTTATCCACCAAATTTTATTGTATTATGTGTAGCCGCTGTGTATACAGAGTTACAGTCAGTAATCTGATTTTAAAAAGGTTTGCTATAAAGAATAAGTCGCCTTCCTTACAAGTTGAGATTATGGTTGCTTTTATTACCTGAGGCATAATTGCTGCTATGTGCAGTTTGTACACATTATGGATTCAGTTTGTTCAAAATCGTCCGCCACTTAACTTTAAGCAGTTCCGCGACTAAGAATTTTCCTGAAAATTGTGACTCACCCTGCATGCTATTTTTTGTTTTTTTTATTTGTTAATTTAGTGCTTTATAATTAAAACTGCACAATCATTCAGCTGGGCACATTTTTGCACTAGGCTCAAAGTAAGTTACAGTTCCTTTTCCGTTTCAACGAATTCCGCTACCAAGATAGAAAAAGTTCCTTGAAAAATAATTTCTTGAAATTTTTAATATAATTTCTTGTTAACCAGTTCCCACAATCAAAAGATAGGTAAAAAATTGAAAGTAAGGCAAAACTCATTCTCAGAAGCTAATTAATGGGAAAATCTGTCCCTATATATGAAAACTCTTATTCCGATGTCTTCCCGAAAAGGTTAATAATAGTTATTAGCTTTTGTGTAAAACAAAACCTCGTCGAAATCGATTCAATGTCTAACTGTTTCTTTGTTTGACTCTCGCAGTTGATTCAGAAACCTACTCTTAGGAACTTTGGAAAAAATATATAGTGTGTGAAACCATTTACATGCGGTGAGTAGGATAATTATTGGTTGAGTTAATAGAGGACTAGGAAAAGTGACGAAAAATTTGCGAACTTTTTTTCTCCAGAATATGGTTATGGGTACCAACTGATAGGACTTGATTAGTACTCAAAATCGTTTTTTTCTGACGTTGGGTGAAACTTAGGGAAGTGAGGCCTAATAATGCGTGCTTCAAAAAGAAACCTATCCAACCAACAAATCTATACAAAATCTAGACCTCAAAATATATCCTATTGCGATACATACGTAAATAAAGTTAATAATAGCATAATACCATACTTTAGAAAATTTCCCGAAAACCCCCCTTAAATTCGGCCTAAAAATACAAAATTTGGTATCATTGCAAGTAACAATATAACACACAATTTCGGGAGAAATCCAACCATTATTAACAAAGTTCCAGAAGGTCAAAATTTTGTATTTTACGTTTACTTGTCGTAACCTGAAAAGTGTATGGCGTCATTATCGTATAAAGTGCACGCACATGAATGGTGAAGTTCGATATATCAAGGAATATTTTGAATTTTTAGCTACATATGTATGAATGGGAAAACATGCATAGAGAATTTCTCGCACAAGATGAACACAAACCTTTAGCCAAAGCTGGTATTTCAATTTATTCTATTGTTAGGATAGCTCTGATCTCATGATTGGCTATAGCCAATCCGGATGGTCTCTCTAAATATCCTACACACATACGTTCATTATAAATGGCGCCAAACGTGGGGCTTTTTATTTTAAGCTTTTCGGAACGACTAGAGAAATTGCACCTCGATTAGGGCCGAAACCGTACGCCACGAGATTTCGCGAGTGCTCATTGGATGGAAGGAAGAAAGATTATAGGGGGACGATTGCAAGAACGTTTCATTCGGAATATTTTCATGTAAAGACCTTCATTGTTCGAAAGCTTTCGTCGTCCACACGTCGATTTTAAGTAAAGACAAGTCTTAAGTATTATTACTTGCCGCCGCCGTCGGTGCTTCATTGGTAAAGGGTGCTGATTGAAGCCAGTATGTACGATTTAATAAATTATGATGGACCCCTTATGTATCATATATCTAAGAACATGGAAATACGAGTAGATGAAGGAAAGTTTTCTATATAAGAAAAACATAGAACCTTTCATATCTTCCCCATATTCATGCGGATCTTCGACAACCAGGAGCGAGTGACCGGTCTCCTGGGAATCTCGTCGTAGGGAATGTCAGAGCTTTACGCCCTCCCAGGCGTCGCTGATCTTAGCCACGCACGAACCGAGAAAGTCCATAGAGAACTGATCCTCGCAAGCTATGATGTGGAAACCACGGACCATCTGAGAGGAATCAAAGCAGGGGATAAGTCCCATGTGTTTGCCTTCGCTGTCCAGGAGATGCTCAATGACTATTTCCGACAGTCTGGCCTCAAAACTGGTCCACACCTCCTGCGCTAGTTTGCCACACTCTTGGCCACTCGCTAAAGGGTTTTGCAATTCGTGGCCCGTCGGCTGGCTGTTGCTGCGTACTTTTCTTCGGATGTTGCTTAACGCCTGAGCTCTTGCCGACTCTGCTCCACTTGTGACCTCGTCTTGAGATCGATTGCCTTTCAGAGCGATGGATTTTGCCTTCTACTCGTTCGCCAGGCGTTTGCTATTATATTTCCCAACAATTGCCTGGTATTTGGGGAGGTCTCTTTTCATTCCGTTCGTCGACAGTCCAGCCTCCATATTCTTAGCAATCTTGCTGAGAATATGCATGGTCTTCTGGTACTGACTCTTGAGCAGGACATCAATGAACCTTCGCTTCTTAGTGGGTTTCCGGCAACCGACGTTCTTGTCGGTTTTCACTTTTGATGGATCCCCCGACGTCGAGGGTTTCGGGTTAGGAGTACTATGTCTAGTGCTTGCTACACCCAGTTTGACGGCAGTGGATTCGAGGCTAGAAACCATTAGTCCGTCTGCCGCCTCGCTCCGGGAAGTCCCCGCGGTTGTTTTCAGCACAGCGGTGCTACCGCTGACACCGAGTGTACTGCTCTCGACGGCTACTGTCTCCTGGCTGGATACCAGCAGCTCGTCCTCCGATGATACGCCTGGCGTCACCCCCTCTTCTTCTATCGTCGTTTTTTTCATTTTGAAAATTGAGTCCGTATCTTGGTCGCACGAGTAGTCCGGGAAGAATGTCTACCCTGGCTGGCCCGGCCACCAGGGTATTTGAAACTGAAGGTGCGGAAGGTATTCAGAGTAGCTATATTCCAACGGTTTTTCCATCGCTCGCCGCACGGACAAAATCTGATCTGTTGCTGGAATGAAGTTTTTTGGTGTGGGCCGATAAAATTCTTGGCATATGGTTTGGATCTAGCAAGATAACGGACAATATCTTATACGTACGTGATAATAATAATAATAATAATCGTTGGCGCAGCAATCCATATTGGATCAGGGCCTTCAAGTGTGTTAGAGCATTTCATTCAAGACCGAAACGGTACACTACAGTATACTGTAGTAGGCAATGTGGTCAGCATTACGCTCGCCCGAGATTATTACCCTGATTTGACTCAGGTACTCATTCACAGCTGAGTCGACTGGTATCCGACGTCAAATCACGATACAAATCCCACTGCCGCGACCTTCCGTAAGACAGCCTTATGCTCTAACCACTCAGGACACACACGTACGTGATACCTTTATAATTGCTGCGCTGGCTGATATCCCCTTTCTATGTATGGAGCAGATAACGCCTCGTTGCCAGTCGTCGGAAATGTCGAGTTCAAAGGCTTCTTGGTTGTCTCAGGTTTCTTTTTTAAGGTTTTGTATAAAACAAATTATTATTAAAATTGATTTACTATCTGCGTGTCTGTCCGCTCGTCTGTCTATCTGTGTGTCTGTTTGTTTGTCACCTATTATCTCAGAGACAGTTGATCCTATTAATTCGAAATTTGGTAGAAAGGTGGGACCTGTGAATCCCATTGCATGAAGTGAGTAGCATAGTTCCACGTTGAGTTTAAGTGGTGATGCCCATATATGCAGGAAGGACACTTGGGATGGGGAGGGAGATCTGTGGCTCAGTGAATTCTTTAATCGGGTTATTCAGGAAGGAAGAACACCATCTGACTGGTAAGAAACTACCACTGTTCCAATATGGAAAAAGTCGGAATACCGGAAGCTCGCGCTTCTGCTATAAAGGTTTTGTGTTCGTCGTATGTAAGAAATTTCAACACGCATTTTCCTATCCGTATGTAGCTACAAATCCAACATATTCCTTCATATTTTTCCAAACTACGTCATGCAGGTTGTAGAGTGCACGAAATTCATAAAAAATGGTAAAGTTTCACCCCCTATAACTTTGTTAATAATAGTTGGATTTTCTTTAAACTTGGCCAAATCGTGCATTCTGTTCTTTATTATACGCATGCCATTTTTGTACTTGTGGGATGAGCATAAGGGGGATTGCCGGGTAAATTTCTAAAATATGGAAATATGGTATTATTAACTTTATTTGTGCAGGTATCGGAACCAGATATTTTTTGAGGCCTAGATTTCGTAGAGATGCACCACTGTGATTTTTTTCAGATTTTTCGGTTGGATAGGTTCTGAGAACGAGACCTGTTACACTTTTTGGGGGTCACATTTTTAGCAATCACTCCCCTATGTCTCACCCAATAGCAAATATGGTACCAGTTTCGAAAAGTACTAGTTGAGACCTTTCATTTGATACCCACATGGCTACATTCTGTGAAAAAAAATGTGCACCCTCCATTCACATATATGGGGAGCCCCCCTAAGCTTAATACAAAATGGCGCCACTTACTCCGCAAAACACGCATAACCTTAAGAAAAAAAGGTAGTTCAACAGAATGTTCAAATTACCGTCCATCCGGTTATTTTCCCATACCATAAAGATTTTTGAACGCATTCTTGACAACCGGATTCGTGAAATCGTTGAAATAACCGTGAATGAAGCCGGATTTGTCAAAAACTGACGCAATACACGCTGCACGGTTACTCATGGCGACGCATCGCCCTCTTTACAGTGAATTTCAGGATCTAGAGAAAGCGTTTGACCGTGTGCCACACGAGCTCATCTGGTATGCTTTACGACAATACTTAGTTCCAAAAGAACTCGCTTCGGGTCTCCGCTGGTGTTCATCAAGGAAGCGCCCTCTCACCACTCCTCTTTGTTCTTGTTATGGACACAGTCACACGGGACATCCAACGTCCAGCGCCCTATGCACTGCTTTATGCAAATAATGTATTCCTAGCATCTAATAGCAAAAATGATCTCGAGCAACTTGTACAGTACATCTCTCTGTATCTGGAATTTAGCTCGTCCCTTTTTCTTACGATATTCTTTTTCCAGCTATTTTTTCTTTTGGTCGAGAGTTATACCTAGATATTTTAATACACTTGCCTGTGGCATGCCTTGTCCGTTTATGATGACTTTAGCTGGATTCTCCTTTTTGTTTGTGGAGTTAATGTACGTTTATTTGCTCGCATTTAATTTTTCTTGGGTTATTCTACCGTGTTGTCAATAGCTGTTTGTAGCTTTATTTTTGTTTCCTCCGTAGTTTTAACCGCGGTAAGGATAGCAATATCATCTGGAAATGTCACTATTTTGGCTTCTTCGCAGCATGGTATATCATTGGTACACAAAAGAAAGTAATATTGGACCAATTTTTTTCAATTCAGAGTACATTCTTTCGTATTTCACTCTGGATAGGCGCTTTGATACATATGATTTTAGGATCTCGGAAAATGCAATTTATACAACAGACCTTGATGGCACACCTTAGCAAACGCTGGGGTGACGCCGTGACACCTCCTTTTTTCCATTGAATTTTTTATCGGATTCGTGATCATGTGAACATGGTGGGTTGTGAAATGCTTTTCAAGGAAACCGAATTGGTGAGTTGGTTTAGGTTTCAATTCACAATGATTTGGTTCAGTCTTTTAAGGAGAAGCTTTTCAAATAGTTTGGCTATAATAGGGAGTAGCGATATCGGTCGATACCATTCGGCTCTACTTGGCTCCTTCCCTAGTTTAAAATTAAACTGAAAACTGCATTAATTATTCGTAATAATTTGATTAGACCCTTTTCTATCAAATCTCTCAGTATTTGCCCTGTAAAAACTTCATAGCCAAGCGCTTTATTTGTTTTAATTTTTGTCTTCCGCCTACTTAGTTTTACACGGCGTGTTGGGTAATGGTTCACTTTTTGTGACTGGGGTAACCATGTAGACGCTTGTGTGTCTAGAGGCTGGAAGGTATTTTCTAGATGGTTTGCGCTTTATCCTGAGCAAAACGAACCCATTTCACGTTTTCTTATTTAATAGGTGGGATTTGTTGTTTGAATCTTTTTAAGGTTTTGTGTGAAACAGACAAATAGGCGTTAGTCTGTTTGGCTATCTGCCACAGCCGATGTACTCGAAAACGGCTGAACTGATTGTCATGAAATTTGCTATAATTTGCAAATTTGATATAATTCTGGAAAGTTTGAATGCAATCCAACTATTACTAACAAAGTTATTGAAAGACGAAATATTCCTTTTCACTTTATTTTTTCCCAATCTAAGACGCATGTGACGCCATCATCATATATATAATAATTTATATATACGGCGGTGTTTGTGAAGACATTTTCGTTTTTCTTTTTAACGTTTTGTGTGAAGCAAAACCCCCCAAAAACATGCGAAACTTTTTTACCCAGGATATCGTCATATGGGGTATCGAGGGCTCGAATAGTACTTCCAAAATTGATCTTATTTTTGATAAACGGTGAAACGTAAAGGAGATATGGTTCAAAATGTGTACCTCTAAAAGTGAAACAGGTGTTGTTCTCAGAACCTATCCAACCGAAAAATTTGAAAAAACATTACAGTGATGCTGATCTATTTTAAATCTAGGCCTCAAAATATATGCCGTTCCGATATCTGTACAAACGATGTGAATAATAGTATATTAGCATGTTTTAAAAATCTAGCGAAAACACCCCCTAATTCTGAAAAGTTTGAAGGCAACCCAACTGTTATTAACAACTTTATAGAAGGTCAAATTTTCGCATTTCTAGTAAATTTATTGCACCGTAAGGGATGCATGACGTCATCACCATGAAAAGTGAACTTATATGAAAGGCGTGGTCCATGGGGATCTTTCAGTTTTCTTTTTTTTTTGACTTTTTTAGTTATTTGCATATCCGTGTCAATTACACGAAGGAGACATATGTATGAATATGTGTGTGCAATAAACAATATAATAGACATTTATTTACCTGGTTACCACCGTTCTTTGACTGACGTACGTACTTTTGTACACGGAGTGGAAACGCGTGAAGGTGCGTTAGATCAATTTATCAATGCGATAATAGGCAATGTTTGTTTATCTAGAATGAACACAATAATTATATTGTTGATATGTATGTACATATGTGTATCTTGTAGTTTGGAAAAATATGAAGTAATATTTTGTATTCTTAGCTATGTACGATTGGAAAATGTTGCGTAGGGAGTTTCCCACATAAAATGATAACAAAACCTTTATATCCGAAGCGCCCAGCTTGTTAATTAAGGTTTTGCGCAAAACAAAATTTCATTAAAATCGGTTTACTGTCTGTCACACACATTTTCTTCGGAAACGGTTATAGCAATTAACGCAAAATTTGGTGGAAAGGTGTGAATGGTGAACGCTCACACATACAGTGAGTAGTATCATTTTACGCTCAATTTAGGGGTGGGTGACCATACATGCAAAAGGGGGTGCAAATTTTTTCACCAAATATGGTTATATGGGAGGTCTCGGGTAGTACTTTTCGAGGCCGGGCTTAGTTTTGAGATTTGAGGGAAAGGTGGGGAGTACGAGGGTCGAAAGTCATCATTCTTTTATAGGCCCATTCTCAGAAACTAGCCCACCGAAAAATCTTAAAATAAAGTTGTGGTGTATGGTGTCTAGGCTCCGAAATATCCTCCATATCTGTTCAAATAAAGTTAATACTAGTATATTACTATAATTTTTAGTAATTGGGTGCAAAACCCGACTTAAGTTCATCCGAATTGCGGTAATGTAGGCTATAACTTTGGAGATGATAGCGTAAAGTTGGGTGAAAATCGCACTAATACCAACAAAGTTATAATTGGTGTAAATTGTCCTGCGAATTTATTCGATTTATTCCTTTTTAAGGTTTTGCGTAAAACAAAACCTTATTAAAATAGGTTTACTATCTATCTGTCCATCTGTCACACGCATTTTTCTCGGAGACAGTTATAGCGATTGCCACCAAATTTGGTGGCAAGGTGGGAACTGTAAGCACTGACGCATACAGTGAGTTATATCTGTTTATGTTCAATTTAAGGCAAGATCACCATACATGCAAAAGGTAGGTGTAAATTTTTTTCACCAAATATAGTCATGTGAGATATCAAATGAAAGGTTAGTACTGTTTTAAGCTAATCTTAGTTTTGACATTTGTTGGAAAGGTGGGGAGTGCGGAGGGTCGAAATTTGTCATTTCTTTAGCGGGCTCATTCTCAGAAACTGCCTAACCGAAAAATCTGAAAAAAATCATGAGCATATGGTGCCTAGGCTTCCAAATACCTTCCATACCCATATCCCTTCAAATAAAGTCAATAACAGTATATTACTATTATATAATTTTTAGTAATTGGCTGCGAAACCCCCTTAAGTTCATCCTAGTTTCATCCGCGTTTCCACTATCAAAACTTGCTTTATTTACGCACACAATTTAATTCATGCTCTATTCCTAAATTATTTATATAATTTTCACTATTCCTATCGTTACTAATAGCGAATTAGTAAAGCGCGAGTAAAGTGTTCTCGATTAAAAACCTTAGCTTTTTTCGGAGACTTATCGAATACTAAAAAATCAAAAGTAATGTCATTCTTTAATTCACCTATCTGTTGACCCTTCAGTGTTTACACATTAGTCCAAAAATGGTCTTGTTCACAACACAAGAACACTTGTTTATTATTTACTAGCTGACCCTGCGAACTTTGCTCCGCCTTAGAGGCAAAAAGTAAGCAGATTTTTGATTTTATTTAGCTAGTTTTTTTATTTATCAAGTATTTCAATGATTTTTTAATAGGTTGCACTCTTCAGTTAAACACCTTGTGATACACGATATTTTTTGTTTTTATTAGCAGACGCAAGAACAAACAACGCCGATCCATGAACATGCCGCATATAATTGACCATGTGAAAAACATTGATTTTCCAAATTCAGACCACAAACTTTCAAGAATTGACCTTGTGATTTGTTAATGGTCATGGCGAATGCAAGACAGATCAGAAATTGGAGTCTTTTAAACTCAAACGGCATATCGATTGGGATCATCGGGATCCGCGGAATCAGAACTTCCTCACTTCCGAATTTTCCTTTGAGTATCGTCGCGTAAATCACATTGTTCATCAATTTACTTACCACCAAACGCGTACCATTGCAAAGTTTTGGTGGGTTTATATTTCGAAGCATTATTACTACAGAGCCAACCTTTAGGCGTAAATTGTGCGATAGCAAGCCAGGCACATCCAACGAGTTTAAAAATTCAATTGGAGTTGGTGGCTTCATCTTTATTTGTTATACAGTCAATGGATTTGAATGAATGCATTGTTCCAATGATATCATTCTGAAATATGTAGTTGAGGTCATCTACATCTTTATTCTTAGCCACTAAAATTGCTCGCTAACTCAATGATTCATTATTTTTGTAGTTAGTAACGATGTTTAGGAATACTTTGTTAATAAGTTCGCCTTTCGATGAGACAAAGTTACAGAAATTCTGAGGAAATAAAGTCAATCCGCTCGATTCGTCGACAGGTACTCGACCATTACCGATAATCAGCAATTGCTCAAAGAAATCTTCAGCAGATGTATCATTAAGCAATGCAACTCTTATGTTTGTTGTCAGCTGGAGTTTCTTCACATAACGCCATAGATTCGATGATTTGAGGCAAGTATTTATTTCGTCGGCAACCGTTGATCCTGGAATTACTGGGAGTGTTTGGCGGAAATCCCCAGAAACTGAACCGCCTTAAAAACATCTCGAGTCATTGCGTAGATCTTTCAATGATCGGTTAAGTTGCTTCTAATGCACGCTTATGCACCATTGTGCATTCAACTACTAACATGAGGAATGTCTTGCCAGTTCCACCAGGGGGATCCAGGAAATATAAACCACCATTTCCATCATCAATTGCCTTCATTAATCTATCATAAACTTCCTTTTGTTGGGAATTCAACAGTGGTCCATTCGTTTGAACAACTAAATCTAATTCCTGGTGATCATAATCACGTTCCCGTTCCAATTCTCGATTAAATGCGTCATTCATTTCGCGATTTGGCGCTGGCATTTTTAACCTGACTAATAAACTACCGCACATAAGGTAACACATGTCTTCGATCAAGAGTAAAGCCCGATTATGTATCTCCTCATTCATCTCAAGATCGGGATTTCTGGAACTGACACGTATTTGATGTCAAATATCTTCTGACATATTATCCTTGTATTTATGTCACAGGTTAGATGGGTTCGACGGAAAGCATGCCGAAATGATGATTGCAAATAATGTGCGTATCTGACTTGAAGATGCAGAGATAATGGCTTCAACGATTGTCAGATCCCAATGGGCATCGTTTTCTAGTAAATTGAATTCTTCACTTGCAGCACGATATATTGGGAATATTCTACCAGTAACAGTCCGTACTCACTCAAATGTTGTCAGTAGAACGCACGTCCGGATAACCAGTCGTTGAAAATTCCGAGTGTAATAAAGTGGCATCTCCCAGTAAAGTAAAGTTCGTGCAAACGGATCGCTTTGGCAGATCGCAAAGAAACTGGTCAATGTTGTCGCTGGAGGTTTTTCAGCACGTTGAACGACATTCGAAGCCGTGAAATATACTCGTTGACCATTCTCCAGATGCACCGCCAAACGCACAACAATAGGATGACGTTCGTGAATAGGGAACATAACGACCAACTTAATAGCGCGCAATTTCATCGTTGGCATTGGAAGATTGGATGCCAAGAACCGCGATATCGCTGTCTTTCGTGACATATTTGCAAATGTATTTTAAGTTGTCGACAACGAAATCCATTCTTTTCACTTTTGTTGTGACAGTTCGACCGTTATCATCGGGTGAGCGACGGCGATACAGTGGATAACCATCGTTGCCAGTGACAGTCTCCGCCGTTAATTTCCGTGGTTATCGTTTGGAATACTTGCCGTCGATCATATCGAAACGCTACTCGATTCAAATCAGCACTTGATAAATCTCTTCTTGTGCGTCGAAAATTATCTACTTGTTGATCTCTGTTATTCGCTCGACGATTTTGCATTGCCAACCGAGCCATTTCACGGGCTGCCTCGCTCTTGTGATTGAGAAGCACGAAGTCGAGCCATAATAACGCGGCGCTCTTCGGGGCAATTCCTTATGCTTATGTCTCCTGGTTCTAAGCTACCTCTCCACCATTTTTCAGCCAAATCGGTTCAGCCATTCTTGAGTTATAAATAGTGTAACTAACACCACTTTCTTTTATATATATACAGTATGCAAAATTCGTATTGGAAACATAGGTTTTTAACAGTTTTTTGCTTAAATCTTCGAAATTCGCACGAATTTTGAAAAATTAAAATGTGTTTTGGATTTTAAAGCAAAATATTTATTCAATTGTATAAAAATAACTAAAAATTTTGGTACAGCCCTTAGTCGTTTTGGCATCGACTGCACCAATTTTTCAGTCAAGTTTCTCGGAATTTTTTTCCATTCTTCCTGTAATGCAGTTTTAAGGTCACTGATGTTTCTTATGCTATGATATCTTAACCTCTGTTTAAAAATTGACCACAAATTTTCAATAGGGTTAATGTCTGGGCTCTGAGGAGGGGTTTTTAAATATTTTCTACAATTGTACAATAACCACAAGCGAGTATTTAAAGCGGTATGCTTGGGGTCATTGTCTTGCTGAAATATGTAGCGGTCCTCAATGCCCAAGTTTCTCGCACTTTTATGCAGATTTTTTTTTAAAATGTCGATATACTGCGCGGCATTCATATTTCCTTCGATAAAGTGGAGCTCTCCAACGCCGGATGCAGCGAAACAACCCCAAACCATTAATGAGCAGTACCCATGTTTAAAGGTTGGTCTCAGATTTCTCGGATGGAGGCGAGTATTTCGTTCACGCCAAATTCGTATGCGACCATCCGACGACTTAACATTAAATTTACATTCGTCGGTAAAAATTACATTTTTCCAAAATCGGAAGTTTTTTTTTAAATACCTTTTTGCGAATGTAATTCGCGTTTTCCGATTTACTGTGTTTATAAAAGGTTTTTTGCACTTACGTTGCTCCGAAATTGAAGCCGGCGAATGTAATTTCGAATCGTTTGAGCTGTTACACTTACTCCACAATATTTCTCTAGGAGGGCAGCTAGCTTTACAGCACTTACGGCATTATCCTTTCGAATTTGACGGAGAAGAAAGGACTGATGTCTGCGAGTCAGAAGCATTCGATTCGGATTATGCGATTTCTTATTGATCCTGCCGCTTGATTTGTATATTTTGATTAAGTTGTAAACCGTCGTATGACTTCTTTGAACGATTGTTGCTATTTCCCGGAGCGATTTCCCATTTTCATGCAAATTAACGATAAATTTTCGAACATCGTTTGATAACTCTGTTGACTTCCGACCCATTTTGATAAATTTTGAATAGTATAACTAATTATGGAAAATAAATGTAATTTTTATACTTAAAACTATTCTCTAACTCGACACACAGCCGATCATTAACTAAAACATCACAATCTGTGCAAATTGTGCATTTCCTGGAAGCGTACAGTGTCGCACCATTAGTGTTCTAATACGAATTTTGCTTCGACAATAATGATCTATAGCCCATTATGAAAAACCGGTTTTGTTATTTTAAAAACTTTTATGTGTTAAAAGTGTCTTAACTCAAATGCAAATAATTAGAAATATAATTGTGCTAAAATCATTTAATTTTCTCGTAGAATAAACCATTTTTCTGTAAAATCATAGGTGTTCCAATACGAATTTTGCATACTGTAGATTATTTTTTTGTTTGTGGCATATCGACACCTGTTGCTGTTCGCACAAATGTGAAGTGATAACAGAGAAGAGAACGATGACGAGGCCAAACACACTATTTCGTATAATAGGTAATATACTGATGCAACGACGGAAAAGAATCTCGATATGTCCAAATAGGCCATTTGCTACATGCTAATGTGATGTAACGACGGAAGAGACTAAATGCGCAAGCTGATTATGGCAGATTTTTTTTGCATTGTGCTGGCTATAAAGATGCGGCTGCTGGAGAAAACTTGGCCGAATCGCTTAAACATCCTCTCCTGTTATCTTTCTCAAGTGGCAAGCTGTCCCAAGGGTCCTGGTTATGAGAACCCTTGTATTTGTGTCACTCGTTGCCAGCTCGCATTTCAAAGGTGCAAGGTCATCCATCACCATCTAATGTTTGAAATGACGGCGCCCGAATCGGAAACCCCTAAGTGTTACATAGCGCCTTCCATTGGCAGTCTCCCCTGGTAGATCTCCGATCGACGTAAAATTGCCTGATGTTTTTTGTTTTTTTCGGTTTTGATGAAATTGAAAGCCGATTGTCTTGCTAGTACTTATCGAAACTTGTTCCTAACTTTCTCTTTGCGGAAGTTTTTAAGTACAGAACGTATTACATTGGTTACATATTTATATTTATTTATATATTTATTTTTTTCTCTTTTCTGCGCATTGTGTACTTAAGCGTGGTACATATGTTAGAAATCAAGTTACTCGGAAGCGATTTAATGCCTAGGAAATACATCATCAGTTCAATTTCACGATGACGTACCACGGAAAAGAAATGTGAACCATCAGGCATTGACTTTGTTTGTTTAAAAACAGAGCGCCGACCTCCCTAGGCATTGATTTACTTTTGCACACGTCTGCATTCATATTAGCTTGAGCTCATGTTACCAAACAACAACACAAAACAACATATCAAGCGTCCGTCACCCAACATAACATAAAACAAAAACAATGAAATCAAATCTAAAACTTTGAAGCCATGCTACTGCTGTTGTTAATTTGGATTAGCCACTTATGATATAATTTATTTACAAGACTTTTACGTGGGTTAGTGATTATTAATTAATTTGATTAATATGCAATACAATTTCGGATCCAACTACGGGTTTTCTATTTTTTACATGGAAATGTATATATCGTGTTCTAGACTGAGGAATTTCCGGGTGACACGGTACCTATAGGATTTGTCGATGTTTGACCTCATCCCCCGTGCTGCCGATCCTCTATTGCTAGATGGGTTATAAAGGTAGGGTGACCGTCATCCTCCTTTCACTTCTTTCTGGCTAACCATACCCAGATTCTTATGATAACGGCGATAACGATGATAACTGCTACCTGTCTGAACTCCTCTTTATACGCGAGAGGGAATTGTATACTCGATCATAACGAGATCATTCTGAAGCAATGCAAACACTGGATTAACCTCGAATACTCTTTCTGGCTCGTCTTGTTCCGGCAGGACTATCCCGGGAACCTCCTTACTAACCTAATTTATATAAGCCACCAGTTCCTTGGTGGGTCATAATTGCTCATGTGTGGCGGCGATTTCTCTAATTAATGTTTTAACTCCCAAGGAGAACTCCGACAGCTCCTGTCTTAACATTTCTTTCCCCTGCTGCTCCATCAGCTGATTTATTTGGTTCTCCACCTGATGGTACTCTAGGTCGGTGATGTTTAACGTCAAGGCTGTGATTTTTGTCTGCTAATGTTTAAGAGCTTTTACTTCCTCGCGAATAGCTATGTCCCGATAAGTTAGGTAAGCTACTGTCCCCGCGGCTAAGAGACCTGGGATATACTTGGCACCTGTTTTCAATAAACTACTTGATATAATGGGGACTACCCCAAACCCCCGCCTAACTCGATTGACCTTGTAGAAGCGGTCAACTGCCGATTAGCATCAGCTCGCTTGCAAGTTTCAACTCATTACAAAGTTCTTGGACTTCGTCCACCATCTGTCGCTCCCAGATCCTATGGAACTTTTCTAGCTGTTGCGACATTATGTCAAGACCACGCGTGAGGTTTACTGAGGCTGCAATAGTGTATTTTAGGTCAAATGCCTTCAGCTGCAGTAATCCCAATTCAAAACTCTGGTTTCCAAGACCGAGTCCACCGCCCAGTCCAGTCCAGTCCACTGTGGCGGGCATAAGGCATATGCACAGCAGAGTGGCCACTCGCGCCAGAGACCACGGCTTCCATCCTACTCCTCTCCGCGTTCGGGAGGGAATGTTAGTTGGAACCTTGTCCGGTTCTTATGCATTATCATCTGCCTTCTGGGCTTGAAAATGCTCAGCATCCTCTTCTGGAAGAAGGGGAACGAGCAGATGCACGGCCCGATGTATATTGTCCCTACCGGTAGTTTTTAGTTTTACTTGACGGATGGTACCCTGTGGGTCTGGAAAGCTTCTGACACTCGCCCGGTCTTTCAATCTAATGTCCTGTGACCAATTTCTTTGATTAGATGGGAGACTTTTAATTAAGACCTTCCTCAGCCGGAGGCGACACTAGGCTTCTTTGAATGATGAAATGGGCAGGAGTTAGTACCTCCAGATCATGACTATTATCAGCCAGCGGATACAATGGCTGGCTGTTTAATATTGCTTCCCATGTGCAGACGGCAGTTTCAAAATTTTCATAAGTCAGCTTGGAAATTGAAGGCATTCGCTTTATGTAGCGTTTTAGACTCCCCACTGCTACCTCAAACAGCCCTCCGAAGTGGGTGGCCCTTGGGGGGTTGTGATGGCATACGATCTGACGCTGAGCCAACCTCTCCTCGCATTCGCTGGTCAACTTTCCCCAAGCTTCCCTGAGCACTTTGGAGGCCCCTACTAAGCGCCGTTGTCGGAGCGAACCATTTTCGGCTGGCCTCGCCGGCTCACGAACCTTTGAACCGCAGCCAAAAATGCATTTGTGGTAAGATCGGTACAGAGCTCTAAATGTATCCCCCGCTTTAGTAGCCATACATACGAAGACCACTATGTAGACCTTCATAGATTGACTCCTCGCATTCGAACGCACCAAACGCATCCTCTAATCCACTTCGTCACCCTCTGCTGCACCGCTGGAATGTAATATCTTTCTCGAATGATAGTCATTGTGAGTCCTGTCCCACAATGTTGGTGAAACTTATGAATCTGTTGAATTATGAAGTGAGATAGTTGGCATTTCCCGAGAATTATAGGGTGTTTCTCCTCAAACGAGATGAGCGCCTGCTCTTATCTTCCTCACACTTGATGAACCCCAGATACTTCGCCGACAAAAGAGTTTAGCGTGGACAGCCAATGGTTTTTCTCAGTATTCAATCCCTTCTGAATTCTGAAATTTGCCTCGAAGAGTAGTTTTTGTTGATACCTGCCGGCTGCCCCCTCCGCTTGCTTCAACTCCTGAGCTGAGAACGTACCTGAAGTTCCTGATCTCCATCAACGGCATCTCGTGATTGTGTTTATCAATCGAGGTAAACTTGAGAATCGCTGAATGAAATCTGGTTCAGGCGCAGGCTCGGTACCAATTTCTGCTAAATGAGTCACTGCTTCAGCGCCAGAACTGACGACCTCCGTGCGAGGATCCATGGAACCACAACTCGTTAGCTACAAATTTCTGGGGAACATGCCACTGGATGCACAATCTGCAGGGTTATGTCTTCACCTGTGGGTGACAGATACTTATGGATCGCGGCTACTCGTCGATGAACCAATTTGTTGTCGATATCCTTTCGACTCCGAATCCAGCAGAGAGCCACCTCGGACTCCGTATACGCCGTGAACTTTACTGGGCTAGTCCCTAGGCTTTTACGGACGTCTTTGAACAATTCTGTTAAAAGTATTACACTTTCCAACTCGAGTTTCGGGATCATGCATGCTTTGGAACTTATACTCGATCGTGTCTTTAAAGGCGTGACCCGCTTTCTGGCTGCGATCAACCGCACGATGTATCCCGTCTCAATTTTGCGTTGGCTATAGATGACCGCGGCGTAACCATCACCGGATGCATCGCTGAGGCCTACTAACTCCATCTCTTCATCCTTGGAGGTATGTCCACTCCAACGTGTTCATTCATGTATTCTAGAGATGAAAACACATTTTCTAGTTGCCTGCGGGACGGTTCCTCAATAATATCATCCAGCCTTCCTGCCATAGTCGTTGAATTTCTATTCTCAGCTTCATTACAACCGGAAGCAGCCAACCAATAGGATGGAAAATAGAAGCGGCTATACTAAGCACTCTTCGTTTGGTATACCCAACACTTAAATTTGGCTTGATACTGTACAGGAAACAGTCATCCCTGGGACTATAGTGCAGGCCAAGGATTTTAAGATCCCTGTCTGCCTTATCAAACTCAACATATGAACTAATTCGGTGACTTTCGTCAATAAATTTTAGAAGCTCTGAGCAATTCGTCGCCTACTTCGTTAGCGGAAGTTTATGTGATTTTGCGGATGACCTTTTGAGCTTCTTTTATACTGGACGCCCCGTACAACAGATCATCGATATAGAACGCGTTCTTGATTATCCAGTTCACCTTCTCATCAGGAACATTGTCGTATGCCACCTTGTGAAGCGTTCGAATTGCTTGCCAGGATGCACAGTCTAGCCCGCAGGTTATCGTTTTCAGGTAAAACGCTCTTATCGGTTCCCCAGGCTTTGCCCGCCAGAGAATCCAAAGCCTGATCTGATCCTTAAAAGTATCTGCCGACATATTTTAGTAATATCACTAGAATACACATACGCAAACCTGCGTATTTTAGTGGAAATGTCGGAAATATGGTTTCGCAACTTTGGACCGGGGTGGATCATCTCGTTAAGGCTCACGCCATTTGATGTCGGACTGGAAGCACTGAAGACATTCCGCAATTTCGTCAAAGTGGCTTCCTGGCGAGCCACGCTTAAATACGGGATATAATATACCTCCCCGCTAGTGTCAGCCTGACGAGCCTTTGGAACTTCAGCCGTGTGGCCCAAATTAAAATATTCTCTCATAAACTCATCCGATTTGAGCTTGTGGTCTTTGTTTTTTGAACCACATTTTCTCCTGACCGAGATAGTGCTGCACAGCCATGTGCAGCTTAATATTATCTTGTCGCCACGGGGTCGATACCACGTACTGGCCATCATTCTTTCGGTAATGACCCTTTACGAATATGTCCTCACAAATTTCGTCATCTATGCGATTAGATTCACCTCTACTTAGGGGCATATCCCAAAAAGCCCTTAAGTCCTGTTCCCATTCCTTGATAGTGACATGCGTTGAGGTGAATTTCGATACCAAAGATTCCGCCGGGCCAGACACTATCCACCCCAACTTCGTGTTCTGGAGCAGGAAGCTATCTACGGTTTCTACTCCATTCACGAAAAGTTGTGGAAGGATACTAGATCCCAATAAAACTGGAACATGAGATGCATGTTCTGTTACGGGGTCCGCCAACTTCTTCCCTTACAACAACGATTTTACTTGCTGCGGTACCTGTGGAAGGGAATCTTTAGTTACCCGTCTGACTACCAGCGCTTTAGTGCTGACCTCGGAACCATCGTCCAATTTAAGGGTGAGACACACAACCGCTGATACATTCCCTGCTGCGACACCACCTACCCCCAAAATTTCGATATTGGCCTTTTTCTTTTTTAACCGAAGTTTCTGTACTAGATCTTTGGTTATATAGCTGCTCTGACTGCCTTGATGGATCAAACACCGAACTGGAACGGCATGCCCTTCTCTTGCCTCTAGTTTAACGACAGCTGTTGGAAGAATGGTTCCCGTCCATGACAATGCTGTCAAATTTTCGGCATGATGAACAGCAGAAGACGGACTATCCCCTTTGCACTGATTCATGGCTTGCCTTTTGCATATTTCGCATTGAAGATTTTTGCGTTTATTGCACGTTTCCCCCCGGGGAGACACAGTAAATGCAAATATGATAGCGGCGGAGTAGTTTCTCCTTGTCGGTTCTATCAATGAATTGAGGACCCTGGACTGTGAAGTGCTTCTCCATACATAAGAAGCATTTAGTCCAGTTTCTTTTTTCACCATCCGACTTGGCAAGCAAGGTTATCTCCTTCTGGGCTTTTCTTTTATTCCCAGGACCCTCCGCTATGAATATCCCACTTAGACCATCCCAACCGGGGGACACGACCACATATCTATTCTCTAGAAACTGGTCGATGCCATTAATCGTAACGGGCATTCTTGGATCTCGCAACGTTAAGTCGAACTCCCTCCGACTTGTCATATCCATTTTCCTCATCAGGACGAATGGGATGAATGGAATACCTTCATCTGCATTGAATCCTGCTTTCCGTAGGTTCTGAACTGGGGAACGGATGGCATTAAATGCTTTTCCCAGCGATCTAACCCCGCTTTGGTTTATCTGAGGTAAGTTAACTAACGCCTGAATTTCCTTTTCTATGAAGGCCCGTCGATTACTTTATTTTCAGTAAGTGCTGGTAAGTCTCTCCGTATATCCCTAAATGATCGATTACACGTTTTGCATCGCCTCTGAACTTGCTCTGAAGCATCATCAAGCGCTCCCCAAAACCGATTTCAGAACCATCGTATACGGTGTTAAAAAGGCTTTTAAATGGCTCGAGATCCTGAGTTCCAGGGGGGAAAATGGTTTGGCCTGGTCTACCTGGGATCCAAGAAGGATTCTGAGCGATTTGGCCCAGGAGTCTGCAAATATTCTGGGCGGAGCTGACTAGAGTCTAGTAAATAGTCCGGCCGTATTTGGGTGGGGAAGGGCCCATTAGATAAACGCAGTTCGCCTCTCCACGTTGGGTAATTTCGTCTATCTGTATCACAGGCCCCCCATGCCACGCGGAACGCTACTTCACACCTGCTTGAACTCCTAGGCAGGTCCCTAGCTGCCGCTTCACCTTGGAGTCAGTTGTTGACGTTTAGGCCCAAGTCTCGTTCTAACGGTTCTGCTTCAACCTGTCTTGGGACGGCCCCCCTATTCGAACTTCCCGCACCGGCATTTATATAATTTTGGGTCGTTTTCGGGAGTTTAGGGACTTGTTCCCTAGCTGGCCCCAAAGGTAACGGGTCGGCCTCTGTTTGCCTCTCGTCAGGAATAAGAGAGGGATGAACTCTCTCAACGAGCTCCTTTCCCTTCAAATAAACTGATTGCATGAGTCCCAGTTTATTCTCTCCCAAGTATATTAAGCCTGTCGATGGATTCAGCAATACCAGCCGTTTATGTTCTGCAATGAAATCTGAATAGATCTGCCAGACTTCACTGCACGCGGTTTCAAAGCGTTCGATTCTCCTGCCGTAGTTTGCACAGCTTCTCCCGAACCTCTTCAACTTTTAATATCCGCTTCTGCTGGGCTTCAATGATCTCCTGGATCTCCATTTTTATTATACCAATCTCCTCCAACTGGCGATCAATCAATTCATTTGAATATTTCCGTTTCCCACGTAATTAAACGTGGGAGGCGCAACACTATAAGGACTTTTTCTTGGGCCTCATCAACAACACCACAGAAATTAACACCAACGATGTTAGAGTATCGTTAGAGAAACGCGGAAGGCGCAACACTTTAAGAACTTTGCCTTGGATCTGAACGCGCCCATATATCAACAACACCAAAGAATAACACCACCGATATTACAGGATTTTTATACGTGCCGTTTAAGTGTCGTTTAATATTGTGCAGTCGGAACACAATCAATACTTTTAATTTGATCACTATATGTTCCCGCGCTTTATTTGCGCTAAACACAATTGTATATTTCACTAAAAAGGATAGCATATTAAATTGAATTGAATGAATGAATGAATGAAACTCAATTGCACTTTATTTTCCTTTTACACAAGAGAAGTTATTTTATAGGATTAA
Source organism: Hermetia illucens (assembly GCF_905115235.1). Classification (NCBI taxonomy): domain Eukaryota; kingdom Metazoa; phylum Arthropoda; class Insecta; order Diptera; family Stratiomyidae; genus Hermetia; species Hermetia illucens. The sequence goes on along the minus strand of NC_051850.1, from coordinate 71,294,221 downwards.
TTTGTGTATAAACTTAAGTGATGGATCGTAGAATCCGGCTAGAAGGACCAGTTGTTTCGACGATACCCTAGACGGCCTCGTCCGTTGGCTATTCTGCTGGGGCATTGGCCAAACTCGCGCACTAGCCCCTGGATTTCACATTGATGGCCGTGGCTGCTCTCGTTCCGGGCTGCCGAAACTTAGCTCCGGAACGATTTAGTATTCCTAGTCCAGAAAAGGAAAAGCTAATAGATTTAATACAATCACTTGCGCCGCTGTTCCACTATGAACTTCCGAGTCTTAAACTTATTACAAACAGCCGCATTTTCACTTTCAAAACTTGCTTTATTTTAACACATAATTTGATCCCTGCTCTATTCCTAAATTACTTATATAATTCTCACTATTCCTATCGTTACTAATGGGAAATTAAAGAACAACCACGCTAATTTTTTCGTAAACTCGTCGAATACTAAAAAATCAAAAGTAATGTCATTCTTTAATTCACCTATCTGTTGACCCTTCCGTGTTTACACATTAGTCCGAAAGTGTTCTTGTTCACAACACAAGAAGATGCGTTAGATCTATATATATAATACATATATATTATCTGTACGCAGCAGTATACGGTAATAGACAATGTTTGTTTCTTTACGGTGAGCACAATTTTTATGTCTTTAATATATGGGTAGGGAGTAGGCTATATATTTTTTGAATACAGGACAGAATATTTCGCATTTGAAAAATGAATAAGAAACGAAAACGTGCATAGAAAGCTCCTCAGATAAGATCAATAGAAACCTTTATCTGTTTATCTGTAGTGCCGACCTGTATTCCGACTTGTTACACGTTTCGCAGCCTCCCACACTGTGCCTCTTTGTGCTGTCACATGTGAAATATAGTTGCTGAAGAAATCGTTTTTAAAGTTTTGTGTAAAATCAAACTTTTTTAAAGTTGGTTTACTGTCTGTCCGCCCGTCTCTCTGTCTGTCTGTCTATCACACATACTCTCTCAGAAACTGTTACTCCTATTGATGCGAAATGTGACATTTGTACGAATTTGGCAGAAAGATTGGACCTGTGAAATCCATCGCATGTAGTGAGCAACATGGTTCTATGTTGAATTTTTACATGCAATGCGAGGTGCGATTTTTTTTCTCCGGATATAGTCGCGTGGGGTATCAAATGAAAGGCCTTGATTATCACTTTCTGAAACCGATATATATTTTTACACCTTTTCAAAGAGGAGGGGTGCCGGGGTCCGAAATAAGTCAGTTATTTCAAAAACGATCTTAGAAACTACCCAACCCAAACATCTGAAAGAATATGGTGGTCCACGCACATTTAGGTCTCAAAATATAATACTTTCCATATTGGTACGTGTTTAAATAAAGTCAATAATAGCACATTACCGTATTCGCTTTTTTCCAGTGCATAGTTGAAACCATGAGTAATTATCCATCCGCCTGCCCGTCGTATCAATATGCCGAGTTTGCTTCGCCCCTGTTCGACAGTGGGTCTAGCAACAAGCACCGCGACATCATCTGCATAACCAACCAGGCGCAATTCTTCTGGCATGTTGAATTTAAGTAGACTATAATAGGAAACGTCCCAGAGGACCGGCCCTAGGATGGAACCCTGGGTTACTCTCGACGTGATTTACATCCTCCTCAGACCCTCTAGCACTTCATAGTGGTTCCTCAGATAGTCCCTCAATATCCGTAAGAGATAATTGGACACATGGAAAGTATTGACAAGTGTGCCTAGAATGTCTTTCCATTAAAGGCGTTTCTGACGTCAAGTGTTACGAGGACCATCAACCGTCGAGTTCGGCGGCTATGTGCCCCGCTCATCGAACGTCTTTCAGACAAGCGTTCCATACAACGTGCAGTAGGTCTGGCAAGTGGAATACTTGTTCGTATAACTCTGCTGGAATATCATCGGTACCTGGCGCTTTCTTGCTTTTGATACAGAGGACTGCCTTTTCCAACTCTTTTATAAAGAAAAGTGGACAGTCCTCCGCGCTGATGTCATCATCCCATATGGGGTGCGCACAGAATACTGCCCGTACAATGCAGTTCATCTGCTCGGCCTTATGTGAACAGGGTTTCTGCAGAGCCCTAATTTTTCGGGTTAATAGTTTGTAATCGAGCCCCCATGGGTCCCCATTGATCTCATCGACCAGATCCTGGCAGCAGCGAACTTGGGTCTTGTTTATTTCGCTGCGGAGTCCTTTTGCCTGATTTGTACTCCGTCATTATGATGCATTCTCCCGGTCGCTTAGACGTTATGTTAAGCGGCTGAGCCTCTGGCACTCCTGCATAAAATGTTTGCCACGTTTCGATGCCTTCCTGGGTATGGAGGCTCTGCAGGCCGCTGTTGTCAGGTTCAGAACTGAATTTACGACAGCATCAGCTGCAGCACCACCACTTTCAGGAGTAACCTTCAGCGCGGCCCCACTTATTCCAAGATTTTCAACAAACTTCCCGGTGTTCGCTTTCGCGGGGCGCCAGAACGTTAAAGTGAATCCGGTGTTTAGAACTACGAGTCCTGTTCTCGCCGCCATTTCCAGAATTCATTTTCCTCTGGAGTTTGTGTCAGACAGACTCCCTTCAAGTGCCCTGGCATTGAAGTCACCTTCGGCTAGGATCCGTCCATCCGTGCATAAGATGGCCTCCTCCAAAGAATCAAGCCTGGGTCAAAAGTCCGGCATCGTCTCATTCGACGTAAGATAGACACTGGAAAACGTTATCCCTGAACATGGAATCTAGACAAAGCCGTCCCCTCGGCCTTGAGTAAGAACCCTAAAGAGGGTGCCGTCCTGAACCCACATGGCATCGGTAGATAATGTCTCAGGGTACCGTGAAACTGGGTCCTTATTTCGATACTGCTCATTGATGAGTACTAAATCAGCTTTGGTCTCCATAGCGAACTGCGCTAGCAACTCGTGAGCAGTTGCACTCCAGTTGCACTATTGATTTGCAGGATGCGAATCATGCTCACCGCGCCTTAGCTCTTTCAAATTCTGCTCTGAAGACTGGACCCCCAGTGTAGGCAACGTTCTTATCAGACGTGTCATTGCATTCATTGCAGGTGTTCGCTTTATGTCCCGACTGACTGCATTTACGGCATGTTGCCCTTTCATCAGATCCCTGACAGGTTCTGGACGTGTGCCTATAATCCAAATATCTATAACATTTGGTTGGCGTGGCCCGGGTTCGTATCCTACCATCTCTTATTTTCCCACTGTTTAGAAGCTTCTTCGCGTATTACTCGGCAACTTCGACCACAGCGAGTTTTTGGCCTCGGGAGTTCGTGGAGGTGATACCAACCTGGACATTGGTTACCTCCGGACATTCGCGTTTGATGGCCTCTTCTATCTTGTTCTTTTCTGTGAGGCAGTCAAGATCTCGGATTTCCAGAGAACACGTCGGTTCCAGGTTGGAAACCAAAGCTTCCTCTCCTAGAAGCCCCTTGACGGCTTCACAAAACGCAACATTATTTGTTGTCCTCGGGCCTAGTTCGACTAGGAATCCACCACCTTTCGTTTTACGAATGGAAGATACTTCTGCTCTGTTATCTTCGGGTTTGATCTTTCACTGAGAACTTTCGCAAAAGTCTTGCCTTCCGTTGACTTAATAAGCAGAGCTTGCGGTCTTGTCTTCATTCGTCTCCCCACCTTTTCTTCTGGTGCTCCGTCCTTTGTACTTAATTTTAAGCAGAGGTTTATCTGATAACGCGTCGGGTTGTTGTCACTTGTCCCTCTTCGCTTTCTTCTTTTGAGCCCTGCAGATTACCTAAGTGAAGTCTCCTTCACATGCCCCTCCTCCTTTCGTTTTTTCCCCAATTCGCTCTGCAATGGGCTGCCTGCGATCCGTTTGGGCCTCATAGTGTTCTCATCGGGAGACGCGGTTGTTTCTCCTTCTCGCGGATTTTCTCTTACTCTCCTTCTCTGCCTATAATATGAAATGTCCAGGAGCCCCTCCCGCTCCATCAGTCCGTTTTTCACCCCTTTGCTGACGTTTTTCTGGAGGTACGTCGCAGATCCCATGCGCTTCAAAACTGCCGCGCATTTCTTAATAAGCACTACGTGGTACTGTCTGTGTTCCCGTCTCTGTTTCAGGTGCCGCATCACTTTGCGAGTCTTTCTCTCCGTCTGCACATCACCATATCTTGCCGGCTACGGGCCGCGCATTTTCGTGCTGCGAACAAACGCAGCCAGCTCACCCTCCATTTCCACTATTTCCTCTTTCTTTTTTGTTCTTGTTCGCCATTTAAGTTCTTTACCAGCGCATCGTCTGCAAGGGAGCGGGCCGCAATAGTTACTCGGCGGTGTGCAAAGCCCCGACCACAGTTCCCTGAGGCCTGACCTACGCTTAGCTGATCCCGGAATTCACGGACGGATCAGCGCTCGCTCGGGGCAACGCGGTCTACTAATACCCGAGTCTCGGAGGAATACATGAGGGCTGGCAAGATCATTGTCTTGTACAGTAAGAGCTTTGACCCTATCGTGAGACGTTTCGAGAGGAACAGTTTTTGTAAGCTAAAATAGGCTCAGTTGGCAGACAACAGCCGTGCTCCGATTTCATCATCATATCTATTATCGGTTGTGATTTTCGACCCTAGATAGGACAAACTTTTAGCGGCCTCAAAGTTGTATTTGCCTATCCTTATTCTCCCCGTTTGACCAGTGCGGTTTGATGTTGTTGGTTGGCTGGTTTTGGTGCTGACGTTGCCACTATATACTTTGTCTTGCCTTCGTTGATGTGCAGCCCAAGATCTCACGCAGCCTGCTCGATCTGGATGAAGGCAGTTTGTACGTCTTGGGTCGTTCTTCCCATGATGTCGATATCGTCAGCGTAAGCCAGCAGTTGGGTGGACTTGAAGAGGAAGGTGCCTCTCGCATATGCATTGGCATCGCCTTGTCGCAGACCGTCGTTGATGTTGAATGGTCTCAAGAGTGATCCTACAGTTTTTATCTGGCCTCGCACATTGGTCAGGGCCGGCCTAGTTAGTCTTATCAATTTCATGGGAATACCGAATCCTCTCATGGCCGTGTACAGTTTTACCCTGGCTATGCTATCATAGGCGGCTTTAAAGTCAATGAATAGCTGGTGCAACTGTTTTCCATAGTCCAACAGTTTTTCCACCGCTTGCCGCAGAGAGAAAATCTGATCTGTTGCTGATTTGCCTGGAGTGAAGGCTCTTTGGTATGGGTCAATGGTGTTCTGGGCGTATGGGGCTATCCAGCCTAGCAAGATAGCGGCGAATATCTTATAGATGGTACTCAGCAACGTGATACCTCTATAATTGGTGCACCGTGTGATATCCCCCTTTTTATGTATGAGGCAGATAATGCCTCGTTGGCAATCGGTAAGCATTGATTCGCTGCCCCATACCTTGAGCACAAAATGATGAACCACTTGGTGTAACTGGTCGCCGTCATAGTTAACGAATTCGTCTGTGATTCCATCGGCTCATGGCGACTTATGATTCTTTAGCCGATGAATTGCACGGACTGCTTCTCCTATACGTGGTGGTGACAGTATTTGTCCGTCATCTTCAGTTGGCGGGACCTCCAACTCGCCGATATTCTGGTTGTTCAGTAGCTCATCAAAGTACTCAACCCATCGCTCCAATTCCAACGCCCATTCTGTCGGAAGTCAGATTTCTCTCCTTGCCTCAGCAGGATGAGCATCGAAGTGTATAAGGCTTCATCCTGCTGACTTGTGGGTAAAACTTGCGCACCTGGTGCGGTTGCTTCCTGTACTTTTCTAGTTCACCGACTTGTTGGTTCTCCCAGGCTTCCTTTTTTCGTCTGTGAAGTCGCCTCTCCACTCGACGGAGTTCGTGATAAGTCTCTGCGCGTGCCGCGTTCTTTGAGAATGCAACATTACTCGGTATGCGGCATTCTTCCGTTTCATTGCTAGCTTACATTCATCGTCAAACCAGCCGTTCCGACTGCTTTTGCGGCTGGGACCAAGTATCTTTGTGGCCGTATCAATTATAACGTTTTTGAGGTGGTTGTGAAGATCATTTGTTGATGCTTCATCTCCAGGTCCTCTGTTGACTGCGATTATTGCGGCATCCATTTTCCTCTTATAGGTGTCGCGGAGGGATGTGTTTTGGATGGCTTCAGTGTTAACTCTCGCCTGATTGTCAGAGGGGATTCTGGGTGGTGTTGTTATTCGAGCTCGGAGCACCATGCCAAGCTGAGAGGTGGCGGCGTTCGATCAACACGCGGTCAATCTGGTTGAAAGTGGTCCCGTCTTAAGACGCCCATGTATGTTTGTGGACCGCTTTCCGCGCGAATCAGATAGGTATCCTTCTCCGACTCTGCAGTCTCCTCTGTAGGGGCGTGAACGTTAATGAGGCTTATATTTCTAAACTTGCCTCGCAAGCGCAGAGTGCATAGCCATTCGCATATGTTTTGAAAGCCGATAACAGCAAGTTTCATTTTTTAACTGACTAAGGAACCTACTCCGAGTACATGGTTTACTGGATGGCCACTATAATATATGGTTTAGCGGCTCTTCTCCAGGAAGCCGCTCTTTGTCCAACGCATCTCCTGTAACGCTGTTACATCAGCCGTATATTGAGATAGGGTATTGGCTAGCTGCTCAGCAGCTTCATCTCTGTATAGAAAGCGCACGTTCCATGAGAAAATGCGCAAATCGTTATTCCTTAGTCGTTGCCGGGTTCATCATTGTGTAATCTATCCAGTCCGAGGCTCCTGTTGTGGCTTCATAACGAGTTGTTTTCCGTGTAGGGTTGTCAGCCCTTCCCAGCCCTCGCCTGGAGGACCAGTTGGTACAATTTATCTCGTTTTCAGGCGCGGTAGACTCGCCTTCATCCTTCTCCGTCTGCAGCTTTTCGTTAAGAAAGAGCTCCCAGCGGTCACCACGGGTGGTAGGGTTTTGTAGTAGAGCTGTTGATGTAGGTTCAGCAGGCATTTCCCAGGTTTCATGCTCCATCGTGGGTACCAATCCACATTTCGCCCTGGGACCTATAGTAGCCTTTGACCGCATTCGCTTTGCTTTCCCCAATATCACTCGTTTTATTGCTTCCTCGTCTTCAGTTGCGTTGACAGGTCGAAGTGATCCACATGTCGGCAATGATTGTGGAAGTGGAGGATGAGTTCGACGTTGGTAAGCAAAGTACCGTTCTTCTCATTAACGCATCGGAAGTGTTCGATATCCTGTGTGTGTTTGTTTCGGCTTTTGGCAAGTCCTTACAGATCTCTCGCAATCCCGACTGTCCAGTTTATAGTAAAGATTTTTGTAATGTGCTGCTCGGGTGACAGCGATCGCTTTCTTTGCGTTCTTATAAATTGGCGAGCGTTTAATCGTCGAGGAACTTGTGATAAAGGCCTTTCTTTTCACGGACCTTCATTCCAACATCCTTATTCGAACGCCAAGTGTCTCGGTTAATGTACCGCTTACCTGACTTGGTGACCCCGAGGCCGCTTTCTGGATCGTGTCTTTCATTTGGTTCCACGATTCTTCCACATTCGTAATGGCTGGCAATCGCGTAAGAGAGATTATTTCTTCTTTCTTCTAAAAAAATCGCCACCATTTAATGTGCGGCTGGCCAATGCGTTCCTCACGCTGTTTTATCAGTGGCTTATTTCGCAGGACGGTAATCAACGACCGGTCTCATAGGGAACGGCTTTGCAATCAGTGACGATGGTAAATTGTCGGCATCTTATGAGAATATAGTCAATCTGCGTTTTACTGTTCCTACTATAAAATGTAGGAAAATGAGACAATCCTTTTATGAACCATGTATTTATAAGTACAAGGTCATGGGTGTCCGCAAAATCGATTATACGACTGCCATCTTCTTTGCGCGCTCCAAACTCCCTTCTCCCATGCTACCTGATATCGTCTGCTGTTTCACCCGCATGTCCATTAAGATCGCCGGCAATGATGATATAATCGTCAGCGGGCAAATGACATCGAGAAGTTCCTAGATGGCACCTTTCTCGTCATCAAGTCGACATATCTGTGGTGCGTACGGGGTGAAGAAATGAATAGTGCAATCAACTGATATAATGATGAGCTTCATTAGCCGATCATCAAACCGTTCGACTTCTTCAATAGCATCACGCAAATCCTCTGAGATGGCAATGCCAACACCATATTAAGTGTGTGGGCTACCAAAATAGAAAAGTCTAGAGCCGGTTTTACCGCGTTCGCGTTCAATGCCACAGCTTTTGGCACCAGACCATCGGGTTTCTTGCAGAGCACAGATATCAATGCGCCTTTCCCGAAGGACTCTTGCGAGTTCCTCGGTCTTTCTAGTTAGGGTGCCAATATTTAGTATTCACACACGGATTTGTTTTGCTGGGACTAACTTATTTACGTGCTCACGCCGTCCATACATTTCTCAACAGGATCGGGTTCAGCATTTTTCCGAGGCTAGTTACTCGATCCCATCATCTTATTTCTACCGATATTGGATGCATTTTCTGGGTCGGTCTGTCACGGGACCTGTCACCAAGAGAAATCACGTAGGATTTAACATGGTGGAATAACTCCAACTATACTTTGTTTACCCCTTTCTCTGATCTGAGCATTTCATTTTTCTTTTACTGCGGAAGGGACAAAGTACGTTGCCTCAAACCCTCCTTTACCTGGGCTTGGGACCAGCATACTACGTTAATACCATGGCGGAGTTTTCTCGCTTACTCACTATTGTTTCTCCCCTTTGGTTAGAAATTTTCTCTCTTTAAACTTTTCTGTAAAGCAAAACCTCATTAAAATCGGTTGAATGTCTGGAAGTATGAACACACACTCATGCATTGTATCTACGTTGAGTTTAGGTGGGGGGTGGAGGGGTATAGATGAAAAAGGGGGCTATAATTTTTTATATCAAATATAGCCCTGTGGGTTATCAAATGAAAAGTTTCGATTTGTACTTTCCAAAATCGTTTTGACGTTACTTGCAAAGGGGGAGTGCGGGGCTGGATAGCGAGCATTTATTTAAAGGCATCATTCTCAGAAACAATCTAACCGGAAATTCTGAAAAAAAAACACTGTACATTACCAAAGGCTCAAAATACTATCCATACCGATATCTGTTCAAATAAAGTTAACAATTATATATAATATTGGAAATTGACTGAAAACCGTTAAAGTTCATCTTAGAATCATAAAATTCTTCAATAACATAGACTATAAGGCTATGGTGCAAATTTACTGCAATCTAACACTGCGAGCGTCAGGATCACGCTAAGGTGCACAGTGTAGCATACTGAATGGATAAGCATACATGAAGCATCATCTAGGATCTTAAAACCCTAAAAAAGATCTTCTACAATCTCGTTTTTGGCACGTTGGGTGGAGGCCTCTAGCCATACCTTTGACGGGCCTCTTGTTTTTAGCTGTACCATTCGATTTTTTCCATGTTCAGCTTTTTTCGAGAGGGTCCTGTAGTCATCTGCGTTTACAGTGCGTAATTTCCAAACATTGTGGTTTAGAGCAAGTATTGTTATATTACTATCAAAGCTGCCGGTAGTAGGCTTTTATAATAACTTTCAGATCCTTGTCGATTCCGCTAACATAATCGGCAGTGAGAGTTTCACTGTCAATTTCGTTGCATTTTTAAAGTTTTGTGTGAAACAAAACCTTATTAGAATCGAGACGGTGTCTGTCTGTCCGTCTTTTTTTTTTTTTGTTGAGGAGGTGGAAATCTTCAAAAAGACACTGGTCTGGACACACCAGCGTGTGGGATTCTTACCCACTAAAACCACCCCCGACTCCCTCCCTGCCCCGCGGAACCTCCATAAGGTATTACATCACGGGGCGGAGTCAGCTCACTCTAGCTTTGTCACCTTTCTTCTATACGCGGCGCACGTGACGGCGTTTTTCTCCTTTCCTCTGCTTTTCGCAGTTTATTTTGGATAGATGCGATCATGGAGTTTACCGCATCCCAATTCTCTTGATGTGCTAGCATTTTCGGCACCAGATTTTCTGGTACCAGCACCTCCCCTAGAGTCTCTCTAGATTCCTCCTTTCTTCCACAAATCTCGGACAGTGGAGGAATACATGCTCTGGGTCCTCTGGGACTCCATTGCAATTTGGACAATCGGGTGAGGTCTCCAATTTAAACCTGTGAAGGTATTGGAGATATCCTCCGTGCCCCGTGAGAAACTGGGTGAGATTATAATTAATCTCACCGTGTCGTCTCTCCAACCACTCCTTGATGGCAGGAATGAGCCTGTGCGTCCACCGGCCCTTTCCCGAGCGTTCCCACCGCTTTTGCCATCTATCTATGGATCTCTCTCTTTCAGCGTTCTTCGTCCGCGATGAGGAAGAGACTGGCTTTGCATTGTATATGTTCGCCATCTCATCTGCCAAGATGTCAATCGGCATCATTCCAGAGATGACGAATGCTGCATCATCTGAGACAGTCCTGAAGGCAGGGCATACCTTCAGGGCCGTCCTCCTGTAGACTGAACTCAGTTTGGTAGCGTTCCCTGACATCCACAACGCCTCCCTCCAAACTGGGGTTGCATAGAGCATGATCGAGGTCACCACCCTGGCTATAAACAACCTAGAGGTATGCCGTGGCCCTCCCACGTTCGGCATCATCCTCGCCAGGGCCATACTAGCAGAGGATGATTTATCACAAATATACTGTACGTGTTGCTTATAGCTGAGCTTCCTGTCTATCACCACCCCCAAGTATTTGATGGTCGGCTTGGAAGTGATGATACGATTCCCGATTCTAACACAGGCGTAATTTCTCTTCCGGCGCTTCGTGATCAGGACCGCTTCTGTTTTTTCCTCCACAAGTATCAGACCAGAGCTCTTTAGCCAGCTTTTAGCAGCACCGATTGCCTCGCTTGAGTATAACTCAGCATCTTCGAGATGTTTTGCGACAACAACCAGCGCTATGTCGTCAGCGTAACCCACCACTGTGGCTTCCCGCGGTAGGGGGAGATTAAATACATCGTTGTACATGATGTTACACAGTAGTGGGCCCAATACGGAGCCCTGCTGGACACCCGCGGAAACAACATACTCGTGGGGTCCGTCATCGGTGTCATACCAGAGTCTCCTTTCAGTTAAATAACTATCGACGATAGCAGCGAGATAGGCGGGAATACCAACCTTTGCTAAAGATTTCCGTATTAGATTCCAATTGGCCGGTTTATGTTCGCTTCTGAGCAGAGCTCCTTAAAGCACTCCCTCTTGCTTCGCTGGATGGCGAGCTTGATGTTTTGCGGGCTGCTTTATATGCGCGTTCTTTTTGTCCCTGTTCGACTCTACCTACCGCTCTCTGAGCCACTCTTCTGGCTCGGTGGCAGGCTGATCGAAGGCCGACCAGTTCATCATTCCACCAGTAGTTTGGTCTTCTACTGGGGAATGGACACCTTCTAGGCATGGACGCGTCACACGCTTTGGCAATGCATTGAGCCAGATGGACGGCTCTTTCCGTAGAGGTATCTGCTTTATCAGGCTGATCTAACCACACCTCTATGAAGGCCTGCTCATCCAAAGATTTTGCAGACCACCCTTCTCGGTTTCGAGCATGATAGCTCTTTGGCCTGTGGCTCAACACATGTCTCAAAGAAGATTGCCTGGTGATCGCTGTGGGTGTAGCGTTCACTGACACACCAGGACATACCACGAGCCAGCGAAGGGCTGACAAAGGTCAGGTCTACAACCGACCCTGACCCCCCTTTCTGGAAGGTGTTTACAGCACCTTCGTAGGCCAAAACTATATCCATCTTGCCAAAAGCTTCTAACAAACTGCGCCCCCTAGCATTTGATTCCCTACTACCCCACTCTAGGGACCAAGCATTGAAATCACCAGCAATCACCTTTGGACTACGTCCCCTCGCGTCGAGAACAAGATTATGAAGCGTCTGTGCATCTGTTTGTCTGTCTGTATGTCTGTTTGTCGGTCTGTCATACCCGATTTATTCGGAAACGGCTGGACCGATTGTCACGAAAATTTGTGAGAGTATGTAATCTGGTGTTCCTTTTACATGTAATAAGTGGCGTCATCTTCTGTTAAGTTTAAGGAGGCTCCCCATAAATATGAATGGAGGGTGCAAATTTTTTTTTTCACGGAATGTAACCACGTGGGGTAGCAAATGAAAGGTTTCAATTAGTACTTTCCGAAACTGGTTCAATATTTGATATTGGGTGAAACACAGGGCTCAAAATATGATCATCAAAAAGTGTAACAGGTCTCGTTCTCAGAACCTATCCAACCGAAAAATCTGAAAAAAATAACGGTGGTGTATCTCTACGAAATCTGTAAACACAAAACCTTATTAAAATCGGTTTACTGTCTGTCTGTCTGTCCGTCTGTCTGTCTGTCTGTCTGTCGGTCTATCCGTCACACGAATTTTTCTCAGAGATCGTTGTACCGATTGACACGAAATTTGGTACAAAGGTGGGAACTGTGAACGCTCATGCATATAGTGAGTTACATCCTTTTACGTTGAATTTAAGGGGGGAGGTCCCCATACATGCAAAAGAGGGGTGTAAATTTTTTTTTCACTGAATATAGTCATGTGGGGTATCAAATTAAAGGTCTCGGTTAGTACTTTTCGAAACCGGTCTTAGTTTTGACATTTATTGAAAAGGTGGGGAGTGCGGGGGATTGAAAGTGATCATTTTTTTAACGAACCCGTTCTCAGAAACTATCCAACCGAAAAATCTGAAAAAAATCAGGGGGCTGCCACTATATGGTGCCTAGGCTCCGAAATACCTTCCATACCGATACCTGTTCAAATAAAGTTAATAATAATAGTACATTACTATAATTTTTAGTAATTGACAGGGAAACCCCCCTTAAGTTCAGCCAAGAATCACGGAAGGTCAAAGCTGTCGCTTCTGCGCAAATTCAAAACTATGACTGTCAATATCACATGAAAGTGGATACTTTGACATAATGTATGCATATATTACGTGCTAAATACTATGCACTATGGGACAAATGCACACTCAAATCTCTTTATAAAAGAAATACACAAAACCTGTCATACCTGAAGCGTCTAGCTTCCGGTTTCCCGACTTGTTTTTTTTCCGATAGAAGGTGGAAAGCTACCCCAAGCTCCTGCCACACGGGTATGTGGGACTCTTACCCACTAAAACCACCTTCTCCTTCTCTCCTTCTCCCCATGAGACTCCCATTTGGTATTACGTCGCGGGGCTGGATCAGAATTTATTCTGCGCTTATGTTCTCGTTGCTCGTGTTCCTCTCGCCTTCATTCTTTCGGATAACTTCTTCCTGCCTAAGTTTCTTTCCGATGGCTGCAATCACTTTTTTCGACGAACTTACCACCCTCGAAATAAGGAGTCGACGCTCGGCCTTGGGCCACCTATATTTGGTAGCATTCTCGCAACCAACGCTCCGATGTTATATACTTTGGTTGCTGCACCCTCCACATGTAATCTGAAATTCAACCTATGGCCAATCATTGCACCTAAGTAGTTAAGTGCAGGGTTGGAATGAATTGTTTACGTTCCAACTTTAATCTTCATGGAAGTTCACTTTCTTCGTTTGGTAATAAGTACTACTTCCGTCTTATGCTCTGAGAGCTGTAGACCAGCATTCTCTAACCAGGATTTAATCTCATAAACTGCTCCATTTGCATAAAGCTCGACTTCTTCGAGAAGACGTGCAACAACCGTCACACCAATATCGTCTGCGAGACCAATGGAGGTCACACCAGTAGGAAGGTCTAACGCCAGTACCCCGTTATACATAATTATCCACAAGAGTGGCCCTAGGACAGACCCTTATGGAAGTCCACATGTCGTCCGGTATGATTTCCTTCCTTCATCTGATTCGCAGCACAGAATCTTATCGATCAGAAAGTCGGCAACGATACGCACCAGGTACTTCGCCACGCCTAATTTGAATAGGGACCCAAGTATCTTGCTGCATCTAGCGGAATTGAAGGCATTCTTCACGTCAAGTGTAATCATTGCACAACATTTGCCTTCGTCAAGCGCGGTCTTATCTCTGTTAGCTACTAGGACAAGTGCATCCGTTGTAGACCTCCCCTTTCGAAAACCGAACTGATTTTCGGAGAGACAGACATCAACTGCCGACTGAGCCAGGCGAACTTTAAAACGCTCCGCGTCTATTTGGTGTTTCATAACAAATTTCGGAAGCAGTGAGCAATACAAACAACCAAAACAGTGAAAAGTGATGAATAAGTTGAAAGTGACTAACAAAAGTGTAAAATTATCTGAATACTTTGCAAGAAATTCTGTCTGTCCGTCTGTCTGTCACAGGCACTTTTCTCAGAAACGGCTATATCGATTGACATAAAATTTGGTGACAAGGTAGAAATTGTGGACCCTCAGACATGCAGTGATTGATATCCTTCTACGTTCAGATTAAGGGGGTTTCCCATACATGTAAAAGGTGGGTGTAAAATTTTTTTCCACCAAATGTAGCCATGTGGGATATCAAATGAAAGGTTTCGATTAGTACTTTTCGAAGCCGGTATTAGTTTTGAGATTTGTTTAATAAGCGGGGAGTGGGAGGGGTGGAAAGTGCCGATTTCTTTAACGGAGCCATTCTGAGACTACCCAACCTAAAAATCTAGAAAAAATCATGAAGCTGCCTCTATCTGATGCCCAGGCCTCAAAATACTCTCCATACCGATATCTGTTCAAATTAAGTTAATAATAGTATATTACCATAATTTTGGGAAAATTGAGTAAAACTCCCCTTAAGTTTATCTCAGAGTTATAAAAGTTGGTAGTAGTATGAAATATGAAGCATATTATCTCCAAGTTTGATCAAAATCATAGTATTAGTAACAAAGTTGCAGTAGCTAAAAGTTGCCTTTACCGGGTGAATTTACAGCAATTTACTAAATCTGACATGCTAAATGCATATTCTTAACCGGCTACGTACAAATGGGGTAGTTCTACGCTCAAATATACTCACACAAGAAGCAAACAAAACCTTTCATACCTGAAGCGCCCAGCTTCCGGTTTTCCGACTTGTTTAGTTATTTGTCAACCAGACATGTGTGTATGTAGGTATATAATATATGCGTGCTAATGAACTTTGCGGGTAGTGCCTAATTCAAATAGATATAAGAAGTAAATCGGAAATATGGGAACGATCAATTTATATACGTGCATATATGTGTACAGTATTCGGAAATAGGCAGTTTGTTTGTTTAGGGTGAGCGTAATATCTATGGCTGTAATATGTACGTATGTCTCGTAGTTTGGAAAAATATGAAGGATTATGTTGGATTTGTAGCTATATACGGATAGAAAAATGTGCGTTGAAATTTTTACATAAGATGAACAAAAAACCTTTATAGCCGAAGCGCGAACTTCCGGTATTCCGACTTGATTTCCATTGCATACGGGTGAGTGCAATCGGTCCCTCTTACCAGGTTCACCGGTCTCTGTATTAGAGTGTGCGTTGAGACACCGCTCATGTTTGTTCATCACACGACGGTCATCTAATGGTTATTCAGAGCTACCACTGGGAGAGGGAAGTCGACTTGATCCAGACGTGGACAAGGATCGTCGCTGGCCTTTGTCGAATTAAAGGTGATCAGAAACTTTACCATGAAATAACAAGTTGAAGGAAAATTTGAAATGATAACGTTACGCTACCTGTTGTCACCTCATGAAATATGTCAAAATCTCCGGCAGATCGCAAAAACTAAATAGCGATTACGGTGAATGCAGTTCATCATATTATTAGGGGGTATGCAATAGCTCATTAAGGGGGTCATCCCGTGTGTCGGGTTGGAGAAATCGATTTTTTTTTTTGCGTGAATTGTATCTATATATAGTGGAGATTATGTGGGCAAAGGGATTTTCCGATATTCCGAGTCCTTCAGAAATTACAGGGTTAAACAGGTAAGGAGTTTGCAGCCGCGGCTAGAGTACTCGATGAGAAAGAGCATCGAATCTTTTTTTACCTGTTAGTTTTTTATCTGAGCCTTATAAATTCGAACACAGGTATAAATATAAAAAGATGGAAAACCAATCAATTGTCTAAACTTATTTGCTGTTTGGAATAAAAAGGATAATCCAGTCTAGAGTGAGCACTGAAAGGCTTTCAAGCTATATTCAGTTATATTTTGTTATAAGTATTGTGCTGTTTGTGTGTTCAGTGATTTTTTTAAATGGATTGTACGAAGGGAGATCGCTTTAACGTTCAACGTCATGCTTGCACTAAAAAACGAGTATTTCATGGGAATCGATACTTATCAGAGAAGAAAAAGGACTTCGCATCAACATCAGCGAAGAAACTTTTAGCATGCATGAACATGGATGTTCCAATTGCGACAAGTTTTGTATATTGTATAATGGATTCTGCTGGAGTTTTCTCCGGTATTTCTGCAAATAATAAAATATGCGTAGTAGTAAAAAAGGAATGCGTAGGACATGTCGAGAAAAGAATGAGAACGCGGCTTAGAAATGCCAAGAAGAATCACAAAGGCATTGGTTGAAAAGGGGCTGGAAAACTTACTGATAAGGACCTCACTATATTTTTTGGGCTAGCTATTCGTCGACACGTAAATTCGATAGAAGGAATGAAGCAAGAAATTTGGGAAACTTTCTTCCATAAATGTTCTACAGACGAAAATCCTCCGCATCAAAATTGTCCAGCAGGCGAGGACAGTTGGTGCCAATGGCACAAAGCGGAAGCTAAAGGAGAACTGGATAGTTTTCACCACGAGAAGGCACCTTTGATTGAAGAAGTTCAAACAGTCATCAAACCAATCTACGAAGATTTGTCACGAGATGATCTCGCCTTACAAGACTTTTTTGAAGAAACGGAGGGTGCTCTCTATTGACCAGGTATAGCAGATTAATGGTGAGCTAACATTTTATTGTTGATAATCACATTTAAATTTTAAAATGCGTTTTTCTCGAAACTGCATCTTGAAAATCGGCTGCCACCATAGCTCAAAATCTATCCAACCAAATTCTTTGAAATTTTCACGGCTTCTTTAGTACATATTTCTACGGTCCGCAAACTAGGATAATTGGAATCGGACGGGTAGTTTTTTTTTATTCATAAAAAAAGCCGTAAAAAAACACCAAAATCCAAAAAATTAAGTTTAAAAGCCCACCAAAAATTTACCTTTTAATATTTTCTAATTATCCTAGTTTGCGGCCCGTGGAATATTGTCCACATTAAAATGCCGTTTAGTTTCCGTGTCCGGATAGCTGAGTGGTTAGAGCGCAAGGCTGTCGTACGGAAGGTCGCGGTTCAAATCTCACTGGTGGCAGTGGAATTTGTATCGTGATTTGACGTCGGATACCAGTCGACTCAGCTGTGAATGAGTACCTGAGTCAAATCAGGGTAATAATCTCGGGCGAGCGCAATGCTGACCACATTGCCTCCTAGTGTACCGTTACGGTCTTGAATGAAGTGCTCTAACACACTTCAAGGCCCTGATCCAACATGGATTGTTGCGCCAACGATTATTATTATTATTAGTTTTTTTCCCTCAGATGAACACAGCGCCCTCCAGCGTGGCAGCAGAAAAACACTTTTTTTTTGGAGATGGGTGCATAAATTAACACGTATTCCAAAAATTAGCTACGATATCAAGCTGGAATCATACACATATACTAGAGATATCAATAAATATATGGTGAAAAAATCACGTTTCTATCTTTATCCAGTCCTTCAAAATAATTTTTCAAAAAAAGGCAAAAAAAAACGGCCTTCACACGGGATGACCCCCTTAAGTTCGAAATAAAATGCAGTAACCCACTGCGGAAAGTAGCAATTCGAAAATAAGTCTGAATACTGGAAGCTGGACGCTTCGGTTATAAAGGTTTTGTGTTCATCTTGTGTTAGAAATTTCGTATTCACGTTTCCCCATTCGCATATACCTCGAATTCCAAATATTCGTTGATATGGATATGTATCTCCAAACTCCAACTCTGCCATTCATAAGATTTGACTTTATATAATGATGACGCTCTACTGGGCTTAGAGTGCGATTAATTCACGCTTAATACACAATTTGAACCTTCTATAACTTTAATACTAACTATCGTTGGATTTTTTTCAAACTTTGCAGCATTATGCATTATGTTACTTACAACTATATCAAATTTTGTACTTCTAGCATGAACTTGAGGGGGTTTTCGCGTAAATTTCTAAAATTTGGTAATATACTATTATTCGCTTTATTTAAGCAGATATCGGAATGAGATGCATTTACAGGCCTAGATTGTATATGGATGCACCATTGTGATTTTTTTCAGATTTTTGTGTTGGTTAGATTCTGGGAACAAGACCTGTTAGACTTTTTGGATAGCACATTTTGAGCCCGCACTATCCTATGTTTTACCCAGTGTCAAAAATATTATCAATTTCGAAAAGTACTAATTGAGCCTTCATACAATTGGCAAAAAAAATGTACAGCCCTTTCTCGCATGTATGGCGCCACCTGCTATATGTAAAGGGATTCACAGGCCACACCTTCTCACCAAACTTCGTGACAATTGGTTTAGCTGTTTACGAGTAAATCGGGTGTGAGAGACAGATAGACAGACAGCCGGACAGACAGATATCGAATCGATTCTTATAATGCTTTGTTTTACACAAACGAACGGACGAAGAAATATCGCGATATGCACGGGCAGACAACTTCCCTTCAGAGCATATGCTGACCATTTTGGGTAGCGAAGTTTTCTGACCGCCCGGGCAGAAAAAAATCGTTCATATTCCAAGAAAACATAAAACCTGCCTTTATGGTAGACCATATTACATTTTGTATTCAGTTATGTGGTGCGGCAAAGTAAATATAACCTCTTTGGTTTTTATAGAAAGCAGTATGCCTGTGGTAAAGTCAGTACGTAGTTTAAAACCCGCGACATACATTCAACCGCCGAGCATGAGGGTGGCCTTTAAAGGGACCAGAGTGATTAAAATGGCATTTATTGACTTGAACATGAAAAGGGAGTATGCTTTAATGTATGGTGCCTTAATTTGATGTGAAACGATGAACGACCAAAATTGTTTTTTTGATTAGGGACAACCCTATTACAGATTTTAAGCATGATGGTTCGAATGTGTCAAAACATTAATTTTATGTAGTTTTCGAAAATGGTATCAATTCTGGGATCAAATGATTGAAGGAATAGGAAATTGTGATTTTTTTGGGAAGGTCGCGCTTTTTGATATTTTACGAAAAACCTTATAACTATAGAAAATTGTTCCATGAAATAGACACTTCATAGACCAATTTTCCTCAAATAACTAGTATTATCCACCATTAAAACTTGTACCATCATAAAAGGGACACCATGCGTAATACACCATGCCGACACTATACGCCTCCCCTATCAATAACCTTTACCTTGTTAAACCATAGAGAACACAAAACTTATCAAAAGCTGATTTCCGGAAGCTGGGAGCGAAATTTTCCCCGACGTGACTGCATACTTTTCCAATTCAGTATATCGTTCTTACAGATTTAAATGCATACATAACATAAAAATTGAAATGGAAGTTCGAATTTGATTGATTTTCATTAGAATCCGCTCAATTTTCTTGCTGTGTCAATACTTTTGTAGTTGTTCAACAAAACCTTATTAAAATCGGTTTACTGTCTGTCGCCCTGTTTACCCGTCTTCCTATCTGCGCATCACACGCACTTCGGTGGAAAGGTGGGAACGTATACAGTGAGTTACAACATTCCATGTCGGGGTCCCTATACGTGCAAAAGGAGGGTGTAAATTTTTTTCACCAAATATAGATACGTGGAGTATGTATCAAACGAAAGATCTCGGTTAGTACTTTCCGTAACTTTAGTTAGTCTAAGTTTGGACATTTTTTTCAAAAGTGGTGTTAGAATTCCAATTTCATTGTCTTCTAATTTTCCAAATTCATATGTATGTAAAAGGTCAATAACTTCCATAATGGAAATCCCACAATATGATTGTACTAAGTGTGGGCGGAAATCACTACTGTAAGCAAAATTATAATCGGTCAAATTTGTCGCTTTTGTGCAAATTCAAGACTTTGAATGTTAATAACGCTCAAAAGTGGATATTCTCACATAATATATACATATATTACGTGCTAGGTATTAGTGGGACAAATGTCCACTCAAATGTTTTTATAGAAGAACTACCCAAAACCCCTACATGAAGCGTCTGGCTTCCGGTTTTCTGACTTGTTTTTGCTTTTTTGTATGATGATGATTACGTGGGAATAAAGGTTTTGGTATTTTCACTATATTCATAGCCCGGACAGCTGAGTCATTAGAGCACAAGGCTGCCGTGGGGAAGGTCGCGGTTCAAATCTCACTGGTGGCAGTTGGATTTGTATCGTGATTTGTCGTCGGATACCAGTCGACTCAGCTGTGAATGAGCACCTAAGTCAAATCGGGGTAATAATCGCGGGCGAGCACAATGCTGACCTGCCTCCTGTAATCCTGTTCTGCACCGTTATGATCTTGAATGAAGTGCTCTAACACACTTCAAGGCCCTGATCCAATATGGATTGTTGTGCCAACGATTATTATCATTATTATTTTCATTATTCCGTTTTATACGGGTTTAAGCACGTGTTTAAGCAGCAAATTCATTGCAATCAATGTGCCAAGTCACTTAACAATGCGGAAACGAAGTGTTTAATTGTTTACGCAGAAGTTTATCGCTTCCGGACACTCGCAAAATTGCCAGCAAAGCAATTTGCTAGCGGGTTCACGTGCTAGTTCGCTGTTGATTTGTAACGAGTGATTTAAAGTAATTCCGAAAGTAAGTTTAGTTAGTTTATAATAGACTCCAGTGCAGGTGTGATTTTAATGATATCTCTGAAAAAAAGGCTAGCCTACAGGGACAATTAGAAGACACCCAAGTTTAGGATTCTTAGCCGAGCGAGCAGACACAAAAATTAAGCAGGGTTCTAGGATTCGGATGCCCCAATCATTGCTTCCTGTAAGTAGTATACGCTCTTCGACTACATCTTTACTAGAACAATTGTTTGCATTATTGTTTAGGATAGTGAGGGATCCTAAGTCCACATCCACTTGATGTTGGACCGAACCAAATACAGAGCAACTTACTCTCACGTTTTTTTGGTCCACGGAGCCCTCATTTGGGTGCCATGCCCCAAGCATTTAAGAATAGGGACTAACGGTTTCGTCCAGGGCAGAGCCAACTCATCAGACGCTGCCTCACCTCTGCCCTGGGACGTAAGGCTCAACAGGTGGAAAACGATGCTTTATATATTTGCAAAAACACGACAAGGATGCGAATTATATTCAAGTGAAACCGCCAATAGTTTGAGCCTAAGCTAAGCTAAAGCTAAATTATTGTTTAGGATATAATTGTTTGCATGTCAGTATCCATATTCTACGATATCCATAGGTATGACAAAGAACTACAACTACAGCTTAAATTTTTTGCTAGAATCTAAGTACGCTCATATAATGGTACCATTTTATTGCATACCATGTTACCTACTTTGTATGTTACTATCCTCAGTAAAAGAAAAATAAGATGGTGAAATCAGGGAAAGAGATGATTATTCCATATGCTAAAGCTTACTGGATCCCTTTTGGTGGCAGCTCTCACGTCAGGTCGACCAAGAAAATGAACCCAATGTCGTTAAACTCAAAATGATCGTGTTGAATCACAAGTTTCCGGAAAATGATGTGGCGTTCACCTCAATCTGCGCAGCAGGATAGGCCCCGTCCTGTCGAGAAATGGGCAAGGCACGTAAGTAAATTAATCCGAGCAAAATAAATATGTGTCTGCCTGCTATGTATTGGCAACCTTACTAGAAAAACCGGGGAACTCGCAAGAGCCTTTCGGAAAATGAGCATTGAAATTTGCGCTCTACAAGAAACCTGATGGGGCTGCGACATAAAATGCGGACCCGGTAAAAATGGTTACAAACTTCTCTATTTTGGTACCCCACATACTCAATATAGCCTTTACCATTGTCATCTCAGAGAGTTTCCAGGTAAACATTTAAGAAGTCGAACGATTTGATAACCGACTGATCATATCAGGTAATTGCACTATTCCTTCTTCACAGCATAGGCACCACTGACAGGTCAACCTGATACCTAGAAGGATGCGTTCTAGCAACATCTCAATGCAAAAACGTGGAACGTGCCTGCTGATGACTATATCATCATTACAAGCGATCTTATTGGTTATATGGGTGAAAAAGCACACAGTAACAGGTGCCATGGGGGAAAAAGGTTTGAAGCGCGCAATGAGGATGGCGAGCGTATAGTCGATATTGCCAACACCAATCCTTGCAATTATAAATACATGGTTCAATCGTCTCATCTTGCATGTTATATTTTGAACAGTAAAATGCAAATCGGCTATATTCTCATTAGATGCCGATATTTCACCACCGTCACTGCCTGCAAAATCCGTTTCCTATGAGGCCATGGCATCCCACCATCGGCTGTTGATTGCCGTTTGGCCAATCAAGCCACCGAAAAAACAAGGTGAGGAACGCACTGGCGATTTCGTGAGAAGGAAGATGAAATGGTCTCACTTAAGCGATTACCAATCATTGCGAAGGTGGAAGAATCGTGGAACCAAGTTAAAGATACGATCCGTGAAGCCGCTTATTCTGCCCTCATGCTCACCAGGCCAGGTAAGCTGTTCATCAACCGAGCTCCTTGACGATAAAACGCTCGCCAATTGGCAAATTTATAAAAATGCCAACCGGGAAGCAAAGAAGATCTCTGTCACCCGAGCGGTTCGTTACAAAGATCTATACCATAAACTGGACACTCAGGATAGTCAGGTAGACCTGTATCGATTTGTCAAAAGCCGACACCAACGCGCACAGGATATCGAAAACTTCTGTTGCGTTAATGATAGGAACGGTATTTAGCGACCAACGAGCCGCGACGGATAAATGGTGAAAATATTTCGAACATATTTCAACTGAAGAATTTGTTCATTCTCCACTTCCACAGGTATTGTCGACACTTGAAGAAATTTCACCTCTCGGCGCCACTGCAGTGGAGGAAGCAAACAGAAACGAATGAAAGTAAAGAGCTAGGGCCACACAATGGACAATATGGAAAAAGAAAGGTGGACTACCAGCAGAATGTTCAAATTACTGTCCATCCGGTTACTGTCCCATATTATGAAGATTTTTGAACGCATTCTTCGCTACCGTATTCAGGGAAATTGTTCAATAAGTTAATTGTTATTCAATGTCAAGAACTATCGAAGTACTGACACAAGACACGCTGCGCGATTACTCATGGAGACAAACCGCGAGAAACATTGCCCTTTACACTGCATTTCTGGATCCAAAGATAACGTTTGACCGTGTGCCGCATGAATTCATCTGGTATGCTTTACGACAACACTTACTGCCAGAACAAGTCGTCCGCTAGTTTCAACTGCACCATCATGATCCGGAAAGTAAAATTCGAAGTATGGCGGCTGTACCAAAACCGTTTTGCGTCTCTCTCGGACTTCAACAAAGAAGTGCCCACTCACCACTGCTTTTTCTTTTTGTTATAGGCACTTTCAAATGGGACATCCTGCCTCCAGTGAGCTATACACTGCTTTTTGCAGGTGACGTTTTCTTAGCGCCTAATAATAAAAATGATCTCGAGCAATTTATCGAAAAGTAGAATGGTTGCGTCATGCAACACAGTCTCAGATTGAATCTGAATAAAAATGAATTTTTTACGGCCGATCCCAATAAAACAAGCACTGTCACTGTCAGCGACAGTGACCAGCCCAGAAAGCCAATGGAAAACTGCGTTATGAAATTCCTTCATGCATTAGCACAACTTCGAGAATGTGGCTTTCCACAACTGGTATTCTTTGTGATTGATGTATCAACGAACTTCTCAAACGTTAAATTTACCGCAAAGCGGTCCACTTGGTCGCCCTCTATGGTATTAAGTGTTGACCGACTATGCAAGACAATAAACGGCGTCTTACGGTAATGGAGATGAAGATATTGCGTTGGACTAGTGGCGTAACACGCCTTGATTATATTCGGAACGAGGATATCCGCGATCGATATGGGGCTGCCCCGATCGTGGAAGAATTGGGGAGCGTCGATGGTCATGTAATTCGCGCGAATGAGAATTCATTCGCCAAGTTTTGTCTGAACGTGAAAGTCGATAGTAAACGACCAAAAAGCTGGCCGAAACATTGGCGACTTCATACGCTAGGTGGGGATTTGAAAGCCTCGTAACAGCATCGAGATCAGGCTTTTGATAGAACAAAATTGAGCCAAAGGCTAAAGAGAAAGAAGAAGAATTCAGTAGATTGACATTCGTCGATATCATAATTTATTCGATTTCAACAACGCTGGTTATCACTGACCGGATGAGAAAATAAGACGCAATGTAGTTGTAGAACCTAAAACTCCTCGCTTTGAAATTTTATGCATTTTCTGAACAGACAAAAAACAAAAATTCAGCTGCGTTAAGAAAGAATTACGAGAAGAAAATTTAGACCACAATGAGTTTAGTTTACTATCTAGTTTTTAGTTTGGACCATTGTTACTGGTGTGTCCGGATAGCTCATTGGCTAGAGCACAAGGCTGTCGTAGGGAAGGTCGCGGTTCTAATCACATTGATAGCAGTGGGATTTGTATCGTAATTTGACGTCGAATACCAGTCGACTCAGCTGTGAATGAGTACCTGAGCGAAATCAGGGGAATAATCTCCGGCGAGCGCAGTACATTGCCTGCTACAGTGCAACATATTGTACGGTTACGGTTTTCAATGAAGTGCTCTAATACACTTCAAGGCTCTCATCCAATTGGATTTTTGCGCCAACGATTATCATTATTTAATTTGCAGTGAGCCTGCAGGAACCTGATAGTTATTTATGAAATGCAGGGCTATCTCCATAGCACCTAATAACAAAAGGCAACTCTCTTCCTACCATTGTGGAGCAGCAATCCTGCCGTCTATCAAGCTATTCATTACGAATTATGCTCGAGAATGTTGAACATACAAAAATCCATAATATCTTCCATTAGTCGACCGAATTTAAGCACCCCTGATGACAATTCAATACCAACTGGCTTGGTATGATACTACCCACTTTCTAAAGTGTCGCCGCCTGAATGTCGGAACTGATACATCCTCTCCAGTTTTTTGTAGAAATTCTTCTACTGCCAAAAATATAGCATAATCTGGTCACCATTTTTGTGAATGGATAGATAGATTATTGTTGATAATCGTCTCTAATCCCATTAATAGATTTGATGTGTCTCCTAATGACTACGACTGGTTAGTTCTTCGTAATGGTGCAGAAAAAGCAGTTCTTGAATGCTTAGCAATATTGAGGTGAGGTGAGGGAGGAACAGTACTGCGTGATCCACTCTTTCATTTTCTTCTTGAACAAAATTTATCAGTAGCATGTTACGTCTAATGACTTAGAACAAAATCTTACGCCTCGCAGCTACGGATAAATTTCTCTTAAACTGATGCCACCACTCGCTGTCATAGCTAGCTAGATTGACGACGTGATACAAGTCTCAATTATCGGCTCAATAGCATCAATGATCACCTACATTGGATTCTCCGTTTTTAAGGTTTTGTTTGTAAAACTAAACCTTATTAAAATCGGTTCAATGTCTGTCTGTCGTCTGTCACAGGCACTTTTCTAAGAAACGGCTATACCAATTGACAGGAATTTTAGTGCAAAAGTGGAAACTGTGGACCCCCAGACATGCAGTGAGTGATATCCTCCTACGTTGAGATTTAGGGGGTCCCCATACATGTAAAAAGGGAGTGTAATTTTTTTTTTCACCAAATATAGTCATGTGGGGTATCAAATGGAAAGGTCTTACTTAGTACTTTTCGAAGCCGATCTTAGTTTTGAGATTTGTTAAAAAGGCGGGGAGTGGGAGGAGTGGAAATTGATGATTTCTTTAACGGAGCCATTCTGAGCAATTAGCCAACCCAAAAATCTGGAAAAAATCATAAAGCTATCGATATCTGTTCAAATTAAGTTAATAATTGTATATTACCATATTTTTGGGAAAATTGAGTAAAACCCCCCTTAAGTTTATTTCGGAGTTATAAAAATTGGTAGCAGTATAAAATATAATATGAAGCATATTATCTCTAAGTTTGATCAAAATCGTACTATTAGTGACAAAGTTACAGCAGCTCAAAGTTGTCTTTACCGTGTAAATCTGACATGCTAAATGCATATTCTTAACGGGCTACGTACAAGTAGGATAGTTCTACAAATATACTCACACAAGAAGCAGACAAAACCTTTCATACCTGAAGCGCCCAGCTTCCGGTTTCCCGACTTGTTTATGGTTAGTGAATGGCAGACATGACAAAGAGAAGAAGTCAATCTCTACCAAATTTCTATTGGTGAAGTAAACCTTATTGAAAGCGGGGTTATTTGGTATCCAGCGCTCTTCTTTCTAAATAAAGAAAATAAAATATTTACTTTGGTGGAGATAGAGATTCTTCGTTTAGGTCAAAATTACCAACTGTATCAAATGAAGCTTCTCTAAGCTGGAATATAATCATGAACAAAACATATTTAATTTCTCGCAACTTAGTATGACTCAATTTTCAAAATGTTTACATTTTCTTGCAGATGTTTCCACCTGTGACCCATTGAATAAATCGGATTTTCACTTAAGTATTGGAATTGAGCGCTAATTAACCCGTAAAGAATCAACTGATCAAATTTTATGATTACGGGAAGTGTTAAAAAAGTACCGACATCCCATTACACACAGCCCTGCGTATTCGTATATTATATACTTTGGCGGCATTGGTAGTTTCCATACAAACAGCCATAACGAACAATTAGTACTATAAAAGTCAACCTTCGGCAACGGGGTAATATTTCTGGCATAAAATTTCGGTTAAATAATTACCACATTAACACAATCAGTGCCCACCTTTGAGTATACTAGTTAAATATAATTTACATTTTAATACCTATTGTAAACAGCAGGATTGAAATCAATAAAATATTTATAGGAAAAATGATGGTGTAAAAACATTTAAACGTTTATAATTAAATCATAAACATAAGTTACTTATACAATAAATTTATTATTAAATATACATACAACAATTATACATATTTTACTAATTATGAAACTATTGATCACCACCAATAAGTTAAGGAAAATGTCATTTGTAATTTACTTTTAAAGCAGAGGTATATTTTAAACACAAATTGCTTTATATACTGATATCTTCGAAATATATTTCTGAAAAACGTATTTATTATTAGAAAAATAATGTACAAACGTAAATTTTACAGCTAAGCCAAATATTACACAATATATAAATTTTTAAATAACGGAATTCTACTAGAAACATATTTTGTAAAAATATAAATTAAACGACTAAAGTTTACAATCGTAAAATAATCTAGGAGAATTAGTCGCGTTATTAAGAGAATGAAAAACCAACAAATAAATTAACAATACAATATTATATATACCTACATATAAGGGTAATGCAAATTTAGCAAATTGCGTGTTTTAACACGTAAAAACGATATTGATTGCAGAATTGGCAATAAAACTTTCCTGCAGTAAAAGATTTGATTATATCCTATTTGATTGCTTGATTTCTGTTCATGAATGGTTTTATCATAAGAACATATGTCAATTTATCCAAATAACTGGTGAAACTATTCAACCATCGACCTTAGTGGTAATAGAAAACATTTGACTTCTAAACCTCCAGTAGTTATTGAGTACTATCATTTCCGCAAAAGAAAAAATGATTGTTACATCCATAGCCGATTAGCAAACGGAAAAAAAATAGTTCCAGTTACCGAAATAAAATAAAGTTAAATCTGATCTATTATATTCCACGAATGGGCTGTGATTTAATTGTAAACATATAGATCTTAGAACGAAGAAACCAATTAAATACAATTTCGTCTACAGCGGCATCTGCTCTTTAACATTTTGAATTTGTTTTTAACTTTGTTTCTGTTGTTCTTTATATTAATGAAAACTTTAAACAGCATGCTAACATCTTACAGGATCCCTTTCTAATAAATTGGGAATAGTGTTGCCAATTCTTGCCTTTTTATGAATAACCTATTGAAAAGGAAATCCTATACCATAACAAATAGCCCATAGCATCCCACGTTGAAATATAATTGTTGAAACTAAAATGGGAAACTTAAACTTAGGGTGCGTTCTTACTGGAAACTCAACCAAGGGAATCAATTGATTTACATCGATATATAGACTTACTTATGCAGGTTAGTCATACACTTTAGAAAGTCGTTCACCAATGAAACGATAATTTATTAATGTTAACCATAGTGGGCGATAGATATACATAATCACATTGAGTGTCAACATAATGATTGCCCACAAAAATAATTGAGTTTTGCTTTCAACTTGAATATATATGTTACCTAGCTCATTGTGAATAAATACGTCCATCATATTAATTTAAGTTTGTTTATTTTTCAAATTCTGAATTCTTATTTTACATTTTTGAGTCAATATTCTGGGTTCAAAAATTTTCTTTTACAGATATATTTTGCAATCTAATAGAAACGTAACAATTTCAAGTTCTGTCGATTTATATTCTTAACTATAGTAATTGCATATTGAAAACACCTGATATGAACGTTGCCTTGTTCGTTTATGCTGTATCTTGTTGGGTTTCTAATTTCATTCTTCTTCTTTTTCTTTACCTGTTCACAAGCGGGGTCGGCTCTTCGTGATTGATTGCACCATTTTAATCTCTCATTTGTCTGATATGGATCAAATCACTATCCAGCGTATCAAGCCACCTTTGTTTCAGTCGGCCTTGTGGTGGCTTATCGTCCACTTGATGTTCAAAACCATCTTAGCGAGTAAATTCTCCTTAGTAAATTATCCATGCCATCGAGGACGCCTCTCTCCCAATTTTTTCACGATCGGTGCAACCCTATATCGATCGGATGTGGTCAAAGCGTGCCAGGCCACTAGTGCAGGGCAGGATCTTCGTCTCCATTACTTCCAACTTCGTTGCCAACTAACAATTATGAAGTTCAAATATTTCTATAAAATTTGTTTCCTCTTGGCCTTAGATCTGTGTTGATTTAATTTTGCTAAATAAATTAACAGAGGTGAGTAACAAAATAACTACAGAACTTCATTATTACATTCATAAAAAATATAACATTAATAACAATTTCTTCACCCTTTTCTTCCTTGGGAAATTTTCCAAAAATAATCATAAGAAGTTAGCTGAATCAAGCCAGAAAGCAAATGTTATGTATCTTTAACAAACAGTTTTGGAAATGCTTCATAAGATCTAGAAACATGAAAATGAAATACCTTTTACCATCTATTCTATTCATCTATTTATGCTATCCACTGTTATTTGCTGCTAGTTGAAAAGCCTGATAGTCTACAAATTCCGTTTTCATTCAAATTTTCTCTGACTTTGAGCAAGTAAATGGAAGGGAAAACCTAATTCTTATTGGATCTGGAGAAATGGAACATCTTAGTACGCAGGGTGTGCGACATTTGCCAGATGTTATCCTAGAATGTGTGCCTGATGTAAAAAATCACGACGAATTGAAAACTCTGTGTCTATTTTAATAGCTTACAAAAATCTTGAGTGGTGTCTCAAAAGGCTGTTATAAGCGTGTCAAAATCAAATCAGTTGCATTAAGAAATCTATAATAGTTGTAAGGGTTCACAACTTACACTAACATAAATCTTACTATCGTAAATTTTACATATGATCAACCCGTTGGCCTGTTTTTCTCCAAATTTCCATCATAAACGTTTGTTTGTTTCCATTTGCAAAGCAGGTTATACGAAGTAGAAGTCATAGGAACGAAGCCGCCTGAGCAAAATTTGATTATTTTGTTGAGGATGTCGCAAGTCAGATTGAAGGTAATTAACTTTTTGTCAGTTAACCTTGCTGCAACAGACCGATTTACTCGCATTTGAATTGTCTCATGATCCGCCTGCTTGAGAATTCTTTAAGTTAACTCTCGTTAATAAGTTTAACTTATATTTCATATTTTCAACAAATGTTCCTCTAATAATAGCGACACTATTATTATTTGATAGTTAGGTAATCTTTTCTTGTTAGTATTATTTATGCCTATTGCTGCAAAGTTCCTTAATTCCTTCTCAGGGGACGAACATTTATAGCAATTTTTTGACAAATCTTTTTCTTTTGGAAATAATCAACCTACAATCCCTAATAAAAATTGAAAATGAAATGAAAATATAATTTGAATGTGATACATACCTTTTCATTGAAAATAAGGGGTTCGCCGCTTCGCCGCTCTGAACGAGGTCTAAGGCAACCATGATATTTGTTTGTCAAGAAGAAGTTCGCTTAGCAGAAATATGCTAGATTATTTTGTATAGATTAATTATTCGTTGTGACCTTTGAATTTTTAAATAATTTAATACTTGTTTCTGCGGGAATTGCTTGAAAAATAATAAATATAGGTATAATAAAATTTTGACGCTTGGAAACTACTGAACAGAAATCAAAACCCCGCTGTATATATATATTTCGTAAATACTTTCAAAATATAATGTTTTTCAAAGTTTAACCGTGAAAATGAAAGTCAGGTGAAATTAGAAAAATGAAAAGAAAAGTTGATTAATATACAATTTGTTAAATTTAGTACTTACTATCCAAAAGATTTATTTTTATGTACCTCAAATTTAAATTTTCATCTTAATTACAGAGATGAGTGCCCTATAAATTAACAAGCCCTTTAGATAATCCGATATAATCAAATCAGATATTGTTAAAAGGAATAAAAAATAACAAATTTAGTTTAAGATATATTGAAATTATCCACAATTGTTAAATGTTTTTGAGTTTACGGGATACAAACAGGATATTCATTTATAACAATTATGAGTTCAATTTATTGTAGCAATTTAATATGTTATGAACAAGAAATGTCAGGCAATTGAAGCCACTTGAGCGAATTCAACTTTTTGAGCATTGCTGCTTTCTTTTTGTAAATCGATTAGATATCATCAGCTAATTTTGAAAAGAAGCAAGAAAGATTTTAACCGTATGTACATACAACATATTCAATATGCCTAAAAGAAGGCAATAAGAAATCTATGAAATGACGAATCCTAGATAAATGAAGTTTTGTAATAATATACATGCTTTTTATATATAATACAATAATTTCAAAAGAGTTCTGAAAAAAATTAAAAAGTATTACATACACCTATGATGGATAAACATAAAACAAATCGAAACGCCTTCTGGAATACACGATTAACTACAACAAAATATATATATGCATATTCATTTAAATTCTTTGCATGTACTCTTAAATAAAATTTGTTATTAAAGTCTATGCAAAAGGAAACTATAAATATTGGACACAGGGTATTTCACGCGATTATAATTGAAATTATCTTACCTACATTTGCTTTGCAATAAAATAAAATTCAATTATTATGTTTTCCATAAATATTTAAAATAAATTTACTATTCTGCTGTTTTTCTATCAAGGTTAAGTATGTCTGGTTTATAAAGATGTACTGCCACGAAATGAGTTCTGTAAAGACTCGTCCCAGAAAAATTTTGACTTGTAGGTAAAATAAGAATAACACAAACGCTATGTCAATGGAATACATCAGTAAACCGCAAAGGAAGGGAAAATGAATCAATTTATTTTGGCGAAAATATATTCAAATTCGTCCCTATAAAGAGACAATTGACTCGAAAACAGAATAAACAAAATTGTACTGCCAATGTTTTACGCCATCCTAATATTGCATATGGGTAGGGAAGTTATCGATGGTAGGTTCGAAGAATCCAATCGAATATTTTTTTTATGTTATTATTTGGGTCTTGATTTTTTTTTCAATTGACCAATTTGATAATTGATTGTATTTGTTTTTACGGTCACAATTGGATTAGTGGTGGGAAGCACATCTCCGTTTGTAGTTATCTGAAACCAAAACGGTTTCTTATTTTGTATACTTGCCTCTATCATCCGAACTACGATAATAATTTTAGCATAAAATGGTGGAGTTGTAAAATTGAGTGAATTTCCCATTGAAGATCCAGAATAAAAATAAGAAATTATTAATTAGAAAACATAATCGTGGTTCGGACTATGGATGTGTAGAATATTGTGTAAAAATTTCAGCCAGTTCGGTGGAACAAAGTTGTAGTTAAGCTTCCCACCATTTCAAAAAAGGTTTTGAGAAAAACATGTTTAAAGATTTCGTTTTGTATTCACACAACATGATTTGTGCTCTTGCATTTGCTATAACTTATTAAATGTTTTATATTTCCGTCTGAAAGATGCAATACACTCGCAACTCGTACATTCAATATATATAAAAATGAAAAAATCGATTTCTGGAAGCCGTCAGATAGGAAAGCCCCCTTAACATAGCGTATACCTAAAATCACTTTAAAATTTTAAATCAATTTTTTAGAAACAGGCCAAATAAATAAAAGGAATATACCAAAATTAAAAACGGGTCCGATTGCCGGAAACTGGATGCTTCAGTTATAAAGGTTTTGTGTTTATGCTGTGTAGAGAACTTTCTATGCATATTTTTTCTATACATAGCCAAAAAATTAAAATATTCCTTCATTTATTTCCAAACTCTACTATATATTTATGTACATATTAAAGGCTTATATATTATGCAATGCTTGCCTACTAAAGTATACTGATGCGTAAATGTACGCGTGTAAATTGATTTTAAGCAACTGATTATATCCGACTTACCAGTTGGGCAAAAGCATATACATATAAATATCTCCATAAATTGGGTACCATGGAATCTTGCGCCACCGATTATTATTATTACACAAATAACTAAGAAAGGAAAACTAAGATGTTCCCCGCGGAATTCGTTCGTTCGCTTTATTTTGGCACTGATATATTGATATATTATGTTTATCTCAGATGATATACACATCGCAAAGTGCAATAAATTCTCATGAAATATAAAATTTTGACCTTCTAGAACTTTGTTAATAATAGTTTAATTTCATTTAAACTTTGCATAATGATGTCTTCTATTATTACTTATACTGATGCCAAATTCTGTACTCAGTTTGAACTTGAAGGGGTATGCTATTATTAACTTTATTTGAGCATATATCGAAACGGAATATATTTTCGTTTCAGATCTAGATTCCTTAAAGATAAACACGGGGGGGGGGGGATTTTTCCAGGTTTACAAGTCGAATAGGTCTGGTTTTTAGACCTGTTTCGGTTTTTGGGGTATATATTGTGAAGCAAAATGAAACCACTCATTGCATGTAAAGGGTTTCACACACCAGCACAAATCGAAAAAAAGTTCCTTAAAATCCTTTCCTTCATCAAGTTTACTATCGAGTCCCAACCAGGCTTTCATACTTTATAAGGCAAGGAAAAATAATGACGATACCGCACAGTAACATCAGGTTGAAAAATATAAGCCGCTCAATACTTCAACATCCTACCAGTAGTCTCATTTTTGATAATGTAAATACTTCTGTATTATGTGGAAATGATTGAACGGTTTTTCTTTTTTACTAGTATTTTATTTGAGACAATATTTACCGAAATTTCGGGAACTACCTGTTCCCGTTTTTAGTGGTTTACGGTTTATGCGTTTTCTCCCGAAGAACAAAAACAGGCAGTTTTTATCAAATTGGAAAAATTTCAAACGAAAGCAAAAAAGGAAATGGTAATCCTTTTTCTCGTTAGTGCTTTGAGAGGCACTAAAATAAACTATTAAACCTCACGTGAAAAATTTTTTTTTGTTCTTAGACTTTTGGAATTTTGGTTTAGATATTACATGCATGCAAAAAACTTTATCCTCTTGAAAATTACTGATGTAATCCAAGAAGTTATTGTAGTCTTAATATGACAGATTTCCTGTGTAGAAATTTAATTTATTTACTCCGTGGTAAGTTGAGCTGAGACTTGGTGGGGTGAAGTGGCTCACTGTGACTTTTTGAGCCGCAGTTTTCACTGGTGACGCAATTGTGGTTGACTATAGCTAAAAACTGGTTGCACGTTTTCAATGAAGTTTGCGCTGGTGTTTACTTTGTATTACTTTGTATTATGTTAATGAATTTGATAGGCAGCATTTTAATGCTGATTTTAATCAGGCGTAACGAAGAACGGATATTACAGCAAAGTTTCAAGTAGCTCACTTAAGTAGACTATTATCTGCAAAGCAAATGTATTTAGGATCACTTAAAGTAAAATTATAAACAAATGAACATGTTTATTGTATATCTACGAAATTTGAAAGCGAAACAATAAGCGTAGAAGCAACTAGAAGAGTAAGACTTAATCAAGAAGTAAATAAATATTTCACTGAGAGGTAGTATTCATGATATTATGAACTATGGACTCCTACCACTGAGAAGTACGTTATTGTATGAGCATTAACGGAATAAAGTTTAGCTTTGGGAGAAACTCTCAAAACCATTATTTGGTTCGTTTATATTTTCTTATATTATAAGAGTGAGTATTTTAGAGCAGCTCTACATTGGACTATAAATCAAGTTTTAAAAAATATTACCTGACATGATTGGGATGGTTTTATAACTTCATAAATATTTGATAGCATCTACAATATTATACTCGAACTAATATTTATATATTTATTTAATATTGTGATTGAATATTACATAAACTTTATGCATTGCGTCATTTCTGCCAAAATGAACGAATTATCAAAGTAAATATGCAATACAGATGAAAAACTTTGAATTTGGATAGTCTAATATATTAAAATATAGCATATATTTTGAAGTGTGAAAACTTTAATTTAGTTCACAAATCAAAAAGAGAATGCGAAATCAAAATTTCACTCACACATTAAAGGCGAAAAGTATCCAAATTATATTAACTAAGTAAGACTAAGGGTAAATAACATTTCCACCGATTATATAAAACAATACACAGCACTACTTTTGCTAGTATTAGAAATATATCAATTTTGGGCTACCATGCAGTTACCATTTAAGCAGTAAAAACGATATGGCTAGAAAGCGAATTTATATTAACATGTTTGGAAAAAATATACAGATTCGTTCTATTTTTTTTTCATTTTAGATATTTTAATGAAACGTACCAGAAAATGATCTGCTTTTAAGCAAACAATAGGGAATATAACATTAGAATGATCTATATAAATATAAGAAATATAAAATCTCAAATCTACTTTTAATAGATATGAAAAGCGAATAGAACAATTATTTTTAAAGTTGAAAAAAAAAGTATTTATAAAAATTTAATATATATTTATTTGAAATAAACAAATTGAAATTTACAAAAAATTGAACAAACTATTTAATACGAAACATAAAGGTTTTTAGCAAGTAACCAAAAACCTAAACTAAAAACAATTGAAAATTATATATAAGCTTAAATATTTTGTCATACATACATGCGTACACTGTTATTAGTTCTAGAATGACAACCACGAATAGTGTTACGAAAATTATTCCGTTCTATATATTTTTACAGCAGAAGAATATTTCTGAACACGCCATAGACGTAAAAGTAATAACAGAACTGACATTCAAATAGTATATGATGGTTAGGTATTATGATTATAAGATACCGATTACTAACGACCTATAAATTTTAGTTAGCAGTGAATCCAACATTTGAACCGTACTAATGAAACTGTTATCAATAAAAGTAAAACAATTAAGTTATTGTACACAAATGGTTTTGTCTTTGTATCACCAAAAAGCATTATATTTGAACATTATACAAACAAAAGTTCACTGAAATTATCATTAAACGAAAACAACTTGCAAAACTGAAACTGAACATGAGTTAACAATGATGTCGAACGAGTAACTTACGCATTTATCGGCATTCAGGATGCCGTATCCTGAATGCGGCAACTATGTTGCGCGTCCAAACTAAGATTACTTTCTCGCCTTCTCAAAGTTCAGTTTTTTTATATGAAAACTATCAATGTATATGTGTTTTATCATTGCTAATCAATGAACATCCGAAAAATGGTCTTGTCTTACGTAGTAATGAAATATCACTGACGCATCTAAGGTAACCGTTCAGGCAAGGATGACGGTATTCCTGATGTATATAGCGTCATATTCAAACTGCACTGCAAACTGAACCAAAGCCGACATCAACAACCGATAACCCAATAAACAATCAGGTCAGTATCGACTCTTCACCCAAGGTCAAATACGGAGTGGCAGAAACTATGATAGTTTGCAAAAAAGATCAAAGAATGTCAGATAGGTACATTCTTGTCACCTACAAACACATGAGGAATCACCAAGAAAAAAGGCACGGGGAAACTTAATAAAACAATTCCAGCTGGCAAGAATTCACAGACCAGATTCAAATTCAAATGAAAATAATGGATGTTGTTCTAGAAATAGGTTAAACCCCCACATTCCACAACACTCAGCTTATCAACATAATTTGCGCTCATTACAAAATCATTACAATGGACAGAAGCCACCCGCACAATGCACCATACTCAAAGAACATGTCACCGACCTTCACCATGTACCACGAAATGTGCCAACCAGATGCGAACAGGTAATCGACCCGCACCATCAATTTTGCTTGCAGATAATATAGAGAACAAAATGCTTAGGCTACTTTTCTGCCAAGACAAGTCTGGCTCCACCGAATAAGTTGGCAATTATAAAATGCGAAGCGCACGAGAAGAGGTTGCGAAACAACCCGAAATATCTTCAGTATTCTGCGGGTATATGGAAGAGACACGAAAGGATAAAATTGGTTTACCCAAATATTATCTACCACATCATCATCATCATCGACGGCGCAACAACCGGTATCCGGTCTAGGCCTGCCTTAATAAGGAACTCCAAACATCCCGGTTTTGCGCCGAGGTCCACCAATTCGATATCCCCGCTCCATCTTAGGCAGGGTCTGCCTCGTCTTCTTTTTCTACCATAGATATTGCACTTATAGACTCTCCGGGTGGGATCATCCTTACCCATACAGATTAAGTGACCCGCCCACCGTAACCTATTGAGCCGGATTTTATCCACAAACTGACGGTCATGGTATCGCTCATAGATTTCATCGTTTAGTAGGCTATGGAATCGTCCATCCTCATGTAGGGGGCAAACAATTCTTCGGAGGATTCTTCTCTCGAACGCGGCCAAGAGTTCGCAATTTTTCTTGCTAAGAACCCAAGTCTCCGAGGAATACATAAGGACTGGCAAAATCATTGTCTTGTACAGTAAGAGCTTTGACCCTATGGTGAGA
Organism: Hermetia illucens; assembly: GCF_905115235.1. Lineage (NCBI taxonomy): Eukaryota > Metazoa > Arthropoda > Insecta > Diptera > Stratiomyidae > Hermetia > Hermetia illucens. The sequence continues at coordinate 71,257,053 of NC_051850.1, read as the reverse complement.
CGTTTCGAGCGGAACAGTTTTTGTAAGCTTAAATAGGCACTGTTGGCTGACAACAACCGTGCGCGGATTTCCTCATCATAGCTGTTATCGGTTGTGATTTTCGACCCTAGATAGGAGAAATTATCAACAGTCTCAAAGTTGTAGTCTCCTATCTTTATTCTTCCGTTTGATCAGTGCGATTTGATGTTGTTGGTTGGTTTTCGGTGCTGACGTTGCCACCATATATTTTGTTTTGCCTTCATTGATGTGCAGCCCAAAATCTCACGCCGCCTGCTCGATCTGGATGAAGGCAGTTTGTACGTCTGGGTGATTCTTCTCATGATGTCGATTTCGACAGTGCGGTTAAAGAGGACGCATGATGGAGCATCCCCTTGTCGCAGATCGTTGTTTATGTCTAATGGTCTTGACAGTGTTCCTGCTGCTTTTATCTTGCATCGCACATTAGTCAGGGTCAGCCTAGTCAGTCTTATCAATTTCATGGGAATACCGAATCCTCTCATGGCCGTGTACAGTTTTACCCTGGCTATGCTATCATAGGCGGCTTTAAAGTCAATGAATAGATGGTGCAACTGTTGTCCATATTCCAACAGTTTTTCCCTCGCTTGCCGCAGAGAGAAAATCTAATCTGTTGCTGATTTGCCTACCAATGATGTTCGCCTCCATATTTAACCAATTTGACTGTAATTCCATCGACTCCTCGCCACTTATGATTTTTTAGGCGATGAATTGCACGGACTGTTTCTCCTATACTTGGCGGTGGCAGTATTTGTCCGTCGTCTTCAGCAGGCGGGACCTGCAACACGCCGATGTTGTGGTTGTTCAGTAGTTCATCAAAGTACTGAACCAATCGTTCCAATATGCACATTCTGTCGAAAATCAGATTTCTCTCTTTGTCTCGGCAGGATGAGCATCGAGGTGTACAAGGCTTCATCTGGCTGACTTGTTGGTAAAACTTCCACGCCTGGTGCGGTTGCTCCCTGTACTTTTCTAGTTCACAGAGTTGTTGGTTCTCCCAGGCTTCCTTTTCCGTCTGTGAAGTCGCTTCTCCGCTCGACGGAGTTCGTGATAAGTCTCTGCGCGTACCCGCGTTCTTTGAGAATGCAACATTACTCGGTATGCAGCATTCTTTCGTTCCGTTGCTAGCTTACATTGTGGTTGTGAAGGTCATTTGTTGATGCTTCATCTCCAGGTCCTTTGTTGACTGCAGTTATTACGACATCCATTTCCCTCTTGTAGGTGTCGCGGAGGGCTCGCGAGCTCGGAGCACCATACCGACGAGATGCCGTCGTCAAGGAATTCAGCGCTACAACTAAGATACGAAGTATCTTCAATGCATCCGCGAAAACTGCATCTCTCAAATCCTTGAATGACTTATTGAAGGTAGAACCGAGTATACAAGATTTTATTACCGCACTGCTCTTATGATGGCCGACGTACCCTGTCGTGTTAACAACAGATGTTGCTAAAATGGATCGGCAAATACGACTACGAGGCAAGGACATAGACTTGCAAAGAATGGTGTGGCAATCGAACGAAGATGTAATTCGTTATTTTCAGTTGAAGACGATTACATTTGGCCCAACTCGCACTCCCTTCCAAGCCAGGGATTTCTATGTCGACAATCTGATGGCTGGAGAGCACACCGTCGAATAAGCGAAGAAACCCGACACAGAATTCACCCAACTGCTTGCAATGGTTGGATTCGGTCTTCACAAATGAAACTCGTAGAGAAGTCTTGGAAGCCATACCAGAACATTTAACCACTCAGTTTCAATCAGGAAGACAGAATACACTCGGGATTAAATGGGATCTGAAAAGAGACATATTTATTTGCACCGTTGATGCGAAGACAATATTGATGGGCATACTGGCCAAAGGAACAGTGGCATCAACGATCGCATCCTTCTCAAGTTAAAGGTCTTTATTCAGAAGCTTTGGCTTTAGAGACTGAACTTCCCGCCAGTGATGGCACAATAATGGCAGTAATACCTGACGGACCTCAATAATGTGCGGGTTATTGAGGTACCAAGATGAATTCGGGCCACCGACAAGGAACGAATTTTGTAAAACATAGATGACGACAATTGCTGCCGTCATATAAGTACATTCGGATTCTTGGACGCAGCCCAAAGTTAGACTACTGACGGCCAAACTAAGATGACACCACTGGCTGTACAAATCATACCGCGGCTGGTAGTGCGTTATTGCTGGCCAATCTGATGAATCAAGTTAAGGTTCCAGGTAACAATTGGCCAGTACGGCGTCCATTAAAATAACGCACACTCAATCGAAAGACCCAAAGCACCCCACTTGCGAATATGCTGAAGGAAGCTTATCTGTACACTTCAGAAACGCTAAACAAGGAAAAGGCATAATCTTCGTCAAATCGTATTGGTAAGAGAGAGATCGGTGAGCTTTTGCTATTCTGGTACTACGGCGTGCTCACCCATATAGCAAAAAGTTGTTTCACGTATTCACTTATACATAAGCAAAAATTTGTCGATCTCACCAATACATTGGCAAGTCCGGGTGGTATGTCAAACACAACTGATCGGATTTTCGTTACATCTCGCTCATGTCCAAGGGCAAAACAATTTGAAATCGTGCGTACTCGCACTGATTTCCCCCTTGAGGGGCAAGGGGGAGTGTGGTAGCTGTCCAGCACAGTTAGATACTAGACAGCTACCACTCCGAGTCAATTCAATTTCTGAGATTACGACAAAGGAGGGAAATTCTGAGAAAGATCAGCATTCTTTGGAGTCAAAAATGAAATCTGTCAGTAGATAAATGGTTTTTCATCAAAGATTAAACAATATTAAGCCCGGTAAAACATAAAAAGCTCATGTTAAAAGCAACTCAAACGTTAAATATGAGGCTGCTACCATTATCACTAGAAACTGATCATCAATCGATTGCAGCAACCCAAAGCAACTATGACCAGCAAGAAATCACGATTCTAGGCTACTTGTCAATATATGGTATGACCTACACGACTATGATCTTGTACAAGCATCCGCAATTCCAGAACGATGAAAATCTGATTCTTATACCCGAGATTAAAGGCGTTATACCCGGATTAAACTATGACAAACAATTGTGCTTCCGAATTACCTGGGGAGTACTTGACAATAGCTTGGCGTTAAATGCTACAAGTTGTATGATTCAACTACGTGCAATTTGTAACATTAAAATCCATCCGAATTGCCTCGTCGTTATCTTCACAAACACCATGGAATGCAGTGCTACGGTAGGTAAGTAGCTTGATTTGATTAGTAGTAGATTACTTGAATGAAAAAATGGAAGGTGAATATGATGAACTCGGTAACACAACATCCAGTCTGGTTCCCACTAGCAACAGTGTCGGCGAGTAGACGCCACTGGTAAATATTGGAAGCGATCCATTTAAGAAGAGCAGTAAAGTAATGCGATCCCCGACAGCAAAGCCTGAAAATGCTCACAAAATTAACCAACGCGCCCCGGTGAAGGATGCGACTAGTGAGCCGAGGGGATAAATAAGCTATGGACGATGATAAAAAACATAATGTCCATCACGCAATTAAAGACCAAGTGCGTGCTATTAGAACTGCGTAACTTGAAGTACGAGAAGGACTAAAAGAAAGCAGTGAAGGTAAGAAACAGGGAGAAACTACAGCACTGCAGTCAACGCCTAGAGTGCTCCCATTTAGGGGCAGCCCCTTCACTATTAAAGATGCACAACGTATACTGGGCACAAAGGAAACTCCGGAGCCCCGTAAAAGACTGAGAGAGTCTAATAGGAAAGCGGAATCTCCTCGACGCAAAATGAAGAAGATGCCTCCACGGCAAATTCACGAAAGACTACCAGACCCTACGTCGAAAGACGGTAACTGCAATCAAGGTTCCACTTGGACTAAGGTGGAAAAGAAGGAAAAGCTGCAGAAGAGAAGCCAGCCCAATGCGCTAATAATAACAAAAACAAGTGAGCTTACTTATGCTGATATTCTGCCCAAGGTCAAAACAAACTGACCCCCTAGCTGGCATAATACTTGCATCCTAGGTAGTAGCCTCGAGAAAGTTTCTCGGTGAAGAGCGAACTGCTAATGACCGATATACGCCGGTACACACTGGGAGTCCCCGGAGCCGTCGACAACTCCTTGTCGACGTCGATGGGGTGATGTGAGCCTAGCTCTGCCAAGGTGGTAGTTGTGGCGTGTATCAGCAGCCAGCCCCTTCGGGACCCTGATTCTGACTATTGCGGCCCACTCCCTTGCACACGATGCGCTGGTAAACAACTCAAATGGAGAATAAAAACAAACGAAACGAGGAGATAGTGGAAATGGAGAGTGAGCAGGCTGCGTTTATTCGCAGCACGAAAATGCGCCGTTCGCCCCAGCGCCCAGCGAAGGACATAACAAGGGCTGAAATACCCGACGAGACATCGGGACGCGCACACAGAGATAAAGACTCGCAAAATGATGCGGTACCTGCAACGCAGATAGGCCCCCGGACCATACCACCCAGTACTATAATTGCGGAAAGAGGCACAGTGGAAATTGCCGAAACTAATCAAATGGTTTCAAATATAAGCGGGAGGACTGTCGACTACTCTGACGCAAGCTGAAGAGAAAAGGCTTATTAAAGCATGCACGGCAGTTGTGAAGCACATGGGATCTGCGACGTTCCTCCAGAAAAACGTCGGCAAGGGGGTGAAAAACGGGCTAATGGAACTGGAGGAACTCCTGGACAGGATTTTGTACTATAGGCGAACATGGAAAGTAAGACAAAATCCGCAGAAACAACCGCGCTTCCCGATGAGAACACCACGAGTACCAAACGGATCGCTGACAGACCATTACAGAGCGAACTTGGTAAAAAACGAAAGGAGGAAAGGACATCTGAAGGAGACTTCACTCAGGTACTCTCCAGGGCACAGAAGAAGAAGACGAAGAGGAACAAAAAACAACAACACGTCGTGCCATCAGAAAAACCTCTGCCTAAAACTAAGACGGACACGAAGGACGGAGCACTAAAAGAAAAGGTGGGGAGACAAAGGAGGACTAGACCGCCAGCTTTGCTTATTAAGCCGACGGAAGGTAAGAGTTTTCCGGAAGCCCTCACCGAAATCCGTTACAAGATTAAACCCGAAGATAACGGAAGAAAAGTGTCTTCCATTCGTAAAACGAAGGGTGTTGGAGTCTTAGTCGAACTAGACCCGAAGACTATAAATAAAGTCACGTTCTGTGAAGCAGTCAAGGGGTTCTGGGAGAAAAAGCTTTGGTTTCTAGCCTGGAACTCACGTGTTCTTTGGAAATCCAAGACCTTGACTCTCTCACGGAAAAGAACAAGGTAGAAGAGGCCATCAAACGCGAATGCCCGGATTGGTATCACCTCCGCGAAGTCCCGAGGCCAAAAACTCGCTGTGGTGGAAGTTGCCGAGCAAACCGCGAGGAAGCTTCTAAAGAGCGGGAAAATAAAAATTGGTTGGGTATTGTGTAGGATGCGAATCCGGGCCGCCCCAACCAAATGTTACAGATGTAAATGGGGTCAGGCAGGCCATAAAGCGAACACCTGCAATGAAAACGAAAGCTGTGTCCTATGCAGGGACCGTGGCGCGACTGATGAGAGCGTTGCGCACACTGCGGAATCCAGTGTCCAGTTTTCAGAGCAGAACTGGAAAGATCTAGGAGACAGTCAACATGATTCGCATTCTGCAAATCAATATGCACCGGAGTGCAACCGCTCACGAGTTGCTAGCGCAGTCCGCTGTGGGAACCAAAGCTGATTTAGTACTCATCAGTGAGCAGTACTAAAACAAGAGCCCAGTTTCATGGCACCCAGACATATCAGGTACCGCTGCCATCTGGGTTCGGGACGGCACCCTCCTTAGGGTTCTTGCTCAAGGCCGAGGGGACGGCTTTGTCTGAATTCGGTGTTCAGAGATAACCTTTTTTAGTGTCTATCTTACGCCGAATGAGACGATGCCGGACTTTCGTCGGAGGCTTGATGCTTTGGAGGACGCTATCTTAGGCACGGATGGGCGGATCTTGATCGGGGGTGACTTCAATGCTAGGGCACTTGAATGGGGCATGCCTCACACAGATTCCAGAGGGAAAGGAATTCTGGAAATGGCGGCGAGAACAGGACTGGTAGTTCTAAACACTGGATCCACCCTAACGTTTCGGCGCCCGGACTGCGAGGGAAGAATTCCAGACATAACCTTCGCGTCGGATTCACTGGTGTCGTTGGTGGACGGGTGGCGAATTCTGGAAGACTTCTCGGCAAGTGACCACCAATACATTGCTTTCGTAATGGTGGACACAAACTCTCGGTGTACGCCACCCCGGTGATCTTTCTGTGCATGGAACGTCTCGAAAGTGAACACCGGGAGGTTGGTCGAAACTCTGGGGACAGGTGGGGCCATGCTGGAGGGTACTCCTGGGGGCGGTGGCGCCGCAGCTGTGGAAATCGTAGAGCTCCGGAAGGAATGTCACAGGCTCCGCCGCCTAACACAACGTCTAGGCGACCGGGAGGAGGCATCAAATGATGGAGTACAAATCAGCCAAAAGGAGACTCCGCAGCGCAATAAACAAGAGCAAAGCTCGCTGCTGACAAGATCTGGCCGACAAGGTGAATGGGGATCCGTGGGGACTCGGTTACAAACTGGCAACCCGAAAGATCGGGGCTCTGCGCAAACCCTGTTCACTTAAGGCCGAGCAGATGGACCGCATTGTAAAGGCACTCTTCCCTGCGCACACCGTATGGGATGATGAGGTCGGCGCGGAGAATGCAGAGGACTTTCCACTTTTCTCTATAAAAGAGTTGGAACATGCAGTCCACTCTATGAAAAACAAGAAGGCGCCAGGACCCGATGGTATCCCAGCAGAGGTATACAAACTGGTATTCCAACACCGGCCAGACCTACTGCTCGGCGCATTCAACGCTTGCCTGATGGAGGGCATTTTCCCTGCTCGTTGGAAGGTTGCGAGGCTTGCGCTGATCCCTAAAGGGAAAGGCGACCCCAAATTGCCGCCTTCATACCGCCCAATATGTATGCTTGACACTGCTGGGAAAGTGCTCGAAAAGCTCATCAGAAGTAGACTCGCTGAAGCGATATGCGCTGCCGGAGATTCATCTCCCCGGCAGTTTGGTTTTAGAGCAGGGAGATCGACATTTGATGCTGTCATGCAAGTCGTGGACGCCGTTCGACGAGCAGAGGCACATAGTCGCCGAACTCGATGGGTGGTGCTCCTCGTAACACTTGACTTCAGAAACGCCTTTAATTCCGTAAGATGGAAAGACATTCTAGACACACTAAACAATATCTACGAACTATCTCTTACGGATATTGAGGGACTATCTGAGGAACCGCTCTCTGCTCTATGAAACACTAGACGGTCAAAGGTGGATGGAGTTCACGTCGGGGATAGCACAGGGATCCATCCTAGGGTCGGACCTCTGGAACGCTACCTAAGACGGTCTACTTAAACTCGACATGCCAGAAGAGTCGCGCTTGGTCGGCTATGCAGATGAGGTCGCAGCGCTTGTTGCTGGACGCACTGTCGAACAAGCGCAAAGCAGACTCGGCATTTTGATGCGACGGATAAGCGGATGGATGACTACTCATGGTTTCAACCTTGCACTGGAGAAAACCGACTAAAAAGAGAATTCTGACCCTGCGTCCCATATCGTTCGGCGAGTCGATAATCGAGTCAAAATCAATGGTAAAGTACCTCGGGTTGACTCTTGACTCAAAGATGAGCTTTTCTGAGCTAATCAAAGCAGCAACGAACAAGGCTGCAGCTGTAGTTTTGGCGTTAAGTAGGCTAATGGCAAACATTGGGGGTCCTACGTCTAACAGGCGACGTTTCTTGATGAGTTCAACGCAGTCTGCCCTGCTCTACGGCGCAGAGGTATGAGCTGGCGCTCTTAACAAGGAGGTATATGGTAAACGCCTCGCGCAAGTACAGAGACGGGGAGCTTTACGGGTGGCGTCTGCGTATCGCACTGTCTCTGAACCGTTCTTGATGGTGATCGCGGGAGTAATCCCCGTTGCCCTTCTTGCTAAGCAGCGTCAGGCCATATACAAGCGCAAGGGAGATGAGCCAAGGGAGGTGGTTGCTCGCGAAGAACGGCAACGCACTCTAGACGAGTGGCAGCTCTCATGGCAAAATGAAACTAGAGACAGATGGACTGCGCGGCTCATCGGCAACTTAGGTCCGTGGCCGAATCGGAGGCATGGTGAGACTGATTATTTCCTTACCCAATTTTTAAGTGGGCATGGAAATTTTCAGTCTTACCTGCACAAGATTGGAAAGGCGCGGTCTCCGGATTGGGTGATTTGCAATGGAATTGTGAACGACGCCCACCACACTTTTTTTTCTGGTGGAAGGTGGGATGGGGTTCGTCAGCAGCTTTACTTAAATACAGGGGATCTATCTCCAGACAATATTGTCGAAGAGATGCTGAGGACTGCTGACAGGTGGAACCGCGCTGCCCAATACGTTCGGGTCCTTCTCGTTGCTAAGAAGGTTGAGGAGCCGGATTGCAGAGGGTTATTTGAACTGGCAGTTCCCTTCCTCCTATCCCCTCCCGTTGGTGAAAGGAATTCAATGATTTGAAGGCTCCGCAAGGCGGAAGAGTTCGGGGACTAGCCCGAAGTAATGTGACAAACGGTTCCAGGCTAGCTCTCTGACGATGGGGAGGTGTGTAGTTGGTAGTCTGTCGACGTACCGAATCGGGAATCCAACACTGTGTGCGTAAATGCATTCACCTACCCTACTCCAAACAAAAAGGTCAAAACAGACATCTCATTAAGAGCTAGGTGAAAGTGTGAACCGCATAAGGCGAACACAGAAGGGCGACCTATTGCTGGAATTCAAACCAGGCGAAAACAAGTGACAACACTTGACACAAGACTTGCAGAAAAAAATCGAGTCGTCATTGGTTGAGGCAGCAGAAGTGAAGCTCAGTCAAAATCGTGTGGTTATTGAGTGTAAAGACTTGGACGAGATCACAACGATGGAAGAAATTTGTCAAGCCCTACGATCCCAGCTGGGAATACAGTCGGTCCAGGAGTGAGATATTCTACGCCTAAGGAAGGCATATGGCGGGACACAAACTCCGTCCATAAGTCTAACACTTGAAGCGGCCAAAAGAGCTATCACTGCCAGTAAAGTTCGGATTAGCTGGGTCGTCTGCCGACTACGAAAGCAGATAACTCTGAAAAGATGCTTCAGGTGTTTGGAATTTGGGCACGTTGCGAAAAAATGTACGTTACGTACGATAGGTTCGACCTGTGTCGAAAATGCAAAGGCCACATTGCAAAAGTTTGCGAAGAATATCTCAATTGTCCGTTCTGCAGGCAAATAAACGACATTTACAGTGCCCATATCACAGGCAGCAGCACATGTCCGGTGTATAGGAAGCCGATCAACACTATGCGCAAATGAGGTTCCTACAGCTAAACCTGAACCATTGCCAAGCGGCTCAAGACCTGCTCTCCCAGACGATATTGCAAAACAAAATCGACGTTTCTATTATCTGCGAGCAGTACAAAAATCTAGACAGTGGAGTTTGGGTCGCGGAAAAGCAGCGATATGGACATGTGGAAATCTGGCCATAGAAAAAACCACGAAGATCCTCGCGAATAGCTTCACTAGAGCAAAAATAGGCGGAATATCTATTTATCTATCTATTTTTAAATGAAATGGTCTCGGATCAGAGCTGAAAGGTGGGCAGCTAATAAGTTTGACGCTTCGCTTCGCTTTGCTTAAAGGAAGCGCAGAAAATAAGGCTTTACAGATTGGCGAAAAGTTGCAACGAGCATGTGACGCATCCATGCGAAGGTATGTTGTATCCCAGAAGCGAGTTCCGAACTTTTTGTGGAATTCCGAAATCGAAGAATGCCAGAAGGCCTGCCTCAAGGTTAGAAGGCGCAGTCAGCGATATAGAAACCGATATGGATACGAGCAGTTACATGAAGAATACAAAAACGCTCGGAAGAAATTACATGTGGCCATAATAAAAGTAAAAGCGAACAGTTTAAGCGAATGTGTAAGGAAGCTGACACGAACCCCTGGGGTGGCACCTATAAAACCATAATATCGAAAGTTAAAGGCAAACGCTCCCCACCGATTTCTTGCCCTACTCTACTTGATGAAATAGTAACGGATCTTTTCCCAGAAAATGTGAGTACTGCTGACCTTCCCACTGTCGAGATAGACACCGCCGAAGTTCCCATGGTAAGTGAAAAGGAGGTCCTCAAAGCTGCGGATAACATTGTTGGAAATAAAGCTGGCTTGGATAGCATCCCCAATAAAGCTCTCAAGGCAGCAGTCAAAATAGCTCCACATACGTTTGCCGAGGCGTTCACCACATGCCTTAAGGGAGGGGCATTTCCTACACAATGGAAGAAGCAGAAATTAATTCTAGTCCGCAAGCCAAACAAACCTTTGGGTGAAGCTTCGTCCTACAGGAAGATATGCCTCCTAAATAATACTAGCAAACTATTCGAATGAGTAATCTATAACAGATTAATTCGAATTCCCGAAAAGGATGGTGGTCTCTCCGAAAATCAGTTCGGTTTTCGAAAGGGGAGGCCTACAACGGATGCACTTGTCCTAGCAGCTAACACAGCTAAGACCGCACTTGACAAGGGTAAATGTTGTGCAGTTATTACACTTGATGCGAAGAATGCCTTCAATTCCGCTAGATGGAGCAAGATACTTGAATCCCTAATCAACTTAGGCGTGGCGAAGTACCTGGTGCGTATCGTTGCCGGCTTCCTAATCGATAGGATTTTGTGCTGCGAATCAGATGAATGACTGAAATCATACCAAACGACATGCGGGGTTCCACAAGGGTCTGTCCTAGGGCCACTCTTGTGGATTATTATGTATAACGGAGTAATGACGCTAGACCTTCCTACTGGTGTGGCCTCCATTTCGCAGACGATATTGGTGTGACGGTTGTTGCACGCCTTCTCGAAGAAGTCGAGCTTTATGCAAATGAAGCAGCCTATGAGATTAAATCCTGGCTAGAGAATGCTGGTCTACAGCTCTCAGAGCATAAGACGGAAGTAGTACTTATTACCAAGCGAAGAAAGTGCACTTCCATGAAGATTCAAGTTGGAACGTAAACAATTCATTCCAAGCCTGCATTTAGGTACTTAGGTGTAATGATTGACCAGAGGTTAAATTTCACATAGCATGTGGAGGGTGCAGCAACCAAAGCATATAACATCGGAGCGTTGGTTGCGAGAATGCTACCAAATATAGGTGGCCCAAGGCAGAACCGTCGACTCCTTATCTCGAGGGTGTTCAGTTCGATTCTACTGTATGCAGCCCCAGTATGGCCAGATGCGCTGAAAAATGAAGCAAATAAGAGAAAGATTAGAGCTGCGTATTGCATAAGTGTACTCTGCACATGTTGCGCTTACAGAACCATATCCAATGAAGCAGCTTTCGTGATAGCAGGAATGGTCCCGATTGAGACTCTAGTGAAAGAAATACAACAACTTTACGATCGAATGTACCTCACCGAAGAATCTCCTGCTCGTCGGCAACAGTTAGCACGAGCTGAAACTGTCGCGGAATGGCAAGGGAAGTGGGACGGGTTAGAAACAGGCCGTTGGACTTACAAAATCATATGGGATATCCCATCCAGCTCAATGGAAACTTATGTCGCGAATCGAGTGAGTGAAACTCGTGCAAGCAGTACACCATGACAATGGCATCATGTGGGAGGACGAGGATTGACCCAAGCGCAGCTAAACGAATTTGGATTAAGGTGGAATGGCCCAAAGATTCTCACATCCGATACTGTCAGCTTCCCAACAGTGAAGTGCATTGAACCCATCCATCTAGAGAAAAGAAACACCTTGCACACGTTACGGGCAGAAGGACAGGATCTGATCGATAAATTCTCCAACTATACGAGGCTAATCCGTGTAGTTGCATACTGCAGACGACTGTTGCCGAGTAATAATGGTTATCGATCCTGTGGATATCTCACCGCGGAAGAATTACGAACAGCCAGAACTGGGTGCATTAATCATGCATGCATGCTCATCATCAAACTTTACATGGAACCTCACAGCTAATGTTATCCACTCTACGGCAAGAATATTGGATTTTAAACGCGCAGAAAATGGTAAAACGATGCATCCATAAATGCATCACCTGTTACAAAAGTAACGCACAATCACAAGCTCAATTGATGGGAAGCTTACCATCCTCCAGAGTGGTACTAAATCGACTATTTTGGGAAACCGGGTTGGATTTTGCAGGGCCATTAAGGATTAAATGGTCAAACAGTCGGGGAGCAAAGTATTCATCTGCCTTGCGACGAAAGCTATGCATCTGGAGTTAGTCAGTGATCTCACGTCAGCAGCATGCATAGCAGCGGCAGAACGATTTGTATCCATGTAAAGCCATCGCCATCAGGACGATGTTTCAAACTATGACGCAAGAAACGCAACCGTGGATGGCGAATCACATTCCACCAAGTAGTTCCCATTTCGGTGGATTATGGGAGGCCGGAGTCAAATCGGTGAAACGACACCTCTTGAAAACCTTCAGAGAATCCCTTCTAAACATCGAAGAGATGTACACCGCCCTCACTCAAGTCGAAGCATGCTTAAACAGCACGCCTTTAGCACCATTAAGTAGTGATGCGAGCGACGAAGATGCGCTCACTCCTGCACAATTCCTAATCGGAAGTTCTATGTTTGCACTACCAGATAAAACACGGATAACGTCAAGAAACTACGACGGTGGCAGCTAATACAAAAATTGTCAACCAAATTCTGGAACCGATGGCATCAAGAATACCTGTCCAGATTATAAGAACGTCCAAAATGGTTGAAACCAATCGCCAATTTACAATCGAGCATGCTGATATTAGTAAGAAGTGAGAAAACTCCTCCCACAAAGTGGCCGCTAGCACGAATAATTGACGTACATCCAGGACAAGATGGATTGGTCCGGGTAGCAACGATTAAAGTGAATGGACATATCACAAAGCGACCAGTAGTGAGACTGTGTCCTTTGCCAATAAACGACGAATACCCACGAGAAGCCATTAAACCGGTACAAGAGGCCAATAATGACAAGCACCACGAACCACCTCCTTTAAAGCGAAAACGTGGAATAACCAACCATTTTATTAGCAACTATAATATTACTCTGTGTATCACATGTAACGGCCATCGTGAGCGTGAAAAATTCGAGTGGAGGTTTCTACCTAGAAGAGTTAGGAAAAGCGGTCATAAATATGGGAACATTCCAATTTAACATGCATGTACCTTGGAGTGAAATTCACACAGATAACATAAAAATTCAAGATGTAATTCAAAACATGACGAGGTTGTGTGAATATAGTAAGCAGATGAGCTATGACATAAGTTGCGAGAGAGTTAACCATCATTTAATGACCATGAATGATAACATTCAGCATCGATCAAGATCTATTCAGTTCCTGAGATCACGACAAAGGAGAGGTATACTGGGAAAAATATTCACCGCTGTCTTTGGAGTGAACGATCAAGTATATCAGGAGACAGATGATCTCTCGTCGAACCAAGTCAATCTATTGAACAGAGTAAAACATCAAGGAAAGGTCATTCTCCACGATAGTGCAAGAAGCATATAAGAACCAGAAGTTAAGCAAGAACATGGCATGGAAGGAATTCCACTCCCACGCATTCAATTTTCCAATAAACCTAATTATCCGTCATTGGTTTGACCAGTATCTTTATCGTCCTACTCATAAGAAAGAACATCCAGTCATTCTGTAGGACGCAGCAATCATCTCAAACCCAAGAACCAAGTTGGTATGATCCAACACAAGCAGCCAACAATGAAACAAGCATCTAAGAACCCAGAGGTTCTTGGTGGGCGGTATGTTCGAGAATGAGATCATCGAACAGTTTTCGCTGTATAAATCAAAAGAATTAGTCCACATCAAAAGATAAACTGAATGAAATACAAAATGTAAACAATTAAAATCTATTGCAACAATTCTTGCTGGGCACTAGCAAAATCCAACCACAATTGCCAAAGAAACAGATCATCAAACATTTTTCGCTCCACGGTAAAATGTTCATGATAGATACACGACACCCGCACAACGCCCCATACTCAATTCAGCGACCTTCACCGTGCACCACAAAACTTGCTAACCAGGTACAAACAGGTAATCGACCCATATCAACTATGCCTGCAATAATATAGGGAACAAAACGCTGACGGAAGTTCACCACGGTCAAGGCGACCGAATTACAACCAAGAATTTTTGTTGAACATGCAATTTAGCTTTTTGCAAAGAATTATAATTTGTTGTTTGTCCTTTGAGCGCTTTGATCCCTCACGCTTCATTACTACAAAATTAACGTGTCTATTTCGATGCGTGGGTCGGCACCAGATTTCAAAATGCAAAGAAATCCGCGACGGCCCAACGAAAAACAACAAGAATGCGAGCTAAAATTGAAAAATAAAAAAAAACGGCTCGACCGCGCGCGTGGGCCGTAAGTCTCCGGACCCGAGTGCCGCGATCAAGGGGGGAAGATCCAGATCACAATCCCGACTATTGCCTCTTCTGCCTGAGATCGTGAATGAGGCGCGGCTCCTGAGGTTCCCACCCTTCCTTGACATCCTCAGACCATTTCTGCGGGAACAAGGAGGAAGAGAGAGGGAGGAAGTCCCCAAACCATTTAAACTTTAGTGGAAATTTTTCATTCAATCGACCCCCAGGCTTCCTGAACCACGGCAAATGGTGTTTCTTTTGATGCTGGCTGTATTTCTTGAATGGTGTAACCGCAGACGCACCTAGTAATTGGCCACAGGAGCGCGCGCTATCAACTCTAAGATACCGTTAATTGTTAACGCGACGAGCTCGCGCTGGTCCTTAGACAGTTAGGCACTGCAGGAAAATGGCACTGATGGATTTAGCAGAGTCGCATCAATACCCGCGAATTCCTTCACAGTTGGTGGAAACACCTCACGAGCACTCAAGAAATCGCATTAACTCGCGCTGCGCGGTAATCACGCCTTTGTCTCTTCCTCCAACTCCGCTTTTCTCGGTATGTTGTTATAAACACATAGCGACAGATTAAACTTTGCTCGAGACGTTCAATTTCAACCTGCCGAACCTTTCTAACATTTGCCCAGTCTGGTTTTGTTGCAAAATTCATTAATGCTGATGTTACAGCCTCGTAGCAATTTGATATGCAACACACAGTTGCCACAGAACTATTCTCTCGTCGAATTCACCAACGATAAGGAAATTTAAGGGTCGCCAATCCCAACGTTCTTTTCCGTGCGCCGACTTTTCTTTTACCTTTCCTATTTTTCTTCGAAAAGGTATGGAAACGTCTTGTTGCAAATTTAAGCCCTTCGCCGCCACACAAACAATCCTTCTCCTACCAACTTGTCTCCAACTATCCAAATATCCGACTCCTGACTGAGTTTTTTACTGCTTTGTGCAGGGAAAATAAAATTCATACTTACCCATGAGATGAACGTGTCGTGCCTTAAAAAATTTCTTCCCGCGACCACCATCCCCGACAACACTCTTCACTTGACTCTTAGTTCAGCGGTACTTTTCTCGTCACCGAACAGCTGTTTTTCCAGAGAACCGCTCTGCAGCCGCTACTTGCCTTGAACTCTCTGGAGGGCATGTTGCAGCCACCACAGTTAGATATTAGACAGCTACCTCACTCCCCCTTGCCCCTCAAGGGGGGAAATCAGTGCGAGTACGCACGATTTCAAATTGTTTTGCCCTTGAGCATGAGCGAGATGTACCGAAAACCCGATCAGCTGTGTTTGACATACCGCCCGGACTTGCCAATGGATTGGTGAGATCCACAAGTTTTTGCTTATGTATAAGTGAATACGTGAAACAACTTTTTGCTATATGGGTGAGCACGCCGTAGTACCAGAATAGCAAAAACTCACCGGTCTCTCTCTTACCAACACGATTTGACGAAGATTATGCCTTTTCCTTGTTTAGCGTCTTTGATGTGTACAGAAAAGCTTCTGCAAGCACATTTGCAAGTGGGGTCATTTTTGTACGGGTACTGCCTACAGTAGATCTACTGTGGCAGCAACATGCGCGTACGCCTACGGATGCGACAAATCATTCCCCTCTGTCAATAATGTGCAATCGGCGGCGAACATTATGGTGAGTGCACATTATGAAATGCATTCTTTGGGCAAATTAATTCAGAAAGAGGAGAATGAGATTCCGCTCCCGTCGCGAAGCCGCGGTCACTACATATTTTACCGGCAAATAGCTGCAGAAGAGCAGGACACGGAGTTCGCCGTATTTTCTTCAGTTTTGGCGTTTACATTTGGCTAGCGCACCGCCGGTACGCACCGAGACCGAGATCTTCTCATAAAATACGACTCACACTTCGAGTTGAAACGCTCACTTCGTTCCTGCTTGTGGAGAGGATTGCGCCGAACACGCTCGCGCACAGCATGCACGACATTTGGGCCACAGTTATATACTAGACAGCTACCTCACTCCCCCTTGCCCCTCAAGGGGGGAAATTAGTGCGAGTACACACGATTTCAAATTGTTTTGCCCTTGAGCATGAGCGAGATGTACCGAAAACCCGATCAGCTGTGTTTGACATACCGCCCGGACTTGCCAATGTATTGGTGAGATTGGCAAGTTTTTGCTTATGTATAAGTGAATACGTGAAACAACTTTTTGCTATATGGGTGACCACGCCGTAGTATCAGAATAGCAGAAGCTTACCGATCTCTCTCTTACCAATACGATTTGACGAAGATTATGCCTTTTCCTTGTTTAGCGTCTCTGAAGTGTACAGATAAGCTTCTGCAAGCACATTTGCAAGTGGGGTCATTTTTGTAAGGGTACTGCCTATAGTAGATCTACTGTGATTTGGGCGACGTACGGACCGTGGGCGCCCCTCCCGCGGCTTGTCAACCATATCAGCTGTTTCACGGTATCGAGCTTATGTCCTAAATCGTTTGTTTACCGGCAACTTTTTTTAACAAACTATGAATCTTTTTCGGCGTATTCCAACATTGGTGAAACGCAATAATCGCGATTCTTTTTTTGTAGTTACCGAACTTCATCGTGTTGTCGTTCACGCGCTACTGACCTTCGGAACCTGAAAGTCTGACGGAAGTAGGGTATGGTTAGGTACTCTCCGTGCGCAATGTTACCAGTTTCCGTGGCCTAACATTTCACGCTATACGCATCGACTAACGGAATTTATGTATATATATGTATAACGCGCTACGTCAATTGAAAACTCCACTGCAGGGCCCGCATTTGAAAACGAGGCATCTTTAGTGCTTCTCGGTAAAAAAACGGCTTTATCCATGAAACGACTCGTATTCTCGTACACCCAATGCCATCTGCAGGCCGTAATTACTGCGAAAGGCATGCACACTAAGTATTAGTTCTCGCTTTTTTTTGCCTACAGATGTCGTGATTTCTATTTTTGGTTACCATTATTGTGTTCCCAGATTTTTTCGGCACTATTTTCTAGCTTTTCTTTTGTATTTTGTATCATTCGAATTTCATTTTATGTATGAGTGTTTCTTTTCTTCGGTTTTCGGACTTTCACTGTTAATTCAGTTAGCCCCCCTTCCTTTTATCACCATACTTACATTCTCCTGCAACGCTGGGTGGAATTGCTCTACCACGATTCAAAATAAAGTTTTAAGTGTGATAGGTACAGTCGAACCTGGGTAATTTGAAATCGAGGGCACCAATGAAAAATTTCGAATTAACCAAATTCAAATTACCGAAGTCAAAAAGTTCAAATTAACCATAGAAATCGATTAAATTTTGAAAATTTGATAGATATAAAGTGCGTAGTTTCGGAGGAGAGTGTGATTTAACTTTAATAAGTAGACAATGCACTGGCAACTATTTCAAAGCCTTTAGCTACCTGAAATTTCCGCGCGGATGGCATCTGCTTCTCCGCTAAAGTTAACGTTTTATATTTTGATTGCTTTAGCATGAGGACAAACGCACTTGCACAAACTCACAAGTTTTTCAAATAAACTCAACTTTTGAAAGAAAGGATTTCGCGGGAGTCATATATATAAAATGCAACTGGCTACACATTAATTGCATGTTTCATCTAAGTGAAAACAAGTCGGAATACCGGAAGCTCGCGCTTCGGGTATAAAGGTATTGTGTTCATCTTATGTAAGAAATTTCAACGCACATTTTTCTATCCGTATATAGCTAAAAATCCAACATAATCCTTCATATTTTTCCAAACTACGAGACATACGTATATATTACATCCATAGATATTACGCTCACCCTAAACAAACTGCCTATTTCCGAATACTGTACACATATATGCACGTATATAAATTGATCGTACCCATATTTCCGATTTACTTCTTATATCTATTTGAATTAGGCACTACCCGCAAAGTTCATTAGCACGCATATATTATATACCTACATACACATATGTCTGGTTGACAAATAACTAAAAAACTAAAACAAAATAATTCTCTGCGACCCAATTCATAAGAACTCATTTCGTTGTGGTATTGACGAATTGATATGTGATGCAGGTTATAGAGTGCACAAAATTCACGAAAAATTGTGAAGTTTCACCCCCTATAACTTTGTTAATAATAGTTGGATTTTCTTCAAACTTGACCAAACTGTGCATTATGTTCTTCGTTACACGCGGATTTTGTACTCCGGGAATGAACATAAGGGGGGTGCCGGGTAAATTTCTAAAATGTGGAAATATACTATTATTAACTTTATTTGTGCAGATATCGGAACCGGATATATTTTGAGGCCTAGATTTCGTAGAGATGCACCACTGTGACTTTTTTCAGATTTTTCGGTTGGCTAGGTTCTGAAAACGAGACCAGTTACACTTTTTGGGGGTCATATTTTGAGCCCTCACTCCCCTATGTTTCACCCAATATCAAATATTGAACCAGTTTCGAAAAGTACTAATTGAGACCTTTCATTTGATATCCCACATGGCTACATTCTGTGAAAAAAAAATTTGCACCCTCCATTCACATGTATGGGGAGCCCCCCCTTAAACTCAATTCGAGATGGCGCCACTTGCTGCATGTAAAGGGAACAACAGGTTACATACTCTCACCGATTTTCGTGACAATCGGTCTAGCCGTTTCCGAATAAATCGGGTGTGACAGACATACAGACAGACAGACGGACAGACGGACACACAGACACCGTCTCGATTCTAATAAGGTTTTGTTTCACACAAAACCTTAAAAAGAGCCTAAGTATGAAAGAGGAAACATAGGTCTAATTCAATTTGTCACGTCCCGTTCTAGGAAATTCAAGGGACCAGGAGAAAAATTTGAATTATACACGATTCCGAATTAACCAAGTTCCAATTATCCAAGTTCGACTGTGTATCAAAACTGCTTTACGTCTCTATTAGTGTTCACTAGGGTCCTCTTGTAGTTCTCCCTTATTAAGTAAAGCCACACATCACTTTGAGCGTCCTTATTCGGAATACCGGACAGAACTAGATATTGCGCTTCAGTGAGTGGTGATGTTTAAATACCAGAAAATTTCTCGTCTAGTGAAAATTCTTTCTTTCCACTAACTTCAGACATGTTAGCCACTACATGACACTTTCGAGAGCTTAATTAAATTGCAAATTACTTTAAATCCACTGAAGACAAAAATACATTCATTACATGGAGACGGGACATAAAATTCTTTTTATTTTCTTAAAGTAACATATTTCAACTTATCAATATCCATATTTACACATCAAAAATTAATTAATCGTAGCCTGCTCCGCCACGGAAAACACCGATGGTGGCCGCTGTCAATCGAATTAACAACATTCACTCGAGAATGCGGTACGGACCTTCATGCAGCGGCTTCCGGACGGCATCCGTCCTGACCAGGACGTGCGTACGTGTCCAGTTCCTTGCGCGCACAGACAGATGCAGACGAGTTTTGCGTGGGAGGTGTGGCCTTGATGCGTCGGTTGGAGCAGACGCACCAACCCCGACTCTGCGAGACCCCATCTCTTGTCGAATACTGGATCAGTTGGAAGTTTCAGGTTCTCCCCGTATATCAGTTCCACGGGGCTGGCAGCAAATTCCTCTTGGCGGATTGACTTGAGTCTAGGACGGATCATCGCGGGCCATAATGGCGGCTTTCAGCGCCTGGTGCCAACGTTCCAGCATTCTATTGGATTGCGGGTGGTTTGCCGTAGTTCGCTGGCGTTTGAAACCCAGGAGTTTGCCTAACTCAGAGAAAAGGGTGGACTCAAATTCTATTTCCTGGTCGGTGATGACCACGCCAAAGTGAGGAATCCACTCTCGACAGAGGGCTTCAGCACAAGATTGCGCCGTAATGTCCTTCAGAGGTATTGTCTCAGGCCAGCGCATAAACCTGTCGATGATTGCAAGGCAATACTTGTAACCGTGCGAGTTTCGCAAAAGTCCTACTATGTCGAGGTTTATTGTGTGGAACCGCTTGGTGGTGCGGGGGAATGAGCCCATTTCTTTCCTTACATGCCTGGCGTCTTCGCAGCAGAAAGAGAGGTTCGGGCCGAAGATGGGCAACTACCGAAATTTGTATTTGGGGTTGGATTTGAGCTCTGAAGTACTGCGTCATCCTCCTGCGCCTAGGCAATAGCCGAGAAGCCGAGTGAGGCGGGGATGTTAACCTCGGAGACACGAGACAAAGCGTCAGCAACTATGTTGTCCTTGCCGGACACGTGCTGTATGTCTGACATAAACTGGCTTGTAAAGCTCAGATGTCGAAGCTGACAGGACGACGCTTTTTCGGGCTTTTGTTTCAAAGTATATGTGAGAGGTTTATGGTCCGTGAACACTGTGAACGGCCTGCCTTCTAGGGAGAAGCAGAAGTATTTGAGCGATCGTAGGTACTGTAGTTCCGTTGAGCAGGGTTCAACTGCTTAGAGAAGAAGCTCAACGGCTGCCAGACGTGATTCCCCTTTTGGTGAAGAGCAGGACCTAGTGCGATGTCAGAGGCATCAACAAAAACGGCTAGGGGTGCGTCTTGCAGAGGAAATGCCAAGAGTGTAGCGTCGGCCAGTTGTTGACGGGATTTGTCAAACACGCGGACAGCCTCTTCAGACCACACGAGCTCTCGTGTGTCCTTAGTTTTGGGGCCAGACAAGTACGCGTTCAAAACGGACTGGTGTTGGGCGGCCTTAGGTAGGAAACGACGATAGAAGTTTAGCATGCCCAAGAACCTCCTCAACTCCCTTACTGTCTTAGGACGCGAGAAGCTTATAATCGCTTGCACCTTGTCTGACTCAGGCTGTATTCATTCAGGGGAAATGGAGTGAGCGAGGAATCTCACCTGTGTTTGAAGGAACTTCCATTTCTCAACGTTTAGAACTAAACCGACCTCAAGGAGACGTTCAAAAATGCACTCGAGTTGGGCTAAGTGCTCAGACTCTGTGGAATGAGCGACCAAAACACCATCCAAATATACGAAACAGAAGTGGGGGTTTCGCAGGACCGAGTGGATGAACCTTCGAAAAGTTTGCGCCGCATTGCACAACCCCAAAGTCATCCGAACGAACTCGAAGAATCCAAAAAGTGTGAATATTGCCGTCTTTGGAATGTCTTCTGGAGGTACAGGGATTTCGTGATATGCCTTGGTTAAAAAATCCAAGGTCGCAAAGATGCAGCAATTTGCGAGATGATGCGCAAAGTTGTGGATGAGAGGAATGGGATATCGGTCTGGAACAGTCTGCGTGTTTAGCCTTCTGTAACAGCTAACAGCTGTCCGAAGGTCTGCAGATACCCTGTTGCATAAATTGTTCAAATTCTTTCCGCGCTATAGCCAGTTTCTGGGGTGGTAGAGGACGCACATTTGAGAAGATCGGAGAACCAGTAGTGTTAACGTGATGCTGCATATTGTGCTTCACTGGTTTGGAGAGACTACACTCGGTAGTAATCTGGCTGAACTTTTGGAGAAGTGCCCGAACACGAGAGTCGGTAATGTCTTCTAAAAGAACGGAAAGATTATTGTCTGTGTGAGATGCCATTTGTCCCAACGAATTAAGGTTGATCCTGGGATCTATTAGAGACTTGCTTTGTAAGTCCACCAGCAACCCATAGTGACACAAGAAGTCTGCGCCTAGTATGGGGAAGCTGACATCCGCCAGGATGAAACGCCACGAAAACGTCCTACGCAAGCCAAGACGGGTATAGGCAAGTGGACGTGCCTATACCCGTAAGTGTTGATACAGGAGGAATTTACTGCTTCCAGTTTCAGTCGTTGTGGAAATAGTCGATGGTGCCGCGATACGAGAAGAACCGAAACCTCCGCACTAGTATCCACGAGGTAGTATCGCTTGCTGAGAGGGTCGTAAATTGTTAGGCGACGTGGCGCTGCGTTCTGGGAGGCCGTTGCCAGTGACCTGCCGCCCGAACGCTGAGCGTCCAGCGTCGTCCGCATTTCAGCCATACTGGCTGCCAAGGCGGCAATCTGGCGCTTTAAATTGCTAACTACGCCCGACGGCTGTTGAACGGCCGCTATGTCGGACCTGCGTGCACCTCGTGCTGCTTGTCGGCCACAGCTGCCAGCGCCTCCAAAGAACCGTAGACGCACGCGAGGACCGCCTGGGTGCCCTCCGGGAGTCGACGCAGCCAGAGCGACTTTATCAAGTTATCGTCGATCTTGCTCCCACCTGCCTAATTTCGCGAAGCAATTGGCTGGGAGTTCGATCGCCCAATGCTAACCTGCCAGCAAGTGATCCAGCTTAGCTGACTCACTTACCGACAGGCGTTTGATCAACTCGGTTTTCGGAAGAGTGTAAGAGGCCGACAATCTGGAACTGTGCCTCCAGATGGGCGAACCACAGCTCCGGATTCCATAGCCAAAATGGAGGAATGCGGACAGCGAGGGCGATGATCTGAGGGTCAGATGAGCCTGCCACGTCTTGCTTGTCAAACGACATAACTAATACTAATACTACGACGCGAGTTTTCCGTCGAAAGCGCGGCGATACCGAACTCTGTGAAGCCTTGCACTAACTACGGCAGAACGTACCCACAAATGTCCGCTCGAGCGAAACACAGGCACCAAGGACGCACTCCGAAGCGGATGCGTAAGCGAAAAGAAAAAGAAAGAACTCGCCACAAAAGCGAAACTCTACCGACGAACGTTTAAACAAGATGTATAAAATTATTTCTAAAAAACATAACAAAGTAATGATAACAAATAATGAAATAAAAAAAAAACTTAAATTTTTTCCTTTTGGTGGCTCCTTCGGACGACGTCGTCGAAGTAAGTTGATTGTTTACTTTGTCTCGCCAAACTGGCTGCAGTCGATTTGTTTGAACTGGCTATCGTTATTTGTTTGGACAAAATGGCCGGAACTTGAAGTAGTGGAGCTCGATGGACTGGGCGTCGAAACCACAGTAGATCTACTATAGGCAGTACCCTTACAAAAATGACCCCACTTGCAAATGTGCTTGCAGAAGCTTATCTGTACACTTCAGAGACGCTAAACAAGGAAAAGGCATAATCTTCGTCAAATCGTATTGGTAAGAAAGAGATCGGTGAGCTTTTGCTATTCTGGTACTACGGCGTGCTCACCCATATAGCAAAAAGTTGTTTCACGTATTCACTTATACATAAGCAAAAACTTGCGGATCTCACCAATCCATTGGCAAGTCCGGGCGGTATGTCAAACACAGCTGATCGGGTTTTCGGTACATCTCGCTCATGCTCAAGGGCAAATCAATTTGAAATCGTGTGTACTCGCACTGATTTCCCCCCTTGAGGGGCAAGGGGGAGTGAGGTAGCTGTCTAGTATCTAACTGTGGTCGAAACAACAGGCGTTCTTGAGGGGAAGAGGCTTAATGTTGAAGACTTAATATTGTTCTTTCCCTCTGGCTAATAGTTTGTCAAGTTGTAGCTTCAGCTTCGCAAAATTTTCAAAGATATTGTTTCCTATTTCTGATGGTGAGAAAGGCGTCATTTGTTTGAAATTGTTACTGGTTCTTGGTTCAATATAGTTTCAGCAGCGTTTGGAATTATATTAATTTCTGGAATCTGCACCGCTAGATTGGTTTTGAATTTCGGGGTCACCAATTGTACTTCTACCTTATTAGCCATACATCACTTTGAGCGTCTTTATTCGGAATACCGGACAGAACTAGATATTATGCTTCAGTGAGTGGTGATGTTTAAATACCAGAAAATTTATCGTCTAGTGAAAATTTTTCCTTTCCACTAACTTCAGACATGTTAGTCACTACATGACACTTTGGAGAGCTTAATTAAATTGCAAAATACTTTAAATCTACTGAACAACAACACTGAACAAAAATACACTCATTACATGGAGACGGGACATAAAATTGTTTTTATTTTTTTAAACTGACATTTTTCAACTAAATATTCACATTTACAATTCAAAAATTAATTAATCATGGCCTGCCCCGCCACGGAGAGCAAATTTCGAATGTTGTTAACCCCGCTGCGCCACACTCTCACCACACCTCTTTGTTCTTATTATGAACAGCATTGTCACACATCCAACTCCCAATGCCCTACATAGCGTTCTATATAGATGATGTTGTTTTAGCGTAGTAGTATAAATATGTATGTTCTAATCCACTTTCATATAAAAATCTTGCGGTTTTGAGACGGCATGTATGTTCGAATCCAGTTTCGTATGAAAATGTTGTGGTTTGGGGCAGCCGGTTTGGCGCGTGCCGGGGGCGACTTTTAGGGATGCGTAGTTCATTGGGGGTCGTCCACGGGGGTTCGTTGAGACTTGGTCCGGGCCGGGGCGGGGCGGAGCGGACCGGGGCGGCGTGCGTGTTTGTTGTTGTTGGATGTCATGTGCGTATTGCTTGGGTGATGGGGAATTGCTTATCAGGTTGACATATTTGGGAGTGAATATTAGACCGCAGGTGAATATGTAGTAAGTTTGAAAATGATGGTTTTTTTTTTGTAGATTTTAAATGTACTTGGCTAATTTTGTTGTTGTTGTGATAAGAGGCGATCGTTTGAGTGCCATGTGCTAATTGTTTGGTTGACATATTAATATAAATTGTGGAATTTGTGAAAAGATTTTGTTATAAGTGAAAAGTTGCCGTAGAGGATGGATTCGATTAACGAATTATTGGGCTGCAAGCCACTCATTTATATTAAAACGTCAGAGTTGGAAGTGGGAAAGCGGTACCACATCACTGGAGGCGAGAGAATGGAAACACGGTAAGTTAGAATTTAAAATTAAACTTTTCTTCTGCTAACAAGTTCTTTTTTTCATTGCTTTTTCTATAGATATGGACAGACTATCGTCGTGGATTTGGAGGGTACTATGCGGCTATTTTTACCATCGCGCTATAGTAAATGTAGCGATAATGTGTTGGACGACTTCAATACAGGGAAGTTGTCCTTGAGTTGCAGCGGTGCGGCCAATTCCAAAAACTTGGAATTCCATCTTCATATATAATTATAAACCATGAAAATGTAGATTTAGATGTGAACATTTATTATTATTCACAGAAAAATTACTTACAATAAAGAAAAAAAACAAAATTTATTATTTACCATGAAAACTTCTTTTTATTACATTTGATTATTATTATTTTGAGTTATACATTTTTTCAGAAGGAATGCGTTTTGTAGCGCGCAACATCCGCTGTGGGCATTACAGCGTAACATGTCGGGATAATTTTGTTTCAGTGATTTTAGATTCGGACAGCTGTGATCTTCCACATTGAATACTAGTGCAATATTTCCCAGCAAATCATCCAGCCATTTTTTCTTCTCTGTTCCTTTGACGTAGATGGTTGTATTTTTCATGTTTAGAAGTAAATATTCTTTCACTTCCCAAAATGTTGTTAGTCCACCTTCCCATTTCAATCCATGATGATTTTCGTATACCCAGTGTGCCTGGGATTGCAGCTCTCTTAATAGTGTTGAAAAACTGAAGGGAGGTTTCAGTATAAAGTGTCGATGAAAATTTTCGTTTACATTTACGACAGCTAACTCTTTGATGATGAAAGTATTGTTGCATCCTCTAAATCCTTGCATATCGATAACGAAAATCGTCGTCATGGTGATGAAATGGTGTAGTTTGCTTGCGTGCAGAATGTAAACGTGATACTGGATTAACATTTATAGTTTCCATAGTTTTTATACAAGTTTTTGAACTGAAGAAGTAAGTGGGTTGTACTCTATCACACGATCATGTAGGAGCAAGCAGTAAGCTGTTGTTAAGGCAGGCACATCTACAGATGTTTTCATGTCTAACCTTATATCCACTGAGCCAGATTTCATGGATTCATTTAGACGTGAACAATCAATTACTATAATTGGTGCAGATTCCTTATATTCGCTTCGTGAAAGTAGTGGCTGAGGTTGTACACCGTAATAAGATTGTTGAAAATTGCAGTACATATCATAAAGAAGAGCGAATCGATCACGGGAAAATTTAATATTCATATCGTCATAAGGATACGATTCGGAGTTTAAATGTGTTTTAATATTTGTTAAATCACAGTGATCAAATTTGCTGGCATCTTTGTCTTTGAGATTTTTTCGATTTGTCTGTAAAGCTAAAATAACATATCGAGGTTTTTCGAGTTGACCTGTGGTTTTCACATTCCACACATGATCTGTTGTTGTGGGTAGAACCGGATATTCGTACAGTTCCCAATTTCGAAAGCTTAATTGAATCGGATGTCCCGATTCAATATATTTCAACATTGACAATTTTTCAGCGCCATCGGGACTAACATGGAGCACCTTCCACTGTAGTTTAAAAATTTTGATGTGTACATTATCAGTGGATGAAATAAATGCATTTTCATCGCTTCTTGTGCGTACCAAAATTAGCTCGTGTTTAGCGTTTACAATAATTTTCTTGTAGTCCTCGGCAAATCCCAAAAGTTTTCTTACCGGAATAGAAAAGTTAAAGTAACCACTTGACGGCGTGATAGATTCGTTCGGTGACCAAGCGGCATTATAAAGCATTTTACTTTCGTTTTCATTAAGTGATACATAATTTTTTAAAGTCGGTGTTATTCCCACATTTTTGTTTCGATCGATTTCTACTCCATTCAGTTCATATCTTATCTCATCAAATAGGAAAGCTACGCTATTATTCGTCAATTTAGCTAGTGCTGATATTGTTCCATCTGTTTTAGTTAAGGCGCCTTCAATGTAAATGAAACTCTGACTCGGCAAAATACACAAATCCTGTTGTTGTATGGGTATTCGGATTTCATCACTGGAGTTGTATGATGATAAAAATGGAGAGTAGCTATGGTATTCGATTTTTGATATACTATTATCAAAACTGATTTTACGTGTAACGTTCAGGATATCGCTCATTATTTTTGTTTCAATTTGAATCCCAATAATTTTAGATACTGTTTATTTTGCAATGTTAATCGCGGTCTAGCTCGTTCGATTTTTCTGATTGAACTGGTTCTATCTACATTATCGGGCAGGTATTTATCATCGTTATATAGCAGCATCCTGAGGCTTCAAATGAAGTCTAATCGTTATTGTTTCCCCCTTGAAGTTTATTATATCTCCGTTTTGATCAATCAACTTAAGAGTTAGCGTGCTTATTCGTTTAAGGCTTACCGGTAAATAAATGACGTTACTAGGAACCTCCACTATTTTATAACCTGGTCCTACTTCAGGTGAGAATTCATGGATTGTGTGTGAGGGAATATTATTGATGTAAGAATTTCCAACTATGTTACACTCAATCCGTATTACGTTCACTTTACTTATACTCACAGGTAGATCAGAAGTATGTTTTTCATTGATTTTCAATTCTCGTTTAGCGAATCCCAACAATTGACCAATGGATCTTTCTTCATTGAAGTAAATTGGAGCATTTGACTTTATTTCACTTTTGAGTGTATTATTATTAGCCTGTATTAAAAGAATTATTTTGTCGCTAATTCTTTATACAGATCAGATCAATTTCGTACGATCCAATGGGTATTTCTATAATGTGCTTCCCAATGTGAAATAAATTATTTTTTTCATCCACGTTAGGTGTAGAATTATATGTTTGAAAATCAACAAGTCCGCATACGTAACCACCTTGTAAATCGATTGGTGGAAAATATTCAGTTGTAACAACGGATGAATTTCCACTTAGAGTTAATGTAAGTGCCATGGCAGTATATAAAACAATGATTGATTTTCAATTTTAAAAGTATTTATATATATATATTCATATAGATGCATTGAAAATTTACAAAAGATTGTACAAAAATTTCAAAGATAAACATCCACAGTTATATGAGTCGTAGCTTTGATATGCATTGTAGTTGTATTTTATATTAGAACCTAGATAATCTATTAGCTCTTTCGGTGGAGGTAAATTTCCAAAACTATCAAAGTATTCCACATATCGATTCTGTTTTTTGTATGCTACCCAATGAGTACCAGAACCTTGCATATTATCCAGATTTACAATACCACATTCGTTTTGCTTTGCAGCTCCCCTCGGTAAATTATTTCGCATGAAAACTCCTCAGAAGTTTGACAAGAATCTGGCGAATCTCTTTAAATCATTCTCATTTAATGCTCTCTTGGGTAGCGTTTTTCAAAATTTTTTGAATCAGGATTTAAAAACAACCCTAATCCTTTTCTGTACGGTTTTAAATGCAATCCTCGGCCTAATGTTATCTCCTTCATTTTCTGGTTATGACGCTTTTTTTCTTCTAAGGTCTTTTTGGCATTGGTAGCATCATTAACAGCTTTCGCTATTCCCGCAGCTCCACCTGATAAAGCACCAATAGCAGATAATCCTGCGAAAAGAGGAACTAGAAAAGGTAGAACTCCACCAACTTTAGGAATGGGTATTATCCTTGGAGTCTTGAGAGTCTTCTTCCGTCCCTTTGTTATATTCTTTGCAGCAGCTAAGGCTACTTTAATACTCGCTTTCATTGTGTCGGGTTTCTTTCTTTTGACAATCCTTCGGACTTTAGAAACAATTGTTCCAAATTTCGGTTTATTCTTCATTCCCATTCCTAATTTTACTTTAGCTTTCATCATGTTGGTTACAAGTAGTGCTTTAGCTCGTTCTGACAATCCTGCGTCTGCTGATCTGACTCGTTGCCATGCCTTTTCAGCTAATATTTTATCTAATATATGACGATCAGTCGTTTCTTTAAATTTTGAATATCCAATATCATGCTCTTTACAGGCTTGATCCAATAAGTTTATTCCTGGATCACCTCTAGCAAGCCGCTCGCTTAGTTTTGTACCAGGACCACAGTATTGATAACCAGGTAGATGCAGTTCAATTGGAAGTTTATTGATTAGGGTATTAATCACACCTCTTCCTCTCACCGCTTTTCGTGTTGTACTAGTATATTTATTTTTATGATCAATCATTTTATAGTGACCGTTCTCTTTGCGTCTATGTATGCGTATAATCCTGCTCGGTTCAACAACTCTCGCAGACTATAACACTTTTTACAACAACGTAATTACTTTCAGTCTGGTTGTTTAGTTGCACTGATAATGAGGTTTATACAACAACAACAAAGGTTGGTGGTGGAAAACACTGACATACAAATGAAAGCTGTATAGCTAAACACAGCAATTTATTGCCTAATAATATTCGGGGTATTATTACGGGTCCTTCTAACTGCGGCAAAACTAACGTTATGCTTTCTCTATTGAAGCACCCAAATGGTATAAAATTTGAAAATATTTACATCTACTGGAAATCATTACATCAACCCAAATATGAACATTTGAAGCAGGCTGTTAAAGCTATTTCCGGATTGGGCTTCTATACATTCTCAAATAATAGTGAAGTGATTTCGCCTGAAGAAGCCAAATCTGGCTCTGTTTTCATTTTCGATGATATTGCCAGCGAGAAACAAGAGAATATTCGATCATATTTCTGTATGGGACGACATCATAATATTGATAGCTTTTATCTGTGTCAAACATATACAAGAATACCGAAACACCTTATTCGAGATAACGCAAATTTTTTGATTCTATTCAAACAGGATGATATGAATATAAGGCACATTTACAAAGATCACGTAAACACCGACATGACTTTCGAACAGTTTAGAACCATTTGTGCTGAATGTTGGAATGATAAATATGGATTCTGTGTAATTGATAAAGACAGCTCCTTAGAGAAGGGTCGATATCGAAAGGGATTCGATATATTCATAATACTATAAAAGCAAATCCACAGTATGGAAAGAACCCCACATCTATTAAAAGCATCATTACCAACTTAGCAGTTCAGGAGCAGTTCAGGAGCAGTTCAGAAGCAGTTCAAAGCAGTCCAGGAGCAGTTCAGAAGCAGTTCAGAAGCAGTTCAGAAGCAGTTCAAAGCAGTCCAGGAGCAGTTCAAAGCAGTTAAAATCAGTTCAGGAACAGTTCAAAGCAGTTCAAAGGATCAGTTTGATGCAGATCAATAGCTGTTCAATACAGTTCGATAACAGTTCAATACGGTTTGAGTGCAGCAACAGTGAGGACAGTTCCAAACAATTCAAAAAGGAAACAAATCGATTTAGGTGCTGCAAAAACAGTTCAAAATCAAACTAGAACCTATTGAAAGAATATTTCAAAACATTTTAGATATATTTCGAAATTTGACCAATTGCATCCGTTGCTGTTTCCCTAAACAATGAAGAGAACAAAGCTTGACAAACAGTTGCTCAGAGATACTGTAAAGACAACCGATTCAATAAGGAAAAAAATATCAACAGCTGAAAGCTAACAAAGCCGGAACAGAGATTCGGTTGGAAGAAACATTTAAGCCCATCACGGAACCCCTCAAAGAATTTGTTAAAAAAGCTAAAGTATTGCAGGAACAAGACATAAAAAAACAAGAGTTTAAAGAAGAGTCTTCATCAGCTCGTATTAAATGTAAAGATGAGGAATTAAAGAGAAGTCTATGAAGAAAATCAACACATTTTTGAAACTCCTAAGTCTTCTACAAAAGCTGTTCGCCAATATGTTGCCACTCCGGAAGGGCAAGAATATCTGGGAGAATACCTGAAGCAAAATCATTTTTCAGATGTTGCTAGGCAATATCTAGATATCTATGTAAATCAACCATCTGTAATTGACAGTATTTATCGGGTATATAGGGATGACAATGATGGAAATCAGTGGAAAATAGGAAATTCAGATTTCGCAATCGATGATAATCATATAATTGTAGATGAAAAATCTTACATTGGAAGTCGGGGTTTATATGAACTGCTTTTTATGAAGTATCCAGATGAAACAATATATTCCGACGATGATTTAGAGAATTATAAAAGTATTCTTCTACACTCTAATGCCCACAGGCGTTCTTATGACAGTAGCAGTCAAATCAATGGAAATCGAAGCTTTAAATATACAAGAATAATTTCTAAATTGTTAAATAGAAAAGAAGGAAAAGGGTTAACACGAACCCCTAATATTAAATGCAAAAACCCTAATTTAATGGAAACGTCTAACAAACAAATTGACTATATATATTGGGATGATCCCAATGAACTAGTAAGTCGATTGCTGTTACTCATTGCGTCACAGCAAGCCGGTCACAATAATCATAACAATGAAATTATATCAATCATTGAAGAATTGAAAGAATCACAAATAATAGAATAAACACGCAGCTCACATCATTTATTAAATGGGTGTTGATAAATTTGGTCGATTTTCAAACGATACTGGAGGAGGAAAACGTGGTTTGCAAGGACTTCAAGGACCCCCAGGTCCTCAAGGTCCTCAAGGTCCTATAGGTCAGCAGGGGCCCTCGGGTCCCCGAGGTCCAGAAGGAAAACCTGGTAAGGATGGTCTACAAGGTTTGCATGGTGCGGGATTTAATAAAACGGAAAGCGGTGATTACAACATCAAATTCAAACAACTCAAGAATCTTGGAGAACCCGTTGAGGATGCTGATGCTTCTACAAAGAACTACGTTGATATTAACATTGAGAAACTCAAAGAATATATAGACAGACAAATTCAACTTGAAATCGACGAACTTACAAAACTATGATGATGACAGTTCAAAGTCATACCTTAAAAACAACAAATACAACTATCAATCATATTACGAAATTCAGTTCATTCTAAAATGAGCAAACGGCAAGTAGTAAACGAATTACATAGGTCAGCTCGAAAAAATTTTAACCGACGACCAGTCATAATTAAAGGTTTGGATGACTTGTGGCAGGCCGATTTAGTTGAAATGGGAGCATATGTTAGCGACAATACGGGGTTCCGTTTCCTTCTTACGATCATCGACACGTTTTCCAAGTTTGCGTGGACGGCTTCCATCAAAACAAAAACGGGCAAAGAAGTTGCTATAGCAATTGAACAGATTCTCCAACGAGGACGCATTCCTAAAAACCTACAAACAGACGACGGAAAAGAATCCTACAACAAACATTTTAAAAATGTTATGACAAAATATCAAATAAACCATTATTCCACGTATAGTCCACTTAAGGCATCAATTGTTGAACGATTCAATCGTACCCTAAAGAATATGATGTGGAAAGAGTTTAGTATGAATGGAAACTACAAGTGGATCAATCAAGTCGATGATATAGTTGACGCCTACAATAATAAAAAACACCGAACAATTAAAATGGCTCCGTCTGCTGTGAATAGTTCCAATGAAAAATTACTCCTGTCTACCGTATACAACAACATTAAGGTGATGGGTCCATTTAAATATAATGTGGGCGATCATGTTCGAATCAGTAAATACAAGCATGCATTTGAAAAGGGCTACACACCCAATTGGACCACGGAAATTTTCAAGATTCGCGAAATTCGTATTACCAATCCCGTTACATATCTATTAGAAGATTACAAAGGAAATAAAATTGAAGGTGGTTTTTATGAGCCTGAACTATTGAAAGCTGAGCATCCGTCAATTTATCTTGTGGAAAAAATATTGAAAAGGAATGGTAACCAAGCGTTTGTGAAGTGGCTAGGGTTCTCAACGAAACACAATTCCTGGATAAATACCAAGGATATGATATATTAAGATTCACAATGAAACACTGTAATTTTGATTGAAGAATAAAATTTATTTATTAGTTAATCTTTTGTAAAACTGAACAAGGTTTTTCATTTCATTTATTCTCCTACGAACACTATAACATTCACAAGTGTCTGGTCCGCATTTTGCATCGTCATATGCCCACGGGCAGCTCACGTAATGTTTTCCAAATTGGCTGACTTTCTGCGACATTTCAGCGTATGGTTTCAAAAACGTATAGCTGCTTATAAATTGGTTAAAGTGCTCCGTAAGAATTAGCAATCTGTTGGTACAAAAAAATTGTTTCAACTCCTCAATAGAACGCTGAAGGTCGTCGTCCACATCGTTGTTGTTTTTATTCGTCGTCGTCATCATTTTTTTAATTCGTTGTGTACAGGTTCGCGGTTCAAGCAATACTCATAGAATAGGTTTGCTTCATTTTCTTCAAGTGCAGAAATTCTATATTGCTCCTATAGTCTGGATCTGCCTGTTTTATATACTCAACCTCGCCATTACTGAGTATTCTTTCGGTTTCGAACTCATGGTATTCATAACATGCGATTTTCAGTGAGCGCATGGAATAGTTGCTATCATATGTACATCGAACTGTTAAAATTTTGTCATCATCGAACTCTAATTTAAAGTGCCTGTAAAAAATATTTTCGCTCTCGATAATTCCAGCTATTTCCATTTCCTTCTTAATCAAAGCTTGCCGAAATCCTTCTATTGCTTCATCGACTGTAACATATCTTCTAGACGGTTCTGTTGTTGTTGTTGTTGTTGACGTCGACGTCAGCCATGATGATGATGAAATAGCAACATCGACATCATTTTGAAACGACGTGTTCGTTTCTGTTGACACTGTACTAACGGTCATAAGTCGAAAAGATAATGTCACTTGCGCTGTATTGTTATCAGGTAGCACGAGATTAAACGCTAAATTGTTTGTACTTTGGTTGGTATTAAGATTCACCACTGGCAATGGGCTACCTAAAAGAAAAGGCACACCAAAACCTAACACAAGAAGTATATTTAAAAACTCCATTCTATTCCAATCGATCTGCGAAAACCAACTAATTGTATATTTACCGTCATGAGATCTATTTATACGGCTCTGAACGATTGAAATTACCTACCCTTTCGGCTGCTTCTATTCCATAAAAAAGAGAGAGAGAGAGAAAACTTTTTTTTGCTAGTCTACTGGATGTGATTATTATCATATGAATCATTTTATTCTAGTTTACGTCCATTCTTATATTAAAATGTGAAAATCATTTTGGAGTCTCGATGGTTTTGTTCAAAACCACATTGTCATGTCATCTATAAATTTCCTCAAGTGAAAGCCTTTCAAACTTATATAATAAAGAAAAAGAATGAACAATAAACAAATATTTACAAGAAAAAAAACAATCAGGTTGGATATACACACATTTCAAAATTTATCATTGACTATTTAAAATTCTCTTTCAGCTAAATCGACTTCAAGATTTCCCTCATCAACAGCCTCCAGATAACCACTCCTTATGCGAAACGTTTTCTTAGATCTTCCATTCTCCCCTCCTCTTTTGCAATAATTTTACTCGATAAAGATTTTTTATTTTGTTTTCTTCGAATCAATCGATCAAACTCCCGCTGAATTCGTATGATATCATCTCCATAATAATCATGATGACTTCCATTTCGGCGAAGAACCTCTTTAATTCTTTCCTCTTCCCCTTTTTCAAATTCATTTATTCCATATTTTTGCACCCATTCAACATCATCACCACCATCTATGTCGTTGAACAGACAACCTTTCGGATATCGGCTTTTCGTCTTACATCTAGTCAAACCTGGCAACACTTTTCCCATTATAGTAATTTCACCATTACCTGAAACAACAACACCAAAGTTGCAATAAAAATACACTATTACCTTCATCACCATCCCACTCACCAAATACTTCAATCTTAACATGTTGCCAGATTTGAAATGTAAATGTCGTATCGAAATTTCCAGGTTTGCAATCCTCTCCATTCCTTAAGCTTAGTACAAGCACCCTTGAACCATCCTCAGGTGTCATATAAACCTCCAGATAACCCCAATCAATCTTCACGTTGATAATTTTAAAACTCTTCCATACTTGTTCACATATACAATATTTATCTCTATGCGATAACCGCTCAATCCAAAACATCGCTTAACACTTCTAATCTTCCTTCACAACTGACAAACATCACTTTCAAACTTACAATATATTCACCTGCGGTTTAATATTCACACAGTCCCTAATATGCATCAACTTGATAAGCGATTTCCCGTCACCCAAACAATTAGCACATGGCACCCAAACGATCGCCTCATATCAGCAACCTCAGCAACAACAACAACAAAATCAGCCAAGTACATTTAAAATCTACAAAAAACCATCATTTTCAAACTTACTACATATTCACCTGCGGTCTAATATTCACTCCCAAATATGTCAACCTGATAAGCAATTCCCCATCACCCAAGCAATACGCACATGGCATCCAACAACAACAAACACGCACGCCGCCCTTGTGCTCTAACTTCTTCAGTTATATAACTGCTCTGACTTCCCTAACGCACTAAGGAACGGACTGGGGTTGAGCGCCATCCTTTATTTTCACCTTGATCACTGTCGTGTGAAGTATAGGGTTATAAGGATCCATGTACAGTTCGGCCTGCCAGTTACGCCGGAAGAACCGGCAATGCACCCGCCAACCAGTCGAATTGAAGACGCCATCCACGTACCAAGAAGCAAAGAATGAACAACATCGAACGCACTGATCAAACGAAAATAATAAAGAGACGAAACTACAACTTTGAGCCCTTGAACATTTCTCCTAACTAGGTAGGGTTGAAAATTACAACTGATAGCAGCTATGACGGTGAAATCCGAGCCTATTTCAGTCTACAAAAACTGTTCCGCTCAAAACGTCTCACCATAAGGTCAAAGCTCTTACTGTACAAGACAATGATCTTGCCAGTCCTCATGTTTTCCTCGGAGACTTGGGTTCTCAGCAAGAAAAACTGCGAACTTTAGGCCGTCTTCTGGAGAAGAATCGTCCGAAAAATGTTTGGCCCGCTAAATGAGGATGGACGATTCCGTAACCTACATAACGACGAAATCTATGAGCGATACCGTGACCGTCAGGTTGTGGATAAAATTCGGCTCAAAAGGTTACGGTGGGCAGGTCACTTAATCCATATGGATGAGGATGAACCAGCCCGGAAAGTCTATAAGGGCAATATCAATGGTATAAAAAGAAGACGAAGCAGACCCTGCCTAAGATGGAGCGATAGCGTAGGTCAGGACGCCAAACAGCTTTTAGGGATATCGAACTCGGCCAAAACCGGGATGTCTGAAGTTCCTTATTAAACCAGGCCTAAACTGGATACCGGTTGTTGCGCCGTTGATGATGATGATCCACGTACCGGCAAGCTGCAACATCATTAGTTCAACTCTGGACGTGGAAGGAATTGAGACGAGAATTTGAGATATTTTTGCGTGTGAGCATTTATCAAAAGTGTTTATTAGCGATATTGATGCCCATAAAATTCTCGCTCACAGCCTAACAAACATCAAATTCTCGTTCCCAGCCTAAACAAACATATCTGACGAATTAGCCGAATCATTTTTCATTCGATCAACGGCCGTTAGAACAGCGAAAACTGATAGACACTTGTATTCCATCAATGTTATGGCCGCCGGGCAAATGCGGACTATTCAGGCAAAACTATACGTGGATGGCAGGCTTTAGACAAGTAACAACGCATGATGAGAAGCACGTCTTCCCGCGGGGGCATGTTGTTCCTTACGAATAATGATGTGTTGTCCAGGGCATATTTCACATTTCAGCGATCTGCGTTTTTAAGGTTTAAGGTCTATGTACGGCATCCAATAAAAAGACTCAATTAGTACTTTTTGAAATTAGTCCCATATTTGATATCAGATGAAATGTTGGGAAGTGACGGCTCAAAATATGACCCCCAAAAAGTGTAACCGGTCTCGTTTGCGGAAAGAAAAATCTGAAAAAAAAAACCTAAACGAAATCTAGGTTTCAAAATTCATCCCATTCCGATATCTGCAGTATATTAGCATATTTTACGAACACTTGCATAAGTGATAACATGAAGCATACCTTTGAGAAGGAGAAGGAAATCAAACTATTATTAACAAAGTTAGTGAAACTTTTACATTATATGTGCATTTCGTGCATTCTAAAAGTGTATGACGTCATCATAACATACCAATTCGTCATTGCCACACAAAGTGAGGTCACTTACATGGGAGGCCGCAGGGAAACATTTCGTTTTACTTTGTTAATCATTTATGCAATATATCAATAGCAATTATTCGATAGGCGGTCAAAAGCGGCCAAAGAGTAGTATAGGTCCCAGGGCGAAACGTGGATACCTACGATGGGGCATAAAAAATGGGAAACGCCTGCTGAACCTACACCAACAGATCTACTACCAAACCCTATCTCCACCCCCACGTGGTGTCCCTGGGAGTTCTTTCTTTATGAAAAACTGCAGACGAAGAAGGGTGAAGGCCATCTCCCCCTGCATAAAATGTACAAACTGGTCCTGCAGGTTGGGGGTTGGGTTGGGCTGACAACCCTACACGTAAAACCCACGTTACGAAGCTACGGAAGAAACCTTGGACAGGATGGATTTTAAAACGACGAACCCGGCAATGACAACAGATTAACGATTTGCACATTTTCTCATGGAACGTGCGCTCCCTGTACAGACCAAATCCTGCTGAGTAGCTAGCTGATGCGTTGTCCCATTATAAGGCTGATGTAA
The DNA here is from genome assembly GCF_905115235.1 of Hermetia illucens. Taxonomy (NCBI): domain Eukaryota; kingdom Metazoa; phylum Arthropoda; class Insecta; order Diptera; family Stratiomyidae; genus Hermetia; species Hermetia illucens. Next base: position 71,219,246 of record NC_051850.1, on the reverse strand, counting down.
CAGCTGGAGAAGAATCGCTACACCATACATTATAGCGGCCATCCAGTAAACCATGTACTCGGAGTAGGTTTCTCAGTCAGCCAAAAAATGAAACCTGCTGTTACCGGATTTGAAAATATAAGCGAAAGGCTATGCACTCTGCGTTTACGGGGCAAATTTAGAGATATAAGCCTCATAAACGTTCACACTCCTACAGAGGAGACCGCAGAGTCGGAGAAGGATACCTTCTACGAAGCAGTTGAGCAGACCTTCGAAGCCTGTCCCAAATATGATATCAAAATCACACTTGGAGATTTTAACAGTCAATTAGGGACGGAGCCCGTATTCAGGCGATATGTCGGCTCCCATAGCTTACATGGGGATACCAATGATAACGGACTGCGAACCATTTATTGAGCGGTTTCGCACGAAATGGTGGTCCAAACGGGACCACTTTCAACCAAACTGACCGCGTGCTGATTGAACGCCGCCACCTCTCAGGCTTGATCAATGTCAGAACATAAAGGGGCATCGCGCTCTGAGCTCGAATTACGACACCACTTACAATCCCCTCTAACAATCAGGTGAGAGTTAACACTGAAGCCATCCATAACACAGGCCTCCGCGATACCTATAAGAGGTAAATGGATGACGCAATAATCTCAGCCATCAGAGGATCTGGAGATGAAACATCAACAAATGATCTTCACAATCACCTGAAGAACGTTATCTTTGATACGGCCACAAAGATACTTGGCCGCAGCTGCAAGAAAAGTCGGAACGGCTGATTTGACGATGAATGTAAGCTAGGAACGCAACGAAAGAATGCTGCATACCGAGTAATGTTGCATTCTCAAAGAACACGGGCACCTACAGAGACTTATCACGAACTTCGCCGAGCGGAGAAACGACTTCACAGATGGAAAAAGGAAGCCTGGGAGAACCAACAGGTCTCTTAACTCAAGAGCAACCGCACTAGGCGCGGAAGTTTTACCAACAAGTCACCAGGATGAAGCCTTATACGCCTCGATGCTTATCCTGCCGAGAAAAAGAGGGAAATTCGATTTCCGACAGAATGTGCATATTGGAGCGAAGGATTGAGTATTTTGATGAACTACTTAACAACCAAAATATCAACGAGGTGGAGGTCCCACCAACTAAAGACGGCGGACAAATGCTGCCACCACCAAGCATAGAAGAAAATTCGTGCAATAACCATAAGTCGGCAGGAACCGCTGAAATTATAACCGCTTTGGTTAAAAATGGAGGCGACCAATTACACCAAGTGGTTAATGATGCTCAAAGTATGGGACAGCGAATCAATACCTGACCGGCAACGAGGCATTATTTGTCTCTTACATATAAAGGGGGTTATCACGCAGTGCACCAATTGTAAAGGTATCACGTTCCTGAGTACTATCTATAAGATATTCTCCTCTATCTTACCAGGCTGGAGAGCCCCATACGCCCAGAACATAATTGGCCCATACCAAAGAGGCTTCACGCCAGGCAAATCAGCAACAGTTCAGATCAGATGTTGGAATATGGACATCAGTTGGCCCATCTTTTCATCGACTTTAAAGCCGCGTATCACAGCATAGCCAGGGTAAAACTGAACACGGCCATGAGAGAATTTGGTATCCCGACGAAATTGATAAGACTGACTAGGCTGACCCAGACCAATGTGCGAGGCCAGATAAAAGCAGCAGGATCACTCTCGAGACCATTCAACATCAACAACGGTCTACGACAATGGAGAGCATTCCCATCCCTCTTCAACCTGGCCCTGGAGAAAGTGATTCGCGACGCTGATGTAAATGCGAGAGGCAACATCCTCTTCAATTCCACCCAACTACTGGCCTACGCTGACGATATCGACATCATGGGAAGAACCAATCGAGATGTACAAACTTCATCCAGATCGAGCAGGTGGCGCGAGATCTTGGGCTGCACACCAATGAAGGCAAGACAAAATATATGGTAGGAACGTCAGCACCAAAAACCAACCAACAAGCTACAACGATGAAATTCGCGCACGTTCGTTGTCAGCCAACAGTGCCTATTTCAGCTTACAAAAATTGTTTCGCTTGAAACGTCTCACCATAGGGTCAAAGCTGTTACTGCACAAGGCTATGATCTTGCCAGTCCTCATGTATTCCTCGTAGACATGGGTTCTTAACAAATAAAACTGCGAACTCTTGGCCGCGTTCGAGAGAAGAGTCCTCCGAAGAATCGTTGGCCCCCTACATGAGGGTGGACGATTCAGTAACCTACATAACGATGAAATCTATGACCGTTAAGTTGTGGATAAAATCCAACTCAATAGGTTGCGGTGGGCGGTTCACTTAATCCGTATGGATGAGGATGATCCAGCCCGCGAAGTCAATATCTATGAGTGGAGCGATAGCGAAGGTCAGGACGCCAGACAGTTTTTAGAGATATCGAATTGGTGGACCTCGACGCAGAATCGGGACGTCTGAAGTCCCTTATTAAGGCAGGCCTAGACCGGATACCGGTTGTTGCGCCGTTGATGATGATGATCACTTATTCGAGATAGACATATGTACGTATTTATTTTTTTTTTTTGTACGTACACGGAGGTGGAAAATCTTAGAAAGACACGTCCACCGCAACCCCGCCGCCCGAACGCCGGAACTACAGCGGGCGCGTGTGGGATTCACACCCACTAAAAACCACCCCCGGTCTCTCCAGCCCCAGCCCTGCGGGACCACCATTAAGGTATTACTTCGCGGGGTAGGTTTGCTCTTAGGCACTAATCCTTCTCCTATTTGCAGCTTTCCTCCTTCTTTATTCCTTCAGCAACTCCTCCTGCATTTGGATGATTGCGGATCCAACCGCAAGCCACTTCTCCTCGAACTCCAGCATCTCAGTAACCAAGCTCTCCGGGGTCCCGCACCTGCCCAGCAACTGGTTTAAGCTCCTTGTCTCCATCGCAAATCGTGGGCAGTGAAACACCACATGCTCTGGATCCTCCGGTATGCCATCGCATATGGGACAGTTCGGAGAATCATCCAACCCAAAGCGGTGCAGATACTGCCTGTAGCAACCACCGTGTCCCGTGAGGAACTGGGTAATGTGGTAGTTGGTCTCCCCATCTTTTTGCTCAAGCCACACCCTAATGTTGGGAATGAGCCTGTGCGTCCACCGACCTTTCGTAGACTCGTCCCATCTGCGTTGCCAGAAATCAAGCGATTGTGACCTTGCCGCATTTCTACGCTATGCATGCCCCTCCATACGTCTTGCATGGTACAGGACACTCATTTCTCTGGCCAGAATGTCAACCGGGATCATGCCTGCCACCACCAATACTGCCTCATCTGATGTGGTTCTAAAAGCACTGCAAACCCTCAAAGCCATCCGCCGGTAAACCGAGTTCACCTGCTTCCGTCTCTGAGAGTTTGCAAGTGCCTCTGCCCACACAGGCGACGAGTAGAGCAGGATGGAGCGCACCACTCCGGCTAGCACCAACCTCTGGCAATGTTTCGGTCCACCAATATTTGGCAACATTGTTGCCGTGGTGGCACTGGCTGCCAGTAGTAAGGGATGTACCCTCCCAATAGGCTCTGTGTGTTAGAGGGAGATAGCATGATAGAGCTTTTAAGCTTTCATGCTATCTCGCTCGCTCCGCCTCTTTCACACTATGAGCTTTTGGGTGCGCGCCTTTTGTAAGTGATGTGCGCGCCTTGGGTAAGGGATGTGCTTTTGCTGGGGAGCTTTGGGTGTGTGCCTGTGCTGGGGGCTTTGGGCTGTGTGCTGTGTGCTGTGGGCTCTAGGTGTGTGCCTTGGGTGAGGGGTGCCTTTGGAGCCTTTGGGTTTGCGACTTGGGTACGGGATGTTGCTGTGTGTGTGGGGGCCTGCGCTTTGTCGGGGGTCGAGTCTTGGGGTGGGTGGGTTGTGCCTTGGGGATATTAAGCTATATTGCTGTTTCTCTTGTTTTTGCTGTGTGTCTTGGATATGTTTTGGTGTGTTTCTGAGATAGCGATCTTTTTCAAGTGTTTTTGGGGAGTGTCAAGTTTTATTTGGTGCCTTTATGGGGTATCGATCTTTTTGGTGTGCTTTTTGTGGGTTATTAAGCTGGTTTGGTGTGTATATGAGATAGCGATGTTTTCCGAGTGCTTTTTGGGGAGTGTCAAGTTGTTTGTGTGGCTTTATAAGGGGTATCGATCTTTTTGGTGTGTTTTTTGTGTTTTATTAAGCTGTTTTGATGTATTTGCCTGGGTATCGGCCTTTGCGGTGAGTGTCTTGGTTGAAGTGGGGTTTGTGGGATTCACGGCGGGCGGCTATGGTGCGGGCTTTAGGTGGTAGGCTTCGCCGCGGGCTTGAGGCGGTTGGCTGGCCGATGCAGATTTTACGGTTATCATTGCTGACTTGGGACTTGGGATTAAGTTTAAATGAAAAAGTTCGTTGATAAAGTTCAAATATTTATTTTATTATACTTATTTACACATACATCATTCAATATTCTTTAGAATTAACACTTATTTATATATCTTTCTCGATATCAAGCAATGACTCTAGAAATTTATTTCACAGTATAACGTAAAAATTTCATATACAAATTATGAAATTCATTACAAATCGGGTGATGATGTTATTTAAAATTCTTATAAAACTATTTCACAATATTATTCGACATTTTGAATATTACTTTAAATTACAGTGCATAAGCTGAATAATTATTATTTTGAATAAATTTTATTTTGAAATAGTTGTGTTCCTGCACATCCACTCCTTCGAAAACGAAATAGTGTTCCTGTATAGCGTTCAGCTCATCGACCTGCTTCTGACTACGAATCCTTTCGGAGAAGCGAGGGGGTAAGAAAACAAAATTGTTATTATTAAAATGGACTGTCAAACGCTGTCCAAATTTAGTTTTAACAAGCTTGAATTCGGTGATGAGATATTTTTTACCCTCCTCTAAACTGGATATTGACACATAGGTCTGGGGTAATGTTTGTTCTAAGGAAGCAAATAATAAACTATTGTAAAATATTTTCCTAAGTAAATCAAGAAAATTGTACTAGCGACCCAAACTTGAAGTTGGCGCTCGGTTCTCTTGGGCGTATCGAATTTTATTTTAAAACCAATTTACAATCGAAATGGAAGAAATATTAGCGACCCATACATAAAGTTGGCGCTGAGTTTTCTTGCGCTAAAAGCACATAGAATTTTACTTCAGAGATTTTTTTTAGTTTCGGAGACAGATTTTTTGTGTTTCATCAAAGTTAAAAAAAAGAGTAGATAATAGCGACCCAAACATAAAGTTGGCGCTCAGCTTTCTTGCGCTAAAAGCGCATTGAATCAAATAATCTTACCATGTTTGTATAATGCAGCCTTGCAAATGATACTTACCTCCAGAAGAAATTCCTTTTATACATGTATTCGCTACATGAGAACATCATATAGCGACCATGAAGATATCTACATAGCTCATAAAAAATCATCATCATCATGATACTTGCCTTGTAATTTATCCAAGACAGTTTTGTGATGTTTTATGTTCTCTGAAATTATACACAGGATGTAAACTTCCTACAAATTCATAATACTAACATATGCAACCATATGCCTGCGAACAAGATTCCGGAGATATTTGTCTTATGATTTATTGCAACATTTTGTATGATTTTCAAAATGAATAAAAACAAAAACAAAATACATGGGCCTAAGATATTACGATCAAGAAGATTGCCCGTCAAAAAAAACAGTGCTTATGCATATGCCTTGGTTCTTTGAGTTATCCAGTGCAATTTTTTTGATATTTTTATATTCTCTGAAAGCAATTACCCGAATAATATACTTGTCTTATGGTTTATATTATACATTTCGCATGTTGCGTAAACAAAAAATGTATGGAACCATTGCGATCATGGAGATACGCATAAGTTGTTTACCAACAAAAAGGGAATTGCATATGCTTCCGCCTTGATTTATCTCATGCGAAATGATGCATAAAAAATGCAATGGATTAAGATACTGCGATCATGATGATGTGTTACTTGTGAACAAGAAAAAATACGCATGCATATGCCTTGATTTATCGGGTGCAGTTTTATGATATTTTTATGTTCCCTGATATTAATTACCCAGCATCTGCGAATGTAAACTCCTTACAATTTCATTTGTCTGTTGATTTATTGCAATATTTCGCATAAAAAAATGAACGGAACCAAGAGATTGCGATAATGAAAATTTGTTTCTTGTGAACATTACGATTTGATTTATCCAGTATAGTTTGATCTTTTATTTTTATTTGACTCCCTAAAGAATACGTATAAATAGTGCAAATTTCAAGTGCAAAATCCGCAGAAATTTTGAAACGATCAGGAAGGAAGGTAGCAGTGGGGTAAGAGTGTTTTGTAAATTTTTTTTTAACAATTATTAACAGGTTTTCTAACTTTATTTCAGATTCAAGCAATAATAAATTAGAGAAACAGTACCGTTGGCTTATTGGCTAAGGTATTTGAATGATAATGAGCTTTTCAGCTCTTTCAAAATAAAAAAAAAAAAAAATATAAAAGAAGCATACAGTAAAACAAAATTTTCTAAAAATGTCTTTTACTTTTAATTTAATTCAGCTGTTACAAAATTCTGTTGCTTTGGGTAAAGAGTTTTGCTTTGAGGTGATGAACACTGTTATTAGTTACTTGGAGAAACAAAAAGTTTCAATAACAGTGCAAGAAAAGAATTCATTTTTCAAGATTCTTCTTGAATGTTCCAAGGAGTTCAAAATAAATCAGGATGACGTAGTTTTTCATAAATTTTTCAAAATTATAGATGAGTGTGTGTGTGTGTGTGTCAGATTGTTCAACTATAAGCAATAGTACAAATACACCAGCAGTTTCCACTTCATCGATATGTGTAGCTACTACTGTTACGAATGCGCGTAGTATTAGCAATAATCAAAATTATCAAGTCGGTTCAGGATTAAAAGAAAAAATTGAACTATGATAATTTCAAAAAAAGTGACAAATTTCAAGAAACTTAATGTGATGGGAGTAAAAATGGTTTTCCGACTGAATGAGTTTAAAGATCCTGAGGAAAATATTTTGGAAGGTGTTAGAAATACCTTTAACGAAGTTGTAAATGAAATCGTGAAAAATTCTAAGGAGGGTAGTAAAATTTCAATGTATATTTCATTGCCAAACTCGCCGCACGAGAAACCTATATGGTCTAGTTTAAGACCTGTAAGCGAGCTAAATGGCGAACACATTTTATCATTAATATCAAGCATTAATCAGTCAAATTCAACATTTCTTTCAGACGATATTATACAGATTGATGCAAACATCGTCAATTTTCCATTTGGGAAGGGTAGAATTAATCCAAAAATGCTAAGTAAAGCTGACATCCTATTGAAAAAAACTAGCGTTGTAGATGTTGGCAAAGAAGGGGATGTCCATTGTCTTCCGAGAAGTATTTGTTATGTTTTGGATAGTGAAATAGCAAAAAATAGTTTAGGCAAGGCAGCTAAAAAACTTTGTGAACTTGCAAATGTAAATGTGCGTGAAATAAATGGCTGTAGCTTACTAGATCTGTACAAATTTCAAAAGTATCTCAACAATTATCAGATTGTTGTGTTCAATGATATCACTGATCCAAATTCTATACTATTTAAAATTCCATATAATTTTTTTATGACCGAAATAAAATGCATTACAAAACCATTACTATGTTATCAAATCGCTTACAGCCTTTTTTAATAAGAATTATACCTGCAATTATTGCGATAATGTCAGCAATTACAGGTTTTATAAATGTGCAATGAAGTGTCCATGCTGTTATTGCTATCCTCCTTGCCAATTTACTTCTACATTGAGGGATTGCCCTAAAGTGTAATCGATCGTTTTGAGGAGAACACTGTTATCTATATTCAGAATAAAATTCGTAAAGGTAGTGTTTGTGACTCCTTACAAATCTGTAAGATATATAACAAGTTCTTGAACTTTGTTATTAGAGGTAAAAGAGAGCATACATGTAATGAGTACTATTGCCAAACATGTTATAAAGTAGTTCCACAAGAACATTTATGTTACATTCAACCATACCGGGGGAAAGGTAATTCACGTTTTCTAATTATTTTGTTCGACTGCGAAACTACACAAGATACTAATTACGGTGCATCTCCAGATACACATTTACATATTGTAAATTTAATAACTGCCCATCAAGTGTGCGACATTGATGTTGTGAAGCAATTTATCGATTACGTGTTTATGACGCGATCTTATGTGACAAACATTATTTGTGTGCGCATAATTTTCAAGGCTTGGATGGGCACTTTCTAATATCAGAACTTTTGAATAGAGAATTCACCATTAATCCTGTAATGAATGGCACTAAAATAATGAAACTAACTTGTAACAATGTTAGTTTTATTGATTCTTTAAATTTTCTGCCATTTCCTTTATCCAAATTTTCTGATGTGTTTGGATTTGAAATTCTTAATAAGGGTTACTACCCATACTTTTTCAATACAAGGAAAATTTTAATTATATTGGGAAATACCCGACACCAAAAATGTATGGTTACAATTCAATGAAACAAAAAGAGAGACAGAAATTCTTAGAATGGTACAGTTCAAATTGTAAAAAAAGGTTTGATAATAAAAATGAAATGTTAAAGTACTGTATCAATGATGTCACTATTTTACGTTTAGGATGCTTATCCTTTATGAAAGAATTTCTGGAAATAACTGCGGTTAACCCTTTCACAGAATCCTTAACAATAGCATCTGCCTGCATGCTGGTATTTCGAAAAAATTTCTTAAAAGCTCAAACCTTGGCTATCATGCCAAAAAATAAATATTTGAAAGGAAAACAATTTTCATTTGCTTCACTCAAATGGCTACATTTCAAAGGCATGAATACTACAGTTGGAATTTTATCCGCACTAAATACAGGTGAAGTGAAATTAGAGAAAGTCGGACTCTTCGCCGATGGGTTTGACCCAAAAACAAACACTGTTTACGAATTTTTTGGTTGTTTTTACCATGGATGCCCAGACTGTTTCGTCAGATATTATTAAGGGTAGTAAGTGTGACACGTTAAGTCAGAAGCACGAAAGCACCATGAAAAAAATTTCCGCTATTAGAAAGAATGGTTATAATTTGGAATACATTTGGGAATGCGATTTTAAAGACTTTTTAAAAAGGAACCCCGCAGTAGACAAACAAATAACCGAAGATCTCGCATATTTTACTTTACCTTTGACCCCCCGCGACGCCGTTTATGGGGGAAGAACAGAAGTATTTAGGACTTATGCAAAAATTAATGCTGAAAATGAAATAATTCGTTATTTAGATTTTACAAGTCTGTATCCATACATTAATAAATACGCACCATACCCCATTGGGCATCCAACAATATTCAGAAACCAAACTCCACCAGTTTCTGAAATTTTAGAAATGCATGGATTTATTTCTTACTCTGTTCTCCCTCCTGATAATCTCTTCTTACCCGTTTTACCTTACAAATATGACAATAAATTATATTTCCCACTTTGTAGAAAATGTGCAGAAAATAATAATGTCTTTAGATGTATACACGAAGAATGTGAAAGACAAATTACCGGCACATGGGTGATCCCTGAAGTAGCCTTGGCAGTTAAGCAAGGTTATAAAATACTTAAGGTTTTTGAAGTGTGGAAATATGATTACACGCAAAATGGTGGGTTATTCCCCGAATATGTAAACACATTTTTTAAAATCAAGCAAGAAGCTAGGGTTGGAGTAGAGAATGTAAAACAGAAGTAGATAAAGAGAATTTCTTGAAAAAATTTGAAGAACGTGAAAGTATTAAACTGGATATAGACAATATAAAGAAAAATTCTGGAAAGCGAGCGGTGGCAAAACTGATTTTGAATTGTTTTTGGTGTAAGTTTGCTCAAAGGGAAAATAAATCATTTACAAGCGTGTTTGGTGATTTCAAAGAGTTTTGCAATTTTATTCAATCACCAGGAATAGAGATATCATCCATTTTACCTATCAATGAGGACACAATGTGGGTAAACTGGAGATATTTTGATGAAAATCTAAACATACTCCCACACATTAATATTCCCGTTGCAGCATACACAACTGCTTTTGCACGGATAAAACTGTATGAAGCAATGCAAAATATCGATAACGCGCTTCTTTATTGTGACACTGACAGTTTATATTTATTGAAAATAAAAAGACACCTTCCGTTTTTAAAATATCAGATTATTTAGGCGATTTAACAGATGAAGTGGAATCCTTTGGTCCTAATGCATTTATTTCGGAATTTGTATCCATCGGTCCTAAAATTTCTCCTGATGCTCAATATATCACAAAATGTAAGGGTATAACAATTAATTTTCAAACATCCAAAATTGTAAACTTTAATCATTTAAAATCTTTGGTAATGGGAGAAGCTGAGGAAGAAAATGGGGCGATAATCAAGTATGAAAATAAAATTAAGCGAAAACGAGTAGGAATTGCTATAACAGAACCGCAAAAAAAAACTCCGGCATTTACTTTTAATAAAAGAATTCTCGTGGATAATCATTTATCCTATCCATACGGCTTTAAGAGAATTAAATTACAAGAATGAAAAGAGAAAAATAATAAATATAAATAGGGATGCTTCTTTTATTTTTCAGTATTCTGATGGCAGATTCGGAAAAGATAGTGCCATACGTTATGGAATCTAACAAAAAGTCGGTTATTGTTGATGTCCAGTTTGTAGTTGGTAACAATAAGCAAATGTTTGTAAAAGAACTAGTTACATTGAACACTGACTCCATTAACCCAGTTTTGTATCATTTCAAACCTCCGTTCCCGAAGGAAGAACTTAACCCAAATAGTGCATGGCAATCAGACTATAATTATAAATTCATAAATGGATTAACGTGGTCGAATGGCGTCATTGATTATAATCATTTACCAGAAATTTTATCAACCCTAGAAGGTTCAGTAATATATGTAAAAGGAGAAGAGAAAGCAAAAGTTTTGAAAAAATATCTTAAAGACGTTGAAATTATTCAGGCAGATATCCCCAAACTCGGTCTTTTAAAAAAGTATAAAACAAATTGTATACTACATGGGAAATCGCCAAATGTTAGATGTGCTTTAGAAAATACTGTGAATATGTATATGTATCTGCTGAAAAATAAAATCATTGAATAAAACAGAAAATATTGCCTTTTATTTAATTTGCTCTTTTATTTCTTTATAAACACAAAGTATTAAACAGTACATTAGCTCTACAAAATATTGGAATTTCATAAAAAAGTCTGGAATAATTAACATGAACGTAAGATGCTCTCGATGGTGTAAAGAAATCTTCGTCTGGCAGTTTGATGGTGTTTTTCTCTCGGCATTTTGTGACGTATCCATTATAGTATTCTTTCACGCTCTCTGATGCACTGTTGTTGTGGTATTGAAGAACCGCATCATCTCATATAGCTTCAAAAGTTCAAGTGTCTGCATTCCACTGGAATTTTGTATTTTTTCGAAAGCCCAAACTGATTTTCCGGTAAAAAGTCTCCTGTTTCCTCTTTAAGCTTGTTTATATGGTCGAAAACTGCACACCATCCTGAATAATTTGTCGATACTGGAAACCGTCCATGAAGATGAAAAATGATTTTGGCTTCAAAGTTTGAAGGATCAAAACCAAGCACGATTTTTCCGTTCTGACATCCATCCAAGTAATAGGTGTAATTTAACAACACTTGTTCTCCCGGCACTGCAGATTTTCTTTCTTTCACCGTTTTGATCGTTGTTTTTTTCACTTTTTAACTTCTTGGTGTCAGGCTTCATCGTGAACAAGTGTAGTTGCGAAACTGGATGTAAAATATGTCGTTTCGGGTTTTTATACTTAGTTCATCTCGATGAGTACATAGATCCATCCTGTTATATATGCACATGATTCTTTAAATACACTTTTCTGTATAAAGTAACAACCTTAGTGTCATTCCAAGTGAAATCATATGATGAAAATAGGTTTAGAAAATTTCTAAGACTTCGTCCCTTACAACGCCAGTAAAGATACATACAACAGTAATACCCACAAGTGGATGCAAACGCACTTTGTAATCGTTTCTTATTATTTATAAATACGGACGAATTAGTTATGAGAAACTTTTGAAAAAATTTATTTACTGGATAACCTCCAAATGAATCAAAGTACTATGCAGGTCCCTTTTTCGGAATGAAGAAAGCAACCCAATGAGTTCCACTTTTGTAAGAAGGATCTGTATTAGCTACCACACATGCCGGTCTTTTAATTCGCTTCGGTAAATAATCACATGGAAAAACGCCTTTGAAGAATCTTCATGGTATTTTGTTCGTTCTGAGTGTTCTGTTTAGTTCAATCGTGTTCATTCCTGTTCAGAAAAGTTGCAAGCTTCAATATTAATAATTTTCGAGTGCGATGTTACATAGTGCTTTATAAATTCCTTTACACCATCATCTTGAACAAATACCGTAGTAAATTTAGCCAATGTTTTTATAACGTCTTCGTCCAACCGTCTCAGCTCCTAGTTGCCGCATCTCCCCAATCGTTCCACACCTGCTAGATTGCTTGTTTTAGTAGGATATCTAAAGGTGATCTCTTTGGTGAACAACTTATTATCCGCAGTAATACCAGCGAACGACACCTTTTTAAAGAAAGCTAAATCAGCTCCAGGGAGATAGTCAACATTCACTAAACAGCTCATTTCGACTTTTGATTAAATATGGAAGAATGTCGGAATGTCGGTACTATATATAGATTTTAATAGCTTGTGAAAACATTCCGAGCCTTGTCTATCTCGATACTGCTATCATACTCTGCGTAAACAACGCATATGACGCTTTTCTTTAGAGCGTCTTTGAATCGCCCCTCGATCCTAATCGTGCCCTGGTTGAGTAGACTTCCACATGTTGAATTGTAGGCATTATCCGGAGTGAGATCAAACGCCAACAAGAATGCTCCATTATCGAAGAATTTTTTTGATATTTGATGATCCTTGCCGGAATAATGTATTCCAGTACCCTTGAACAAGCTTAGATATCCTCGCGTACTAATGGGAGTTTCATTTGAAAAGTCAAACTCTAGAGGTTGGTTCGGTACTTGTACTTCATTGACTGATAAATTGAACCTTGTCAGATTATTGTGTTTAAAGTTGTATGAATTTTTCGACCGTTTTCCTGTATATGCCTCATTGTCTACCATACCAAACACTAGCAAGTTAGGTAATTGTCCAATGACCACATTATCGAGTGAAAGTGAAAATGTGTTTGCAGGTAGAGTATATGTCTTCACTTCTACACGTTTATATGGATATATTGCATAAGATTTTTGGAGAACACTTTCATGCGCAAGTAAGATGTTCGGATTGACAGTTACATGGTTCATGTACATTGTCGCCTCTATAATTTTGATTAGTGATGGTTGAACGTCGTCTTTAAAATGCAAGTAAAATTCGGGTTTTTCTAGCGAAAAAATGACACGCAAATCTACCCCGTTGATTAGCAACTTATCTTGATTTAAGATATCTCCATGAACTTTTCCCATAAACTCCACCACATTGCTGTGTGCAAGCAATTTGGATCTTTTATTATATCCTTGGTTTGAATCAGATGGCTTGCCACTTTCAACTATGTCCATCTCATTCTCATCGAGATATCATCCGACAGACTCCAAATGGGTTTCGGCGGTATTCTTGCCATAATTTAGCAAATTTTCTATATACGCTCTGTATTGGTAATTGTGGTCAGTTTGCGCTATTGGCCTACCATTTAACTGTATTGTACATTGTCTGAACAGTGAATGCAGAACATTATTGACAACGCCAATTGGTGAAGCAGCTTTATCGTACAATTCGAAGATATATGCTAGACAGATCGCGGTATGTATTGCCATGACCTAACGACACAAATTCTAAAACGGTAGAGTTATCTAATGAAGCTATGGGCTTGTATGCTACTTCCTCTGTTTTTAAAATTTTACTTTGAATTGGCGAACTTGAGAAAAGATCTAGTTCAGACTTCATGCACTCTTTGTACGACATTTCTACTTATCAAAAATGTCTATCACACGTTTACGTATCTGCTTTTTGCATGGTTTGCCTTGCTTTGAAGACTGAGATTTTTTAACAGCTTTTCTTCCTTTAGAATACCTCCTGCGTTTAAACTTCGAAATCGATCGAGGATTGGGTCTTTTTCGAGATGAATGATTATTGATAACAACATTATGTAAACCTCTGAAGAGTTTATTTATACCTTTCTGGGTTAGCTCCCGGGCAGCAGTTTTAGCCTGCCTCTTTAGAATGGTCTTAATCAGCTTACTTCCTACTTCTGATAGTATTGCCTTACCAGTTTTTACTGCTTGTTGTTTTAAGGTTGTAGCTCCTGCGGAGACCAGCGGACTTGCGTGTCGCACTAAACCTCTAAAGAAACTTCCAACACCTCCACCGTGCTGACTAATATCTGGCGATCGATATAAATTCTGAATTGAGGAATTCCCGCCGCTCTGGATTAGGTAATAACGTGTGAAATAGGAATCCATGTCTGTGGCAATTCAAACTCCTTAACTCCAACCAGAGTATAGCTGGTTGACATCCAGACAGTATATTTATACTTTATCGACGTTTGAAATGCAACATGAGGTATGATGGAGCCTCGCTTGCACGGAATTCAATCAATTCGCCTTGCTGTTTAGTTACTTCCACAGAAATACTTTCAATAAAAGTTTTTTCGATTGGATGATATTCTATATGTTCAAATCTTAACAATTTCCCACACTCTTCCAGTGGTATTACACGTAGGCATCGTACGAATCTATCACCCACCATTGTCGGTCTTACAATGTCACTTGAGATAAAAGCCATTCCTCCATTGCCATATTTGCTAGATACAGTAGGCGACTTTTCTGAAGTACTCTTCGATATTCCCCCAACTTTTTTATCCAAATATCGAATTTCATTTAGTATCATTGAAAGTTCTTTGCTAAAGCCTCTACCAGAATCAGAGGTTTTCTTGTCAAGCTTTCCACTAACTTCACCAATTAATTCATTAAGACTGCTAATTTTATTCATTATTGAGGTGTATTCTTCATGAATCTTTTCAGATGATGCGGTTTTTTCATCCGGGAGCCTTTCTATAATACGATGAATATCGCTTTCCATTGTTTTAACCTTCTCTAATAATATTGCACTGTCAGTAGTTGGAATCTTGCTAAGAGATTCAGCAGATGGTGGCGGCAAAGTTGCACCTAAAACAATAATGGATTCTAAACTGTCATACATGCGTCATACATCTTCGTTTCCTTGGGATTTGACCTATAATCACATCAATGAAGTGTTCAATAGAGGGATATGTATAGCTTTTCAAAATAACTTTCCCTACAGCAGTGTCGGATTGTTTTATGTTTAGTGTAAATTCAGTCGGAAGAACCTCGTAAGAAGCTTCAGCTATGACTTTATCTGTTAAATCAGCCTCTATACGTTTCCACATTCTCTCTTTTACTCTGGTGACCCCCCGATTACTTGGATCAGGAGGATCTATTCTGGTTAGAAAAGAATAAAGCAACGCTGTAAACTCAATTGACACATCTTTATTGCTTATCTCTTTGAGCTGCTTTTGCGTCCAATTAAGTGAACCATGAAAGTCATCCAAGTCCAGTACAATTCGCAAAGCTATGGGATCAGCTTTAGTTATTTCTGGTAAAGCACGTTTTGTTCTCTTCTTACCACTTTCCTCAATTGACTCGCCGGGAAATCTTTTTGTGCTCACCTTTTGCACTGGCAATGCTACTTCTGTGATTCCCACACACCAGGTACCGTTTAGTTTACACAATCTTGGTAATATATTTCGAAAACGTGCGTGTGTGTTATCAGGGTAAAAGAGCAACGAACTATTACTTAGGAGGGAAATATAAAAGTCATCGCTTTCTATATCGACGGGCATCTTTATTACTTTATATCCTTTCCCAATCAAAATCCGGTACACTAGCGGCTCGCTCCTTTCTACCTTACAAACGTTCACTTTGCCTTGCAGTTTTTTTCACTGGAAAAGATATTTTATATTGACCAGGATCTAGACGTGAAGGTTTTAATGTAGTCTTTTTGACAGCACCTTTTTGCTTCCTTTTATACCCTTCCTCTTCCCTCTCCTCTAACTTCTCTATAGCTCTGGCAACTTCACCGGGACTCATGTCTATAGGAACTGTGTATTGAGTTATACCATCATCAGCTGTTATTATCCTATAATCATCCATGCCTGATTTACTTGTACTAGTTTTCTGCATTTTCGGTTGCTGAAGATTTTTGGCAATACTACTTGCTGATAAACGTCGTTTAGCTGCAGGTGAAAGGGATTTTCTGGTTGGCGTTATTTCTTCAGCCTCTGCCTCAAAGTATTTCTCTCCCGTCAAGAACGGTTCCCTTTCTGGTTATGTCTGGGTTGATAAATCTTCTTTAAAAATCAATCTTGTCTACGTCTGATTGTCTTGAAGACTTTCCTTTTTGCTCAAACCTCTACTAGCTGCTGGAAAATCGCCTTTTAGCTGTGGAACATGTCTACCTCGTCATTTGGTGTTTAAAAATTTTATTAGCTCATTTCTATAGCTATACCACTTATTCATATCAGGAAGGTTTTTATTCTTCAGTATTTTACTCATCGCCTTATCAAACAAAGTCTGATTGTTCGATTCTTCAATAACGTCTTTGAGGTTTTCGTATACCTCGGGTGATAATAGAAGCATTTTGTTAAGAACATTGTTTCTCTGCATATTTGCTTTTAAATAACTGCTCCTATAGGACTTGAAAGTAGACTATCTAATAATATGAGAACAAAGCCACCCCGCTGTATAAGCACTTTCCGTTGTTTTCGAACAGAGCGTTTTGCTTCAGCCAACTTTCGCATATTCTTTTTATATTTGCAGCGTTGGTTAAATACTTTTCTGCTTGGAAGATGGTTACCATTGAGGGTGTTTAGTGTTATTTCACATATCGCTTTTATCACTTCCGGATCAGCCGTCTTGGTTATTGCATTTCTTAAACAGGATTTAGCATTCTTCCGAACGCACAATATATGCTTGTTGTCCTTTAATCGTCTCACTTTCGACACCATGATTATTCCTTATACCGTCTGGTGAACAATAGCATGTAAGGAAACTTTTTTTAAAAATATCGGTCCGAAATCTAAGGATTTCGTTTATACCTTGGGTTAAATCCACCAGTAAATAACTATACGGCCTCTGTGTGATATCTTTATATATTTTCACTAGCTCTCTACTATTCTCTGGATAAATTTGTTTAGCAAGATGGAGAAATTGACTTTCGTCCCGCGGGTTTTTAAAAACTACTAGGTATTTGCAATTAAGCGATATGTCGCGACAGAATTTGCCTTGGTGAAACACATTTTATGTGACTAAAACTACTGAAAAATTACGATGGTGGGATCCTTTTATGAAAAGCTCACACACCTGCCTTGAAAAAGCATTCAACATCATGTCGTCTAATACAATTAGTGTCGGCTCATTTTGGATGTTGGTAAATTCATCTGGAATAGTATCCAAGTATTCAATGTTTGCAAATGATAAGTTTGAAGGTAGGGCATGTTTCTCCGCATTACACCAAATAATTTTCTTATTTTGAGGTTGTATTAGAGATGTGTTGTTTAGAAGATTTTCCGCAGCATTCGAAATTTATTTCGAATGTTGCGAATGCGAACGAATAGATGGCGCGGATCTATCCACTTTGCGGAGCTCGCCACGGGAGTGGAGGACCGGCGAGAAAAGTGTGCCATGAGTTAGGGGCAGAAAAGAAATACATGAAGCGAGAGACTCTCTTCTGCCTCTAACGAGCAAACAGTCACAGTCACACAAATTATTTTAATAAAGTCTAATGGTTAAATCTGTCGAGTATTGATTGTAAAAACCCAGTCAAAAGTGTGGTTTGCAAAGAAATTAATATTAAAGTTAAATTGGTGACCCCGAAGAGCACAAAGCCCTAGTACTATCAGTATCCAAAGTGAAGAAAGAGAGGCTGGACCCTCACCTGTAAACACAACTATTGAACATCCTGTGCAACCGATACCTCAGATAACTCGTTCTGTTCCTCTGATCTCGAGCGCGTTTTATCAAGTTAACCAAACATCAGCACCGCAGCCCCAGACGCCAGCACTGCAGCGCCAGACGTTAGCATCACTACCGCAGCCACCATCGTTGCCGCCGCAGCCATCACCATCTCAAACGTAGCTGACACCAGCATTATTGCCGCATCAGAAATTCAACGAGCGCGACCACCTTTCAACATTGGCAGCAGCAACTTAGGTTATAGATTATTTGGCAATCAATCTTCAAATTTAATTGTTAAAAGTTAAAATTGTGATAATATTTCAATAATAATAATTGAAAATCGCTGCAAGAGACGGCGTTAGATGTTTCACATCGCGGGTTCTCCGTTTCCTTGGTGGTGTTTTTGGTTTGCGCTGGAGAGCGTCCGCTTCGGTCGTCATTTCTCTGTTCGTGCGTGCATTTGTGCGTGTCGGAGCAAAATTCACCGCGTTTCATCATAAACTCACCGGGTGTTCATTGAAAACTATTACTTTTTTTTTTTTTTGTTACTCGAGATGTCGTTTGACAGTAAAGACGCGGCAGGCCCATCGGACCCGCAAGTAACCGCCCTCGCCGTACGCGTTCCTCCGTTTTGGCGGCGGAACCCGGAGTTGTGGTTCGTGCATTTGGAAGCGCAGTTCCAAATGTCCGACATCACATCGGACGCGACCCGCTTCAACTACGCGGTGGTCGGCCTGGACGAGGAGTCTATTCTTCTGGTGTCCGACGTAGTGAAGTCGGCATCGTACACACAGCTCAAGAGCGAGTTGATCAGGCGCCTGTCGGCAAGCGAGTCGGCAAAATTGGACCACTTGCTGGCGGGTTTAACGTTGGGTGATCGAACTCCCAGCCAATTGCTTCGCGAAATGAGGCAATTGGGTGGGAGCAAGATTGGCGATGACCTGATCAAGTCGCTCTGGCTGCGACGGCTCCTGGAGGGCACCCAGGCGATCCTCGCTTGCGTCTCCGGTTCCTTGGAGGAACTGGCAGCGACGGCCGACCAGGTGCAGGAGGTGTACGTTCGCCCAACCTTGGCGGCCGTTCAACCACCGTCGGATGAGGTGGGTGACTTGAGGCGCGAGATAGCCGCTTTAACAGCCAGTGTGGCGGAGATGCAGGCGACGTTGGACGCTCAGCGTTCGGGCGCCAGATCGCGAGCACACTCGCGGTCTGCCACCCGAAAAGGGCGATCAGGTAGCAGGTCGTCGGGACAGTCCGCGGACCGAGGGATTTGCTGGTACCACCGCAGATTCGGGGATAAAGCGACAAGATGTACGCTACCGTGTAGATTCGCTCCTACCGCAAAAAACTAGGTCCGCGGGGAGTCTTGGGCGCGGCAGCAAATTCCTCCCGCATAAACACGTACGGATATAGGCAAGTGGACGTGAGTCTTGGCTTGCGTAGGACGTTTTCGTGGCGTTTCATCCTGGCGGATGTCAGCTTCCCCATACTAGGCGCAGACTTCCTGTGTCACTATGGATTCCTGGTGAACTTGCAAAACAAGTCTCTTATAGATTCCACGACCAACCTTAATTCGTCGGGACAAATGGTATCTCACCCAGGCAATAATCTTTCCGTTCTTTTAGAAGACATTACCGACTCTCGTGTTCGGGCACTTCTCCAAAAGTTCAGCCAGATTACTACCAAGTGTAGTCTCTCCAAACCAGTGAAGCACAATGTGCAGCACCACATTATCACTACTGGTTCCCCGATCTTCTCGAAGGTGCGTCCTCTACCATCTCAGAAACTGGCTATTGCACGGAAAGAGTTTGAACAACTCGTTCAACAGGGTATCTGCAGGCCCTCAAACAGCTGTTGGTCTTCCCCACTCCATATGGTCCCTAAGCCAAACGGCGAATGGCGCCCATGTAAGGATTACAGAAGGCTAAATGCACAGACTGTTCCTGACCGATATCCAATTCCACTCATCCACGACTTTGCGCATAACCTCGCGAATTGCCGCATCTTTTCGACCTTGGACTTAACCAAGGCTTATCACCAAATCCCAGTAGTTCCTGAAGACATTCCAAAGACGGCAATATGCACACCCTTTGGACTCTTCGAGTTCACCCGGATGACTTTCGGATTGTACAATGCGGCGCAAACCTTTCAAAGGTTCATTCACTCAGTCCTGCGAAACCTCGAGTTCTGCTTCGTATATTTGGATGATGTTTTGGTCGCTTCTTCCACTGAGTCTGAGCACTTAGCCAAACTCGAGTGCATTTTCGAACGTCTCCTTGAGGCCGGTTTAGTCCTAAACGTTGAGAAATGCAAATTTCTCCAAAAACAAGTGAGATTCCTCGGCCATTTCATTTCCCCTGAAGGAATATAGCCCGACCCAGACAAGGTGCAAGCGATAACAAGCTTCCCGCGTCCAAAGACAGTGAGGGAGTTGAGGAGGTTCTTGGGCATGCTGAACTTCTACCGTCGTTTCCTGCCCAAGGCCGCCCATCTCCAGTCCATTTTGAACGCGTACTTGTCTGGCCCCAAAACTAAGGACACACGAGAGATCGTGTGGTCTGAAGAGGCTATCTGCGCGTTTGACAAATCCCGTCAACAATTGGCCGACGCTACACTCTTGGCATTCCCTCTGCAAGATGCACCCCTAGCCGTTTTTGTTGATGCCCCTGACATCGCAGTAGGTGCTGCCCTTCACCAAAAGGTGGATCAAGTTTGGCAGCCGTTGAGCTTCTTCTCGAAGCAGTTGAATTCCGCTCAACGGAACTACAGTACCTACGATCGCGAGCTGCTCGCCGCGTATTTGAGCATCAAATACTTCCGTTTCTCCCTAGAAGGCAGGCCGTTCACAGTGTTCACGGACCATAAGCTTCTCACGTATGCTTTGAAACAGAAGCCCGACAAAGCGTCCCCTCGTCAGCTTCGTCATCTGAGCTTTATAACCCAGTTTACGTCAGACATGCAGCACGTTTCCGGCAAGGACAACATAGTTGCTGACGCTTTGTCTCATGTCTCCGAGGTTAACATCCCCGCCTCACTCGATTTCTCGGCTATTGCCAAGGCGCAGGAGGATGACGCAGCATTTCAGAGCCTCAAATCCAACCCCAAATACAAATTTCGGGAGTTGCCCATCTTCGGCTCAAACCTCTCTCTCTGCTGCGAAGACTCGGAAAAGGGACCTCGGCCATACATTCCGGCCACATTTCGCAAGGAAGTGTTCCACGCAGTTCACGACTTGGCGCATCCCGGCATCTGGACAACAAACCGGTTAGTCACCAGAAAATACTTCTGGCCCTCCATGAACAAGGATATCAATTCCTGGGCCAGAGAGTGTATCGCATGCCTAAAGTGTAAAGTCTCCAGGCATGTAAGGAAAGAAGTGGGCTCATTCCCCCGCACTACCAAGCGTTTCCACACGATACACCTCGACATAGTAGGGCCTTTGCGAGACTCGCACGGTTATAGGTATTGTCTCACAATCATCGACAGGTTTACGCGGTGGCCTGAGTCAATACCTCTGAAAGACATTACGGCGCAATCATGTGCCGAAGCCCTCTGTCGAGAGTGGATACCTCGCTTTGGCGTCCCTGCAGTGGTCATCACTGACCAGGGAATGCAATTTGAGTCCACCCTTTTCTCCGAGTTAGGCAAACTCCTTAGTTTTAAACGCCAGCGGACTACCGCATGCCACCCGCAATCCAATGGGATGCTAGAACGTTGGCAAAGGACGCTGAAAGCCGCCATTATGGCACGTGACGATCCGTCCTGGTCCCAAGTCTTGCCTCTCGTCCTACTCGGCCTACGTACAACCCAACGAGAGGAATTTGCTGCCAGCCCCGCAGAGCTGGTATACGGGGAGAACTCAAGACTCCCAAGCGATCCGGTCTTCGACAAGAGATCGGGTCTCACGGAGTCGGGGTTGGTGCGTCTGCTGAGGGACAATCTCCGACGCATCAAAGCGCCACCACCCACTCGACACTCGTCCATACCTGCCTGTTCGCCCAAGGAACTGGACTCATGCACGCACGTGCTGATCAGGACGGATGCCGTCCGGAAGCCGCTGCAGCCTCCATATGAGGGCCCGTACCGCGTTCTCGAGCGGGGAGAACATTTCTTCCAGCTCGAAATCGGTGGACAGAGGAAGGCGGTCTCTCTGTCCAGGCTGAAACCCGTGTCCGCCCCGAAGCAGCGTCGTGTCCGTTTTGTGGATTGACGGCGAACGAAGTTCCGGGATCAGTCGCCGAAATCCCTAGGTTTCATCTGGGGGCGGAGTGATGTGGCGCGGCAGGATCCGCAGCATTCGAAATTTATTTCGAATGTTGCGAATGCGAACGAATAGATGGCGCGGATCTATCCACTTTGCGGAGCTCACCACGGGAGTGGAGGACCGGCGAGAAAAGTGTGCCATGAGTTAGGGGCAGAAAAGAAATACATGAAGCAAGAGACTCTCTTCTGCCTCTAACGAGCAAACAGTCACAGTCACACAAATTATTTTAATAAAGTCTAATGGTTAAATCTATCGAGTATTGATTGTAAAAACCCAGTCTATGTTCCGGTGTACCTAAAAGTGTGGTTTGCAAAGAAATTAATATTAAATTTAAAGCAACATCCCGTACCCAAGTCGCAAACCCAAAGGCTCCAAAGGCACCCCTCACCCAAGGCACACACCTAGAGCCCACAGCACACAGCCCAAAGCCCCCAGCACAGGCACACACCCAAAGCTCCCCAGCAAAAGCACATCCCTTACCCAAGGCGCGCACATCACTTACAAAAGGCGCGCACCCAAAAGCTCATAGTGTGAAAGAGGCGGAGCGAGCGAGATAGCATGAAAGCTTAAAAGCTCTATCATGCTATCTCCCTCTAACACACAGAGCCTATTGGGAGGGTACATCCCTTACTACTGGCAGCCAGTGCCACCACGGCACTTGCAACAATGTTGCCAAATATTGGCGGCCGAAACATTGCCGGAGGTTGGTGCTAGCCGGAGTGGTGCGCTCCATCCTGCTCTACTCGTCGCCTGTGTGGGCAGAGGCGCTTGCAAACTCTCAGAGACGGAAGCAGGTGAACTCGGTTTACCGGCGGATGGCTTTGAGGGTTTGCAGTGCTTTTAGTACCACATCACATGAGGCAGTATTGGTGGTGGCAGGCATGATCCCGGTTGAAATTCTGGCCAGAGAAATGAGTGTCCTGTACCATGCAAGACGTATAGAGGGCATGCACAGCGTAGAAATGCGGCAAGGTCAGAGTCGCTTGATTTCTGGCAACGCAGATGGGACAAGTCTACGAAAGGTCGGTAGACGTACTGGCTCATTCCCAACATTAGGGTGTGGCTTGAGCAAAAAGATGGGGAGACCAACTACCACATTACCCAGTTCCTCACGGGACACGGTGGTTGCTACAGGCAGTATCTGCACCGCTTTGGGTTGGATGATTCTCCGAAATGTCCGATATGCGATGGCATACCGGAGGATCCAGAGCATGTGATGTTTCACTGCCCACGATTTGCGATGGAGACAAGGAGCTTAAACCAGGTGCTGGGCAGGAGCATGCCCCCGGAGAGCTTGGTTACTGAGATGCTGGAGTCCGAGGAGAAGTGGCGCAAACCCAAAGGCTCCAAAGGCACCCCTCACCCAAGGCACACACCTAGAGCCCCCACCAAAAGCACACAGCCCAAAGCCCCCAACACAGGCACACACCCAAAGCTCCCTAGCAAAAGCACACCCCTTACCAAAGGCGCACATCACTTACCCAAGGCGCGCACCCAAAAGCTCATAGTGCGAAAGAGACGGAGCGAGCGAGATAGCATGAAAGCTTAAAAGCTCTATCATGCTATCTCCCTCTAACACACAGAGCCTACTGGGAGGGTACATCCCTTACTACTGCTGCCTTTTGGCATGCATACTCGAGGTGTTCCCTAAAACTCAATTTGGTGTCAATTATTCATCATCATCAACGGCGCAACAACCGGTATCCGGTCTAGGCCTGCCTTAATAAGGAACTCCAGACATCCCGGTTTTGCGTCGAGGTCCACCAATTCGATATCCCTAAAAGCTGTCTGGCGTCCTGACCCACGCCATCGCTCCATCTTAGGCAGGGTCTGCCTCGTCTTCTTTTTCTACCATAGATATTGCCCTTATAGACTTTCCGGGTGGGATCATCCTCATCCATACGGATTAAGTGACCCGCCCACCGTAACCTATTGAACCGGATTTTATCCTCAACCGGACGGTCATGGTATCGCTCATAGATTTCGTCATTGTGTAGGCTACGGAATCGTCCATCCTCATGTAGGGGGCCAAAAATTCTTCGGAGGATTCTTCTCTCGAACGCGGCCAAGAGTTCGCAATTTTTCTTGCTAAGAACCCACGTTTCCGAGGAATACATGAGGACTGGCAAGATCATAGTCTTGTACAGTAAGAGCTTTGACCCTATGGTGAGACGTTTCCAGCGGAACAGTCTTTGTAAGCTGAAATAGGCTCTGTTGGCTGACAACAACCGTGCGGGGATTTCATCATCGTAGTTGTTATCGGTTGTGATTTTCGACCCTAGATAGGAGAAATTGTCAACGGTCTCAAAGTTGAATTCTCCTATCCTTATTCTTCTTCGTGTTTGTGTTTGACCAGTGCGGTTTGATGTTGTTGGTTGATTCGTCTTCGGTGCTGACGTTGCCACCATATATTTTGTCTTGTCTTCATTGATGTGCAGCCCAAGATCTCGCGCCGCCTGCTCGATCTGGATGAAGGCAGTTTGTACATCTCGGGTGGTTCTTCCCATGATGTCGATATCGTCAGCGTAGGCCAGTAGTTGCGTGGACTTGAAGAGGATCGTACCTCTTGCATTTACATCAGCATCACGGATCACTTCCTCGAGGGCCAGGTTAAAGAGGACGCATGATAGCGCATCCCCTTGTCGTAGACCGTTGTTGATGTCGAATGGTCTTGAGAGTGATCCTGCTGCTTTTATCTGGCCTCGCACATTGGTCATTGTCAGCCCAGTCAGTCTTATTAATTTCGTCGGGATACCGAATTCTCTCATGGCCGTGTACAGTTTTACCCTGGCTATGCTATCATAGGCGGCTTTAAAGTCGATGAACAGATGGTGCAACTGTTGTCCATATTCCAACAGTTTTTCCATCGCTTGTCAATTATTACCCCCAGGTATTTAATAGGCAGCTTTGATACGACCGTATGTCCACCGACCTCCACTTTCACAGTGTTATTTTTTCTGCGGTTCGTTATTAAGATCGTTTCCGTTTTCGCGTCCGCCACTAAGTTGGACTTTACCGCTCCCACTGTTTCCGTTGCGTAAACCTCACATCTTCTGAGTGTTTTGCTGCAACAACCACAGCTAGGTCATCAGCAAAGCCGACAATCGTGGTCCCCTCTGGGACGGGAAGAGCAAGCACCCCACTATACATGATATTCCACAACAGGGGACCAAGTACCGATCCCTGTGGTACCCCGGCCGTGACAATGTACTCTTTGGGACCCTCATCCGTCCCGTACCAGAGAGTCGTCTCTGAGAAGTAGTTTTCCACCAAATTCGCTAAGTATCCGGAGACACCTATGTCAGCCAACGCCCCTTTAATTCTATTCCAGTTGACCGAGTTGAATGCGTTTTTGACATCCAACGCCACCACAGCACAGCAGCTGCCAGAAATCAGTGCACCTTTTGCCAGGTTTACTACCATGTTAATTGCGTCTACCATAGAGTGGGCGCGTCGGAAACCAAACTGGCGTTCCGACAAACCATTGCTGGCTTCGACGATGGGCAGGAGTCTGTTGTAGATGACTCTCTCCATCATCTTCCTCATTGTATCCAACAGGCAGGTAGGACGATACGACGCTGGGTTTCCAGGTGGCTTACCAGACTTCAGGAGCAACACCAACTTTTGCTTCACTAGACAGGAAATATTCCTTCTTTTAGGCACGCCTCGAAGGTGTTGGCGAAAAGGTCGGGCCTAGTCTTCACTGCCAGTTTCAAAGCTCGGTTGGGGATGCCATCCAAACCTGCGGCCTTGTTGTCACCGAAACTACCACATATTTCCCGCAGCTCCTCCACAGTTACAGGCGGTATTATGCCGTCATTTAGCTGGACAAAAATTTGCCTTCCCCTATTTTCGTGGTGGGGGAACAGAGCGGTAACAATCTGTTTCAGAAGGCGCGGACAGGTCACCTGGGGTGATTTCCGCAGCCTTTTCATCACCACTCTGTAAGCCTCGCCCAGGGTTTATGTCGGCATGGTCGCACAGCTGTTTGAAGCAGTTCTTTTTGCTCCTCCGAATGGCTTCCTTTAGGCGGCCACGCAATTGCTTGTGTGCATCCTCTCGACCGTCGCCACCGAGTTTTCCCCTGAGCCTCTGGCAAAGCCTCCTTGCCCGAAAACATGCGGCTCGCAAACTTGCGATTTCGTTGTTCCACCAGTAGTTGGGTTGCCTACTGGGGAGCAATCGCCTTCTGGGCAAAGTAGCATCGCATGCTTCCGTCACCCATCGAGTGATCTGGGTGACTTTCTCTCCAGCCGTACCATTCAGGGATATTTCGGATTTGAGCACCACGGAAAACGTGTCCCCCTCGAAAGCTTTCACTGTCCAGCCAAGCATACCACCCGACATTCTGCGAAAACTCTTTTTCGAGCACGATCCGCCCTTGATTTCTATGCAGATTGCCTGGTGGTCGCTGTGAGTATAGTCCTCACTGACATGCCAAGCGATTCTACTGGCTAAAGTGGCACTCATGTATGTCAGGTCCAATATAGACCCCAGGTCCCTTCCCCAGAAAGTGTACGAAGACCCAACATTCGCCAGTACCACGTCTAGCTCCGCAAATGCTTCGAGGAGAACACGTCCCCTCACATTAGTTATCCGGCTGCTCCATTCAAGAGCCCACGCATTGAAATCGCCTGCTATTATGATCGGTCAACGTCCTCTTGCATCCAAAATAAGAGCAGCAAGCATCTGCTCATATTCGACGAGTGTAGCGCTGGGTGGAGCATAGCAGCTGTAGATGTGGATGCCCTTCACCTTCGCTCTGATGAAGCCCTCCTCCGGGTGCTCCATTATTTCCTCGAAGGCTTGTTCTCCACAAGTCCACAGCGCTGCTTGGCCCGTTTGGTCTTTGACGCTACAACCGTGGTTTCAGTATGGTTCACTTAGTATGGTTACATCGATGTTTTTCTCGCGGATGGTTTGCGCGAGTAGATCCTGCGCCGCCTCGCAGTGATTGAGGTTGATTCGTATGAACCTCATCTGTGATTTGTGCTAAGGGCTCCCCTGTATTCCGGGCACCTGCTGCTGCCTGCAATGTGCCGATGGTCCACACCCTCCTTTCCTTTGCACAGTAGACAATTTGGGTCAGCTCCGCAGTCCTTGCTGATATGGCCTTCCACTCCGCATCTCCTGCATTGCTTTGACCTGTCATTTGGGCTAGTGCATGCCTTCGCAATGTGATAAAAGCCAAGGCATCTAAAGCACCGTTTTAACGCCACCTGTTTCCTAAGGCGACACATAACCCGGCCTATTCTCACTCTCTCTGCTGCTAACAGTTTGAGTGCGTTCTCCACTATGTATGTATTTATTTGTATATGTAAATGAAGCTTTGGGATAATGCCTAATTCAGATAAATATATTTGTACATTGGACAAACGTATTTTATATGTACATATGTATACTTTTATGTACAATGTAAACCCAAAATAGGTGTCGATCAATTTATATACATGCACACAGAAGGCAGTATTCAATAATAAGCAATGTTTGGCTTAAGCAAAATAACTACGTCTGTAGTATGTACGTATTTCTTGTAGTTTGAAAAACATAATATATAATATAAGCTACTATATTATGCTGGTAACTGTGGGACAAAGTGACCGGGATTGTCCGCTAGGTGGTGATGGGTTTCCTGTAAATAGACAGGCACGATGATCCACCGCCTTCTGACAATCCCACTCACAGGGGAAGACTACATTATGGACACTGCAAGGAAGAACGGGTACACCAGCACCACCGTAGATACGATGATTAAACACGCACGAAGGACAGAACATAGTAACCTCACACTACTGATAGGATCAAGTCGTATCTACCAGCTAAAATCTCAGCTGACTGGAGAAAAGGACCGAAGAACGGTAGAGAAGATGAGCGGTATATATAAAATTGCTTGCTCAGATTGTTCAAAGGTGTATATTAGACAAACAAAAAGGCTGGTAACCACTAGATTTAGGGAGCATACCACGGAGACAGAGTTGGCTATCAAGTACTACACTACCGAAAACCCCTAAAATCTATGGTGACGATCTGAGAGCATTAAAACAGGTAAGAAAAATTAACCAACTGGACGTATGCGAAAGTTTGTTCTTTAGCAAACAGCCGGTAGACTATTCACAGCTATTTAAAAAACTTATAAAAAACTAATTAAAAATCTCTTCTTCTTTCAGGATATACAAATGAGGATTTAAAATGTTATTAAATATTTCTTCTTTTTGAGAATTTAGATGTAAGTCTTTAGCCATATAATTAATTGGAATAGTATGATAGATTTAGATTAGTAGAAAAATAGCTAACAAACCCACTGATGAACAAACTTTATAGCACTGACAAAGGGAACAGGTGATTATCGAAATATCAACACTAGCGAATAGGAAAAACAAGTTTCTATTATTTCAAATAATTTAATCGCTAGAAACACCGCGTAATTACACTAGGGTGCATAGAAAGTTTTTCATATAAGGTGAACGACTTTTTTGCATTTGCTGTGGGTTAACTTCTTTACATTTGCGGATAATATTGAACTCCTAGTATGAAGCCTATGAGATTGACTATTTTTAATATTCTGCTTTCGAGATCAATTTTTGTATGTAAAGGATCTTTAAAAGGTAGGGTACGGCTGAATATTTAGCTAGGGATCTTGGCCGATCTGCATCTTCCTTTCTATCAATACTTATTAATTACTGTTCCGGCGTTCAAGCAGTTCCTAAGCATTGGCGTAGTTCTATGTGGATACTTCTAATCGCTCCCAGACTTTCTTTGGATAGCCTTGGATATTTCGTTTGCATCATCATAAACTTTTATGCTCGTCCGATATTTGAGCCACAGTGTGGTAATTGGGAATAGTTCGAAAGGAATATAATTAGCTGAGACCTGATGATAACCCTTCCGCTGGCTATCCCATAATACCATAGTCGAATTCACTCGGTGAAACACCTGGAACACTACGTGGCTACGTGTACCAGTCTCTATGGGAGCTGATTTGTGGGTGCTTCGACAAACTCTCCTGACTCTGTAAAACTCACAGTCGCAGGAGTATCCTCCACATCAGTCACCACTGGGCTGGCTAATTTTCTTCTAACTGCAGCTACCATTTAAATGTTTTTTTACACACGATGATGGCGCCTTGCATCAGAAATAAAAACTCCTTGGTTTTCGCGAATGTCTCGACTCGAACGGTTGTCCTCAAGGAAGTAAATCAAATCTAAATGGGATTTAGATGCAGAAGTCATTAATGGTCAGCCACAAGCTCTTAATATAATTGGATTTCCTCCCATGCTGACTGGAAGCGTTTCCGTGTCCTTTTTTCCTGGCTAAGCCTGAACAAGACTTCTCGCAGGATTTCAACCTGATTGACCCTGTCTTCTTGATCTCTCTTGTTGGCAGGTCAAGCGACAGGCCGACCAAGAAAATGCATCCAATATCGTTAGAAAGAACATAATCGAATGAAGTGACAAGCGTCGGAAAAATGCTGTCCTGTCAAGAAATGGGCAAGGGTTCTTAACGCATGGACGGCGTCAGGACGTAAATAAGTTACTCCGAGCAAAACAAATACGTGTCCGCATGCTAAATCTTGGCAATCTCGCTGGAAAGACCGAGGAACTCGCAAGACCTCTTCGGGAAAGGCGGATTGATATCTGCGCTCTGTGCACAAAGCTGCGAACACGAACACAGTGAAAATGACTATAAACTTCTCTATTTCGGTAGCCCACACACTCAATATGTTCTTTGATTGGTTGGCATTGCCGTGATGACCGACTTATGAAACTAATTATTCTGTCAGTTGATCGCACTATTCACTTCTTCACCACGTACGCATCACAATCAGGTTGATCTGATGCCAAGATTTTGCGGACACCCTTGACCTTGATACTTATGAATACATGTTTCATCAAACGATTGTCTCATCTTCCTACATTTTATAGTGGGAGCAGTAAAACGCAAATCGACCATATTCCCACGCCAACACTTTACCACACATTGCAAAGTCTTTCCCTATGAGATCATCGCACCTCAACATCGACCGTTGATTGCTCTCCTGCGAATCAAGCCACCGATAAAACAGCGTGACGAACACACTAGTCCGCCGCGCATTAAATGATACCAATTTCGTGAGAAAAAAGAAGGAATGATCTCGCTTACGCGATTACCAACCATTACGAATGTAGAAGAATCGTGGAACCAAATTAAAGGCACGATCCACAAAGGGGCCTCTGCAACCCTCGGGGTCACCAAGTTACGTAAGCGGTAAATCAACCGAGATAGTTGGCTTTGGAATGACGATGTTGAAATGAAGGTCCGTGGAAAGCAACCCCTCTACCACAATTTTCTCGACCAACTGCCAACTGGCAAATTTATAAGAATGCCAACCGGGGAACAAAGAAAGCGATCGCTATCATCTAAGCGGTCCCATACAATACGGTAAACTGGACGTTCGGAATGGCGAAAGAGATTTGTATCGACTTGTCAAAAGCCGGCACGAACGCACACTTCTTTTGCGTTAATGGCAAGAACGGTACTTTGCTTACCGACCGTCTAACCGCGACGGATAGATGACTAAAATATTTCCGGCAAATTTCAATTGAAGAATTTTTTCATCCTCCCCTTTCGCAATCATTGTAGACGTGTGGAGCAGTTCCACCTGTCAGCGCAACTGGTGCTCAGAAGTGGCGGTGAGGAAGACGGGGCGGCAACCCTGTCGGCAAACCAAAACCAAGTAGCCGAGGAAAACCTCCATAGTAGCGGCACCGGGAGACGCTGTACTCACTTTGGTTTGCCGGCCGTGATGCAGTAGGCAAATACTCCAAAGGCCTAATTAGGGCAATCAGACCCGAGTCTGCACGTGGACTCATCTGAAGTGGCAAATTGATCACGAAACCTTACCAGGAGTATACTGGTACCATGGGAATCGGGATAGCTCCTAGACTCTCATACTTCGGGTGAACTCCCGTTGTATGTGAGTACAGCTTTGTTATTTGCGGTAGGCCCCCTAGTGGAAGTTTCATGGGGGTTGTGGTTATGCTCTAGTGAGAAGAGACCTTCGGGCCTCGGCGTGGTGTTGCGTTTCAACACGGGTGCCGTACTCCTTAGTTCGGTAGAGATTTAGGTATGTCTTACATCCACCAGTATGAATGCTAAGCCATGCATTTGGTATAGACTGGTACCGTTGTTTCTGTCTCAGCGGGGCTCTGATTGTGGTCACAAAATCAATCCGTGTCTTAAGAAGACAGTAGGATTAAGTCTTCACGACAGATACCTACGTTAAACACTCAAGGGCTTAACTGTCAGCACAACTGAAGTCAAGGAAGCAATAAAACGAATGAAATCAGCAAAGCAGTAGCACCTGACGACATCGCATCTGAGCTCTGGAAAGCAAAAATCGGCCTAATGATAGCAACATATATCCAAATTACTACCTGAAGCCTAAGCCTAAGGTCCGCCTGCACTGCTCATGAGCTGTGAGAGCAAGCCAGGTAAGCGCTTCATCAACCGAGATACTTGGCTTTGGATCGAAGATGTTCAAATGAGGATCCATGAAAAGAAACGCTTCTATCACAATTTTCTCGAAGATAAAACGCTCGCCAATGGGCAAATTTATAAGAATGTCAACCGTGAAGCAAAGAAAGCGATCGCTGTCACCCGAGCGTCCCATTACAACAATCTTTACGATAAACTGGACACTCGGGATGACGAGAGAGAACTGTATCGACTTGTCAAGGCCAGACAACGTCACATCTGAGCTCTGGAAAGCGAACAGCTGAGACCCAATACTGTGGCTCAGTGATTTGTTTAATCGGGTTATTGAGGAAGGTAGCACACCATCTGACTGGCAAGAAACTACCACTCTTCCAATATGGACAAAGAAAGGTAGTCCAGCAAAATGTTCAAATTACTGTCCGATCTGGTTACTTTCCCATACCATGCAGATTTTTGAAACGATTCTTAAAAACCGTATTCGCGAAATCGTTGAAATAATTGTGAACCAAACCGGATTTGTCAAGAACCGGGGAAATATTGATGCAATACACGCGGCGCGGCTACACATGGACAAATACCGTGAGAAGCATCGCCCTCTGTACATTGCATTTCTGGATCTAGAGAAAGCGTTTGACAGTGTGCCACACGAATTCATCTGCTCTACCACGATCCAAAAAGTAAAGTTCGAAGTATGGCGGGTGTATCAAAACTACTTCCTGTCTCTGTTCATGTTCATCGAGGAAGCGCTGTCTCACCACTCCTCTTTGTTCTTGTTGTGGACACTGTCACTCGGGACATCCAACGTTCAGCGCCCTATGCACTGCTTTATTCAGATGATGTTTTCCTAGCGTCTAATGGTAAAAATGATCTCGAGCGGCTTAGATTCAATCTGAATAAAACTGAGTTTTTGACAATCGATCCCCATGAAACAGGCACAACCATGCTTATCGCAGTAAGTTCAGCAATTGTTTAGCAAACTCTCGGAGCCTCGAGCGGAGACACACACATTCTCGGCCCAGGTTGTGTACACAGCGCAGCTCCAAAAATTATGGCTTTTTATACAGGGGAGTGCTGTGGCGGTGCAAATTACGCTAGAGACGCTTTCCTGAAATTACAACTTTCAATCACCTCTCTTTTCTAGCAAAACGGGCCTACCTAAAAACGGGACAAAATGTGCAGATTCGGACTGGGTAGGGTCGGTAACCCAACACGGAAAACAAACTGTTACGAAGCCACAAAAGAGCCTCGGGCTGGATTGATTATACAACGACGAACCCGGCAACGACAACGGAATAACGATTTGTGCATTTTCTGGTGGAACGTGCGCTCCCTGTACAGACATAGAGCTGATATAACAGCGTTGCAAGAGATGTGATGTACAGGTACCAGTTTCTTGGAGAACAGCCGCTACACCATATATTACAGTGGCCTTCCAGTAAACCATGTCCTCGGAGTAAGTCTCTTAGTCAGCCAAAATATGAAACCTGCTGTTATCGGCTTTGAAAATATAGCGAAAGGCTATGCACTCTCCGCTTCCGAGGCAAATATAGAAATATAAGCCCGATAAACGTTCATACCCCTACAGAGGAGACCGCAGAGTCGGAGAAGGATACTTTCAACGAGGCAGTTGAGCGGACCCTCAAAGCCTGCCCCAAATATGGTGTCAAAATCAAACTTGGAGGTTTCAGCAGTCAAATAGGAACAGAGCTCGTATTCAGGCGACGAAATTGATAAGACTGACTTAGGTGACCTTGACCAATGTGCGAGTCCAGATAAAAGCAGCAGGATCACTCTCGAGACCAATCAACATCAACCACGGTCTAAGAAACGGGACTGCCCTACCATGCATCCTCTTTAAACTGACCCTGAAGAAAGTAATTCGCGATGCAGATGTGAATGCGAGAGGCACCATCTTCTTTAAGTCCACCCAACTGCTGACCTATGCTGACGATATTGACATCATGGGAAGAACCACCCGAGATATACAGTCTACCTTCATCCTGCATATTAATGAAGACAAGACGAAGTACATGGTGGCAACGTCAGCGCCAAAAGCGAAAAGATTGAAGACTACAACTTTGAGAGCGTTGAAAATTTCTTCTATCTAGGATCGAAAATCACAACCAAGAAGAGCTACGATGATGAAATCCGCGCACGGTTGTTGGCAGCCAACCGAGCCTATTTCAGCTTACAAAAACTGTTTCGCTCGAAACGTCTCACCATAGGGTCAAATCTCTTACTGTACAAGACTATGATTTTGCCAGTTCTTATGTATTCCTCGATGATCTGGGTTCTTAGAATCACCCGAAGGATTTTTGGCCCCTACAAAAAGATAGATTTCGTAGCCTACATAACGACGAAATAAGTGATACCATGACCGTCCGGTTGTGGATAAAATACGGCTCAACAGGTTGCGGTGGGCGGGCCACTTCATCCGCTTGGATGAGGATAATTCAGACCAAAAAGTCTATAATGGCAAAAGAAAACAAGGCCCTGCCTGAGATGGAGCGATAGCGTAGATTAGGATGCCAGACAGCTTTTAGGGATATCGAATTGGTAGACCTCGACGCAAAACCGGGGTGTCTGAAGTTCCTTATTAAGACAGGCCTAGACCGGATACCGGTTGTTGCGTCGTTGATGATGATGATGAACCAAAAATCTCACCTGCCGTTGATGGTGATGGTGAACCATGATTCCCAAATTACTTTGAATATAGTCGAAACATTCCTCTTATTATTTTCTGTTCTGGAAGCTTCTTCCGCTGCTTTTGCTTGCGATTCTGTTCAGCTTCGAAGTGAATGATTCGCTTAAACATCTTGTGTTTATGTTAGTTTTCCTCCCTCGTTCCATTTGCTGATTAATTTTTTTCTGAATAAGCATCTTATGGATGCTGTCATCACTTCTTCCATTTTAACCCAAATCTCCATCGACTTGAAGATACCTTTCATGATGCTTTTGGGTGTTAAATGCTACCCAGTTATAGCTTGGAGTCATCACTTTGAATTGGGAGCCTGAAGAATTGAAATAAAACATGTTCTATCTCCTGGGGGGATTGCATCGTTCGTCAATCTTCATCGTTACCCATGTGCGCTTTTGTCGCTTGGTGATCAGAGCTACCCCAGTTTTAAGCTCTGCGAGCACCAGACCAGCGGCTTCTAGCCAAGATCTGTTTTGCGAAATTGCTTGTTTGTGAGGACCTCGGCATTTACAATATCTTGTATTACGATAGTCGTTGTCGGCGTCATTTGCGAATCTAATAACGGCCACCACTTCGGGCAGCTGTAGCGTCGAAATTCCGCCATAAATTATTATCCACACGTCATAGTTCCACCGTCCCACTCGTAACCCAATTCCCAGGTATTTAGGAGCGCCTAACTTGACCAAATCAACAATTTTTTTGCCCCATATCGTGGAATTAAATGCATTTCTCACATCGAGAGTAACTACCCCGCAAGACTTATTGCTGTCCATTGTATGTCTGTCTGCCATACGCGTTTTTCTCAGAAACGTTTAAACCTATTTACACGGCCATCGTTATATGTTGAATTTAAAGTGGTACATACCGCGCCTAAAATGGAGAAAATCAACAAACTGGTCGCCAAGTGGCGGGTTGGGCAGGACTGACAACCTTACACAGAAAATTAAATCTCCGGAGCCAGGATAGTAGCCTCGAACTGGGCCGATTTTACAACGGCAAAATCGGCAATGAAAACGATCTAATGATTTGCTTATTTTCTCATGCAACGCGCGATACCCCGTAACAGATGGTTGGTTGGATGGTTTCTTGGGGAAGAATCGCTATACCATATATTACAATGGCCATCCAATAAATCATGTGCTCGCCTAGTTAGCCAGAAAATGAGACCAGCTGTTATCGGCTTTGAAAACGTAAGTGAACTATGCATGCAAAATCTAAGCCTCATTAGCATTCACGCCCCTACAGAATAGACTGCAGAGTCGGAGTAGAACGAACCCTCGAAGACAGCCTCAGGTATGATATCAAAATCATACTTAGGGAATTCAACAGCCAAATAGAGACTGAGCCCGTAAACAGCCGGTACATTGGCTCCCATAAATTATTCAATTAGGAGTATCGCACATAATAGCTGTAGGAAACATGGGCCTCTCCAGGCGGAACCAATTTCAACTAGATTAACCACGTTTTGATTGAATGACACCACCTCTCAGACTTGATGAATGTCAGAACATATAGGGGGACCAATTTAGACTCGGATCACTATGTCGTTGGCATGGTGCCCGGGCTCGCCTAGAATCGCCCTGACAATAAGATCAGAGTAAACGTTGAAAGCTTCGACAATAAAGCCCTCCGTCGCACCTATAAGAAGCAAATGGATACCGCAATAACCGCAGTCAACAGAGGTCCTCCATATTATTATTATTATTTTCCGAGTTATCACAATCTCGGCAGATGCCGGATTTTACCTAATACTAGCACTAAGTGCCAAGCATTTAGGCTCGGACGATCCTACCTACTTAAAAACTAAAGGGGCGCTGGTAGTGGTGGCCGGTGGTAGGTCAGTGGGAGAATCCGTCAAGTACTCCCCGCAACATCGAACACGTATGCAGAATGGCTTCTGTATGGTTTGAACCAGACTGTGCGAAAGTCCCAGGACATCAAGAGAAGCCGTGAGGGGTTTAGGTACAATACCTGTAGCTGACAATATTATGGCAACTACAACTAGAACTAGACCCCGCTACAACCCGCTAGAGAAGCCAAATTTCTTTGATTTCCCGAGCCAATGGTTCATAGTTCACCTTCTTCTCTATGTATATCCGTTCAATGTTGCTGGGGGCCGCCCGGTCTGATTATGCTTCAGGTTAAAGTTGCATAATTCGGCAAGTCCTCACACGACCTTCTCGTGGTGGCCGCTGGAAACCGTCTTCGGGAGGGCCAAGAGTGTGTAGGGCCGGGCTGGGAGTAAGCTCATCCAACTGACGAGGATCTGCTTGTCTGCTGGTCATGTGTTAGGGGCAAGTAGATCTGGCGGGGGA
The DNA here is from genome assembly GCF_905115235.1 of Hermetia illucens. Classification (NCBI taxonomy): domain Eukaryota; kingdom Metazoa; phylum Arthropoda; class Insecta; order Diptera; family Stratiomyidae; genus Hermetia; species Hermetia illucens. Next base: position 71,182,469 of record NC_051850.1, on the reverse strand, counting down.
TGGACTGAAGCAACAGCCCGGGGATCGTCCTCCCTGCACCGGAGAAGGTGCTAATAGGACCCTAAGCCAAGGTGGAACAGCGTACGCCGAGAGCTGCGTAGCCAATGGGGAGCTTGGTCTTTAGTATGCGAACTCTGAACACCTTCGGCACCTTCAGTTTCAAATAAGACCTTTACCCTGGTGGCCAGGCCAGCCAGGGTGGACATTCTTCCCGGACTACTCGTGGGACCAAGACATCGACTCAATTATCAAAAAAAACAAAAACGACGATAGAAGAGGAGGCGATGATGCCAGGCGCACCATCAGAGGACGAGCTGCTGGCCTCCAGTCAGGAGACAGTGACCGTCGAGAGCAATACACTCGGTGTCAGCCATAGCACCGTTGTGCTGAAAGGAACCGCAGGGACTTCCCGGAGCGAGGCGTCAGACGGACTAGTGGCTTCCAGTCTGGAACCCACTGCCGTCAAGCTGGGTGTAGAAAGTACCAGACATAGTACTCCTGACCCGAAGCCCTCAGCGTCGGGGGATCCCACAAAAGCGAAAACCGACAAGAATATCGGTCGCCGGAAACCGGATAAGAAGCGAAGGTCCACGGGTGTCTTGCTCACGAGCCAGAAGGCCATGCATATTCTCAGCAAGATTGCTAAGAATAAAAAGGCCGGTACTGTCGACGAGCGGGATAAAAAAGACCTTGCTAAATACCATGCGATTGTTGATGAATACAATAGCAAACGCCTGGCTGATGAGCAGAAGGCGAAGCCCATCGCTCTAAAATGCAATCGATCTCAAGACGAGGTCGAACAAGATAAGAAGCGGAGCAGAGTGGGCAAGAGCGCAGACGCTAAACAACATCCGAAGGAAATTGTACAGCAACCGTCAGCCAGCGGGCCACGTACTGCGAAGCCCTTCAGCGACGTGGCCCGAAGTCACTTACGTGTGGCGCTGGCGGATGGCAATTCTGCTAGCGGCAAACTAACGCTGGAGGTGTGGACCAGTGTTGAGGCTAGGCTCTCGGGCATGGTCTATGAGCATCTCTTGGAAACCGGAGACAAACACCCGGGACTCACCCCCACTTTGATTCATCTCAGGTGGTCCGTGGGTTCCACGTAATAACTGGCATGGACCATGGGTCGTGTGTCGCTAAGATCAACGACGCCTGGGAGGGCGTTAACCTCAAGATCATCCCTTACGACGAGATTCACAGGAGACCGGTCGCTCGCAACTGGTTGCGATCCGCATGGAGAAGGACAAAATCGTCCATTTCCTGCGCCTTCACAACCCCGGGATTCCCATGGACGGCTGGGTTGTTATCAAGGAGAAGGAACCTCAGATAAACAGTCAGCCTCTACTACTCCGCATAAACGAGGAGTGCCTGGAGGCACTGAAAAAGGCCGGTTATAAAGTGTGGTTCGGAGTCAGGAATGCCAAAGTAAAAGTGTTCCGCTCTGCAAAACCGGACGACGACCTAGACCCAATCGACGCCGCCGACGAGCTGTTGGAGGAGATGACGATCGACGGTCCGACGGAGGCCGACGGGCACTTCCACCATGTGACAAGTCGGGCTTGGCGGCATACCAGCCAATCACGCAACATATGAACAGCAGCGGTTCAGCGGCGACGAACCGGGTGCAATTGGAAAGATTGACTATCCCGAAATTTGATGGGAAATACAGTCAGTGGCGCATGTTCAATGACATGTTCAATTCGTTAATTCACTGCAACGAGACGCTGTCTGCGGTTGAAAAGATGCAGTACTTGAAAACTCATGTTCAAGGTGATGCTGCAAGAGTCATTCAACATCTGGATGTGAACAACGAAAATTACGAGGCAGCAAGGCACATGCTGCGAGAACAGTATAACAACAAGCGAGCCATGGCATGGAATTACTTGCACAAGTTCTACAACTTGCCAATGGCAAAGGAAGATTCTGATTCCTCTACCAAACGAGCAATGGACGCCACCGCAGATTTCATCGCTAATATGAATAGCATCGGCGTCAACACTGAGCATTGGGACTTATTGGTCATTTTCGAAACAACTAAGAAATTGAACCTAAAATCTCGACGATTATGGGACGCATCACTGGGTGCTAACGCAGAGTTACCCACCTTGAAATCGTTTTTGGAGTACCTGACGAGTCGGTTCAGGACACTCGAGGCGTTGAACATTCCTCGGAAAACTTCCAAGGTTAACTCACTGACGACTACAACGACAAAGGCATGCAGCTTTTGCACCAAGGACCACTACGTGAATCAGTGCAACAAGTTCAGAGAGATGAACGAGCAACAACGGAAAAATGAAGCAAGGAAACAAAACTTGTGCTTTAACTGCTTGAGGAAGGGACATGGCGCCAACCAATGCCCCTCGAGTAGCAGGCACCGGACATGTTTGAAGAAGCACCATTCGTTACTACATAACAGTGACATCACAAGCATTTCAAAAAAATTGACAGTCGATGTTAAACCATTCATCCCGACTACCCAAGCGTTGTTGGCTGGGGATGGAACGCAGGATCAAACAGTACTACTCGGAACCGCTCGAGTTGAGGTACAGAGTGTTTCGGGCGAATTTGTGAATTTGCGAGCTTTACTAGATTCTGGGTCGCAGAGGAGCTTCATCACGGAATCAGCGGTTCAATTGCTTGGTCTACGAAGGTGGTTCTCAAAGATATGATACATATATGCGGAGTCGGAGCAGGTACAAGACTGCAGAGTAGAGGCAGTGTGGAGTTAGTGATCAAGGCAAAGTATGGAGACTTCACAACCAACGTGTCCACTTTAGTACTACCGACCATAACGAACTTGCATTCGTCAACCGAAACCCCAGTCAAGCTACCAGCGGGACTATCAGTCAAAAAATTAGCTGATCCCCAATACGGAACTCCAGGGCGAATCGACATTCTGCTTGGAGCAGACACCTACAACGAGATCGTGTTAGCAGGGTTCAAAAGGGGATTTCCTTGTGCAGTGAATATCAGATTTGGCTAGATTTTACTCGGTCCGACTTCTGCTCGAAACAATCAAGAGGGCATATTGACATTTATCGCTACTGAAGACAGCACGGATAGACTGGTCAAGAGGTTTTGGGAAATCAACGAGATATCGAGCGAACAGCCGGTAACAAGGGACGAGCAGGCAGCTATGGAATGGTATCAGCAGACCACCAGGAGGAACGAGTCTGGCAGATACATTGTTCGGATCCCGTTTAAGCAAAATGCGGATCCCGGAAAAACCGTGTGCAACTCGCAGTAAAAGGCATATATTCGCTTCTAGCAATTGGAAAAACTATTGAACAACGACGATGACTTAAGGAACCAATATGTAGCATTCATGGAGGAATACCTTGAGCTAGGCATTCATGGAGGAATACCTTGAGCTAGGTCACATGGTGGAAGTGCCAGTCGCAAATAAGTTTACAAAACAGACATATTACTTGCCTCACCATGCCATACGCAAGGATGACAGTACCACCACAAAGCTTCGAGTCGTTTTCAATGCGTCTCAAGCAGCACCAACAGGCAAGTCACTCAACGATATCTTGCTCGTCAGTCCCAACATTCATAATGACATCACTCATGTATTGATGATATGGAGAACGCATCGATACGTGATAGCAGCTGACATAGAAAAGATGTACCGACAGATAAGTATACATCCTCAGGATCGGGACTATCAACGAATCCTGTGGCGAAGTCATCCATCCGAACCGATTAAACATTTTAAGTTAACAACAGTTACATATGGCACGGCCAGCGCCCCGTACTTGGCGATGCGCACTTTGCATCAGCTATCGGATGACGAAAGGGTGCACTATCCAAAAGCGTGTCGAGCCATTAAAGGAGACTTTTATGTGGATGATGTCCTAACAGGCGGAGATACAATCAAGGAAGCGCAGACCTTACAGCAAGACCTTATCAAAGTACTACAAAAGGGAGGGTTTAAATTACGGAAATGGCCAGCAAATCACGATAGCCTATTGGAGTCAATTCCTGTTTCCGATAGAGAAGCGAACCCACCGTTAAGCATCGACGAGGAAGATCACATCAAGACGCTAGGACTACGATGGCATCCAGCAAGGGATTGCTTTTTCTTCAAGGTTACCTTAGAGGAGATCACAAGTACTGTGCTCACGAAACGACAATTGCTTTCTGAGGTAGCAAAATTATTCGATCCAGTGGGATGGTTGCAGCCGTGTATTATCGTAGGGAAAATAATGATGCAGCAGCTGTGGTTACAACACAGAACCTGGGATGAACCAATCACAGAAGAACTTGATGCGAAATGGCGAAACTTCCGTTCACAGTTGCCGGTTCTCCAAGAAATTACAATTCCAAGGTGGCTACACTGTAGTGATACTGTAGTCCATGGATTTTGTGACGCCTCAGAAGCAGCATATGCGGCAGTCATCTATGTACGCATTGAGGAACGTGACGGTTCCACAACTGTTCAACTCATAACGTCGAAGTCCAAAGTCACACCGTTAAAGGTCCAATCGATTCCACGGTTGGTGCTGTGCAGCGCTGCGCTCTTGTGCGACCTGATGTCAACTACGTTAGAAGCCCATGGTTGGAAGGATGTCATTCCCTATTATTGGACAGATTCGATGATCGTACTACAATGGCTCGAAAGTCTAGGAGCTAAATGGAAAGTGTTTATCGCCAAAGAGTCAGCCAAATTCATTCCTCCTCCGATTCCAAACAATGGCGACATATAAATAGCAAAGCAAACCCGGCAGATGTCGCATCTCGTGGAATTTTCCCTAACTTTTTGAAGAATCATGTACAGTGGTGGAACGGCCCGGACTGGTTAAAGGAACATCAAGACAAATGACGAAGCACAAGGAAAATTAGCTGTAAACAACATCAACTGGAAGTTTATTCCACCGGGAAGTCCTCACTTTGGAGGGATCTGGGAGGCAGCAGTCAAAAGTATGAAGCGCCATTTGATCAAAACCATCGGTGCGCACTTGTTAAACGTGGAAGAAATGTTCACGCTGCTAGCACAGATCGAAGCATGTATGAACTCGAGGTCCTTGACACCATTGAGTACTGATCCACATGACCTTACCGCTTTGACTCCTGGACACTTCTTGATGGGGGAACATCTGTTTAAACTGCCGAATGGAAATACAGAAGACAATGTGACAAAAAAGTAGCAACTAGTACAAAGGCTCAAACAACAGTTCTGGCATCGATGGAGTTTGGAGTATTTGACACAGTTGCAGCAACAAGCAAAGTGGTTTAGTGAGAATCGAAAAATAAACGTGGATGATCTAGCCCTCATTAAATGCGAAAATCAACCGTCTGGCCGATGGCCTCTAGGAAGAATTGTGGCAGTTCATCCTGGAAATGATGGACTAACTAGAGTAGTCACGCTGAAGACCGAAAATAACATAATCAAACGACCTATTTCGAAGATTTGTCCTTTGCCAAACAACGGGGAACGTACAGTAGAGCCAACGATAGCTAACATTGGTATCCACCCAAATCGGCAGAAAAGGAAACAAGAATCCCGGTCTGTGGGAAAGACATCAAAAATGTCCAAACTGATGATAAATTTAATCACTTTATTAGTTTGTGTCACAGGGGCAAAAAGCAACTATACCATCAAGCACCTTGAACCAGGGATATATGTCGAGCATTTGGGTCAGGTCCGACTAATAAAGGGACAATTCCGGTTGGACGTCAATATCTCTAGTGAGAGATATCTGACCTAGAGCACACTCGACAGATATATCAGAATATGTCCTACGATTACACCCAGATATACGGTGTGCGGAGCTTGTAACTCAACTTGAACAAGAAGTCAACATAACAATAGACGCTATCAGTCCATGGGTTAAAGTGAGTAGTCAACGCGGTCTCCTAGGAAATCTACTGCAAGGAATCTTCGGAGTGAACAACGAAGTCTACGCAGACATCGACAAACTGGATGAAAATCAAAGGCAAGTCATCAAGACTCTGGAACACCACGGCAACCTGTTGTTAAGCACTACCGCACTTGTGAAAGAGACACGGCAAGCTCTTACCACTAAATTACACCTCATCGCTTGGAAAGTAGATCACGCCTATAAGACAATGGCAGAAATGATCACCTGGTACACCAATCACAACAGAATCAATATTCAACTCTTGGCAGCGTATCAGGCAGCATTCACTTGGCTGGAGCACACTCAGAAGCATTATGAAGCGATTTACAAAATTAAATCAGGAACAGGAAGCTTTTCGGAAATACTACCAGCATTAACCATAGTGACTACCCTCTCTCGGATGCAAGAAAAGCTAGGAGGTGAACTAATCATAGTTTCACAAGAAGTAGGCAAAGCAGGCATTTCTACCCAGGGAAACGGAATTACGATTTCCGGCTGTTTCCACATCGTTGAACGGGATTCCACACAATTTAGGAAATGGAAATTTTTCAGTTCCCGATATCGCTCAAAATTATCTCGGAGTGAGGTATGACGACCAAACGTACTTCACGCTGACTCCGGAACAATTTAACCAATGCAAAAAACAGCAAGTAACTGAATTGCATTGTTCAGTCACCATATTGTCGAGCATCAATGGCCACCCGAATTGCATCTTGGACGAGATCTACAACACATTCAACAAGACACCATGCCCGCAACACATCATTCATGTGAAGAACATGTTGTGGAAACAGTTAATACGACCCAACACTTGGCTGTTTCTTGCTTCCACCACCAATCCTGTCGTCCTCACTTGCAAGGGACAAAGACAAGACCTGCAACTCGAAGGCGTAGGCATCTTAGAAATGGACCCAAGTTGTAGTCTGAAGAGTTTTACAGTTATTCTTCGAACCACTCCCACCGATATCAACAACGCCATGGTCCAGTACACCTACGTGAAACCTGTCATCATCCAACGACTTGACACAATCAACACGACAGTTGTGTACGAACCATCAAAGACAATTCTTGAACGAGACGACAACTTCATTGAGGAGACTCAAATCAAGAAGCCCAACTTTGACCCGATATAAAGACTACTACTTGGCACCACCTTAGGCATCAGACCATCGTATTAGGATCCGGGCTCTGGTTCGGGTTCCTGATTACCAGCATCATCATCACGGCGCTCCTTTGCAAATTCTGCAAGTCGCAAAGCTTTCAGTCAACTTCAGCACCCAGAACATCTCCTGAATCCACGGTCCAGTGGTTCGACCACGATAAATAGAAGAACCCGTGGTTCTTGGCTGGGCAGAATGTTTACAATATAATCAGAATAAGTCTTTTTAAGAAATATAACACATACTTTATCTAGAATAAATGTTAACTCGCAATAATTGCATGCAATTGCGGTAAAATGTATTGAACAAAATCAGCTAACAATGCATTGCATGAGAAATTGGTTGACATAGCGTTTTTTTTGTAATATTCGTACCTATGGTTTTTTAGTCTACTAAGAATTTTACCTGTAAGCAAAAATTGTGTATATAATAAGTGTTCAAATGCAATAAAATGTCAATATGGTTCAAGCACACAAGCCTTTAATTTGTTTAAAGCTTAGGTGAGACTGCCTAAGCACTTGGCCATATTCGGTTTGATTTTTTAGAAAAGTCAACAAATAGTAATGGACAAAATTTTACGTATGCCGTCGACTTGGTGGTATTAGTATCAGGGATGTTTCTGTCCATTATAAGCGACATCATGGAAGGAGCGTTGCGAAAGGTGTGCCTGTGGGCCGCAAGATGCGGACTCAGGATAAACCCAACCAAAACGCAACTGATGCTATTCACCACCAAGACAAGGATACCTGAATTCCCTCTACCACGGCTGAATGAACAAAGATTGGTTCTTTCCTCTAATGTAAAGTATCTGGGTGTAATCCTGGATCCTAAGCTAAATTGGAGATTGAACATAAAACTGAGGGTTAAGAAGACCTGTATAGCCTTCTATGCCTGTAAGAGAACCTTTGCAAAGAAATAGGGTCTCCGGTCGAGAATGGTTCTCTGGATGTACACCGCTGTAGTGCGTCCGATCCTGACGTACGGCTCTATTGTATGGTGGCAGGCTTTAAAGAAGAAATACAATAGAATGAGCTTAATAGGATTCAAAGAACCGCGTGTGCAGGTGCTACGGGGCTCTGCAGTCCTGCCCGGCAGATGCTCACATCAAATATGTTGCAGCGTGCAGTGCCGTCAGACTACGTGAGTCCGGATGCTGGGCAGCGAAGTCCTACGACCACAGCAACATCCTAGATGAAATACCTCGAGAAATCTGGGCATCCCCCACGGACTATGCTAAGCTTCACGAGAAACTTTGCTGTGAACCTTCCAACCAGGGCAAAGTGGAAGACCGGCGGCGTGTTGCCCGACTATGACACGGTATTCTTTACGGACGGATTAAAGATGGCCTATGGAGTCGGCGCGGGCGAATTTCTCGAATACACACGGTGTATCCAAGTCGTATGGTCTCCCAGATTTCGCCAGTGTATTCCAGGCGGAAGTACTGGCGATTTTGGAAGTCTGTCGATGGCTGGAGCGTGATTCGAGCCCCAAGCCTAACATAGCCATTCTGACCGACAGCCAAGCGGCCATCAAGGCCTTGTACTCAACGACGACATCTTCCCGGCTGGTGGGGCAGTGCGGAGACGCGCTCAACCATCTGGGCAGCACGCTCAAGGTCACTCCCCTCTGGGTTCCCGGGCATAGGAACATAGAGGGGAATGAGCGGGCTGACTCTGCTCTTGGCAGTCCCTCGGCGAATACAGTCGGTGTTCCGCTGGCGGCTGTCGGGGGCGGAGTCTACTCGCACTACCTAGCAGCCGCGGGCCTAAGATGGCGAAGGCTTACAAGCTGTGCCAAGTCAAGGAAAATTTGGCCCGCTTATGACATAGCCCAATCACGAGAGCTCCTGTGCCAGACACGTGCAAATGCATTCAAGACTACGGCGGTCTGCACGGGGCGCTGCCCCATAGGGGACCATGCCGCTAGGCTGGGCATACCCTACAACTCGCATTGCCGAAGCTGCGGAGAAGGAAGGGAAACCCTCATGCAGTTTCTCTGCGATTGCCCAGTTCTGGCTAGAGTCAGGCTGCGGACACTGGGTAAACCATTCTTTGGGGACCTCAACGAGGTCTCTAGCTGCTGGGTCGGAGAGCTGCTTTCGTTCGTGAATGCTACGGGCTGGCTCTGAAGATCCGACCCGGCTGGACTCTGCTTCCCTGCTCCCATAACAACAGTCACGGTCTTAGTGGTTCGTGGCATCAAAACGGCGCACCAAAGCGCTAATTGGGCTCCTCGGAGCGGCCACTGATACGTACCCTACTCCCCGCAACATCGAGCACGTATGCAGAATGGTGTACTTCTGCATGGTTTGAACCAGACTGTGCGAAAGTCCCAGGACATCAAGGGAAGCCGTCAGGGATTTAGGTACAATACCTGTAGCTGACAATATTATGGGAACTACAACCACCCGTTCGAGACGCCAAATTTCTTTGATTTCACGAGCCAATGGTTCATAGTTCACCTTCTTCTCCACGTATTTCCGTTCAATGTTGCTATTATGGGGGATAGCAACATCAATAATATACGCGGAGCGACCCGTCTTGTCAACTAGCAGTACGTCAGGCTTATTGTGTGCAGTATGGCGATCAATCAGAACTTGCCGGTCCCAATACATGCTGTAAGCAGAACTATCAAGTACTGCTTGCGGCTCATATCGGTAAACCGGGCATGTTCCCGTGATCAGCCCATGCTTGTATGCAAGGTTTTGATGGATAACCTTACATACAGCATTATGCCTGGTGATGTATTGCACCGGTGCTATAACAGTACAGCCTGAAATGAGATGGTCCAACGTCTCTAACGCCGAACCACACATTCTGCACTGGTCGTTCTCCACCCGTTCTTTCATGATGAGCTTTTTATAAGCTCGGTTGGCGTCCACGCCGTCCTGAATGGCACACATGAACCCCTCCTCACGTGTTTACCGTGCATTGCCTTCGACTTCCATTCATCGATCCGCTCTTGGTCCGACTTCACCCCACTCAGAAGATTGAAAAGTCGATCCGGAATCAGCCCACAGTCTGCCTTACAGACAGCCGCATGCAAGGGACTCGCCTGCTCTTTGCTGCTCGTGATGACCTTTTGCGGATGGCTTGGATTCGCACTTGTCTAATCCAAACTCCATCCGAATATCACGGCTGAACATGTCTATTATTCGCAACAGACTTCTAAGATGGTTGTTAGTACCAGCATACAGCTTGATGTCATCTAAGTACATCAAGTGTGTCAATTCGCACTTAGGCACGTAGGCCATACTTTATTGCAAAACCATGCCCTCTAGCATCATTCAGTAGCCATGAAAGGGGGTTCAGTGCCATACAAAACCAAAGAGGACTCAATGAATCCCCCTGGAAAATGCCCCTCCGTATACGGATGGGCTCTGAGGTATAAGCACCCTCAGATGTACGGACTGATAAGGTGGTATGCCACCCTTCCATGACTGCCGCCAAGAACTTTATTAGTTTTGGATCAATGCGATACAGATTTAGGATTTCGATTAGCCAGGTATGCGGGACGCTATCAAAAGCCTTGGCATAATCGATGTAGCAACTGAAGAGGTTTCTTTGGCCTCTAGTTGCTTGTCCTACAACTACCGAGACGATAATGAGTTGCTCTTTGCAGCCCCTTGACCCAACTCGGCAGCCTTTCTGCTCCTCGGACAAAATGTTGTTGGTCTCGAGGTGCGCATTGATCCGTCCACTAATAATGGACGTGATGAATTTGTAGAGGGTTGGTAAGCAAGTGATCGGTCTTGTCTCTGCGGGGTCCTGCACCGTGTCCTTCTTAGGGATAAGGTAGCTAATCCCCGCAGTGAGGAAGGGTGGAAATTCCTCCGGCCGACTCATGACCTCATTTATACTGCGTGCCAACCGACTGTGTACACTGGTAAATTTCTTATACCAGAAATTCTGCACCCGATCCAGACCTGGACCCCTCCAGTTCTTCGAGATGTTTATGGCTCGTCGAACTTCCTCTTCGGTAACATCCGCAAAATTCATGCCAGGTGTATTGGCATGGCGGGTGCCTCCGGCGGTGATCCACTCAGCATGCTGGGCGGGTAACCCCCAAAGTCCACCCCAATACTCTTTCGCTTCCGTCACCGAGAACTGTATTGTCTGGGCGCTCTGTTGGGATTCGTTGAGAGATCTGAAAAAGCTCCGCTGGTTCCTCGCGTATGTTGCATTCTGGACACGTCTGGAATAACTTTCGCCATACCGTCATAACCGACTGCATATGACAGAAAGTTTCTGTTTTAGTGTGTCCAGAATTTCAACAACGGGTGTCTCACAGGGGATGGCATAGTTCCGGTAAACCCTCTGCACTTTATTTCTCACCCATCGGCTGGCATTGCCAGTGCTGATCTGAATCAGTCTAGCAATGTCCTGCCTTAGTGAGTCCCGCCGACCTTCCAGACGAATTTTCCATGGTGGATCTCTTTTGTCACTCAAACCAATAACACGAAAGCGAATCTTCTGACCGTGCAATTTGATAGCCTCAACTGCACCACAATACACAAGTGAATGTAGCTGCAGCAGCGCCATATCAGCACACAGTCGAGATGCAATCTCATCATTGATTTGAGATAGAATTCCCGGAGTTGCTGGAGATGCATAGAGCCTGGGAATACCTGCTCTATGCAAAGGATCCATATCCGAGAATTCCATACAGCGGGACGGTGGAGAAGAGTGCTTCGGCGAGTACTGAAACTGTTACCTGCAGTGCGGCGTGGTGCTTTTGATGCCACCGCCTCTGCCCCCATCGACTCTCGGTCACCAGTTTCCCCAATGACTTCAAGTCGAACACGCTCCCTGATGGTGGCCGGGATTGTGTCGCTGCGAGTAATAAAGCGGTACTGGTCTGCGACTCGCTGCACAGTCACGTGCGCGAATTGCGGGAAACGCTCGACGAATCTCTGGTGCAACAAGGGCCGGTAAGGAGTTGCACCCGCCCCGCCGTTACTTCGTAGTAGGAGCGGATGATGAAGAGGTTCATTTCTTCAGTCCATTTCATCCGCTTCCTACGCGAACCTGCTGAAGTGGTCGCCACAGATTGTGGGGAAACAGCTGCAGCAGGCGGAGCAATGCTCCTGGTCGTCGTGGCGGCTAGACGTCGAACCGCCCCACGAGTAGCGGTTTCGACGCCGTGCTGTCCATTACGAAAGCCCGACCCAGTGACCAAGTCAGACGACTCTCGCCGGTTATCCGTACCGGACCTTAAATTTCTCCTTCTTCTCATTTTTGGTGATGCACTTTATACCTAGCTGCCAGGTGTTGAGATAGCTTCCTTAGTGAGTAATCTGCAAGACGACAAAGTTCCTGCACTTTCCTCACCTACCCCCTGAGACGCTGCAATGGCGTACAGCCATTCAGACTTATGGCGGAGTTATTGTTATTATTATTATTCTGTTAAGGGAAAGTCGCACCCCATTCTTGAAGAACTATTGTGCCCCTTTTACTGGTTATAGTGTACCTATTGATCGTAGTATCGCAAGCAGGCCTATAACCGTTAGGAACTTTATGTTCCCTACTTCCAGATCTTTCAGCTTTGCGTCTGGTATTGAGTATTAAGTCCTGCATATAAAGCGTGGGCAAATGATCTTCACAACCACCTGAAGAACGTTATCACTGGTATGACAACAAGCATACTTGGTCCCAGTCGTAAAAAAAGTCCGAAGCTGGCAAAGGAATGGAAGAATACCGGGAAATGCTCCACTTTTAAAAAACGTGGATAGATTCAGATTCAGATTTATTTATTGAGCAAAGAGAAGAAGAATAGCTTAAAAGCTCAAGCGTGACTAATTAACTATGTAACGCTAACCTATGGAAATATCCGGTCTAGCCGGTTACATGTTATAAAGTGACAAGGTGTTGTAATTAAGAACACTTTTCTTTTGTTATTTAAATTAAATGGTAATTAAAATTACTTTGTTTTATATATTACAATATTTAAATCTACTAATAAATTATTTGAACATATTTATTTTTCCTTAATCGAACTCCAACAAATACAACTTTAAAATTAACGCAGTCGAAGCTAGACATTTTTTGTAAGTCTTCTCTTTTTTTAAATATGAAATTTTCCGTCACCTACATGGCGAGGTCTAAACTGAGTGGAGAGCGCCGGTGACGTCATCTGTCCGCTGGTATTCGCAACATTCGAAATAAATTTCGAATGCCGCGAATCCTGACGCGCCACAGTTTTGCATGTCCACGTATATTTGGCATATTATGTGCTTAAACCTAAGGATAACTTATAACTTAAATAAGGAGTTGATGAAGGAGGGAGGGCAGGCATGATGGTTGAGAGGAGAATTACTGTCCGAGAGGGGAGCCAGCCCTGACACGTAGTACCTCTGCTCGCGTAACAATGCATGGCGTTTAGCGAGATTTTTTATCAGCGGACTAGGGTGGGACAGCCACTTTTTCAGTTTGACGCGCGACAACCTGATCATGCGCGGAATTGTGGGGCAATCCCCGGAAAGGTCATACAGGAGAGAATTTTGGTGAAATTTTAGGTTTGACCTTCTGCATTTGGCCGTGCATTTCCTGAGCATCGTTCTTTCAAAGCGTTGGAAGGCTTCTGCTACGTTCGGTGACATGGTAACCCATTCTGGGAAACCGTAGGTCAGGATTGGACGAATAAGAGTTTTGTATAAAAGGGTTTTGGTGGTAGAGAACAGGACCTGGGATGAGAGGAGGTTTTTTGAGGCAGCTGAGGCCTTAGAGGCATTGGCAATAGCAGATCAGACGTGAGGGTTGGATTTTAGTTTGTTGTTAAGGGATATTCCCAGGTATTTGATGTTTGGTTTCGGCTTGAGTGTGTGGTTGGCAATGCGTAAATGCAGGTTTTTGCTTTCTGGCACTGTGGGCCGGTGGCACTTTCCATTGGGGTTTCTGAAGCAAATAACCTCAGACTTAAGGGAATTAACGGTGAGAGCCCACCGGTTGAAATAAGCGATGACCCTATTGGTTAGGAGATTGAGAGAGAGGGAGGTTAGTGAGGGCCTGAGACCACTCGCATATGGGATGGTGTCATCAGCGAAAAGGATCCCTCCTGACACGTGAGAACCATTGTCGTTGGGGGAAAACGGCGGGTGAAGAGCAGTCTGAGTTGCCGTTGTCGTGAGGGCTAAGTTTACGGAAGGGAGGGAAATATCGTGGAGAAGATGTTAAAAAGTTTGGGGCCTAGAATAGATCCCTAAGGGGCTCCTGAGTTTACCGGGAAATCGATGGAGCGAAGTCCATCGAAGCGCACGAGTTACGTACACAAATTCCTCAACGGTTATTGAACACCTCCTAGATGATATAAACAATCGTCTTAGATTATCAAGTAACACGGTACCTGCCTAGACAATATTCTTAGCTCAGGCAAACAATTGTCTCCAATTATCAACATAACTAGAGAACAGATAAAATTATTTCATTGGAATTGAAACCGAATGCAATTCACCCTTAACGACTAGATAAATGGACTTTGTATACGTAGCAGCCAGTCAGTCGTTTGCAGGATTTCAAGTAAACTAATCTACAATAAACTTTGTCTTGTTTTTTTCAATTCAAACTCCGGTCTTTCAGTGGAACCAAGAGTTCATCATTTTTTTTTTAAATGAGTACTACTCGGTTATGAAACTGGCGCAGTCGGACTCAATAAGTGTTGTGAAGATATTTTAGTTATCCGGAAAGCCAGGAAGGTGAATCCGATATATAAATTTTAACTTCATAATCGAGAAGTCGCGACGCGAATACATCTAACATACAATTCGGTTAAAGGCCGGGAAGGCCCAAATCAAAATCGAAACTGATCAGAGGACCAAGTCCTACGGGATAAGCCCTAAAGGTCCTTAAACTCTGGTTGAGGCTGGCCAGAGTCTCTGATCCTAACATTACTAGTGATTTGAAATAGATGAGTGTGAAGTAAATAAGCAGGGAAATATATTGATAAAGTGAATTGGAAACAGTTTGAAACAGTGAAATTGTGAAATTTTCAAAAAAAGGAATTGACTGTGACTGAATGAAAAATTTGAGATTCCAGAAATAACAGAACAGAAAACAAGGTAATCAATTTTATTACTATTAGTTTAAAAAATTTGTTGGCATAGACGTGGAGTCCAAACGGAAAGTAGAGAGTAGAAAGACTCACAACAACCGCAGAAATTTGGAGGATAACAAAATGGAGCAGATAGTGCAACAATTACAGCAACAGTTGCTAGAACGAGAAAGCCAAATAGAGCGATTCACAGCAGCAGTCCGACAACTAAACCTGGAACAATCCTCGAGAGAACAAAAGGAAAAAGTTCTCCGGGAAATTCGCTATATGTCAACTTTCACCGGATCTGGTGATGTAACTATTAATGGATTCATTAGCAATATCGAATATTATTTGAGTGGAATTAATTGTGACGAAACACGGAGATTAGCGACTAGAACCATCTACCACGAAAAATTCAAGGAGAGGCGAAAAATGCTATAATCAACCTGGCAGAAATCGATAATTGGATTGTATAAAACCATCTAAGACTACGATACAAAGCGGATATCGAGCCAACAGAAATATATCGGAGAATCAATAGCATTAGAGCAAACTCTGTAAGTGATCTTGCAAACGAAATCCTAAATATTAAGTCTAAATCAGACGAGCTAATTATTTGCTATAGAAATTCAATACATGTTGACTTGAGTAATATAGACTCTTTATTAGTAAATGTAGTCAAGGATATGGCTCAAGAAGTCTTATACGACCAAATTTATGCACAAACTGCAAACTGCACTTCTTTCCATTAGAAGGGAAAGAAATTCGAAAAATTTTGTATTAGACCGGAATATAGACCTCACAAATATGTGAAAAGCTCGAATAGTTCCAACAAATATACATTATCAAACCACAATAATTCAATATATAAAACTTACAGACAGTACACGGCACAGACAGTACATTGGCCGAAAGCATTGACTCGAGATATTTAAATCGCTCAGTTCTGTCAGCGGCCGTTACCTGCCCAGAACTAAGCCATTTAAATATCTCGGGTCAATGCTATCAAGCAATGGAGAATTGCGTAATGAAACTGCTTCACGCATTAACGCAATCTGAATGAAGTGGAATTCCACAACTGGTGTTCTTTGTGATCGACGTATCTCTATACTTCTGAGTGTCGACCTACTATAAAAAACAATGAACGGCGTTTTGCAGTCATGGGGACTAAGATGTTGGACTAGTGGCATCACACGTTTTGATCACATCTAAAATGAGGATATCCCCGATCGATATAGGGTTGCATAGACCGTGGAAAGCTGCCAGAGGCCTTCTCGATGGTGTGGTTACGTAATTCCAACTAGAGAGAATTCACTCAGCAATATTGGTCTGAACATCGAAGTCAATGGTAACCGACCAACAACGGTGGCTCGACACACTGGATGGGGATTTAAAAGTCTCGCGATTACATCCAGTGTAGGGATTTGATAAAATAAAATGGCGAAACCGATCTCGACGAGCCGACCCCGCTTGTGAAAGGCACAACGGTTGAAGAAAACAAAGAAGATGTGAGGAGTGACGAGCGCATGACAGCTCCGTGTCACATAGCTAAAAATTCCATTGATCTCTATCTTTTAGAAAGCTATTTAAATAAATCTTTTGATGGAAAGCCTTGTATTGATAATAGTCAACCTTATACGCTTCATACTCTGAGTTTAATATTACTAGCAAATGCGAAGAATTTAACCAACACCAGATATAAACAAGTCGGGAAACCGGAAGCTGGGCGCTTCAGGTACGAAAGGTTTTGTTTGCTTCTTCTGTGAGTATATTTGAGTGTAGAACTATCCCATTTGTACGTAGCCCGTTATGTATATGCATTTAGTATGTCTGACTACCCACTTTAGTGTGATATTGATATTTAGTTCTTAGTATATAGCACGTAATATGTGCATATATTATGTGAGAGTATCCACTTTCGGATGATATTGACATTCATAGTCTTGAATTTGCAAAAAAGCGACAATTTTGACGTATTATAACTTTGTTGGTAATGGTGCGATTTCCACCAAGCTCTGTGTTATACCCTATATTGTTGCGAAATTTCGTGATGCCAGCATGAAGTTAAGGGGGCAATTACTAAAAATTATAGTATTACTGTTATTAACTTCATTTGTACAGATATCAGTATGGAAGGTATTTCGGAGCCCAGGCACAATATAGTGGCAACCTCCTGATTTTTTTTAGATTTTTCGATTGAGTAGTTTCTGAGAATGGCCCCGTTAAGGGAATGATCACTTTCAACTCCTCGCACTCCCCACCTTTCCAACAAATGTCAAAATTAAGACAGACTTCGAAAAGTGCTAACCGAGAACTTTAATTTGATACCCCCATGACTATATTTGATGCAAAGAAATGTACACCCCCCTTTTGCATGTATGAAGATCCCCCCTTAAATTCGTTGTAAAGGGATGAAACTCACTGTATGCGTGAGCGTTCACAGTTCCCAGCTTTCTACCAAAGTTGGTGCCAATCGTTGTAATCGTCTCCGAGAAAAATTCGTGTGACGGACAGACAGACACACAGGCAGTAAACTGACTTTAATAAGGTTTTGTGAAAATTTCACCCAAACAAATACTGCAGAAAGCTTTCAGAAACTAAAATGAAAGATTTCATTCAACAATTAAATGCACTTCGACTGAAGTACAAACCTAACAAGTAAATTTTGAAACCAGAAAAACTTGAAATATACCAAGGAGAGATACCTAGCGAAACTCAACAAAAGTCAAGAAGAATATGAAGAGACAAGAACAACGGCATTTACTGAAAATTATAAAGCAGGCACAAAGAACAGCCGCAGTACAGAAAGTCGAAACTTAAAAATGTGCACTTAACAAATATCAAAGGGAAACACAAATTCGCAGATCAAGACGATAACATTGATGATTTGATCTTAGACAGACAGTATGGAAAAGCTGAAGAGATAATAAAGAGTGGATTACAAGAAGTGTTAATTTCGAAATTTAAGATAGTGTGATGCTTTAACATTATTAGGTACTTCCTGGTTGAATGACCAAATTATTCATTTTTAAGGTTTTGTGTGAAACAAAACCTTATTAGAATCGAGACGGTGTCTGTCTGTCCGTCTGTCCGTCTGTCTGTCTGTCTGTCTGTCTGTCTGTCTGTCTGTCTGTCTGTCTGTCTGTCACACCCGATTTATTCGGAAACGGCTAGATCGATTTTCACGAAAATTGGTGAGAGTATGTAATCTAGTGATCCCTTTACATGCGTCAAGTGGCGCCATCTTGTGTTAAGTTTAAGGGGGGCTTCCCGTACATGTGAATGGAGGGTGCAAATTTTTTTTTCGCAGAATGTAGCCACGTAGGGTATCAAATGAAAGGTCTCAATTAGTACTTTTCGAATCTGGTTCAATATTTGATATTAGATTAAACATAGGGGAGTGAGGGTTCAAAATATGACCCCCAAAAAGTGTAACAGGTCTCGTTCTCAGAACCTATCCAACCGAAAAATCCGAAAAAAATCACAGTGGTGCATCTCTACAAAATCTAGGCCTCAAAATATATCCGGTTCCGATATCTGCACAAATAAAGTTAATAACAGTATATTTCCACATTTTAGAAATTTACCCGGCACCCCCCCTTATGTTCATTCCCGGAGTACAAAATTTGGCATGCGTGTAATGAAGAATATAATGCACAGTTTGGTCAAGTTTGAAGAAAATCGAATTATTATTAACAAAGTTGTAGGGGGTGAAACTTTACAATTTTTTGTGAATTTCGTGCACTCTATAACCTGCATAACGTCATCATCACATATCAATTCGTCAATACCACAACGAAATGAATTCTTATGAATTGGGTCGCAGACAATTATTTTGTTTTAGTTTTTTAGTTATTTGTCAACCCGACATGTGTGTATGTAGGTATATAATATATGCGTGCTAATGAACTTTGCGGGTAGTGCCTAATTCAGTTAGATATAAGACGTAAATCGGAAATATGGGTACGATAAATTTAGATACGTGCATATATGTGTACAGTAGGTAATAGGCAGTTTGTTTGTTTAGGGTGAGCGTGATATCTATGGCTCTAATATGTACGTATGTCTCGTAGTTTGGAAAAATATGAAGGATTATGTTGGATTTGTAACTATATACGGACAGAAAAATGTGCGTCTCTTACATAAGATGAACACAAAACCTTTATACCCGAAGCGCGAGCTTCCGGTATTCCGACTTGTTATATTAATCTTTTGGCACAACGAAGCCAACAAGGAATTGCAGAAAACTTACCAAAAGTATTGGCCTTAAACACATTCTTCATTCTAAGATTATTAGGAAACGGATATAGTTCAGTACGAAGATGGACACGGAGAATAGATATATTTAGTTTTTTTATACCAGTACATGTAGATTGGGCATGGGCAGTAATAAATTTAAAAGGAAAGTAGATAGAATATTATGATCCTTTAGGAACACCGAATCACAGAGTTCTAAAATGTTTGGAAGATTATCTAAAAGAAGAATCGTTAGATAAAAGAAAGGAACCATTCGATACGGAAGCTTTTGTGAAAGTAAATGTAACAACTGGCCCTTGGCAAAGAAACGGGTATGATTGGGGAGTATTTAGTTTAATGTATGCTGAACATATTACAAGAAATGTTAAGCCAAATTTTTCACAGGAAGATATTTTCAAGTATAGAAAACAAATACTTGTTGAAATACTACAAGGAGACTTATTAGTTTAGTTATATTTTAACTCTACGTTATTCCCTCTTTTGAAGATCATGTTTATTATACTCATCATGTCATTCACAATGGCAACGCTGACTTTACAACGAATTGTTACCAACAATGGATACACAACAATTAATATGGGACAAACTGAGATAATAGCAGATACCAAAACCATACTACATGTTATAAATATTCAGGATATAACAAAAACCGTTTTTTTGATGAAACGAAACATCAAGGAATTAAAATAAGATACTGATCCTATAATTGAAAAGGAAGTAGACAATATTTGTGCAAAGTTAGCGACCCTGAAACCATTTAATAGGGAAAAACGAGGATTGATAAATTTAGGTAGAACAATTCAAAAATGGTTATTTGATACCATGAATGACGATGATAGACAAGAAATATTGAATCATTTGGGAATAATAGAGCAAAATCAGGAGAAAGATGCCAATAATTTAAATAAACAAATTGAAATTAACTCTTATTTTAAAGAAACGTTCACCATTCTAAAAAATTTAATAGAATCAGACAGAAACCGAATTAACAAAACATACCAGCAAATAGTAGAAAAATGAGAAACAAATTATCCTGAATCAATTAAAATTGGACCAAATCCTAAAATTAGAGATGTTAAAAGAGAAATTAGATCAAATTATTGACAATATTGCGTTGGTAAAACACCCCAGCAGGCTTAGTGCAACCAAAATCAGAGCAACAAAACATAACTTTTATAAACTTAAGAATATAAGAACCGGATTATTAACACATGGTACAGACAGTATAGTTATTGCTATCAAAATTCCGGATACTTATCAAATGAACAAAATATGGAAATTATGTTTGACAGTGAATATGTTGTGGAAATCAATCAAGCTAAGTATCAGTTTAACGAAAAGATTCAATATGAGAGAGAATTGAAACCAATACAAAATTGTATAACAAAAAAAAATTGCAAGTTGCAAGAAAATAAAGCAGTTGAAATTAGAAAACTTGACGAAAATACCATAATTTGTAAAAATATGATCAATCAGCTATTAATTAATTATTATGATGACAAGAAAATACGGTTAACGTTCACCAACAATAACATTAACTATACAGATAGATTCTTTTATTCTGATGAAAAGCAATATAATCACACCGAAAACCTTGAATTTCAAGAAAAAGTTTTTAGGAAATAGGAAAATTTGGAACATATCAAATTATTGAAATTTCACGAAAATGTAAATTACATATCAACACCGATAATAATTTTCATTGTAATCATTTTATTTACTCTAATACATACCTTCATTTAAAAAAATAGAAAAATATCAATTGAGTTGAATGAAATGAACAATAATGTTGAAAAAGATAGAATTCAGGAGACTTCGTTTTGGAAGGGGGGAGAAGTTACGTATACAAATCCCTCAATAGTTCTTAAAGATGGAAGTGAAGATGGGAGTCAGGTGACGACCTGTGCCGCCCGGGAAGTAGAGAGTGCCGATTAGGACTCAGAGGACGCCACAACCCCTGACAGGAAGTCTGACAACTGCTAACAGGCAGTTTGATGCCAGTGCAGCCGATTGGATGCTATTTGACCTTAGCTCCACTTTGACTAGTATTACTGTGCCCCTGGCCGTGTCGTTGCGGAAAGTACTGTAACCGGGAACATGTAATTTTACGTTGGGGGGTTCAACCAGTCTGGCTTCTTTTAGGAGAGCGAGGTTAGGTTTGGAATCCTCGAGGAACTTGAGGAGAGCGAAACGTTTGTCATTAGAAATTATTGAATTCGTTTTGAATGTGAGTGCCTTCATTTTGGTTGTCTAGCAATTAAATACGCTTCAAGTTTGTATTCAGGGGGAGACGGAGATAATTGTGGTAGAAGTCGGAGATTGTATTCCATAGCGAGAAGAAAGACATATTGAATAGAGATCTGGCTTCCATGAAGAAGCCCCTGGGAATGAAAGAATGTGGGGGCGATGAAGGGCTAAGGGTTTCGGGTCTTGCTCGACCCCTGGCCACTGCGGCGAAAGACGGGGTCAGTGAGGGAGGGAGGGTCCAGTTGGCATAAGGCAGAGTGTTAGGCTGCGAGACACGAACAGACGAGGGACGGTCAAGGTGGGGGAAGAACGAAGCAGATCGGGAGTGCGGGATGCTTTTGGCTCTCTCTTTGCGCTGGATAGATTCCAGCCTACGGGGGCACTGAGAGAAATGGGCAGGGTGACCCAGTTGGCCACAGGTTGCACATTTGAGGGGTGCCGCCGACTCCTTTTCGGCGTTGTCTTCTACATTCGAACGGGGGCAGTCCCTGGAGGTGTGTGCGCCCGCGCAATTCACGCATCTGGGGTCGTATCCGCAGTTTGAGGATACGTGGCCAAATTGTTGGCAATTTAATCATTGGGTGCGTCCACTTTTCGGGGTTTCTCCCAGCTAACCCGTTGATAAAGTAAGGTATTTTTTTCTGACTATTTTAACCTCTGCCTCAGAGGAAGAGGCTCAGATTGTTATCATTGGCTCATAACCACGGGGTGGAAAGCCTAGCTACACGGACAGGCGTAATCTGCGTTAGCTCCTTAATTTCGGAAGCCACGTTTTCGGGAGTGAGCTCATGGAGGGATATTCCTCTGAGGATGGGGGTTGGCTTTCTCTCCTCTTTCAGCGTGAAGGAATGGCCTTCCAGTTATGTGATTTTAATTAGATATATTAGTTTCTTATGGATATTGGGACAAGTGAACCGGAGTTTGAGTCCGACTTTGTCGGCCGGTAGGTTGGTAATTTCAAATTTGGCATTTTTGTCTATGTTCTTGATTACAAGACCCAGTGCCCTGGTTGTCAATCCATACAAGAAAATCGGGGGGAGGAAACTAATTCTATTCTTATCTTTAACTAACGGTGGGTTGGCCGTGTCAGCAGATTTCGAGGTTCCGGGACGTGCGTGCGTTGCTTCGGGGCGATGTTCATGGTCAGGGAGAAGATAAAAGGGGTTTTTGTTCACTGGGGCCTCATTGTCCGAGATGCCCGAATCCGTTTGTTTTCGTTTGAAGACAGATTTACCTGAAGCAAGTTTGAATTCGTCTTGGAAACCTTGGATGTGCTTCACCGATCCGAGCGTCGGGCTGGTCCCCAGGAGGGAAGCTCTGGTCGTCGTCAATGGTTATGGCAGGGTAGTCGTCGCTAATCGACCGTAACTGTCTTGTCGGCCTAATGGAGGTGTGTGGTGATGTTAGAATTGCCCAGTCCATGGGCGGCGACAGTGTAAGCTGGTTCCGCGTCCTTTACACGCTGTAGTTTCGTATCCCTCGAATAAGGATGTGCTTCGCACTCGCGGCGCGAAGCTTGTACCGGCTTCAATTTGTTATCGAGAAGTCACTTGTATTAAAACTCTAACCGGCACTGTTTTATCGTTAAATAAAACCGTTAAACAAACAGGGATAAACAACTGAATGACTATGTTCGTAAACTTGGCAACAGTGCAAAAGCCCGATCCGAACACAGGCGAGAGCAATCGGCAGAATGAACCATTGGCTTAGGCGGACACAAGCGAACTCCATAAAGTACCTGGATACGGGCAGACATTTATCAGGAACTTCATATCACGGAGAAGCGACTTAACACGCAAAAAAAAAAGCTTGGGAAAACCACCTCGATTCTCATATGATCTATGATCAATGATGAACTGCCAAACAATCAAAATATCGGCGAATTGGAGTCACGCTAATAATATGGAAGAAACAGTCCGTGCAATTCATTGGCTTAAAAATCAATGGTCGGCAGGAGCCGATGGAAGTACAGCCAAACTGGCTAAATATGGAGACGATCAACTACACCAAGTAGTTCAGCAAATGATGCTCAGGATCTGTGACAGCGAATCATTGTGGAAAGGTGGAGGTATCGACAACCTTTCAACAATCGGAAGTAATCTGTTATAGATTATCTATTCGAATAATTTGTCTGTATTATCTAGGAAGTGTAATGCTGACCATATTACGTTCTAATGTACGGTTATGGTCTTGAATGAGGTGCTGAAAAAATATTATTCTAATAGGGAGTGTGGAAATAAAAAGAAGAACGCGTCCGATTTAAGTAATTTGTTCACACTAAATCAATACATTTTTTAAGGTTTTGTCTGTAAAACAAAACCTTATTAAAATCGGTTTACTGTCTGTCTGTCTGTCTGTCTGTCTGTCTGTCTGTCCGTCACACGCATTTTTCTCGGAGACGGTTGTAGCGATTGGCACCAAATTTGGCAGAAATGTGGGAACTGTGAACGCTCACGCATATAGTGAGTTACATCCTTTTACGACGAATTTAAGGGGGGGTCCCCATACATGCAAAGGGAGGGTGTAAATTTTTTGTTCATCAAATATAGTCATGTGGGGTATCAAATTAAAGGTCTCGATTAGTACTTTTCGAAGCCAGTCTTAGTTTTGACATTTGTTGAAAAGGTGGGGGGTGCGGAGGGTTGAAAGTGGTCATTTTTTTAACGAACCCATTCTCTGAGAATGGGTTCGTTAAAAAAACTACCCAACCAAAAAATCTGAAAAAAATCAGGGGGCTGTCACTATATGGTGCCTAGGCTCCGAAATACCCTTCATACCGATACCTATTCAA
This sequence comes from Hermetia illucens, assembly GCF_905115235.1. Lineage (NCBI taxonomy): Eukaryota > Metazoa > Arthropoda > Insecta > Diptera > Stratiomyidae > Hermetia > Hermetia illucens. The sequence goes on along the minus strand of NC_051850.1, from coordinate 71,158,119 downwards.
ATAAAGTTAATAATAGTACATTACTATAATTTTTAGTAATTGACAGGAAAACCCCCTTAAGTTCACCCTAGAATCACAAAATTTTGCAACAATATAGGCTACAGCATAGAGCATGATCCTGCCAAATTTGGTGGAAATCGCACTATTACTAGCAAAGTAATACTAGGTTAAAGCTGTCGCTTCTCTGCAAATTCGAGACTATGAACGTCAATATCACTTGAAAGTGGATATTTCACATAATATATGCATATGATACGTGCTACATGCTAATGCGATAAATGCACACTCAAATCTCTTTATAAAAGAAATACACAAAACCTTTCATACCTGAAGCGTCCAGCTTCCGGTTTCCCGACTTGTCTTAAAGCTATTTATGCTTTACAATCCAATCATGTTCCAACTTCATTAATTTCACAATACATTGGCCCTCTAATTATATTTGATTCCATTATGAGGTGGTTAATTGAGTCATTTTTAAGACTTTATGTAAAACAAAACCTTATTAAAATCGGTTTACTGTCTGTCCGCCTCTCTGTCTGTCTGTCACACGCACTTTTCTCCAAAACGGCTAAACCGATCCGAATGAAATTTGGTGGACAGATGGGAACTATGAAATCCCACGCATACAGCGAGTGGCATAAATTGAGATGAAGTTTAAAGAGGGGCTCCCCATACATGCAAAGGGGGGGGGGCAAAAAAGATGTTCACCGGGTATAGTCGTGTAGGCTATATATATCCCATTCCGGCATCTGCTCAAATAAACTTACTAATAGTATATTAAAAACTTTTAGAAATTAACTAAAAAACTCCTCCTAGGTGTACTAAATTTACCGACATAGAGGACAACCTCGTGTATACACATGCCAAGTTTCATGAATCCAACTATTAGTGTCAAAGTTATAGCAGTTCGATCTTATCAAGTTTGATCCAAATCATACTATTAGCAACAAAGTTACAGTCGCTCAAAGTTGACTTTACCGTGTAAATTTAATGCAACTAAATATCAATATCACACTAAAGTGGGTAGTCAGACATGCTAAATGCATATACATAACGGGCTACGTACAAATGGGATAGTTCTACACTCAAATATACTCACAGAAGAAGCAAACAAAACCTTTCATACCTGAAGCGCCCAGCTTCCAGTTTCCCGACTTGTTGATATCTGGTATCGGTTAAATTCTTCACATTTGCTAGTAATATTAAACTCAGAGTATGAAGCGTATGAGGTTGACTATTATCAATACAAGGCTTTCCATCAAAAGATTTATTTAAATAGCTTTCTAAAAAATAGAGATCAATGAAATTTTTAGCTATGTGACACGGAGCTGTCATGCGCTCGTCACTCCTCACATCTTCTTTGTTTTCTTCAACCGTTGTGCCTTTCACAAGCGGGGTCGGATCGTCGAGATCGGTTTCGCCATTTTATTTTATCAAATCCCTACACTGGATGTAATCGCGAGACTTTTAAATCCCCATCCAGTGTGTCGAGCCACTGTTGTTTCGGCCGGCCTTTTGGTCACTTACCATTGACTTCGATGTTCAGACCAATATTGGTGAGTGAATTTTCGTTAGCTGGAATTACGTAACCACACCATCGAGAAGGCCTCTTGCAGCTTTCCACGGTCTATGCAACTCCATATCGATCGCGGATATCCTCATTTCAGATGTGATCAAAACGTGTCACGCTACTAGTTCAATAGAACATCTTAGTCCCCATGACCGCAAAAACGCTGTTCATTGTTTTTTATAGTAGGTCGACACTCAGAAGTATAGATATACGTCGATCACAAAGAACACCTATTGTGGAATTCCACTTCATTCAGATTGCGTTAATACGTGAAGCAGTTTCATTACGCAGTTCTCCATTGGCTGATAGCATTGACCCGAGATATTTAAATCGCTTAGTTCTGGGCAGGTAACGGCCGCTGACAGAATTGAGCGATTTAAATATCTCGAGTCAATGCTATCGGCCAATGGAGAACTGCGTTATGCTCCTCACATAAGGAAACACAAAAGCTTTTATACCTGAAGCGTCAAGCTTCCGGTTCCCCGACCAATATTAGTGAGTTAATTCTCGTTAGTGTGAATTACGTGACCACACCATGGAAAACGCCTCAATCGGGGTTTTTTCACGATCGGTGCAAACCCATATCGATCGCGGATATTCTCATTTCAGACGTGATCAAAACGTGTCACGCCATCAGTGGAATGCAACATCTTCGCCTCCATTACCGCAAGACGCCGTTCATTGTCTTTTATAGTCGGCCAACACTCAGAAATATAGAGAGCGGCAGACGGACGGCATTGTAGTACATTTTAGATTTGAGACGTGCGATCACAAAGAACACCAGCTGTGAAAGGCCACTTCATCCAACTTGCGTTAATGCGTGAAGAAATTTCATTACGCAGTTCTCCATTGGCTGATAGCATTGACTCGAAATATTTAAATAACAGAGTTCTGGCAATGGCAGTAACCTGCCCCTCGAGATATTTGAATCGCTCATTTCTGGCAATGGCAGTAACCTGCCCAGAACTGTGCGATTTAAATATCTCGGGTCAATGGTGTCAGCCAATGCAGAACTGCTTCATGTTCCTCACATAGGGAAACACAAAACCATTTATACCTGAAGCGTTTCTTAACTTATTTATATCTGGTGTCGGTTAAATTCTTGGCATTTGCTAATAATATTAAACTCAGAGTGTGAAGCGTATAAGGTTGACTATTATCAATACATGGCTTTCCATCAAATGATTTATTTGGATCGTTTTCTAAAAAAATTAAGGCAATGGAACTTTTAGTTATGGGACACGCAACTGTTGAGCACTCGGCGCCCTTCACACCTTCTTCTTTTTCTTCAGCCTTTGTCCCGTTCACATGCGGAGTCGCCTCATCGTGATCGGTCTCACCATTTGGCTCTATCAAATGCCTGATCAGGACGTAATCGCGAGACTTTTAAATCCCCATGCAGCGTATCAAGCCACCTTTGTTTTGGCCGGCCTTTTGGTCGCTTACCATTGACTTCGATGTTCGGACCAATATTGGTAAGTGAATTCTCGCTAGCGGGAATTACGTAACCACATCATCGAAAACGCCTCTATCGCAGTTTTTCCACAATGTATGCAACAACATATCGATCGCAAATATCCCCATTTCAGATGTGATCAAAACATGTCACGCTATCACTCCAATGGAACATCTTAGTCCCCATTACCGCAAAACGCCATTCATTGTCTTTTATAGTAGGCCAACACTCAGAAGTATAGAGATACGGTGATCACAAAGAACACCAGTTGTGGAATTCCACTTCATTCACATTGCGTTAATGCGTGAAGCAATTTCATTACGGAGTTCTCCATTGGTTGATAGCATTGACCCGAGATATTTAAATCGCTTAGTTCTGGGCAGATCACCGCCGCTGACAGAACTGAGCGATTTAAATATTTCGAGTCAATGCTAGCGGCCAATGGAGAGCTGCGTTATGCTCCTCACATAAGAAAACACAAAACCTTTTATACCAGAAGCGTCAAGCTTCCGGTTTCCTGACTTGTTTTTGTATTGAAATGATAATGGTGTACGCATGAATGGTGGCGTCGGACTTAATATGCAACAGGAAAATTAAAAGGCGTTGCAGATGTAGACAAAAAAGTACTTATAAACTCGAAAGACATTTTCAAACCTGAAGAATTGCAAAGCAAAGAAATACTCTTTTCTTCTGCGCTTGTGTTAGACAAGTGTCTGTTTCAGATAAATGTATATTTCAGACAAAGTCTGCTTCTGCATCAGACAAATGTAGGGTTGAAGGTCAAAAGACAGCAATTCTGCCCTAACTTTCTTAATATTTGATTTTTCCCCATAGCCAATTGTAAGGAAAGTTCACATTTATTAAAGAAGTTGAAAACCGGAAGCGCGGCGCTCCATGTACAAAAGGTTTTTGCGTATTTTTTACCTAAGAATATTTGAGTGTATAATCGTTCAATCCGCCTATGATAGCATAGCCAGGGTGAAACTGTATACGGCCATGGGAGAATTCGATATCCTGACAAAATTGATAAGACTGACTAGGCTAACCCTGATCAATGTGCGAAGCCACATAAAAGCAGCAGGATCATTCTCAAGACCATTCAACATCAACAACGGTCTACGACAAGGGGATGCCCTATCATGCGTTCTCTTTAACCTGGCACTCGCAAAAGTGATCCGTGATGCTGAGGTAAATGCAAGAGGTACGATCCTTTTTGAGTCCACCCAACTACTGGCCTACGCTGTCGAAATCGACATCATGAGAAGAATCACCCGAGACGTACAAACTGCCTTCATCCGGATCGAGCAGGCGGCGCGAGATCGTGGGCTGCACATGAATGAAGGCAAAACAAAATATATGGTGGCAACGTCAGCACCGAAAACCAACCAACCAACAACATCAAATCGCACTGATCAAACGGGAAGAATAAAGATAGGAGACTACAACTTTAAGACAGTTGATAATTTCTCCTATCTAGGGTCAAAAATCACAACTGATAACAACTACAATGATGAAATCCGCGCACGGTTGTTGTTAGCCAACAGAGGATATTTCAGCCTACAAAAACTGTTCCGCTCGAAACGTCTCACCATAGGGTCAAAGCTCTTACTGTACAAGACTATGATCTTGCCAGTTCTCATGTATTCCTCGGAGACTTGTGTTCTTAACAAGAAGAATTGCGAACTCTTGGCCGTGTTCGAGAGAAGAATCCTCCGAAAAATTTTTGCCCCCTACATGAGGATGGACGATTCCGTAGCCTACATAACGACAAAATCTATGAGCGATACCATGACCGTCCGGTTGTGGATAAAATCCGGCTCAATAGGTTACGGTGGGCGGGTCACTTAATCCGTATAGATGAGAATGATTCAGCCCGGAAAGTCTATAAGGGCAATATCTATGGTAGAAAAAGAAGACGAGGCAGACCCTGCCTAAGATAGAGCGATGGCGTAGGTCAGGACGGCAGACAGCTTTTAGGGATATCGAATTAGTGGACCTCGGCGCAAAACCGGGATGCCTGGAGTTTCTTATTAAGGCAGGCCTAGACCGGATACCGGTTGTTGCGCCGTTGATGATGATAATCGTTCAAGTTGTACATATATCGTAACATATATGTAGTTAGAATCGACGACTATTCGCTTTAATGTAACATTGATAGTTCATATTTTGGATTCCAGTAAAATTACATAAAAGAGACTACTTTAACGACTATAACTTTGCTAACAAAAAAGTTCTAATCGACATTTGAAAAATATCAACACCTCCATTTATCTTAGTATGTAGATACGTGGGGATTCACAGTTCGAACCTTCCCGCTAAATTTCGTATTAATAGACATAAGCGTATTTAAAAAAAAGTCCGTCTGACAGCAGCCAACCAAACTTCAAAACCGAAAGTGCGTACCTAACCCCAAGATTGATTGGTTATGCGCTTTTACTCAAAGTCGCCATGTACAATGTTCCTTTACTTATGCATACTGAAACATATCTGCCTACGTATATCCTCCGTCTATGTTCTTCATGGCTTTCGAGAAGCATGCGCGCTGAGGATTTTTAGTTACAATTCCTTCATATTTCTTGAGATTTTGAGTGCTTCTCATTAAAAGTGGAATAGACAAACTGGTGCTTTTGTATAGAAATCTTATATCCTAATTTGGAACTTTACACCAACATAGTCCTTTGTTTCAAATGTGTTCGTTGAAAAGTGAAATTTTATCGGTTACAAAACTATTTCAGATTATCTAAGTTTACTCCGAATTCAGAACATTGGAAGGGAAGAAAACATACAAATCCAAAATCAAAGGTGTAATTTTCACTTAATGGAAAATGTTTGATGAATACATAAGTATGTGACAGATTTGCTTAAAAATTGTGCTAATCTTCAAAGCAATGGAAACAAGGGACGATCTGAATAAATCAATACTCATCTGAGTGTCCGGAGTAGTTAGAGTTGTATACATATGTATGTAGGCAAAAAACAGTTTCCGATATACTATCTGCCCGTCTTGTGATGCCAAAATGGGGTTGATAAGTTGTTTGTATAGTAAACTAACCACTAAGGATAGTTAAAGTTGGAAAGAATACCTTGGTATCCGAATGTGAAAAAGTGGACGATTAAAGCAAACCAAAATGTTACAAACCTATTTTCGTCGCGATGCAAAATATGACTTCGCTTCAAACAATGTTGTCTTATGCAAGCTAAAAAGCGACACCCTCCTTTTAAAGGAATACATCACTAACTTTCTTGTAAACAATAAAACGCTTTATGTATTAATAATCTATTATTGTTGTGTACTTGTTACAACAACTCCTGCAGTAGCTAGTGAACATAATAAATTTTTTATTAGACTTGGAAATATTGAAAATTTTAGTGATAACGAGATTAGTAAACGTGAGCATTATGTTTTCATATTTAATGAATCATTCTATGTAGATGCTAAACGAAGTTTAAGGCCGCAATCAAGTCCTGTGCAAAGACGTCAAATTGTTGACTCCTTGAATATGCCTAGCGAAGGCGATGAATACGAAAGTGAAGAATTTACTGAAGAAGATGTTAATTTGAATGCCACATCCGGTAGGTATAATTTCCTTATTATAATAATTTTTGTGTTAGAAGAAGAACATTCCTTTTTGATGCCTAGTTGAACTTATTCGCTATTAATTTGCCTTTCTTATTTTTCCTCCCTGTTTCTTACCCTCCATTATGAACTTCAGAGCCGTTACTCTTTAAAAGCAGAGGTAATATAAGTCTACTCTGATGAATACTTTAGTCCAGGATGCACCCCCATAGCAGTTTCATGCTAATATCTTTCAAGATTCATCGAGCAGCATACCAACATACTTTAACCGAAATTGAAAAGTTTCCAGTTAGTCAACATAGGATTTTGGTGAAGGAACTTACTGGTGAATTTATAGCGGATGACATTCACCATACTACAGACGGATGTGCTGTGTAAATGTAAAGATGTAAAGTGCTGGAACATCATAATTCCTAAAGAGTAGTAATTTTGAATTTGACATGTGCAATCACTTTAAAATTTAGATTAATCAGAAAACTCTCTGCCTGTTTGTCACCTGCTAAATAGTAAATAGAGTAAAACTAAAATTGGGGCGCAGTAAATAATCAGAAATAAAAATTAATTTCTAAAGGAGCATTCGTATGTGCACTTTCTCCGGTTGCGGAGAATAATTTCATGTACCCTCCCCCTGCTCTGCTCCTTTGTCACAAAAATTACAATTATAAATAAACAGATCGTAACGGCAACTTGGCTGCTTACACTTGCAAAAGGCTGCGAAGGCAGCGCTCGAAATAAAATTCATAGGCAACATACAAAACCGCACCTGGCGATCAGTATCTCAAAATAACCCTCAAAGAGGGGATGAGCAAAGTACCTCCTGGACATTATACAACACGAAGGCTTCGAAATTTTAATATTGGGACTGCAGGTGCAGTTAACTTTTATTATAAGTAAATATTGCCTAAGATGTGTATTTAAAAGCCTCAAGATTGCACCCAGATTAGGCATTCGATAAAGCCAAATAGCGAAACGCCGAGCCGACCCCGCTTGTAAACGGGAAAAAGGCTAAAGAAAAAGAAAATTGTCTAAGAGCTGGTTACAGTTGTCGGTGACGCAACGTTCGGACAGCCAAAAGACCTATTGGAAGACTAAGCCGTAGCCTGGCTATCAAACCTGTCAAATTTTTGTCAAAAACAAACTGACTCTTGCACGGTTGAATTTTTGCATAGACATCCAGCAAAGACCCACAAATACTGGACCAATATTGCCAGAAAGCTGGGCGCAAGATAAAAGCCTTAAATTGGCAAAAGACCCATGAAATTTGCATATTAAAAAGGTCTTTGACAATTCGCATTGATATCTTTCTCGTCTACTGCATGTTTCAAAATTATCGGCCAAATTTTATGCCAGGCGATCCCTCGTGCAATTCTAAGTAAAAAATATTCAGAATTCTTTTTTCGAATTGTTAATCCTTTAACAATAGCCTAGCTTAGGTTCAAACTGTCGGTGGTTCAACTTCAATATAATTCGCAACCTTGTCGGGTTTTTGCCATCATCTAAAATAACGTTTTTTCACCTGTTGCCACTTTTGGTCACGTTGTTCCCAGGGCAGAGGTTAGGCGCGTCTGAAGAGTTGCCTTTGCCCTGAACGAAGCCGTTACTCCTTGTTTTTTAATAATAATAATCCTTGGCGCAACAATCTTATTCAACCAGGGCCTTGAAGTGTGTTCAAGATCGTAACGGTACACTAGAGGATTATAGTACCCTATAGAAGGCAACGTAGTCAGCATTGCGATCGCCCGAGATCATTACCCTGATTTGACTCTGGTACTCACTCACACTCACCCACTGCCATCAGTGGGATTTGAACCCCGACCTTTGGTATGATAGCCTTGTGCTCTAACCACTCAGCTATCCGGACACGTTGTTCTTGGTTAACCCTTGCCACAGACATTTTCACATTTACACCACTAAACTCATAATAACTGATGTCCTAAGGATGCCAAAGCAGAAAGAGAATCCAAAAAGGCCGCGTCTCATCGCACATCCATGGCGCGAAAAGCATCGATTGAGGACACGATCCGTCGTGGATCTTTCCTCTCCTCATTGTGGTGCCCGGATCCGGAGTGTTAAGGCTCCACGCACCCGATTTAGCCGTTATTTTTTTATTTTCACATTCCAATTTAGCTCGCGTGTTGATTCATTTGGTAAGTGTAGGAAAAATCGTTACTTCACTAAAAATATTTTATTTACCAACTGTTAAGTGGTGAAATTGAAATGTGTAAAAAGCTAAAACTGAGACAAAATTTGAGCTCTATGTCTCTCACTTATTTCGTATTCGGAATATGCAATGAGAGTTAAAGTGTCTCCGACTCATTGATTATCAATGCGCAATCGGATGAAAACTATGTAATTACATAATTGTCGTGGAAGAGGTTTAGTTAAACGTGTAGGACGAGCATGGTAACACGCAATTAGTAGACGTACTAACTTGTTGCCATAGCTTGCAATCCTACACAAATGAGAAAATTGGGAATAGATCTTGACGGAGATCTTCCAATAATACATGTGTGTGGTGAATGTGTGTGTGAAAACAGGTTTAGCTTGAAACCCTTCCACTTGTCCAGTTTTACGCTTTAAGATGAGAAAGGATCTCAATCGGAGATACGCCGTGAAATAGTTAGAAAAAAGAAGATTATAGAAGAGTGAAGATCTCGGTCGAATATCGAGCAAAAAATAAAGACAAATTGACGGATTTCTTTTGTTTTAATATTTGTGCGTTTAAATACTTTACACCAACCAAGGTCTTTTTACCCAAAAAAAGGACTTTTAATTACCACAATAGTCAACGTCGAATTAAATCGTGAAGCATATTATCAGTGGGATTTGTATAGTGATTTGACGTCGGTACCAGTCGACTCAGCTGTAAATGAGTACCTGAGTCAAATCAGGGTAATAATCTCGGGCGAGCGTAATGCTGGCCACATTGCCTCCTGAAGTGCTCTAACACACTTCAAGGCCCTGATCCAATATGGATTGTTGTGCCAGCGATTATTATTATATGATATTATCAAAACCGGTGGAATTTAATAGCTTGGGCAGGAGGTTTTAGAGACTAACCTACAGGGTCATATATTCTCCCAAACCGATTAACAAGTGAAGTGTTATAAGCAGGCACAATTTCTTACAAAATTGTTATTATGATTTTGGTGGTGCAAAAGCTGCAATTTTTTTAGGAATTGAAATGTCTGTGGCAACTAAAGGGTTAACAGTTCGAAAAAATACTAAATAATTTTTGCTTAGAATTGCATGAGAAATCTCCTGGTATAGAGTTTGTTCGGTGATTTTGAGACACCCTGTATACGTAAAGGATCTTCTTTTTCTTCAGCCTTTGTCCTGTTCGGGGTCGACTTATCGTGATCGATTTCGCCATTTTGTTCTACCAATGTGAATTGTCAAAGACCTTTTTAATATGCAAATTTCACGTGTCTTTTGCCAATTTAAGCCTTCTAGTAACCTCTTATCTTCCACCACAATATGTGTCCAGTATTTGTGGGTGTTTGCAGGACATCTATGCAAAAATTCAACCGTGCAAGAGTCATTTCATTTTTGATGAAAATTTGACAGGTTCTACTGCCCGCCCACACCTTAGTTCTTCAGTAGGCCTTCCTACCAATTTTCTTTTCTGTATAGGATTGCAAGCTATAGTAGATAGTAGTATGTCTACTAATTGTGTGTTACCATGTGCGTCCTACAAGTTTAGCGAAATCTTTTTCACAACGTTTATGTAATTGAATAATTTTCATCCGATTGGGCAATGATTATGAATGAGTCGGAGACACTTTAGTTTTCATTGCACATTTCGAATACGAATAAGTAAGAAATCTTGAGTTCATATTTTGTGTCAATAATATATTTTTAGGTATTTCATTCCATTATTTAACAGCTTTCATACAATTTTATTATACAATTAATTATAAAAAAGTAATATCTCGCATGCGAATTCTTTACTAGAAAACTACTTTGCAACTTTGATACAGAATTTCTTACTGGCGCTCGAGTCATCTCTTCTTACCGTTATGTGTGTTTTGGTTTTTCCGCTAATTGTGAATACTGCGATTTGACGTCCGACGTATTTTTTCAAAGTTGATTTTGCTCATATGTAAGCATCTGATATTTTCGCATTTCTACGTTCGCTGTATTCCTTCATACGCCGCCTTGCATCTGATGGAGTTCTAAAAGGGCTACCGACCCTCAGAGCCACCAGCCGGAAAACCGAATTCGACTGCTTCCGTCTCTACGAGTTGCAGCGGCTCTGCCCAGAATGAATCGCTTTCTTATTTACTCAGCCCTGCCCTTCTCAACCAACACGTTACCACTCGCACTGTGTCGGCCATGCACCACCTATACCCTGATCAAAACGTTCAGTCCACAGTTAGATACTAGACAGCTAACTCACTCCCCCTTGCCTCTCAAGGGGGGAAATCAGTGCGAGTACACACGATTTCAAATTGTTTTGCCCTTGAGCATGAGCGAGATGTACCGAAAACCCGATCAGCTGTGTTTGACATACCGCCCGGACTTGCCAATGCATTGGTGAGATTGGTAAGTTTTTGCTTATGTATAAGTGAATACGTGGAACAACTTTTTGCTATATGGGTGAGCACGCTATAGTACCAGAATAGCAAAAGCTCACCGGTCTCTCTCTTACCAACACGATTTGACGAAGATTATGCCTTTTCCTTGTTTAGCGTCTCTGATGTGTACAGATAAGCTTCTGCAAGCACATTTGCAAGTGGGGTAATTTTTGTAAGGGTACTGCCTATAGTAGATCTACTGTGGTTCAGTCATAGGTACAGGAAGAACAAACAGTTCACTATACATGATATTCCACACCGAGCCCTTAGGTATTCCTGCTGTGATTATGTATCTCAACCATTCCCTGACAAGAGTTCTCTCCGAGAGATAATTCTCAACCAGACCAGCCAAATATTCAAAAACACCTATGTCAACCAATATGCCTTTCATTCGTTTCCAGTTGGCAGAGCTTAACGGCAATCAATGCTAAAAGAGTGCATACACTGGGAACGACACGGCACAACAGTGTTATTAACCCCTGCTGGGAACGTCGCTACACGGCACGACAGTGTATTTACAAGGTATACATATTGAGGTAAAACAACAATTTTTTCCAGGTAAAACAACAATTTTTATTTACAAAAGAGCATCATAATAAACTTATAGCTAACTTAGGGACTACCTTAACAGTTAAACTTAATCTAAGGTATAATATAAAGCTTAAACTAACTTATTACTAACAGGTTATATAGAAAAAGAAAATATATACATTGCATTTTGGAGGAAAAGTTGGAAAAAACCTCCACTCGTTGAGCATTTTTAAAAACGGGGTGGGAGTGGGAGGGAGAAAAGGACTGGGATAGGATGGGTGGGGTGCGGGGGAGGGATGGAAATTAAAAGCTGGGAGGGGCGCTAATGATGGGAAGATTTACAAAATTGGGAGTCGGAGAAGTTGCCCGTGTAGAAGACTACTCTACCTAGGGGATCGAACAAACGGTTCTATGCCTGGAGGGATAGGAGGATCTGGGGAAACAGATGAGTTCGAAGAAGGTTATCTTCAAGTATCTCGATCTGCATGGCTTTGGCGACAAGGGGATTGGGATGGGATTGACCAGGAAGTTAAGGGCAAGACGGGCAAGGAAGGCGTCGATGCGTGAGGTTTGGCAGGACTCATAGAGGATTTGGTTGGAAATGTACTTGGAGCGGTCTTCGTTCTTAAATACGTAGGGTATACATATTGAAAACTTGGCGTAGGCAAATGTCTCCGGCTTCCTCAAATAAAAAACAGACAAATATCTGTGTACATTTCACACATCGGACAGATAGATGTCTGTGTCAGACTATAGTCTGCCTCGTGTAAATAACTGTTTCAGATGAACCTCTGTGTCAGACAAACGTTTGTGCTGAAGTCAGGCAAATTTCTATGGCTGCTTTAGACATCTGGCATCTACATCAGCCAAAGTATGTTTCAGACAAAATTTTTTTCCCGCATCAAGCAAATCTCTGTGTATATTTCACGCACCAGACAGACATCAATCAGACAAACGTCTGAGTGAGCATAAGAAATCAGACAGACAAGTGTTAGCGTCAAACAAATGTCTGTTTCAGATAAAAGCTTTTCACACATCAGGCAGCAGCAACTCCCGCCATCATATAATAATAATGGTTGGCGCAACAACCCAGTTGAATTAAGTCTTGGAGATGTTCATTAATGCATTCCAGGCTTATTTTAGCTGCAATTTTTATGACGGCAGGTAGCACACAGATACTCCTCCAATTTCCACCCTCAATATTCCTTTTTTGAATCTTAATGGTCATCCCCTTTTTCCAATCTCTGGGAAGGGTTTTGAATTCCCAGGATTACCGTACAAGTAGAAGTAGCATATCTCCAGAAACTGCAGGTGCAGCGATAAATATCTTTGCAGAGAAACTGCCAAGGCCAGCGGGATGGTTCCGTTTGAGCGCCTTGGGGGCCAAAATGATTTTTCTTCTTTTTGGAAAAACTGTCCGTATCTGCATGTTAGAGTGACTAGAAATTTCATTCACAAAAAGCGGAACCTCACGGAATGTGATATAGTTAAGAATCGTGGTGAAGTGTTCCGTCTACCTCCTTAGCTACTCGTCATCTTCGATGAAGAGTTGACTATTAACATCGCTCAGAAGGCTATGGAAAAATTTGCGACCACATGTTCTTTCATGAAGCGGCACATAGTTCTGAAATCATTGCCATCTGCTGCAAACTCTACTTTCACGACCAGCGCAAAAACAAATTCCCTTTTGCCATGGCGCTACTACGAACTACGTTGAACTTTTCGAATTTTTACGCAGTATCGAATTTCGAGTGCGTCGCTCGCCATAGTTCGCAACGATCAAAAGTGCCTTCAATCTCTTACATTCGTCGATCCCCTTCCACAATTGCTCAGTGTGCAGAATGTAGTTGACGGCCTGCGAAACACCTGGAAACAGAGCATTTTTAATCAGCGGCCCAATAATAATAATCATTGGCGCAACAATCCACATTGGATCAGGGCCTTGAAGTGTGTTAGAGCACATCATTCAAGACCGTAATGGTTCACTTCAGAATTACAGCACCCTGTGGGAGGCAATGTGGTCTGCATTGCGCATTGGCGGCCCAATGTTCATCAATATTGTCAGGAGGGATAGTTAGTGTATCTGCGTCCGATCCGTGAGATAGCTCTACCATTGTCGTTACGGTCGCCACATGCTCGAGCAGGGGTTGAAACAGCTCACCTTGGCATACAAATCGTCTATCATGATCACAATGTAACTTTTAGGAAGCCTCGAGTGGACTGCGTCTAATTGCTCGTAGAAAGCCTCTTTCTCCACTATATCAAAAATCTCCGTTAACATGGACCGCATGCAATTAAAATACTGTCACAAACCGACTCCCAGGTCAAAAGAGCGCGCCTTGCGGTAACCGTCAGAGCAATGTCACACCGGATTCGCGTTTACTACCACTCGGCTTTACAGGGTACAAAAGTACATTACCACCAAAGGGGAAGGAATTCTCTCCAAAATCCAACCACCTCACTTCGCTTACGACCAGAACCTGCAGCTTTTATTTATTTTCGCTCGAGCTAGAGAAAGCGAGTCCTCTGGGGGCCTCGCTACCGTTTTCGAGGACCGTGCATACATTCCAGAAACCAATCATATTCGGTTTTCGATAGCCAAGGTCGTAGTCGTGAGGTCAGTCAGCAGCAAATTTTCAAAATTTGCAGGTCGCCAACCTGCAATTTTTTATCCCTACCGCAAGCAAAGAATACTTTGAGAGTATTCTTAAAACCCAAAGCAGAAGACGACAATTGTGAACGCCTAAAAGAAGTAAAAAGGGGGGGGGGGGGGGGGAACTGGAAGCTGGAACCATTCGGGTAAAGAAGTATTGTATTTTTCTTATGTGTGCAACTTTGCATACATGTTTTCCTAATTGATCATATCTAAAAATTCAAACCATTATTTTCCACATTCCTAAATACCAAGCCATACATGATACATTACCCCTTGATGCGTATATACATATTTGGACATCTAAATTGAGCATCGTGTGAGCATACATTCTTCAGCTTTACTTAGATAAGATAACAATCCTAAGCTTGAAAAGTAACTAAACCCTGTACTAACTGTTAGGAAAACCTAAAAAGTTCGCTAGTTGTCCAAGCAAGCAACCATATACTTTTTTATCATAATTGGTCAATGACTACATAATAAGATAACACTGCTGCATATTTTTTTAAAGAATAAGCATCTTTCTTTATTTCAGCAAAAGGACTACATGTTGGAGCTTTGTGCGAAGGAGCCTGCAGCATAAAATTGCATCACGTTAACTGTGATCCAATTACTAAAACTTGCAGTTGCGATCGAAACCACCCAGTTTTATTAGGACTTTTCAAAGGATGTGGAAAACGTAAGTTATTTCATATATAAAGATTTTTAAACTAATCGTTAACAGTTAGCTAAAACTAAACTAAGATGTATATTACTTAGAAGAGAGATGTCGATTAAGGGTTTGATGTAGAGCTCATTGCTAAAAGGGTGAAGGAATTGTAGTCATTTACTTACAGCGCTGACGTGACGTCTAGGCCTGCCTTAATAAGGTTTTGGGCCGAGGTCCACTCAATATCCCTAAAAGCTGTCTGGCGTCCTGACTTACGCCATCGCTCCATCTCAGGCAGGGTCTGCTTCGTCTTTTCTTTACCATATATTGACTTTCCGGGCTAGATCATCCTCATCCACTTAGATCTATCCATTGAGATTTAAATAACTCGAGTCAATGCAATCGGCCAATGGAGAACTGCGTTCTGCTCCTCACATAAGGAAACACAAAACCTTTTATACCTGAAGCGTCAAGCTTCCGCTTTCCAGACTTGTTTTAGTAAAATATTAAATATTGTTACGTCATTGCTTCACATCACGAGTCTCCCGCGTCCAAAAACGGGACAAAATGTACAAACTGGTCTCCAGGTTGATGGCTGGGTAGGGCTGGCAACTCTACACGGAAACCCGATGTTACGAAGCTACGAGAGGAGCCTCGGACAGATGGATTTCAAAACGACGAACTCGACAACGACAACGATTTGTGCATTCTCTCATGGAACGTGCGCTCCCTGTACAGACCGAATGCTGCTGAGCAACTAGCCGATACCCTGTCCCAATATAAGGCTGATGTAACAGCGTTGTAACAGATGGACAGGGACCGGTTTCCTGGAGAAGAATCGCTACACCATATATTATGGTGTCCATCCAGTAAATCATGTGCTCGGAGTAGGTTTCTTAGTCAGCCAAAAAATGAAACCTGCGGTTATCGACTTTGAAAATATAAGCGAAAGACTATGCACTCTGTGTTTGTGAGAGAAGTTTAGAAATATTAGCCTCATAAATGTTCACGCCCCTACAGAGGAGACTGCAGAGTCGGAGAAGGATACCTTCTACGAGGCAGTTGAGCGGACCTTCGAAGCCTGTCCCAAGTATGATATCAAAATCATACTTGGAGAGTTCAACAGTCAAGTAGGGACGGAGCCAGTATTCAGGCGATACGTTGCCTTCCATAGCTTACATAAGGATATCAATGATAACGGATTGCGCATTATCCAGTTAGCAACATTACACGAAATGGTTGTTGGAAGTATCTGGTTTGCGCGGAAAGCGGTTCACAAACATACGTGGGTCTCTCCAGACGGAACTACTTTCAACCAAATTGACCACAAGTTGATTGAACGCCGCCACCTCTCAGCCTTGATGAATGTCAGAACATATTGGGGGGCCAAGATAAACTCGGACTACTATCTCGTTGGCATGATGCTCCGAGCTCGAATTACAACGCCACCTACAAACCCCTCTGATAATCAGGTGAGAGTGAATATTGAACCCATTTGCAGCACAGCCCTCTGCAACACCAATAAGAGCGAAATGGATGCGGCAATGACCGCAGTCAACAGAGACCCTGGAGATGAAGCATCAACAAATGATATTCACAATCATCTGAAGAACGTTATCATTGATACGGAGACAAAGAGACTTGGCCGCAGCTGCAAGAAAAGTCGGAACGGCTGGATTGATGATCAATGTAAGCTAGCAACGGAACGGAAGAATGCTGCATACCGAGTAATGTTTCATTCTCAAAGAACGCGGGCACGCGCAGAGACTTATCACGAACTCCGTCGAGCGGAGAAGCGACTTCACAGACCGAAAAAGGAAGGAAAGAGAACCAACAAGTGAATTAAAAAAGTACAGGGGGTAATCGGCAGGATGAAGCCTTATACACCTCGATGCTCATCCTGCCGAAACAAAGACGGAAATCTGATTTCCGACAAAATGGGCTTATTAGAGCGATGGGTTCAGTTCTTTGATGAACTACTGAACAACCAAAATATCGGCGAGTTGGAGGTCCCACCACAAGTATAGGAGAAACCGTCTGTGCAGTTTATCGGCTTAGAAATCATAATTCACCAGGAGCCTATGGAATTACAGCCGAGTTGGTTAAATATGGAGGCGACCAGTTATAGCAAGTGGTTCATCAACTTGTGCTCAAAGTATGGGACAGCAAATCAATGCATGACGACTGGCAAAGAGGCATTATCTGTCATACATAAAAAGGGAGATACCACCAAGTGTACTGGGTGCTGTTGAGTACCATCTATAAAATATTCTCCTCTATCTTGCTGGGCTGGATAGGTCCATATGCCCAGCGCATCATTGGCCCATACAAAAGAGGCTTCACTCCAGGCACATCAGCAACAGATCAGATTTTCTCTCTGAGACAAGCGACGGAAAACCTGTTGAAATATAGACATCAGTTGCACCATCTATTTATCGACTTAAAATCCGCCTATGATAGCATAGCCAAAGTAAAACTGTACACCACCATGAGAGAATTCGGTATCCCGACGAAATTGATAAGACTGACTAGGCTGACCCTGACTAATGTGCGAGGCCAGATAAAAGTAGCAGGATAACCCTCAAGACTATTCGACAACAACAACGGTCTATGGCGGTCTATCATGCGTCCTCTTTAACCTGGCCCTCGAGAAAGTGATCCGTGATGCTGAGGTAAATGCAAAGGGTACGATCCTCTTTAAGTCCACCCAACTACTGACCTATTCTGACGATATCGATATCATGGGAAGAATGACCCGAGAGGTGCAAACTGCCTTCATCCAGATCGAGCAGGCGGCACGAAGCCGTGGGCTGGACATCAGTGACAAGACAAAATATATGGTGGCAACGTCAGCACCGAAACGAACGAACAACACCAAACCGCACTGGTCAAACGGGAAGAATAAAGATAGGAGACTACAACTTTGAGACAGTTGATAATTTCTCCTATCTAGGGTCGAACACAACCGATAACAGCTACGACGATGAAATCCGCGCACGGTTGATTTCAGCCAACAGAGCCTATTTCAGCCTACAAAACCTGTTCCGCTGGAAACGTCTCACCATAGGGTCAAAGCTGTTACTGTACAAGACTATGATCTTGCCAGTTCTCATTTCCTCGGAGACTTGGGTTCTTAACAAGAAGAATTGCGAACTCTTGGCCGCCCCCATACATGAGGATGGACGATCCCGTAGCCTACATAACGACGAAATCTATGAGCGAGATACCATGACCGTCAGGTTGTGGATAAAATCCGGCTCAATAGGTTACGGTGGGCGGGTCACTTAATCCGTATGGATGAGGATGATCCAGCCCGGAAAGTCTTTAAAAGCAATGTCTATGGTAGAAAAAGAAGACGAGGCACACCCTGCCTGAGATGGAGCGATGGCATAGGTCAGGACGCCAGACAGCTTTTAGGGATATCGAATTAGTGGACCTCGACGCAAAACCGGGATGTCTGGAGTTATTTATTAAGGCACGCCTAGACCGGATACCGGTTGTTGCGCCGCTGATGATGATGATGAATTGCATTGTTGCGTAGCAGGGTTAACAACATTCGAAATGTATTTCGAATGTTGTTAATGCGAACAGACAAATGACGCCGCCGGCGCTCTCCGTGGCATATTCAAACTCGCCACGAGAGAGGAAATCCAACTGGGAATAATTCGTTTTATCAAGGCGACGGTCTTGGAAGAAAATTCATTCTCTTGCACCAAGACCGTATAGTTAAATTTAAAAAGTTTCAATTTAAAAAAAATAAAAGTGACAATTCATTTAATGTAAAAGGAAGTGTTGCTCACTGTGTACGGGATGAAATTCGAATAGAAATATACATAAAATTTTTGAGAAATTCGAATAGAAATATACTTAAAAGTGGTGACCCCGAGGAGCGCGCCCAGTTTAAGACCAAGTGGAAATCGATTTTGAGGCGTTCGAGCACGGCGACGTCAATTTTTCCCCAACCCGGAAGAAAAATTCCACTGGCCGCGAAGAGTGCTGGCTGAAAATCGGATCGGGGCAGCGCAGCCAAGACTTGGGAGACAGCCGCAGCCCTTCGTCGCAGAGCCAGTTTCGGGCTGTTTTTGTGTGACGTTTGTTGTGAAGACGGCGTATGGTGGCTAAACCGTGCGCCAGAAGGAGTCAGGTGCTGCACCTCCGCGTTCGGCGGCTGCGATTGAGTGATCGCAAGGAATTCATTTCGTGGACGTAGCCGCCACGAAGTTAAATTCTGCCGAGGACGCTCCGTATCAGCGCCCAGGCAAAGCCGTGCAGCCGAATTTGCTTCCAAGTCGCAGCCCAACAGACGTCGTTCCCGATCTGCAGCCACACGGTAGCCTTTCGATCCCCAGCAGATACCACCAGCCTCTAAGAAGCGGAAGCTGACTTCGACGACGTCACCGTAAGGGGCCGGAGCCGCCGACTTGGATCATCACGCACGGTTAGAAGCCCCGACCTCAAATAACGCTGTCAATGCAAGCCGCCGCGGCGAAAACTCAGAATAGGCCACAACACGCGCATCATCAACAACAACTTAAATTGTGAAATAGCTTAAGTCACCATTCTTTTCTACAATTTTTTTTGGTTAACATTAATAATAATTGTTGAAACGCCGCAAGAGACGGCATCGATACTCTTTTGGAAATTGATCGTTGGAGTTCCCCTCTCTTGCCGAGTTTTGATTTTGGTCTGCACTTCAAACGTCCGCTACGGAGCGCATCGGTGGTTTCTTCTTCTCTCTGTCGTACGGGCATTTTGGGGTGCGGTCTGCAGTCGTCATAGTAGGTTATTCTGAAATTCGTTACAGCCTCAACTCATGTCATATCGCTGGACGACAAAGACGCGGCAGGCCCATCGGACCCTCAGGTGACCGCCCTCGCTGCACACGTCCCTCCCTTTTGGCGGAGAAATCCGGAGCTGTGGTTCGTCCATCTGGAGCCACAATTCCAGATGTATGGAATCACAGCGGGCGCGACTAAATTTAATTATGCAATTGTGGGTCTGGATGAGGAGTCTATCCTCCTCGTGGCCGACATTGTCAAGTCGGCTTCCTACACCGTATTGAAAACGGAGTTGATCAAGGCCCTGTCGGACAAACGGGCAGACAGACAGTTAACCAATTTTAATAATGTTTTGTTCTACACAAAACCCTAAAAGCACTAAAAACACGAAAAGGTTTTTATTTTTCTTACTTAAAAACTTCTATTTATATGCTTAATTCTAACTTAGGATATTTAAAACTGCTATATACACCGACCAGTGTCCGGACAGCTGAATGGTTAGAGCACAAGGCTGTCGTACAGAAAGTCGCGGTTCAAATCTCGCTGGTGGCAGTGGGATTTGCATCGTGATTTGACGTCGGATACCAGTCGACTCAGCTATGAATGAGTACCTGAGTAAAAGCAGGGTAATAATCTCGGGCGAGCGTAACGCTGACCACATTGCCTCCTACAGTATTCTGTAGTGTACCGTTACGGTCTTGAATGAAGTGCTTTAACACACTTCAAGGCCCTGTTCCAATATGGATTGTTGTGCCAACGATTATTATTATTATTAGTATATACACCGCCACATCAAAGTAACTTGTGCTGATCCTCTATGTAACACTACTAGGACAGGAGTGTCAAAGAAAGAAAAGATGGAGGGTTACTCACAATTTGGCAGAACCTGAGAAATATGGCCAATGGGGATGTGTTACGCTGTTGGTAGAATTGTCGAATTAATGGATTTCGGTGGTCTTCCGTTTTCTTGAAAAACTCCGAACCAGATGATGGATCTTATCATGGTCTTGCAGAAAATCATTGTGGCTTTGGAACTAAGACCTATTTTCTTGCGAAGAAGATAAAAGATTTTACTAACTGCGCCGCATGCCTTACTCGTGGCAAGCTCCAGTCGCAGATTTAATTTGAAAAATTCGTGAGACTAAACTCCCAAGTATTTGATCGTCTGTGAATTGCTCACTGTTGTATTTCCGATTTAAATTTTAAAAGTTTACTTTTTTTATGGACCTGGAACCTAAGTATCTCGATTATCTCCTCAAAGCACATAATTGCGTTTTTGCCTCATTTATTCTAATGCCGCAATAGAGGAAGTATTTGCAGAGAAGTACCAAGTATTTTTCTATTGCTTTGGCGGCGTTGTTGGGGCGGAGGTTTAACGCGAAGATAACGGTGACGTCGGCATATTGGATAATGTCAGTGCCGATCTCAGAAATGGGAACGCCAGCCTACTGCCAAGAGATCGTTTTCCACGTTGACATAGAACATCCTGTCTTCGAAACAGCTGATAGCCATTCAGATAATCGGATTTGGGAGGTTGTTTTCGATTAGTCTGTATATGAGTCCTTTTGGCCATACGGAATCAAATGCCTTTTCTAGATCCAATGCACAGGTTACGGTTGATTCATTCATCATCATCAACGGCGCAACATCCGGTATCTGATTTAGGTTATCTAGGCCTGCCTTAATAAGGGACTCCAGCCATTCTGGCTTTGCGCCGAGGTCCACTCGATATCCCTAAAAGCTACGCCATCCCTCTATCTTAAGCAGGGTCTACCTCATGTTCTTTTTCTACCATAAATCTACCATGAGATCTCAAGGTAGCTCAGCGCATGTTGCGTTCCGTGTTTACGATTAATTTTGCTGTTCATTTTTAAATAACAACTACATGTTGTATGTTGTTTTCCTCGTCTAATAAAATAAATTAATTAATTCTTAAGCGATTTTTTTAAATCCACATCTTGTCGGATAAACGCAACAATTTTCCAATTATATAAAGGATAGTTAATTGCATAATACTGCATTTATCCGAGTTCCGTCAAGTTCAGTCGAATGCAAATGATTTTGAAGCCACAATTGATTGCACTTAAGCGAACTCCACTGCATATTGGAGTAACATATGGGAAATTATCGATACGCGAAAAATCCTAGGAGGAAGAAATATGAAAGTTTTCCACTGCTTCTGCTCAATGACATGCAATGGAAAAATGAAATCAGATGTCATTGGAAAGGAAATGCATCCATACCTCCCGAGGTTTCCTGCTGGGAAGCTCTCTCAAACTTCTATTGGAGCCTTTAAATAAACTGTTTTGTGTTATTGCATTATCTTGAATACATTATCTTTATTGAGAAAACGAAAAAGATAATATCGACGGTTTCTGAAATTTAACTTTGTGCTTTTGTGAATTTCCCTCTTTCCACAATTCTAGTATATAAGTAATTCTGCCCATTGTTCTGTCAAATTTAATTTTCTCTCGCAATCGACTAGACTTGCTTAAGCCATACCCAACCATGTACATAAGTATGTATGTATATTCCACTGTTGTGCATGTCGTTTTGTTCACAGGTAGATACTAAACAGTTACTAAGGTGTTTGACCGTTTTTGGCAGCGGATTGCGATCGCTTGTACCGTTTGGGTTGGGTTGTATGCCGTCAGAGGAGATGGACTGGCCTAGAAATTTTACCTGCTACTGGAGAAATATGCACTTTTCAACGCCAAGAATTAGGCTATTGTCAAAGAGATGTTGAAAAATGCACATGAGATTCGCCAAATGCTCGGACTCGATGGAAAATGCGACCACAATGTCATCCAAGTAGCCGAAACAGAAGTCAAAATTTCGTGTTAAACCTCTGCAAGGTTTGCGCTGCATTGCACGGGAAAAAAGTCATCCCTGTGAACACGAAGAGTGCAAAAAGAATGAAAATTTCTATCTTCGGAATATTTTCGGGAGCTACAGGTATTGGTAAACCTTGGCGAGATTCAAGGTTGAGAAAACACGACAGTTTGTCAAATAATGCGCAAAGTCTTGGATGAGTGGAATGGGGTACCGGTCACGAATCACGCAAAGTCTTGGATGAGTGCAATGGGGTACCGCTCACGAATCGTCTTAACATTAAGGCATCTATAATCTCCGCAAGGTTGCTATTCACCATGTTGGAAGGTCTTAATATACCCTGCTTGAGTAGCTGTTTAAACCACGCAATAACGAGTTTCTGGAGAAGGCGCACTTTCGGGAAGATCGGCGAACCAGTAGAGTCGATGTGGTGATGGACATCGCGCTTACCTGGCTGAGCGAGACTACCTTCGATAGTTATGTTACGATATTTTTGGAGGAGTGTCCAAATGCAAAGATCGGTAACGTCCTGAAAAATCATAAAAAGAGTGTTGTTTCAAGAAGGTGAAAATTTTCTCTGACGACTGAAGAAAGATTGTGGGGTTAATCAAGGACCTATGGCGCATAGTAACACAGGAAGTCTCCGCCTAATATAGCGACACTGATATTAGCCAAAATGAAGCACGACGAAAAGTTCCAACGCGAGCCAAGACTCACGTCTTCGTGTAGGCGTCACCGCGCTCCCAGGGAACTCAGTGTATTGGGGTCTCTTAAATGTGTATGGGCTAGTACATTTCGTTGCTTGATTTTGCATCTGCAATGGCAACAGCACACGCCGGAGTTCGATGGGGACCACGGGGTGTGCTGCCCGAACGACCATTTCTCGAGGCCATCGAAAGATTTTGCCACCGCTCTCTTGAACGCAAATCAATCATCGCCGACGTCTGTTTGGCCACATTGGCCGTAAGCGCGGCCAATTGCCTCCCTAGTTCCGCCACGTCGGCGAACTTGCGAGAGACTTCCACGACCATGGGGCGTGCGTACACCTCGTGTATCTTATCCGCAGTCGCTTCCAATACTTCCAGAGAACCAGCGTCGGCACACGCTAAGATGGGCTACGTGCTTTGCGGCAGTGGTTGAATTTTTAGGAGCTCCGAGCCAATCTCGTTCCCACTCAGCTGCTTCATTTCCTGCAGCATGCCTGCCTGGATGTGCGGTGGCCAATCGTTAGGTCAGTAAGCTATTTACCGGCAGGTGCGTAATAAGCTGGCCCTCCAACCGGGCGTAGGGGCACTCGCTCAGTACGTTGGCGACGAGTGCACGGGTTCCTCATCCAGCCCGACTAACACGTGGCTGAGTTTAGTAGTGTTCGTCGTGACGCCCGTCAGCCAGTATTGCACCTCCAACTGGAGAATCCACGCCTCTAGCTTTCGCCGCCCAAACTGTGGCATCCTAACCGAAACGGTGGTTAGGGCGGCAAAAGGTCCCGCGACATCCTACCTTTCGCGCGACTATATCAACTCATTTTTTTAGCGGAGTACTGCAGCGGACCAACACCTACGAACTCACACCAGGAGAAATCTGAAAGGGAGGGAGGAAATTTAAACTGTAACTATGCTTAAGCTGAAACGCTAGACGCAGCGGAGCATTTGCGGTCATTGTCTTCTCGTCATCGCTAACTACGGAGCGAGCATATAATCTCCAGCGTGCTTTTCTGATGCGGGGTCGAAGGCAAGCTGCCTGAATGATTCGATTTCGATATCCAATTCAACGGACAGACACTGACCCTGCTTCGGGTCGCTGTAAGGCAAGTGAACAAAGTAGTGATCCAATTGGGACACTCACAGGTCAGCCGTTTGCTCACTCGACACGTTGAACTTTACGCACGCTACAGGGCCAAGTGGGCGGAATTGGGGAAAACACTCGTTTGTGACCGCGCACAATCTACAAGAAACAAGCGAACGCCACTGCGAATGCGTGCACGTCCAAGGAAGCCGTGGAGTTTTCGTTCAACTAGATAGATAAAACCACAATACGGACGTATTGTCGTTTGTGAAACCTACTCCAACGTATGGCGATCGGTTCAGCTGCTCCGACAACGAGTCCAGTGCTGCAGTATGGATTCGTGTTTGCTTTAGTCCAGTCAACAGGTAGATACTAGACAGCTCTCCCTTGCCCCTCAAGAAGGGAAATCAATGCGAGCACGCACGATTTCAAATTGCTCTGCCCTTTAGCATGAGCGAGATGTAACGAAAACCGGATCAGCTTACATCTTCACGAAGGATATGTACGTGGCTAAGCTCGCTTGAATTCATATTTGGACGAACTTTGCTGATACTCTACCAAGTGGAAACTTGCCTTAACCCCCAAAAAAGTAAGACAATCGTCTTTCGTGACAATATAATGAAGTTGACTCCGAAAATGGCTTTCGATTTCAAAAATTTGCTCCTTAACATCAACTCAACTCCCATCTGCACCGTTAAACAAGTTGTTTATCTAGGTGTTACAATGGCCTCCAACCTCTCAAATATTCCACACTTCAACAAGCCCACCCTGCCAAAATTTTTTACTACAAGCAGTTAATTAACTCTCTTTCGCTTTCGGATTCCCCTTCTGGTCTGACGTATCTCCACGTCGCAGGGAAAATTCCGCCTCAAAGAAAAACAGATATGTATATTTAGCATGTCATTATTTCTTGTGATTTTGATTTTGATATTGGTATTTAGTATTTCGAGTTGCATGAAATTTACACGGAAAACTGCTATTTTGAGTTTTTTATCAAACTGGGGGGATATCATGCTTCATGTTATAGTTTATATTACTGCTAAATTTTATAACTCTAGGATAAGCTTAAGGGGGTATGGTAAATTTGCCGAAAACATAGTAATATACTTTTATTAGTTAATTTCAGTATATATCGATATGGAAAGTATTTTGAGGTCTGGACAACGTGAGGTTGCCTCTACCATGTTTTTTTCCAGTTTTTTTGTTGGGAAGTTTCTGACAATGGGTCCGTTAAAGAAGTCTTCACTTTCGACCCCCGCACTCCCCGGCTTTCCAACAAATGTCAAAACTAAGACCGGCTTCGAAAATTACTAATTCGGTAAATAAAAAAAATACTCCGTCCATTTTCATATGTAAGCCCCCCTCCTTAAAGTCAATGTAGAAAGATGTAGCTTACCCCATGTATGGGCGTTCACAGTTCCCAACTTGTCATCAAATTCCATTCCATCCAAATTCCATGTCGATATGACTGTTTCTGAGAAAAGTGCATGTAACCGACAGGCAGATAGACAGACAATAAAATGCCTAGAAAGGTGTCTGCCACATGCCAACCCTTTAGTCACCGAGTGTACGGGGATTGAAATCGCCGAGAAAAAGGTCCTCCGCAAAAACCAACTCCTTCAACTCCTCGTTCCTTACTATAATGATAACCGTCTGTTCGACTGGGAAGGCAGAGTAGTCTTCTACACAGATTGTTACCCCCGTGCCTAGTATGTCCCTCCACCCAAACAAAACAGTTCACACCATTATTAATCCACTTGCCTTCCCATCCTAAACCATGGCACTTTGCTCTCCTCCCACCTCCCCTCCCTTTCGGTAAATAACCAAAATAACAACTGGAGCTTCTTCTGTGAACTTTCCACCAGGTACCGCACATCACCGGCATCTCAGCTCTAAATGAAATTTTATTAGTTTAAGTTCCCTTATGTTTAAATTTAGATTAAGTAAACTGTTAAGGTTTCTGTTAGATTAAGTATATTTTAAATATGATGTTCACTATTTAAATCATAATAGGCCAATATAAATTTTTAATATTCACTTTTGCAATCCAATACGGCTTGCTGCGGATTGAAGACCTTACTGTCGTCATATATTGCCAAATTCCAAAATATAAATATGTACATACATATTAAAGACATACTCGTATATTGTGCTCATCCTGAACAAACAAACAAACATTACCTTCTACCGTATACTGATGCATACATATACATATATGTACGCATCAACTCATAACCTAAGTCACTTTTCAAGTATTTTGAGAATGATGGGGTCCTAAGCCCGCATCAACTTAATGCTGGACCGGACCAAATGAGGAACAACTTACTCTCTCTTTCCTGGTCCACGGACCCCTCGCTTAGGGCTGCGGACTTGGGACCCCATCATTCTCAAAATATTTTCAGCTCTGGCCAGCTTTGGTCAATAAGGCGGATTTGCGATCAATATAATTTGTAGTCATGTCGTGTTCTACGAATTATATAAACGAGCATTTAACACCTGCGAGCCGCTACGGTCACACTGCTCCCAGGGCAGAGCTGAGGTAAGAAACCGTAAAGCCGTCATCGCTATTGACACCAAATTTGGTGAAAAGGTGAGAACTGTGACCGCTCGCGTATGTAGTGAGTTACATCCTTTTACGTGGAATTTAAGGAGGTCCCCATACATGCAAAAGGAGGGTGTACATTTTTTTTTCATCAAATATGGTCATGTGGGGTATCAACTAAAAGGTCTTTACTATTAGGTTGTTGCATATGAAATAGCCGATTTGGCAATCAAGTGAAGTCAGTTGCAATTTTGCTGTATCAAACCACTACCAGTTGGCACTGTTGGTTTCGGATAATGAAGTATAAATACTCCTACATTTAATCAAGGAGTCATTTCAGTTTTGACCATCGTTGTGATAACAGTGAATAAAAAGGAAAAGGATGGAAAAGAGCCAAGAACGTATACTGTTGCTCTATGAGTTCAAACTCGGTTATAAAGCAGCGGAGGCGACCAGGAATATTAACAGCGCATTTCGAGCTGGTTCGGTAAGCGAACGAACCACACGGTGGTTCGAAAAATTCCGGTCAGGCGACGTAAACCTTCAAAATGACTTCCAGGACCATCGATTGATAACGATGAGCTGCGTTTGCTAGCCGAATCCGACACAAATCAGTCTGTGGGAGACATTGCAGAAAAACTGAGCGTACACTATTTGACAGTTTCCCGGCACTTGCAGCAACTTGGAAAGGTGAAAAAGCTCAACAAGTGGGTTCCGCAAGCCCTTACGGAGCAAAACATGGCGCTTCGTATGGAAATTTACAGTTCTTCACCCTCCCGCAACAGAAGCGATCCCTTTTCGCACAGAATAGTGACATGTGATGAAAAGTGGATATTTTACGACAATCGTCGCCAATCAGCACAATGGCTAGATGCTGATGAGCCACCGAAGCATATGCCGAAACCGAGCCTCCATCCGAAGAAGGTAATGGTGACTGTTTGGTGCTCTACAGCTGGAGTTATCCACTATTCTTTCTTGGCACCCGAAGAAACGATAAATGCACAGAAATACTGTACCTAAATCGAGGAAATGCACCAAAAATTGAGTATTCAACGTGGAGATTGGCGAACAGAGACGGTGTGATACTCCTTCACGACAATGCACGACCTCATTGCAGTTTGAGACTCTGTCTCATCCACCTTACTCACCGGACCTTTCGTCAACCGACTGCCATGTTCTTAAGCATTTGGAGCATTTTTTAGCGGAATAACAATTGAGGAATGAAGAGGTCATCAAAATTGCCTTCGACGAGTTTATCAACCCCTGAAAATTGGACTTCTACGAAACTGGCATACATGCTCTTATATCTTGCTGGGAGAAGTGTTTTGAATCGACTGGCACCCATTTTGATTAATTAAATAAATTTTTGTAAGCTTTACAGTCGTTTCAAATTTTTGTACGAAATCGGCCATTTCATGTGCAACAACCTAATAGTAATTTTCGAAGCTGGGCTTAGTTTTGACATTTGTGGGAAAGGTGGAGAGTGCGGGGGTCGAAATTGATCATTTCTTTAAAGGACCCATTCTCAGAAATTACCCAGCCGAAAAATCTGAAAAAAAAATCAAGAGGCTGCCAATATGTGGTGCCTATGCTTCGAAATACCCTCCACACCGATATCTGTTCAAATAAAGTTAATAATAGTATATTACTCTAACTTTTAGCAATTATCTGAAGAACCCCCCCCTTAAGTTCATTTTAGCACCATGCTATAACATGGAGTATAATTCTACCAAGTTTTGTGGAAATCGCAACTATTAGTAATAAAGTTATAGCAGATCGAAGTTGTCCCTTCTTTGCAAATTCAAAACTGACTGCGGATATTCCCACATAATATATACGTATATTAGGTACTAATGGGACAAATGCACACTCAAATTATATATTATTATAAAAGAAATACAGAAAACCTTTCATACTTGAAGCATCCAGCTTCCAATTTCCCGACTTGTTTTAATCGGCATGCACTAGCTTCATGCAGATTCGATTTACGTGATAATTTACAATTACAATACATTTTGATACTAATAAACGATTAGCTATATTTTCTGGTTTCTTTACTAAAAAACAAGCCAGAAAATCCGAAACTGAACGCTTCAGGTATAAAATGTTTTATGTTTCACTATGTGTGGAACTTTGAGTGCGTGGCAGTCCCACTTGCGTAATAATTGAAAATCTAATGCCTCCGCAGCTAATTACACAATTTCCTCTGCAAAGTCCTCTATCGAGTTAATTTCATACGCTTCACACCAGGAGTTCAACATTATTAGCAAATGTGGGGAGGTTCGCCACACACAAAAAGGCTCACCGAATAGAAGCAAAGGGTAGAAGGGCTGGGGAAGTAACTTCTTCATATATGGGACTTCAATATTTCACTTGAATGTCAATTATTCTCGTTAATTATGATGTCAGTATCTTATTTGCATTGCTTCAAATGCGGTAAATTCACGCAAAATTGATAAGTTTGAGCTTAGGCAATAATGGGTGGATTTCCATGAAATTTCGCATGTTCATACGAGCCATCGTCCTCTATGCTGGTGCAAAATTTAGTACTCCTAGAATGAACTTAATTGGGGCTTTTCAGTAAATTTCTAATAGTTAGTCTGTGTGTCCGGATAGCTGAGTGGTTAGAGCGCAAGGCTGTCGTACGGAAGGTCACGGTTCAAATCTCACTAGTGGCAGTGGAATTTGTATCGTGATTTGACGTCGGATACCAGTCGACTCAGCTGTGAATGAGTACCTGAGTCAAATCAGGGTAATAATCTCGGCGAGCGCAATGCTGACCACATTGCCTCCTAGTGTACCGTTACGGTCTTGAATGAAGTGCTCTAACACACTTCAAGGCCCTGATCCAACATGGATTGTTGCATAGTTGAATAGTTAGTAATATACTATTAGCAAGTTTATTTGAGCAGATATCGGAATCGGACATATTGTGAGGTCTTGATTATTATATATATAAGCACACTATCCTGATTTTTTTCAGATTTTGGATTGGGTAGTTTCTGAAAATAAGTCCTGTCTCACTTTAGGTGTACAAATTTTGACACCTTACTCTCGGAATTTACAATCCGCGTCAAAACTAATTAAAGATAGTATGTATGGGGAGCCCCCTTTACACTTCACGTAAATTTATGTCACACTGTATGCGTGGGATTTCATAGTTCCCACCTGCCCACCAAATTTCGTTCGGATCGGTATAGCCGTTTTGAAGAAAAGTGCGCGTGACAAACAATGAATCGATTTTAATAAGCTTTAGTTTCAAACAAAATTTATTTTTTATGAATGGAAGCGATGGAACTAATGCAAGTGACGTTAATAATTAGCACTTGCAACGCAAATAGTACCTTCCGCAGTTCTCAAAACGAATTCAATCAAATTAATTACATTCAAAAGTAGCAGCCAAAAACGAAAAGCGCCGCCATATTGCAAATGACAACAAACTAATTTATCGCAAATCGCAAAAGTTCAATTTTCCGAACTTTTTTGCGTGCCGCATTGCGCATCGGACTTGTTGTATGTTGCCTCATACAACTCCGTGTAATGAACTTCATTTGACAGCTCTTTCACTCCTCACGCACGCAGTCACTTCGCTGTTGTGTTTGGGTCTTTAGCCTCAAACGAACAATGTGTGTCTGCACGCTAAATATTGGTACCCTCACTAGAAACACAAAGGAACTGACAAGAGCCCTTCGGAAGAAGCGCGTTAATATTTGCGCTCTACAAGAAACTCGCGGATACGGTGAAAAAATCGGCGACATACAGCGTGAACACGGTAAAAATTGCTATTAAATTCTCTCCTTTGGCAGACTACGCATTCAGTATAGTGTTGGCTTTGATATATTTAAGGATTTCGGTGATGTCATAAAAAAAGTGGAGCGATTGGTTGACTGGCAGATGAACATCAGCTGGCGGTTCATATCTTCACTGCATATGCACCACAGAAAGACCGGCCCTTCTTCTTTTTCTCCAGCCGTTGTCCCGTTCACAAGCGGGGTCGGCTCGTCATGATCAGTTCCGCCATTTGGTTTTATTAAATGCCTGATCTGGATGTAATCGCGAGGCTTTTAAATCTCCATCCAGTGTATCAAGCCACCTTTGTTTCGGAGGTCCTTTGGTCCCTTACCATCGACTTCGATTCTCAGTCTAATCGAGGCGAGTGGCCGCGAAGACGCCGCTCTCGCAATTTCTCCACTATCGATGTAACCCCATATCGATCGCGGATATCCTCATTTCAGATGTGATGGAAACATGTCACGCCACTGGCTCAACGTCATCTCCATTATCGTAAGACGCCGTTCATTTTTTTTTAGTTGGCCAACACTCAGAACCATAGAGAACGACTGGACGAGCGGCACCGAGGTAAATTTTAGATTTGAGACGTTCGTTAATACGTCGATCACAAAGAACACCAGTTGTGAAACGAGACTTCATTCAGGTTGCGTTAATGCGTGAAGCAATTTCATAACGCAATTAGCACTGACCCGAGATATTTAAATCGCTCAATTCTGCGCAGGCCACTGTTGCTGACAGTGGTTGTGCCTGTTTCATGGGGATCGGTCGCCAAAAACTCAGTTTTAGTTAGATCCAATCTGAGACCGTGTTGCATGAGGCGATCATTCCATTTTGGGACAATTTGCTCGAGATCATTTTTAGTATTAGAAGCTAGGAAAGCATAAAGCAGTGTATAAGGTGCTGGACGTTGGATGTCCCGTGTGACGGTGTCCATAACAAGATCAAAGAGAAGTGGTGAGAGGGCGCTTGCTTAATGAACACCAACAGCGACACGAAACGGTTTTTTTTTCGTGACAAGGCCTTGACAAGTTGAGTGTCCAGTTTATCGTAAAGATTTTTGTAATGGGGCGTTGGGGTGACAACGATCGCTTTCTTTGCTTCACGATTGCCGTTCTTATAAATTTGACAATTGGTGAGCGTTTTATCCACGAGAAACTTGTGATAGAAGCGTTTCTTTTCACGGAGCTTCATTTGAACATCGTCGTGCCAAAGCAAAGTATCTCAGTTGAAGTAGCGCTTACCTGGCTTGTTCTCACATGGGCTGTGTATTCGGACCTTTGCCTCGGCACGGGGACTTAGGCCTCAGGTAGTAATGTGGATATATGTTGCTATCATTAGGCCGATGTTCGCTTATGCATCCGTGGTGTGCTAGGTTAAGGTGAAACAAAAGTTTTTTCGCTGTAAACTAGAGATCCGGTGCCATGAGCACCACATCCAGCACAGCTCTGAATGCATTACTCAATTTGCAGTCCTTGGATTTGTTTATTCAGAGCATTGCAATCAGAGCAACTCATAGACTAATTCAATTAGATCTATGGGAAGCGAAAACAATGGACGTAAGGGCACAGAGCATTGAGAGAACTGAATCTAGCTTTCGCAATACCTTCCCATTCTCAGATCGCCATACATCTATTTGGTAGAAGATATAATCTTGACACGAAGAGAATACTGGGACAAATTAGAAGAATGCGTGTCGAATACAAGCGAGAAGTGGGCTTTTCCTTTGGGACAATACACAACGGTCTTTCAGGCCGAAGTGTATGCGATCCTAAGGGCGGCAACCTGGATGATTGACGAGCGGTTAAAGGGCAGGCGCATCGCAACCTGTAGCGATAGCCAAGTTGCATTGATGGTACTTCAAAAATCGTTCAGGAATATAGAAACCGATTGAATTCTGTTTCTAGATTCAATGGTGGATTTACTCTGGGTACCTGGTCATTGCGGTGTGGAGGGAAATGAAATCTCGGATGCTTTAGCAACAGAGGCTTCAACTTTCCCCATGCCCGGATCGGAACCAGCAATTGAAGTGTCGGTAGCATCGGCTGATGCTGCTATCAAAAACTGGGAGTAAGCTTCCCATAATGATAGGTGGCGAAGCCTTAATGCTGCTAAACACACCAAACTTTTCCTATCAGAACCAAACAAACATACTGCAAAGTTTATCGTGTCGAAAAGCAGGAAGACTTAAAGAAGTATTGTAGGCATTCTGACTGGCGATAGTTCACTAGCTGGGCATATGTTCAGAATAGGAATTATCCAAGATGATACGTGTCCTTTCTGTAATGAGGAAGCGGAATCCACGTAACATTTTCTATGTGAGTGTCGCGCCTACGGATGCATCAGACATCAGATTTTTGGGTGTAGTGTGTGTTTTTGGCGGGCTGTTATATCTTGGGTAGGTTGTTTGTGGCTTGGGGATATTAGGCTCTTCTGGTGGTTTTCTGGGATAAGTGCTATTTGGTGTGCGCTCTAGAGGATACCAAGCTTGTTTTGATGCGTTTCTAAGATATGCAGCTTTAATGTGCGTCTTTAGAAATATCAAAACCTTGCATATAAGCATGGGCTGATCACGGGAACATGTCCGGTTTACCGATATGAGCCGCAAGCAGTACTTGATAGTTCTGCTTGCAGCATGTATTGGGACCGGCAAGTTCTGACTGATCGCCATACCGCACACAACAAGCCTGACGTACTGCTAGTTGACGGGTCGCTCCGCGTATATTATTGATGTTGCTATCCCCCATAATAGCAACATTGAACGGAAATACGTGGAGAAGAAGGTGAACTATGAGCCATTGGCTCGTGAAATCAAAGAAATTTGGCGTCTCGAGCGGGTGGTTGTAGTTCCCATAATATTGTCAGCTACAGGTATTGTACCTAAATCCCTGACGGCTTCCCTTGATGTCCTGGGACTTTCGCACAGTCTGGTTCAAACCATGCAGAAGTACACCATTCTGCATACGTGCTCGATGTTGCGGGGGGTACTCGACGGATTCTCCCACTGACCTACCACCGGCCACCACCACCAGTGCCCCCTTAGTTTTTAAGTAGGTAGGATCGTCCGAGCCTAAATGCTTGGCACTTAGTGCTAGTATTAGGTAAAATCCGGCATCTGCCGAGATTGTGATAACTCGGAAATAATACTTGACGCACCAATCCATATTGGATCAGGGTCTTGAAGTGTGTTGGAGCACTTCATTCAAGACCGTAACGATACACTACAGTATACTGTAGGAGGCAATATCAGCAATGGCTGACCTAGATTCGTTCAAAAAAGTTCGTTGATAAACTTCAAATATTTATTTTAATATACTTATTGTCCTTGTTGATGTATGTGTACATCATTCAATATTCTTTAGAATTAACAATATGTGTACACTTATTCGTATATCTTTTCTACTATTTTTTTTTTTTTTTTGTGCGTACACGGAGGTGGAAAATCTTAGAAAGACACGTCCGCCGCAGCTCCGCTGCCCAAACGGCGGAACTACAGCGGGCGCGTGTGAGATTCATACCCACTAAAAACCACCCCCGGTCTCTCCAGCCCCAACCCCGCGGGACCACCATTGAGGTATTACTTCGCGGGGTAGGTTTGCCCTTAGGCACTCATCCTTCCCCTATTTGCGGCTTTCCTCCTTCTTTGCTCCTTCAGCAACTCCTCCTGCATTTGGATAATTGCGGAGCCAACCGCAAGCCACTTCTCCTCGGACTCCAGCATCTCAGTAACCAAGCTCTCCGGGGTCTCGCACCTGCCCAGCAACTGGTTTAAGCTCCTTGTCTCCATCGCAAATCGTGGGCAGTGAAACACCACATGCTCTCCTCCGGTATGCCATCGCATCTGGAACAGTTCGGAGAATCATCCAACCCAAAGCGGTGCAGATACGGCCTGTAGCAACCACCGTGTCCCGTGAGGAACTGGGTAATGCGGTAGTTGATCTCCCCATGTTTTCGCTGAGAATGAGCCTGTGCGTCCACCGACCTTTCGTAGACTTGTCCCATTTGCGTTGCCAGAGATCAAGCGACTCTGACCTTGCCGCATTTCTACGCTGTGCATGCCCCTCCATACGTGTTGCATTGTACAGGACACTCATTGCTTTGGCCAGAATGTCAACCGGGATTATGCCTGCCACCAACAATACTGCCTCATCTGATGTGGTTCTAAAAGCACTGCAAACCCTCAAAGCCATCCGCCGGTAAACCGAGTTCACCTGCTTCCGTCTCTGAGAGTTTGCAAGTGCCTCTGCCCACACAGGCGACGAGTAGAGCAGGATGGAGCGCACCACTCCGGCTAGCACCAACCTCCGGCAATGTTTCGGTCCACCAATATTTGGCAACATTTTTGCAAGTGCCATGTTAGCACTGGTTGCCTTTTGGCATGCATACTCTAGGTGTTCCCTAAAACTCAATTTTTTGTCAATTATTCCCCCAGGTATTTAATAGCCGGCTTTAATGCGACCGTATGTCCACAGACCTCTCCTTTCACAGTGTTATTTTTTCTGTGGTTCGTTCTTAATCGTCTTAATAAAAGACCGCTTCCGTTTTCGCGTCCGCCAAGGTCAGCCCGGCTTTTTCTAGGCAGGACTTTACCGCTCCCACTGTTTCCGTTGCGTAAACCTCCACATCTTCTGGGTGTTTTGCTGCAACAACCACAGCTAGGTCATCACCAAAGCCGACAATCGTGGTCCCCTCTGGGACGGGAAGAGCAAGCACCCCACTGTACATGATATTCCACAACAGGGGACCAAGTACCGATCCCTGTGGTACCCCGGCCGTGACAATGTACTCTTTGGGACCCTCATCCGTCCCGTACCAGAGAGTCGTCTCTGAGAAGTAGTTTTCCACCAAATTCGCTAAGTATCCGGAGACACCTATGTCAGCCAACGCCGCTTTAATTCTATTCCAGTTGACCGAGTTGAATGCGTTTTTGACATCCAACGCCACCACGGCACAGCAGCCGCCAGAAATCAGTGCACCTTTTGCCAGGTTTACCACCATGCCAATTGCGTCCACCGTAGAGTGGGCGCGTCAGAAACCAAACTGGCGTTCTGACAAGCCATTGCTGGCTTCGACGATGGGCAGGAGTCTCTCCATCATCTTCCCCATTGTATCCAATAGGCAGATAGGACGATACGAAGCTGCGTTTCCAGGTGGCTTGCAAGATTTCGGAAACAACACCAACTTTTGCTTTTTCCACTAGACAGGAAATATTCCTTCTTTTAGGCATGCCTCGAAGGTGTTGGCAAAAAGGTCGGACCTAGTCTCCACTGCCAGTGTCAAAGCTCCATTGGAGTTACCATCCAAACCTGAAGACTTATTGTCACCGATCCTACCAGATATTTCCCGCAGCTTCTCCCCAGTTGCTGGAGGTATTATGCCTTCATTAATCTGGACAACCATTTGCCTTCCGCTATTTTCGTGGTGAGGAAACTAAGTGGTAACAATCTGTTTAAGGAGGTGCGGACAGGTCACCTGGGGTGATTTCCGCAGCCTTTTCATCACCACTCTGTAAGCCTCGCCCCAAGGGTTTATGTCGGCATGGTCGCACAGCTGTTTAAAGCAGTTCTTTTTGCTTCTCCGAATGGCTTCTTTTAGGCGGCCACGCAATTGCTTCTGTGCCTCCTCTCGACCGTCGCCACCGGGTTTTCCACTGAGCCTCTGGCAAAGCCTCCTTGCCCGAAAACATGCGGCTCGCAAACTTGCGATTTCGTTGTTCCACCAGTAGTTGGGTTGCCTACTGGGGAGCAATCACCTTCTGGGCATAAAAGCATCGCATGCTTCCGTCACCCATCGAGTGATCTGGGTGGTTTTCTCTCCAGCCGTACCATTCAGGGATATTTCGGATTTGAGCACCACGGAAAACGTGTCCCCCTCGAAAGCTTTCACTGTCCAGCCAAGCATACCACCCGACATTCTGCGAAAACTCTTTTTCGAGCACGATCCGCCCTTGATTTCTATGCAGATTGCCTGGTGGTCGCTGTGAGTATAGTCCTCACTGACATGGCAAGCGATTCTACTGGCTAAAGTGGCACTCATGTATGTCAGGTCCACTATAGACCCCAGGCCCCTTCCCCGGAAAGTGTACGAAGACCCAACATTCGCCAGTACCACGTCCAGCTTCGCGAATGCTTCGAGGAGAATACGTCCCCTGACATTAGTTATCCGGCTGCTCCATTCAAGAGCCCACGCATTGAAATCGCCTGCTATTATGATCGGCCAACGTCCTCTTGCATCCAAAACAAGAGCGGCAAGCATCCGGTCATACTCGACGAGTGTAGCGCTAGGTGGAGCATAGCAGCTGTAGATGTGGATGCCCTTCACCTTCGCTCTGATGAAGCCCTCCTCCGGGTGCTCCATTATTTCCTCGACGGATTGTTTTCCACAAGTCCACAGCGCTGCTTGGCCCGTTTGGTCTTTGACCCAAACGCTACAACCGTGGTTTCGGTATGGTTCACTTAGTATGGCCACATCGATGTTTTTCTCGCGGATGGGTTGCGCGAGTAGATCCTGCGCCGCCTCGCAGTGGTTGAGGTTGATTTGTATGAACCTCATTTGCGATATGTGCTAAAGGCTCTCCTGTATTCCGGGCTCCTGCTGCTGCCCACAATTTGCCGATGGTCCACACCCTCCTTTCCTTTGCACAGTAGACAATTTGGGTCAGCTCCGCAGTCCTTGCTGATATGGCCTTCCACTCCGCATCTCCTGCATTGCTTTGACCTGTCATTTGGGCTAGTGCATGCCTTCGCAATGTGGCCAAAGCCAAGGCACCTAAAGCACCGTTTTAACGCCACCTGTTTCCTAAGGCGACACATAATCCAGCCTATTCTCACTCTCCCTGCTGCTAACAGTTTGAGTGCGTTCTCCACTGGTAGGCTGATGATGGCGGTTTGTGTCCCCCATAGGCTTTCCTTAGCGTTTTCACCACTGACTCTGGTAGTCCGGCAAGATCGAACTGTTTCTCCAAAGCTTCGCGAACCTCCTCCGTCGTGATTTCATCTATATCTTTGCAGATTATAGTGATCTCCGGCCTGCTAGCTCTTATGTTGGGTCCCTGCCCTAAAGTCTTCCCGATTTGGCTTAAGAATTTGTCCGCGGTTACATCCTTGGATTTCTTAAGTTCCAACATAAGATCTCCCTTCTGGGACCGTCTAATGCGGCTGACGTTGTCTCCCAAATTGGTGAGTTCGGGGTCTGCCTTCACTTTCCTGAGAATGTCGGCGTATGACCCTTCGCCTCGTTTGGAAATGAAAATCACCTCCGGTCTAATCTTCCTCCGATAATTTCTTTTCCGCGGTTCTACTTTCCCCCAAGCTTCCGCATCCGCCTTTGAAGGTTCGATCCCTTTTCTCGAGGTAGCCACTGCAGTATTTTCACTGGCAGCTTCAGACGTACCTCTCATGAACTCCGCCTTTTTGGGAGTTGAGCCGTTTTTTCTTTTCGGGGTTTGCTGGCCTGTTGAGTCATTCAGCTTCGCGCGCAGCCTCTTCCCCGGTTTCTCCCTTTTGTGTTTTGAACCGGCTTTACTTGAGTTGCCTGGTTCACTTTTCCAATCGGCGACTTCCCTACTCGTTCATCCTGGGCCTTGCCGTACGTCAAACGGATGCCTCTTATCATGACCCTTATATTTTGGTGAATGTTCCTGCGCTCCTTTAGAAACTCACACAGCTCCATGATCTTTTTACCGAGGGCAGTAAAGGCAGCTCCAGACTGATTATTGCCCAAAACATCGCTCGGGTGAATCGACGTCAGTGACTCTTCCTCATCGAAGACTCCCGCTATACGCTTCCGACTGGGGGTAGCGATCGTGGGGGCTTGTGCCCGCGTGGGAGGGGATCTGTGAAAAATCGAGCTCCTTCTGAACGGGTCCATCACTGGAGCCAGTTCAAGTTCCTCCCGTACGCTTGTAACATTAGGTGCCACAGTAGCCAAGGTTCCCACTACTGAGGCACTGGGGTCGTTGGATATCGACGGTCGGGAGCCCGCTTGCTCACTCCCAGAAACCGCCGGTATTGGGTTTCCGAGGCCCTGCACCGTAACTTCATTCTTCTTCTGCTCCTCCATGTTTGGTTTTATTTCTGGGTATCCTTCCCATAGCCAATTTTTATCCACGGGTGGGCGTTTACTTCCCACCTACCCGGCCTGCGCATAAACATGCCCATACACGCACATCTCCGGATGCGTGCATGTGCATGGCCATGACACATTCGCCGAGCATTCCCTTATCCGCACGAAGGGACGCGCCTGATGGGAGATTTGGCAACTCCACACAGGACACAACTATACACAACTACTATACAAATGTGCGCAATATTCAATGTTTAATGAAGCCATTGCAGTTCGATTTCTAACACACAGCAACAGCAATTAACATAATCTTTTAAATTTGTGTGAAAAAATCCACTTTTTGCAAATTTTCCCGCCT